>NC_143586.1:124572346-125772346 GCF_048544385.1 Mastigoproctus giganteus
ATTCCCAGTCACATCGGGATTAGAGGAAATGATTTGGCTGACACTGCAGCCAAATCGGCAGCCCTGACGGATAATCTTGACCTGTTAGTCCCCTATACAGACTACAGGCAAGTGATCCGTAGTAACCTACAATCTCAGTGGCAAGATTCGTGGCATCGACTGATTACTACAAACAAACTATGTCGAATTAAGCCTATGATCCATCCATGGCGGTCCAGCTTACGCAGGGATCGCAAAGAGGAAGTTGTTCTTGCTCGGCTCCGCATAGGACACTGTCATCTAACACACTCCTTTTTGCTGAGGGCTGATGACCCTCCTATGTGCGAGCAGTGCGACACCATTTTATCCATCAAACATATTTTATGTGACTGTACCAATTTTAGAAATGCTCGTTATACCGCTTTTAACCATCTGACTGAGCCATATACACTCAGTCAGATTTTATCCGACAATGACCATGTGTCTGCTATTTTTAGTTTCCTAAAAACAGTAAACCTTTTTACTCGTATTTAAAAAAAAAAAAAAATCTTATTATTTTAAGGTTTACTATTGTTACTCGTTTACAGATATTTGTCTTTTACAGTTTACAATTGTTTTTATACTCTGACTTAGTGACCTAATTCATTAGGTCACTGACTGTTTTACTAATTTTTGTTGACAAAGTTTTGGCGCATTATAGCCTAAGTTGCTGATGCGCCAATAAAACTCAACTAACCAACCAACCAACCACCGCTCGCAACGTTACTGCTGACCGCTCGCGAACGTCACTGCTTCCCTCGCTGAGCAACGTCACTGCTTCCCTCGCCGAGCAACATCACTACTTCATCGCTAGCAACGTTACTGTTAACTCCGCTTGCAACGTGGCCCCGGGTGCCAAGCGATATTGTGATCGAGCGATTCTCTGACCTATTTACAAAGCGTTTTCTTACTGCGACAGTTCTTGTTAATTTGGAAAGTTTCTCTTACGTTTAAAGCTATTTATTGTTAACTTACTCTTACGAATTGTAAGTAAGTTACAGAAAGGAAAACCACCTTTCTTTTTTCTTTCTTTAAACTAACAAATTAACTTACACCGCTTGGTCACTCTAGCGGCACTGCTCCTGCCTCCCCGTGGCGGGGCCGGTAACCTTGGCAGAAAAGGCTCTCTGCCAGGGGCTAAAAGGAGCTGATATGGATCTCAAAGATAGTTATCTATCTGTTGAGCCTCGTGCCTCAACCTGTCCAAGGACAGACCAAACTGATGGCCCCGGGTGCCAAGCGATTGTGACTGAGCGATTTCTCTGTGCTATTACTGCGATTTCTCAAAAGTGATTTATAGTTATTTTGAGTTCTTCACGTTAATAAATCTATTCATTTAAAAACAGCTCTTGTAACAAAAACACTTGTACAGAGCAAGAAAGGAAAGGCACCTTTCTTTATTTCTTCTAGTTTACTACTAACCACTTACTACTTTTCGCTTGGTCACACCAGGCACTGCTCCTGCCTCCCCGTGGCGGGGCCGGTAACCTTGGCAGAAAAGTTCATCTGCCAGGGGCTAAGAGGAGCCAACATGGAACAAAGTATGTTTCCAACTCTAGAGCCGTCGAGCTGTCGGCCAAACACAGAAATGAACCATGATTCGTCGCAAGCAAAGAGGTTGAAAACCAATCCCTCGGCGACAGACTTACCTGCATTCTTAATCATGCACTCGCTATCTGATCAGCCTCTCAGTAAGCTATCCCCTTTTTTAATCCAAAAACACCTGGAAAGTATTGCAGGGTCTCCCAAGACGGTTAAGAGACTGCAATCAGGGGACTTACTTATTGAAACCATAAATGGCAAACACTCTGAAAAATTACTTAAAAAGACAACTTTCGCTGGTATTCCAGTGAAAGTAACTCCACATGCAACCCTAAATACATCAAAGGGTGTAATATCTAGTTGGGACCTGATGAATGTGACGGAGGAAGAAATTAAAGAAGAGCTTCAGGAGCAAAATGTAATAGCTGTAAAAAGAATTATGATAAAAAAAGACAATATTCTCACACCTACCAGAAATATCATTCTTACATTCAACAGTCCAAACCTACCCACATCAATAAAAGCTGGATATCTACTTTGCCGCACTCGTCCTTTCATACCCAATCCGTTGAGATGTTATAAATGCCAGAAGTATGGCCACTCTCAAACAACGTGCAGAAGCAACCCAGTTTGTCCCAACTGTGGATCCTCCGATCACATTCAAAGTGATTGTTCGGTGAAAGAAATGATCTGTCCCAACTGCAAAGGCAACCATCCGGCCTACTCTAAGACATGTGAGAGGTGGAAAACAGAGAAAAAAATTGTGAAATATAAAGTTGAAAACAGAGTTAGTTATCAGGAGGCTAGAAAATTAATTGCACCGAGTATACCTAACCGTACCTATGCCAATATTACAAAAAAATATCAAACCATTGCCACACAAACCGATGTTACCGTACCTTCAAACACTTCCATCTCTGACTGGGCTCGGGCTGTTCTCTCTCAGCAACAGTCCAGTGCCGTTAAGCACTCAGACCAAGCAAATAATACGCCTCTCACAATACCAGCAAAAACTCAATCTCCGCCAGTGAATGCCACTACAAATAATAATAGTTCGTCTTCGAAAAAGATTATCCAAGACAAATCGATGGAGGCAGAGTATCCATCCAAACAGGAAGATCCAATTCTGGAAATATTTGCTGAAGAAGAGATGGACACTGGTCGCCCTTCCTTTCCGAAAAGAGAAAAACCAAAGCCAGAACGCCATAAGACAGCCACGTCAGGTACAGCTTCTTCCTCTAAATTCAAATAATGTCTAATATCTTGCAATGGAATTGCAGAGGCTTTCGTGGAAACATTGATGACATCCGTTATTTAATTAATCGCTACTCTCCAGTTGGTTTCTGCCTGCAAGAAACCTATTTAACTCCTCAAATTTCCATTTCCATCAAAAACTACTCGATCTATAGACGCGATCGGAACACATCCGATTCTGCTAGAGGTGGTGTAGCAATTTTAATTAGTACAAGGATTCCAGCTAAGCAAATTACTCTTCAAACCCAAATCGAAGCTGTCGCTGTGCGTCTGATTACCCAAACTGCATTAACTCTAGTCTCACTTTATCTCCCACCAAACCATGCTTACTCTTATAATGATCTTAAAGAACTTTTATTACAGCTACCCTCCCCTATCTGCCTGCTAGGGGACTTCAACGGCCACCACCCTTTATGGGGTTCATCTAAATTAGACAAACGCGGCCGACTGATTGAAACTTTACTGGAAAAAGAAAAACCTCACTCTTCTTAACAGTGGCTCGCACACCCATATACAGTTACCCAATGGACAGACTTCTGCCATTGACCTATCGATTTGCTCCCCAATACTGTTTTCAGCTATGCAATGGTCCACCCTGGATGATCCCATGGGTAGTGATCACTTTCCAATTGTTTGTAATCTGTTGACTACCCAACCACAATTACAACATCCCTGCAGGATATGGAAATTCTCTAAAGCCAATTGGGCGAAATTTCAATCAGCAATCACTCTTGACAAAAAAACTATTCAACTACAGCCCATTGATGAAGTTACTGATTATATTACATCCCGCCTTTTAGTTGCAACTAAGTACTCAACTCCGTTATCAAATCCCCCGTCCCGACGGCATTTCAACTACTGGTGGAACGAAGAGTGCACAAGGGCAAAGAAGGAAAAAAATAAAGCATTTAATTTATTCCGTCGATCTCCAACCACAGCTAATCTAATTAGCTACAAGAAACTAAGGGCAAAAGCGCGTTACATTCAAAAGCAGGCCAAGAAAGATTCTTGGACTAGGTTCGCATCAACTATCAATAGGAACACTGACTCCAGACTAATATGGAAAAAAATTAGGCAGCTTTCTGGGAAGTTTCCAACTGTTCCTTCCCCAATTCTCTCCTGCAATGGGCAAGAACTCTCTGCTCCTATAGATATAGCCAATGCCTTGGGCAAAACTTTTGCTGAAATATCGGCTGCATCAAACTACACTCCAAAATTCCAGAAAATTAAGACTGCCAAAGAACAGAGACCTATCAACTTTCGAACCTCACTGTCACTTCCATATAATCAGCCTCTGCAATATTGTGAACTTTTACAGGCCATCAGAACAACGCGAAACAGTGCCTCTGGGCCAGATGGCATATATTATGTCATGCTGCAGCATCTCGATGAGAAAAACTTACAAATGATTCTAATCTTTTTTAACCGGATCTTCCTGGAAAATATTTATCCAACCTCTTGGCACCACGCTACAGTTTTGGCGTTTTTGAAACCTGGAAAAGATCCCGCCAGTTCTAATAGTTACAGACCAATATCTCTGTCAAGTTGCCTTGGTAAAATTCTTGAAAAAATGATCCATAGTCGACTCACTTGGATCATTGAAACTCAACATCTACTGAGTAATTGTCAACATGGCTTTCGTAAAAACAGGTCATCCCTAGATCTGATGATCAAGGCGGAATCTGAAATTCGCAATGCCTTTGTGAAAAACGAACACCTTGTCATGGTCTCCATTGATATAGAGAAGGCATTTGATACTACCTGGCGGTATGGCATTCTCAATGACCTATATAATCTTGGTCTACGAGGCAACCTACCCATATTTATTAGGAACTTCCTCAAGAGCCGATCTTTCCAGGTGAGATATCAAAATTCCCTTTCTGCTACATTCTCGCAAGAAGAAGGAGTACCACAAGGATCAGTTTTGAGTGCAACCTTGTTTGCCCTTAAAATTGATTCCATTACAAAAGTACTCCCAAATACTGTAGAGGCTTACCTTTACGCTGACGATCTCGCTATTTCTTGCCATTCTCAGAACATGAGATCTGTCGAAAGGCAATTGCAGATGTCCCTCAATAAAGTTCAAAAGTGGGCTGAGCTCAATGGATATCGTCTTTCCCCAGAGAAAACAGTTGCGATCCACTTTTGCTGTCAACGCAAATTGCATGCAGATCCTGAACTTCGGATTTCAAATTCTACCATTCCGATTGCCAGCAATATGAAATTCTTGGGACTAATCCTGGACAGTAAGCTCAACTTCTTAGATCATGTTAAATTAATACGTACTGCCTGTCTCAAAAAGATCAACATGCTAAGAGCTTTATCTGCCCTCTCTTGGGGAGCAGATCGTACAACATTGCTGCTCTTATATAGAGCACTGATTAGATCCCGTTTAGACTATGGTGCTCCAGTTTATGATTCTGCCCGAAGGAGTGTGCTACGCTGGCTGGATCCTATTCAACATAATGCATTGCGGATTGCAACTGGTGCATACAGGACATCTCCAACTCAGAGTCTATACATTGAAGCTAATGAGCCCCCTTTGCATCTTCGTAGAAAAATGTTACTACTTAAATATGCAGCCAAAATACAGACTTGCCCTTTGCATCCTATTCAGCCATACCTTTTTAATCAACCACTAGTTAATCTCTATAGAAATAAACCAAGTAAAATCCAACCGGCTGGCCTACGGCTCCTTGAAATATCGCAGAACTGGAATGTTCCTCTCCACAATATGCAACAGATAAAGAATTACTCTCATCCACCATGGACCACCTTTCCTCAACTGACCTCTGATACCTATTTTCTTCAATGGGGAAAGAATTGCCTGCCGGCAGTGACTGTGCAACAACTCCATGCTAGCCATCTTCAAACTTATGCCGACTTCTTACCGATATATACGGATGGTTCCAAATCTCTGTCAACTGTTGGAGCAGCAGCAGTGTTTCCCTCTGCTATCATATCAGCTTCTCTTCCACCTGAGTATAGCAACTTTTCAGCAGAACTGTATGCAATACAGTTAGCTCTAGAAAATTTGAATTTACATCCATCTGCAAAATATATAGTTTATACTGACTCTCTCAGCTCAATCAAAGCAATGCAGAATACATCTCAAAAGAATCACCATATTGTAATGAAAATCAGGAGTTTGTTATTGCAGATTTATGATCGTCAACAACTAGTGAAGTTTTGCTGGATTCCAGCACATTCAGGCATAAAAGGGAATGAAGTGGCTGATACATCCGCCAAAAGTCCAAGTTCAGACCTAACTTCTGTCCCTATTCCAGCGCCCGATTATAATATCTTAATTCAAGCAGCATGCCATGCACAGTGGACAGAATTATGGCATAACCAAACGAATAACAAGCTTTTCCAGCTGAAACAAAACCCAAAGTTCTGGCATTCCAGCAATCAGACAGTGCGGCGGGAAGAAGTGGTACTCACACGAATGAGAATAGGACACACCCATCTGACTCACCTCCATCTACTAATGGGCGATGATCCTCCTCAGTGTCCATACTGCTTAGAACATCTAACAGTCAAACACATTCTGATTGACTGTCCGCAGTATCAACAACATCGAGCTGCAATACTTCAAAATCTGGCTAATCGTTCAGAAAGATTGACATTACATCATATCATTGGAGAGGACGCAAATGTTAACAAACTTTTCTGCTTTTTAAAACAAATTGGAGTGTATCATCTTTTATAAATAGGCTACAGAACTGAAACTAATTTAAACTGGATTATTTTTTTAATATTCCTACGAATAGGCGCACTATAGCCATAGCAGCTAATGCGCCAATAAACATCCATACCACACACACACACACCAAACTGATTTTGACACCTCCCATCCTAAGAGACAAAGAACAGAAGTTTCCAAAAAGGAATCACCTCTGTTTCTTATAATACATTCCCAAACAAGTCAACCAATAGGTGCACTTTCTCCATTTCTTATCGAGAAATGTCTCGAGAATGCTGCCGGACCACCTAAAATGGTGAAAAGACTCCGCTCCGGAGATCTCCTTATAGAGACCATGAATAGTAGGCACTCTGAAGCCCTACTAAGAATCTCAAAATTTGCGAATATTCCTGTCACAGTAACTCCACATGCCACCCTAAACTCATCCAAAGGAGTGCTCTCTGAGTGGGACTTATTAAATGTTACTGAAGAGGAGTTAGTCCAAGAGCTACAAGATCAAAGGCCCCGAGTGCCAAGCGAGTGACTAAAGCGATTCTATAGTGATTTGAAAGCGATTTTCTTAAAAGAGCGATTGATTGTAGTTGAACGTTAGTTTCTAATTTCCAAAGTTATATAATTTTGCTCTTCTAAAGTAAAGAAGTCAGCTTACTCAACAGAAAGGAAAGCCACCTTTCTTCTTGTATATAAAACTAATCTATTAACGCACTAACACTAACAACCTTATCGCTTGGTCACTGGTGGCACCGCTCCTGCCTCCTCGTGGCGGGGCTGGAAGCCTGGGAGGAGAAATCCACTCTCCCGGGACTAAAAGGAGCAACTATGGACAACACAAAACAGTCCTACTATGGATCTCTTGATCCAGATTCAAGTAGACATGACGACCATGATAATTTGAATAAATCCCATGCTAAGAGACAAAAAAAAGAAGGGACAGATTTTTCTGCTCCTCTCTTCTTAATATTACATTCCTCCACAGACCAACCATTGAGTAAACTCTCCCCATTTTTGATTCAGAAATGTCTCGAAAATGTGGCTGGGCCTCCAAAAATGGTTCGGCGACTAAGATCTGGAGACCTATTAGTGGAGATGAGTGAATACAGACATGCTGAAAGACTCTTGAAAATATCTACCTTTGGTGGAATTCCCACAAAGGTTACCCCACATGCCACCTTGAACTCCTCTAAAGGGGTAATATCTGAATGGGATCTTCTAAATGTATCAGAGGATGAACTTGTCTCCGAATTAAGTAACCAAAATGTAGTCCAGGCAAAAAGAATTGTCATCAAAAAAGATGGAGAGCCTGTCCCTACACGAACAGTCATATTGACATTTAAGTCACCAAATCTCCCCGCAACTATAAAAGCTGGATATCTCAGATGCCATGTTCGACCGTACATTCCCAACCCAGTTCGGTGCTTTAAGTGCCAAAAATTCGGTCATTCGCAAACTGTGTGCAGAGGTATAGTCACTTGTGCTTCTTGTGGTTCAAAAGAACACACACATACGGACTGTAATAATGAAACCCAAAACTGTCCTAACTGCCAGGGAAATCATTCTGCCTTCTCTAAGGATTGTATCCAATGGAAAAGAGAGAAGAACATTCAGAGATATAAAATAGAGAACAAAGTGTCATATCAAGAGGCAAAGAAACACTTTGCAATCCCTACTAAATCATCTACATACGCCTCAGTTACTCAACAGCTACGCACAATATCAACTCAGACTGACTGCTCCGTCCCTCCAAATATCTCTATATCTGGTTGGGCGAAATCAATACTTACTTCATTAAAAGAACAATCTCCATCCAAATATGCAACCCAAGAAGTAAATACTCCGGTAACAATACCTCCAGATAAGAATCCTAATCAGCAACCGAAAATACAAACTAAGAGCTCTGAAAGAACTGATACGCACACATTCAGATCTGATACCATGGACACTGATGAAAAAGCGGATGAAGATGACACATTTCTTGAAATTCATCCAGAAGGTGACATTGACACAAGCAGACCAGTCTTCTCAAAGAAGGATAAAGGAAAAATTGACAGGCGTAAGCAAACTACCTCACGGAAGTTAGCAGACACTAGCTAAAACCAAACAATGGATACAATTATTCAATGGAATTGTCGTGGGCTCCGTGCTAATTTTGATGATTTTTACGATCTCCTATCTGAATACAAGCCTGTTGCCGTATGCATTCAAGAAACAAATCTCACAAATGCAATATCTATGAAAATTAAGAATTACAATATGTATAGAAAAGATAGAAACTCATCTAATTTAGCTCATGGAGGAGTAGCACTCATAGTGAACTCTTCGGTGCCCTCTAGACCTATCCCCCTGCAAACATCTTTAGAGGCTATTGCTGTCCGTGTCACTTTCGGAATCACAATAACATTAGTTTCATTGTATCTATCACCAAATCATACATGCACCTTTGCTGATTTAGATAATTTAGTAATGCAAATACCTGCCCCCTTTTGTATTATGGGTGACTGGAATGGCCATCACCCGCTATGGGGTTCTCAACATCTTGACTCCAGAGGACAGATAATTGAAAAAATTTTAGACAAACATAACCTGACAATTTTAAACACTGGTGCTCACACATATGTGCATTTACCATCTGGCTCAACCTCCGCTATTGATCTTTCTATATGCTCTCCAGTGATATTTCCTCTCATAGACTGGACCGTTACTAATAACCCTCGCGGTAGCGATCACTTTCCTATCATCTGTACTTTCTGTATAAGTTCTACTCCTCAGAGTAACATTAGGACAACCTGGAAATTTGCTAAGGCGAACTGGATTAAATACCAAGAAATAGCTCACTTAGATGCTATCTGCATAGCAACCCACACAATTGACTCTGCAGTAAGCTACATTACAGATACAATAATGAAAGCATCCGAGACTGCTATACCAAAATCATCATCCAAAATCCGGCTTCATCCAAAAATGTGGTGGAACGAAGCATGCAACAGCGCTAAAAAAGAAAGGAACAAATATTGGAATATTTTTCGAAAACATCCAACCACAGCTAACCTCCTACAGTTTAAGAGAGTTAGAGCTAAAGCTCGTCATATAAGACGGGAGAGTAAAAAAGAAGCATGGGCGCATTATGCCTCCACCATAAACAGATCCACGGATACTTCCACAATATGGAAAAAAATCAAAAGAATTAATGGTAAATACTCGCAGACAACTTCTCCTATTCTACTTGTAAAAGGGAAAGAAATCTCTGAACCTACAGAAATTGCCAATGCCTTAGGTACTACGTTTGAAACGCTTTCAGCTGTTGCCACATATGAACCTGCATTTCAATTGCTAAAATCCCAGACAGAAAAATACAAACTAAATTTTAATACTGCCATCCTTCATTCTTATAATCTGCCTCTGACCATGAATGAATTGCGTAATGCACTTGCACGGGTGAAAAACAGTGCTCCAGGTCCCGACGGAATTTATTACACCATGATCTGTCATCTAAGTGAGGAATCATTAACTGTACTCTTACAACTGTATAACAGAATTTTCTTAGAGGAGTATTATCCTGCTAGCTGGTGCCATTCTTATGTGCTAGCTTTCCCGAAACCGGGAAAAGACCACACAGATCCCAAAAATTACCGTCCTATCTCTCTAACCAGTTGTCTGGGAAAAACATTGGAAAAAATAATTAACGCCAGACTGACATGGTTATTAGAGACTCAAAACATTTTAAGCCCAAGTCAGTATGGTTTCCGGAGAAAAAGATGTACGCTTGATCTCATTATCAAGGCCGAAACAAATATCCGGAATGCGTTCTTGAGAAATGAACACCTAGTTATGGTATGTGTTGACATCGAAAAGGCCTTCGATACAACTTGGCGATATGGGATTCTTCAGGACTTGCATAAATTTGGACTTCGGGGTCATCTCCCAAAATTTATTAAGAACTTTCTAGGCAATAGATCCTTTCAAGTCCGTTTCCACTCTTCATTATCTCGAGCATATGTACAAGAAGAGGGAGTTCCCCAGGGATCAGTGTTGAGCACCACACTCTTTGCCATTAGGATTGATTCTATTACCAAGTGCATACCTAACACAGTTGACGCATACTTGTACGCTGACGATCTTGCCATGTCATGTCATTCTCAAAATATGAGACTTATTGAAAGACAACTACAAAGCACCATTAACAAAATAGTCTCTTGGGCCAAAAATAATGGATATCGGCTTTCTAAACCAAAAACGACTGCTGTACACTTCTGTCACAAACGTTCTTTACATCCGGATCCAGACCTTCATTTGGATTCTCATTGTATTACTTTCCAACCTAGTATTAGATTTCTTGGTGTAATATTTGATAAAAAATTAAACTTCCTGGAACATATAAAACATATTCGTACAAGTTGTCTTAGAAAACTAAATCTTCTCAGAGTAATTTCTTCTATGTCATGGGGTGCAGATCGGTACGTGCTGTTACATCTATACCGCTCACTAATCAGATCCCGGTTAGACTATGGGTCTCCTGCATATGACTCAGCCAGGCCAAGTGTATTGAAATGGCTTGACCCTGTACATCACAGTGCATTAAGAGTTGCACTGGGGGCTTTTCGCACATCACCAATCTTAAGCCTGTATACCGAAGCCTATGAACCACCGTTACACCTTAGGCGTGAAACTCTACTACTAAATTATGCAGCCAAAATCAGCAGTCTCCCACATCATCCCATGTGGCAATACCTCTTCACGCCAAAATGGAGAGAAATCTATCAAACTAAACGGCGTTACAACAAACCATCTGGCATTAGGCTTGAAGCTTTGATCACAAGCTGGGGCCTGAAGTTTTCTAACACCCTCCAGGATACTAGCATGGAAACGCAGCCATGGCTTCCCATGGCTCCAGTAAATATTGATAGACATTTTCAGCAATGGGGAAAGAATAGCTTCTCCGAAATCAACATTAGACAAATACATATGGCTCACTCTACAGAGTTTAGCAGCTTCATTCAGCTATACACAGATGGATCCAAAACTGGTAATAAAGTTGGCACAGCTGTAGTACTACCAAATGCCACCATCTCCAGACAGCTCCCACCAGAATGCAGTAATTATACCTCAGAGTTATATGGTATTCTACTAGCCCTAGAGAATATAAACGAAGCCTCGTACGCTAAATCCATCATTTATACGGACTCGTTGAGTGCTGTTAATGCTCTACAGTGTAAATCCTTCCCTAGTCATCCTCTGATACAGAAACTTTTAGCACAGTTATTAGCACTTCATGGACGTGGACAGCTCGTAATATTTTGCTGGATCCCTGGACACGTTGGAATCGTAGGAAACGAGCAGGCAGATTTAGCCGCTAAAATTGTTACAAATGAGATACCATCAAATTTCAGGACTCCATATATTGATCAAAAGTCTTTTATCAAACAGACATATAAAGAAGTGTGGACACGCTTGTGGAAAGATCAGAAAAATAATAAACTTTTTGAAATCAAGAGAGAACCCAAGCAATGGCAATCCAGCATGAGAAGAAACAGAAAGGAAGAAACTATTTTAGCCAGATTACGCATTGGTCATACTTTCCTCACTCATAGCTATCTACTAACAAACAGTGACCCTCCACAATGCAGTAATTGTTTATGCCCACTAACAGTAAAGCATATCATCATCGAATGCCCGCAATATCAAAAAGAACGGAAAACAGCTTTTTCCTCTAATTTTCATAATTACAATCATTTAACACTGCAGTGTGTTCTAGGAGATCGAGAGAACATAGATGACATTTTTCTTTTTCTAAAATTTATTAATAAATATCACCTTATCTGAACTGCTATCTCCTGTAAGAAAAACGAAGGAAATATCAGACAGTAATTAGTGCATTATAGCCTAAGTTGCTGATGCACCAATAAATCTAACAAACAACAACAACAACATACAAGATCAAAAAGTTATACAGGCAAAGCGAATTAAAATCAAAAAATATGGTGAACTGGTTCCGACCCGTAGTGTTATATTGACCTTTTCAACGCCAATCCTTCCAGCTACAGGTAAGGCTGGATATCTAAACTGTCATATCCGACCTTATATCCCAAATCCGCTCAGGTGCTTCAAGTGCCAGAAATTTGGCCATGCTCAAACAGTGTGTAGAGGGGTTTCAGTGTGCCCCAACTGTGGATCCAAGGAACACACTCAGACAGACTGCCCAGCACAAACACCAGTATGTCCAAACTGTAATGGTAGCCATCCAGCTTACTCAAAAATTTGTGAAACCTGGAAAATTGGAAAGAAGATACAGAAATACAAAATAGAAAACAAAGTGACTTATCAAGAAGCAAGGAAACAAGTTTTGCCCACAGTACCGAAACTCTCATATGCAGCTGCAACACAAAAATACAAATCAGAAGGAACCCAAACTGAAGTGTCCATACCACCAGCTACATCCATTTCCGGCTGGGCTCGGGCTGTTCTAGCGAATCCCCAGGAATTCCCTAAAGAACAAGTAAAAGACCAAGCAAATAATACCCCAGTCACCGTACCACCAATTATTACTCCATCACGTTCAGATACTGAAAGTCTGAGAAATCTTAAACTGCAAAATACTTTAACCGCAGATATGGAAACTGATAACACCATCAACAATGATGAAACCGTCTTAGAAATACATGCTGAGGAAGACATGGATACTGCACGACCCGTTTTCCCGAAAAAAGATAAAATAAAACTGGACCGCCATAAACAGATTGGCTCTAAAAAACAGTCAGAAATACTTTCTACTTCAAAAGCTAAATAATGGATCAGTTGATTCAATGGAATTGTAGAGGCCTCCGTAGCAACATAGACGATATTCTTGACTTGATAAATCAGCATCATCCAGTAGGCATCTGCCTACAAGAAACAAATCTCTCTCCACAAGTGACACTTTCAGTTAAAAACTATACATTGTTCAGGCAAGACAGGATCTCTGCCCATGGGTCACATGGTGGTGCAGCTATATTGGTTGACAGCAAAATCCCGTCCAGACGTATTCCTGTACAAAGCACTTTAGAAGTAGTTGCAGTACGCCTCGCTCTTGGAAAAACGCTTACTCTTGTATCGATATATATCTCACCAAATCAGAACTGCTCGATAACTGAACTAGATGATCTTATCTTACAACTGCCTCCTCCTTTCTGCATATTGGGCGATTTTAATGCGCATCACCAATTATGGGGATCTTTACATACAGACAACCGGGGACGCACGATAGAGGCTTTTCTTGTAAAGCAAAACATCACACTGCTGAACACAGGCTCTGACACCTATGTCCATTTTCCAACAGGTTCAACTTCTGCTATAGATCTGTCATTATGCTCACCAATATTATTTCCAGACTTCGAGTGGAGAGTTTCAGAAAATCCATTAAACAGTGACCATTTTCGTATAATCTGTAAGCTCTGCACAAGAAGAAACTTACCAGTAAGTGGTCGAACTAAGTGGAAATTCTCAAAAGCTGACTGGAATAAATATGCATCAAGCGTTACACTAGATGATGAAATTATCCACCATCACTCCATAGATGATGCCGTTAAACACATCACAGAACAACTTTTGGCGGCAGCTGCTACTTCCATTCCTAAAACTTCAACTAATGAATCCAAACACAAAAATTACTGGTGGAATTCGGCATGCAACACTGCTAAGGGGGAAAAGAACAAGGCATGGAATCAGTTCCGGAAAAATCCAACCACTACCAATCTGATTATCTTCAAGAAACCTAAAGCCCAGGCCCGATACATCCGGCGAAAAGCTAAAAAAGAGTCTTGGATTCGTTTTGTTTCATCTGTCACTAAAGACTCAAGTGCTGGACTGATCTGGCGGAAAATAAGATGCCTTACCGGAAAGTCTCCATCAACTCCCTCCTCAATCATCGTCTATAAAGGACAAGAGGTAACCCTTCCCGAGAATATTTCAAACATCCTCGCGGAATCTTTTGCTCACCATTCTGCATCAACCTCATATGATACAACTTTCCTAAAAACCAAATCACTAGCTGAAAAATATAAAATAAAATTCGGAACGAAGTCAGCCCTCTCTTATAATGAACCACTTACCATATATGAATTAGAAGAATCTTTAAAAAAATCAGCCAATAGTTCACCTGGTCCAGACGGCATATACTACTTAATGTTAAAAAATCTAAATGAGAGAACTCGTTACTCTCTGCTAAAACTGTTCAACCGAATATTTGTCGCAAATTACTTTCCCCTATCTTGGCGCCATTCTGTAGTTCTACCCATTCCAAAACCAGGAAAAGACCAATCTGACCCGCATAATTATAGACCCATCTCACTTACTAGTTGCCTAGGTAAGACTCTGGAAAAAATGGTACATCGTCGCCTCACCTGGTATCTGGAAACTCAAACTACTGTGAACAACGATCAGTTTGGTTTTCGTAAAAACAGATCTGCTTTAGACCTTATGATAAAGGCTGAGGCAAATGTACGAAATGCATTCATAAAAAACGAACATTTGGTTATGGTGAGCTTAGATATAGAGAAAGCCTTTGAAACCACGTGGCGTCATGGCATCCTTCGTGACCTGCATGCCCTAGGATTAAAAGGACATTTACCAGCATTAATTCAAAGCTTTCTCGAATATCGAACTCTCCAGGTCTGTTATCGAGGTACACTCTCCAAAATCTACATACAGGAAGAAGGAGTCCCACAAGGGTCAGTCCTTAGTGCCACACTCTTCGCAGTTAGAATACACACTCTAACCACAACCATACCGAATTCAGTATAGAATACACACTCTAACCACAACCATACCGAATTCAGTAGAAACTTATCTTTATGCCGATGACCTCACTATATCCAGTCACTCACAAAATATGTACTCTATTGAAAGAAAACTCGAACTAGCAATAAATAAAATACAAATGTGGATGTCACAAAATGGTTACAGACTGTCAGCAGAGAAAACTGTCGCTATACACTTCTGCAAGAAGCGAAAACTGAACCCTGATCCTGAATTGCGCCTGGGAAATCATGCTATACCAGTTAATGACAATGTTAAATTCCTATGTTTAATATTAGATAAGAAATTAAACTTCCTAAAACACATACAGCACGTACGAACTACTTGTTTGAAGAAAATGAATATTCTTAGAGTGCTCTCTGCGATGTCATGGGGAGCTGATCGACTCTCTCTTCTTCACCTGTATAAAACTATAATCCGATCCAGACTAGACTGTGGTGCACCCGTATATGACTCAGCTAGAAAATCAGCATTACAGTCCCTAAATACCATTCAGCATAATGCACTTAGAATAGCTCTAGGTGCCTTCCGAACGTCGCCAGTCCAGAGTCTTTACATTGATGCACATGAACCTCCATTATCGTTACGGAGACAGATGCTGCTGCTTACCCCTCGACGTGGGCACCTGTACGTGGTGAGGGGACCTCCCAGTGATGCTGCTGGTTTTCCAGATTAGCATCACTGGGATCCAACGCCCATACCTTGGTTCCAGGGTTACAACATTGGAATCCGGCGTGTGCAGCCGTGCGCCGCGACCCGTGGAAGCGGAAAGGGGGATCCTGGTGGTTGAGGGGCCCAGCTTCAATACACCACTTTGGCCCCTGCTTCAACGAGACGGGTGGTCCCGGACCGGCTCGACTGGGATCAATCGGCGGGTGGTATTATACTGCTAGGGTCAACTGCGTTCCAATAAGTCTCCCTCCCTATGGTCCTGGGACGGGATAAAGACTTATTGGTAACGTGGGTATGGTGTTCTAAGCGAACTCGGCGTCCCATTCGTGTACGCAGTACCTGCTAGTTCACGGATGGGCGCCCCCTCGTAGGGCTCCGTGGTGGGTGAGGTACTTAGGCATCAGACATTTTTTCTTTACTCATATGAGTAATTTAAATTCTTCTTCTGGGGCCCCAACAAGGCCCCTACCTAACCGAGACGATAATACTGACACCAACAATGCCAAAAGAGCCAGAACTGAGGATAAAACACCATCTATAACACCGCTATTCCTCATTCTCCATTCTATCGGAGAGCAGTCAATTGGGAAGATGTCACCCTTCTTCATCCAGAAAGGATTAGAAGGGTTGGCTGGATCACCGAAAACCGTAAAACGGCTGCGTTCTGGCGATCTTTTAGTCGAAGCTTCAAGCACGAAGCAAGCAGAAAAAATCCTCAACGCGACATCCATAGGGGGAATACCGATTAGCGTAACACCCCACAAAACATTGAACTCTTCACGAGGTGTCATTTCAGAGTGGGATCTTCTTCACGTTTCTGAAGAAGAGATCTGCTCTGAATTAAAAGACCAAGGAGTGACGGCTGTCAAGAGAATATCAATGCGGAAGGATGGGAATCTCGTCCCTACCCGAGTTCTCATCATAACATTTAACACCCCACGGCCTCCAAGTTCCATTAAGGCAGGCTACTTAAACTGCCCAGTGCGGCTTTACATTCCGAACCCACTGAGGTGTTTTAGATGTCAGAAATACGGCCATTCACAAACAGCTTGTCGTGGTAATCCTGCCTGCGCTCGATGTGGTACGAAAGACCACGAGAGCAAGGAGTGTTCAGCTTCCAAACCAATTTGTATAAATTGCCAAGGAGAGCACACTGCCTATTCTAGAGCATGCCAGAAGTGGAAGGACGAGAAAGAAATTCAAAAAATAAAAACAGAACTGAACATATCCTATCAGGAGGCCAGAAAACGCATTCAACCAATAAATAGCGGGAAACCTTCATACGCCCAGAAGGTTTCTGCAAAGTGCACCATCGGTACACAAACGGAGATGACTATACCACCAAAAGAGTCATTTACTCCGATTGCACGCTATTTATTGCATTCACAAAAGCCCACCCAAAAAACACAGTCAGCTGCCACTCCTATTTCCGTACCTCCTAATGCTCCACCACTACCAAAACCAAGTGGTAAAGTAAAGGTGCAAACATCGGAAGGATCACCTGCAATACGAGAAACAATGGATGTCGAGGATAAGGAGGTATCGGATGACCCAGTTCTGGAAATCTTTGCAGAAGAAGATATGGACACAGGCCAAAGACCTGTGTTTCCAAAGAAAGATAAAGCCAGGACTGAGAAAATGAAGCCCTCAGCCCTTCGGAAACCACCTGATGGACCCAACAAATCCAAATAATGGGAAAGTTTAAATTTCTACAATGGAATTGTCGTGGATTCCGTCGAAATAGTGACGACATCAAGGCGCTCCTGAGTAAGCATGAGCCTACTTGCTTTTGCTTACAGGAGACGTATTTAAAGGCAAATGAGGACCCATACTTGCGTAACGTTTTCGTTATACGAAAAGACAGAAATGCGGATGGACCTGCCCACGGAGGCGTCGCAATCCTTGTGGGTAACCACATCCCATTTCAAGCTACACCACTTACCACCAACTTAGAGGCTGTAGCAG
The DNA here is from genome assembly GCF_048544385.1 of Mastigoproctus giganteus. NCBI lineage: Eukaryota > Metazoa > Arthropoda > Arachnida > Uropygi > Thelyphonidae > Mastigoproctus > Mastigoproctus giganteus. Next base: position 124,590,291 of record NC_143586.1, read on the forward strand.
TTCAAGTTACTGTAGGGTTTCTTTTAACTGTTTGTTCCATCTATTTGCCACCTGGGAATGACATCCCCCAGGCAGACCTTGATGATCTCATTAGACAATTGCCGCCACCTTTTCTGTTACTAGGGGATTTTAATGGACACAATACTCTGTGGGGTAGTGTAGACATTAATGGAAGGGGTCGGACTATAGAGTACATGCTTGAAAACAATGACCTGGCCCTTCTAAATGTTGGACTTAACACCTTTTGCCACATGCCTACCCGTACATTTACCGCGATCGATCTCTCTATATGCTCGCCCTCTCTCCTTCCCATGTGTACATGGGAGGTTGAAGACAATATTTATGGCAGTGACCACTTCCCCGTGATATCCACCCTTTGTAAAGGGAGACCATGCCACCCGTCCAGGGTGCCACGGTGGAAGATCGGTCACGCTGACTGGAATGCCTTCAAAAATCTAGCATTATTTGATATCAACACAGTCAGCAAGGAACCGATTAATGACGCGGTAAAGTACATTACAGACGCTGTTGTCCTAGCAGCGGCAATTGCAATACCAAAGACTTCGTCTCGGTTTCCACCATTTCCAAAACCCTGGTGGAATTCCAATTGCACTGCAGCAAGAAAGTCTCAAAACAAGGCGTGGGGTATTTTTCGCCGGTACCCCACCGCAGATAACTTAATAACATTCAAACGTGCACGTGCGAAAGCACGTAACGTAAGACGCCAGAGTCAGAAGGAATCTTGGATCAAATTCACATCTTCTATCAATCAGGCTTCATCATCTAAGCTTGTGTGGGATAAAGTCCGAAAAATGAAGGGGAAATATATATCCCACCCTTTTTCGATTCTGGAGTATAATGGATCTGCAATTGCAGACCAAACTGCAATTGCAAATACTCTTGGGGAGGTATTTGCTAAAGTGTCTGCCAAAACATCTTACCACCCTGAGTTTCTGGCCCTCAAACAAAATGTTGAAAGGCAACCTTTGAAATTGTCGTCAAAGAACTGTGAAGCATACAATCAACCCTTCACTGAATGGGAAATGAAAGCGGCACTATCACTATCCCAGGCGAGTGCCGTAGGGCCGGATGACATCCATTATGAGATGATAAAACATCTTTCGTCTCAATCTCTGGATCAGTTGCTCTGTTTGTACAACAGAGTTTATCTTGAAGATGAGTTTCCGGACTCCTGGCATAAGGCAATCGTGCTTGCCTTTCCAAAACCAGGAAAAGATCCAAAATCTCCGAGTAATTACCGTCCCATTGCTTTGACAAGCTGCTTGTGCAAGATCCTGGAAAGGATGGTGAATGCCCGTCTCATGTGGTATTTAGAAGGGAATGACCTCCTTTCCAAAGTTCAATGTGGTTTCCGAAGGAACAGGTCAACACTTGACCATCTTATAAGACTGGAAACATCTATCCGAGATGCTTTCCTTAAACGTGAACACCTGGTGTCAATTTTCTTTGATATCGAAAAAGCGTATGACACGGCCTGGAGATTTGGAATCTTAAAGGATATCCATGATCTGGGTCTGAGGGGCCATCTAGCCTTCTTCATTAAAAATTTCTTATTGAACCGGTCATTCCAAGTTCGTGTCGGCTCTGTTTATTCTCAATCTTTTTGTCAAGAAGAAGGAGTCCCCCAAGGGTCAGTGTTAAGTGTTACGCTTTTCGCTATCAAAGTTAATTCTATTACTGAACAACTTCCTCGAACCGTAAACAGCGCCCTCTTTGTTGATGACTTTACCATCTTCTGTCAGTCATGCAACATGAGGGTTATTGAACGACAATTGCAGCATGCCATAGACCACGTCAACTCTTGGGCAGTGGCTAATGGTTTCAGGCTATCACCACAGAAGACCGTCTGCGTACATTTTTGTCGCAAACGGAACCTTCACCCTGAACCAGAACTCAAACTTGGACAACACATCATTCCAGTAGTACCTGAGACAAAATTCTTAGGTCTCACATTCGATAAGAAGTTGACATTTTTACCACATATCCGTCAACTGCGAACAAGGTGCACGAGGGGATTGAATCTCCTTCGTGCCATCTCCTCAAATAAATGGGGGGCAGACCGATGCACTTTACTGCGTCTTTATCGTACACTTGTTCGTTCAAAATTAGACTATGGGTCCCAAGTGTACGCATCGGCTAGAAATAGCGTACTACGGTGGCTAGACCCACTGCACCACCAAGCCATCCGTACTGCAACTGGAGCATTCACAACATCTCCCGTCCAGAGTTTATACGTCGAAGCAGGTGAACCACCACTATTGCTCCGACGAAAGCAATTGTCGCTAAACTATACCTTCAAACTAAAATCCCTGCCAGACAACCCAACGTGGGCTTGTGTTTTTGAGCCACGATGGGAAACGCTTTATAAAACCCGTCAGACTGCTAACCGATCCTTTGGCATCCGTGTCCAAGATCTGCTCAGAGAGCTCAACATTACGGTAGACAATGTTGCAAAGTCACCAAGGCATCTACTTCCACCCTGGCATGCTCGCTTACCATCATGTGACTTCTCCATAAAAAGTTGGGGTAAAGCCATAACTCCGTCCTCTGTCTACCAACAACTCTATGCTGCCCATCGATCCGATTACTCTGATTTCTTGCCTGTGTTCACTGATGGCTCGAAGTCAGAGTTGTCTTTAGGATCTGCTGCTGTCTTTCCAGATTGTACTATATCTGGGAAGATTCCCCTCGAATGCAGCATATATACAGCTGAGTTGTATGCTATAGAGCTAGCCTTGGACCACATTAAAACCCGGAAGCATCAAAGATGTATGGTGTACACTGACTCTTCAAGTACACTGCAGGCTTTATCGGGGATGAGATATAATCCTCATCCAATATTGACCCGGGTTCAGCAGACTTTACATTCTTTGTTTGAGAGTTCACTCGATATCCGTTTCTGCTGGATCCCAAGCCACATTGGGATCAGGGGAAATGAACTGGCTGATGCTGCGGCCAGATCACCAGAACCCCAAAACACGTATTGCCTGTTAGTCCCCTATACAGACTACAGGCAAATAATACACCAAAAGATTAATTCCCAATGGCAACAATCTTGGCATGAGCAACTCACAAACAAGCTCTATCAGATAAAGCCTGTAATCGGACATTGGCAGTCTAGTCTGCGCAGGAACCGCAGAGAGGAAGTTGTTTTAGCTCGCCTCCGCATAGGACACAGTCATCTTACACATGCTTTTCTGCTGAGGGCAGATGACTGTCCTATGTGCGAGAACTGTGGCACCATTTTAACTATTTATCACATTTTAACCGTGTGTCCACGTATTACCCCTGAACGTGATTTTTATTTTACCGCTTTTAGTCATCTGGCTGAGCCTTATACACTCAGCCAGATTTTATCCGACAATGACCACGTGTCTGCTGTTTTTAGCTTTTTAAAATCAATAAACGTTTTCGCTTATATATAAAATTTACATTTTATTGTGAATTTTTGTTGATTTACCTTTTATACATTTGCTAAATTTTTTGACATAGTGACCTAATTAATTAGGTCACTGAAAGTTTACTCTTTTATACATGACCTGGTCTTGGCGCATTATAGCCTAAGTTGCTAATGCGCCAATAAAACCCAAATCAAACTCAAACTCAAACAGAAGCATATAATTTAATCTCTCTAACAATACGCTTTTGTGAATTAACGATGAAGAGACACAATTTGGCCGTAGTAGCCCTTGTGTCGTTAAACCGAACAACAACAACAACAACATAACAAACCTCTACAATATTCTGAACTATTGCATGCCATTAAACAGCACGTAATGGTGCCGCAGGACCAGATGGCATCTATTATATCATGCTGCAACATCTAGATGATAAAGCTTTGCGCCTCCTCCTAGTCTTTTACAACCGTATTTTTTTAGAAAATGTTTATCCAACTTCTTGGCACCACTCTATTGTTTTGGCTTTCCTGAAGCCTGGAAAAGATCCAACCAATCCCCATAACTATAGACCAATATCTCTCTCCAGCTGCCTCAGCAAAATCCTTGAAAAAATTGTCCACAATAGACTTGTATGGATAATGGAATCACAACATCTCATGAGCAATAGTCAGCATGGCTTTCGACAAAACAGATCATGTTTAGATCTCATGATCAAGGCTGAATTTGCCATTCGCAATGCTTTCGTTAAACATGAGCATCTGGTAATGGTTTCTATTGATATACAGAAGGCTTTTGACACCACCTGGCGACATGGCATACTTAGTGATCTTTATTCTCTCGGTCTTCGGGGCAATCTTCCCATATTTGTTCAGAACTTCTTATACACTAGATCGTTTCAAGTAAAATACCAAAACAACCTCTCTACAACTTTCATTCAGGAAGAAGGTGTTCCTCAGGGATCTGTACTGAGTGCCACTCTCTTTGCTCTAAGAATCGATTCCATCACTACACAGCTTCCAAACACAGTTGAATCATATCTTTACACGGATGACCTTTCCATTTCCTGTCATTCCCAAAGCATGAGATCAATTGAAAGGCAGCTTCAGATATCACTGAATAAAATACAGCAATGGGCCAGCCTTAATGGCTAATGGCTCTCACAACAGAAAACAGTTGCTATCCATTTTTGTCGACAACGCAAACTTCATCTGGATCCTGAACTTCAAATTTGCAATATCTCCATCCCAGTGACTACTAACATCAGATTTCTCGGATTAATCCTTGACAACAAATTAAATTTCTTAGACCATATTAAAATTGTACGTACTTCCTGTTTAAAAAAGTTAAATATACTCAGAACTTTATCCGCCCTAACATGGGGTGCAGATCGCACCTCCTTACTTCGGTTATACAGGGCATTAATCCGATCCCGTCTCGATTATGGTGCACCTGTCTATGATTCTGCCAGAGCAAGTGCTTTGCGCTGGCTTGATCCAGTTCAGCACAGTGCCTTGAGGACTGCAATTGGGGCTTTCAGAACATCACCAGCACATAGCCTCTACATCGATGCGTGGGCACCTGTACGTGGTGAGGGGACCTCCCAGTGACGCTGCTGGACTTCCAGACTAGCAGGCCCCGGGTGCCAAGCGTTCCGTGGCCAAGCGATTATAGTGCGTCTCTGAAAGCGTTTTCTAAAAAGAGAATTTAAGCAATCAGTTTATATTTTTAGTTTCAAACACCGTTCTCTTTATTTCTATATTAGAGTAGCTGTCTCGCACTACAAAGAGTAGGCAGAAGCCCAGAAAGGAAAACCACCTTTCTGTTTCCTTTTTCTATTAGTACTAACTTACTAACACAGCCGCTTGGTCACCTCGTGGCACTGCTCCTGCCTCCCCGTGGCGGGGCCGGAAACCTGGGTGGTAAAGCAAACCCCCAGGGCCAAAAGGAGCAAAACATGGATTTCGACAACTTTCCCCCGATCCAGACAGCAAATCCTAACTCATTGGATTTGCACCATCCCGATGATGACACAAACACCAGAAAGAGACTGAAGACGGATGCTTGCAGGATAGAACATCCTACTTTCCTGATCTTACATTCTTTAACAAACCAGGCCATAGGCAATCTATCTCCATTTCTCATACAGAAATGTCTGGAAAGTGTAGCAGGTTCCCCGAAAATGGTGAGACGTCTAAAATCTGGCGACCTACTGGTTGAGACCACCAGTTCCAAACACTCTGAGTCCCTTCTGAAACTCTCCACATTTGGTGGAATTTCAGTCAAGGTGTCACCACATGCTACACTCAATACCTCCAAAGGTGTCATCTCAGAATGGGACCTAATGAATGTCTCAGAGGAGGAAATTGTAAATGAATTGCAAGATCAGAAGGTCACACAGGCGAAAAGAATTATGCTGAAGAAAGATGGCGAACTTATCCCAACTCGAAGCATCATACTGACATTTAGTTCACCAAACCTACCAACATCGGTGAAAGCCGGGTATCTGAACTGCCGCATTCGCCCGTATATTCCAAATCCATTAAGATGTTATAAATGTCAGAAATTCGGACACTCCCAAACAGTCTGTCGAGGTGATGCTGTATGCCCTAACTGTGGCTCGAAGGAGCATACCCAAGCTGAATGTAAATCACAGTCCTCGCTCTGCCCTAATTGCAAAGGCAACCACCCAGCCTTCTCTAAAACATGTGACCAATGGAAATATGAAAAGAAAATTCGGAAGTACAAGGTAGAAAAAAAAGTCTCATTTTCAGAAGCAAGGAAACAAATACAGCAAGTGATACCAAAACATACATATGCTGATGCTACCAAAAGATTTCATACAATATCTGTTCAGACTGACACATCAATACCACCAAACATTTCTATTTCTGAGTGGGCTCGATCTATACTCTCTTCCGTACCACAGTCCTCAAAGCAACAGACTTCAACCAGATCTTGTAACACACCAGTTACGATACCACCTGTTGCTGGTGCAACTTCCGTAAGACCTGCTCAAAAAGAAAATGCTGATCCCATTAATAAGCAGCATGCTGAATCCTCTTCCGCTATGGACACAAATGAGACTTGCAATCAAGAAGAAAATGAAGCCATTTTGGAAATCCATCCAGAAGACGAAATAGAAACCAGACCTGTTTTCTCAAAGAGAGAGAAGATGAAAGCTGACCGCCTGAAACAGATTTCCAAAAAGCAGACAGATGCAGCTACTCCATATAAACCCAAACAATGAAAAACATCGTACAATGGAATTGCAGAGGCTTTCGCAGCAATATTGACGACATCCACGAAATAATTATGAACCATAATCCAATTGGAATCTGCTTACAGGAGACATATTTAACAGCGCAGTTGTCTCCCTCGATAAAAAATTATACTCTCTTTCGGCAAGACAGACTTACAACCACAAATGCTCATGGAGGGGTAGCCATACTCGTGGACTCACGAGTCCCTTGTAAACGCATTCCCCTACAAACTGCCATTGAAGCCGTTGCCACGCGAATAGCGATTGGCATTAACCTAACACTGGTTTCCATCTACCTGCCACCCAGTGATCCTTGTACGTTTCAAGAACTTCAAGATCTCATTTTGCAGTTGCCAACTCCTTTCTGTTTATTGGGCGACTTCAATGGACATAATCCATTGTGGGGATCTCCCAACACAGACGCCCGAGGACAACTCATTGAAATGCTTGTCGACAGACAAAATCTAACCATATTAAATACAGGCTCTCCAACTTATTTCCATCTACCAACAGGATCAGTCTCTGCAATAGACCTATCCATCTGCTCTCCTATCCTCTTTCCTAGTATTGAGTGGACTGCTCTGGACGATCCACTCAATAGTGACCACTACCCAATAATCTGTAAAATACAAACTTCACTCTGCATAACTTCAGAAACCAGCAAAAAATGGAAATTTTCTAAGGCAGATTGGACAAAGTACGCTTCCCATGTATCCTTTGACAACCAGGTCATTGAATATCAACCAATTGACAAAGCTGCCAAACATATTACAAAACAGATCCTAGTAGCTGCATCTACTGCCATTCCTCAATCACAGTCAAGCATCCGTAAAAGCAGAAACTACTGGTGGAATGAGGACTGTAGAAATGCAAAAAAAGAAAAAAACCGTGCTTGGAATTTATTCCGTAAATACCCTACCACTGCAAACTGATAAACTACAAAAAACTTAGAGCTAAGGCCCGCCATATTAGGAAAAAAGCAAAAAAAGACTCTTGGATTCGATTCGCAACTGAAATTAATAAAAATACTGACGTAAGAATTATATGGAAAAAAATCAGGCAATTAAATGGCAAATTTCACCCATTGTCCTCCCCACTTATCACCTGGAACGGGTTGGAACTGTCTACTCCTGCAGAGATTGCAGATGCCCTAGGCGCAGTATTTCGCAGTTATCTCAATCAACAGCACATACGAATCATCATTTCAAAAGATTAAGACTTCAGCCGAAAAATCCCACCTGAATTTCAGAACCAAATCCTTTCTACCGTACAATCAACCACTCACTATGCTAGAACTTCAAGAGGCTCTATCCACTGCAAGGAACAGCGCTGCTGGCCCTGATGGAATATACAACATAATGCTACAGCATCTAGATAATAAATCGCTATCTTTGCTTCTGACATTCTATAATCGCATCTTCATAGAACATTCATTCCCCAGTTCTTGGCGTCACTCTTTTGTACTGGCAATACCCAAACCAGGGAAAGATCTCTCTATGCCTAATAATTATAGACCCATTTCTCTCACCAGCTGCTTAAGTAAAACCCTAGAAAAAATAATACACCGTAGACTAACATGGTACCTTGATTCCCAAAACATAATATCCGATAATCAATTTGGTTTCAGGAAAAACCGATCATCACTGGATCTTATGATCAAAGCAGAAACTAATATTAGGAATGCATTTATTCAAAATAAGCATCTCGTCATGGCATGTCTCGATATAGAGAAAGCCTTTGACACCACTTGGCGTTTTGGCATCCTGAGAGATCTACATTCCCTGGATCTGAGAGGTCACTTACCTCTTTTCATACAGAATTTCCTACAGCAGAGGACCTTTCAAGTTCGCTATCGGCAAGTCCTTTCCAAAACATATATACAAGAAGAAGGAGTCCCTCAGGGCTCTGTTCTTAGTGCAACTTTGTTTGCAATAAGAATAAATCAGTTGACTAAAATTATTCCCAATACAGTGACTTCATACCTTTATGCTGATGACCTGACGGTCTCTTGCAGTTCACAAAACATGAGTTTTATTGAGAGGCAACTTCAAACATCAATCAATAATATCGAACTATGGATGACACAGAATGGTTACCGACTGTCCTATCAGAAATCTAGTGTCATTCATTTTTGTAACAAACGAAAGATGCACCCAGATCCTGAAATACATTTAAGAAACCAACCTGTCGCAGTTGTGAACAGCGTTCGTCTTCTTGGTGTGATTTTTGACAATAAATTGAACTTTAAAGAACACATTAAACATCTACGGACTGTTTGCCAGAAAAAAATGAACTTACTAAGAGTTATTTCTTCTACATCGTGGGGTGCAGATCGTTGCACCCTACTTCACTTATATAGAGCCCTAATTAGATCTCGCCTTGATTATGGTTCCCCGGTGTATGATTCAGCTAGGGAAAGCGTGTTATCATGTCTTGCCCCTATTCAACATTCTGCCCTCAGGATTGCTGTAGGTGCTTATAGAACGTCGCCAGTACAAAGTCTTTATATTGAAACCCATGAACCTCCCCTCAGACTCAGGAGAAAGATGTTACTCCTAAACTATGCGGCCAAAATTCAAAATATATCTACTCACCCCATTAGGCCAATACTTAATGATCCACAGTTCTTTATGCACTATAGAAACAAACCCAGAGCAGTTCAACCTACTGGCATCAGATTGCAGGCATTATCGCAAACCTGGAATATACATCTTGACAAAGTCCTCCAAGATTCAAACAGTGCAGATCCTCCATGGTATTCTATTAAAGCATCCTGTGACAGCTATTTCCTAAGCTGGGGAAAACATTCGCTTGCTAATATCAATATGCAGCAACTTCATACTGCTCACACACAAAATTATCCACATTTTACAAAAGTATACACTGATGGATCAAAGTCTGAAAGTGGAGTCGGGGCTGCAGCCGTCTTTCCCCATAACACTATCTCTGTTTCCTTGCCCACTGAATGCAGCAGTTATACAGCAGAATTATGAGCCATCAACCTTGCCTTAGAAAATATCCTCCATCTGTCCATCCAAAAAACTGTGATATATACAGACTCACAGAGTGCACTTATAGCCTTGCAAAATTCCTCCTCGCCAACACATCCTGTAATAGCAACAATAAAATCTCGGCTGATGCATATCCAAGAACACCAGCAAATAGTCATCTTTTGTTGGATCCCAGGCCACATGGGGATATCAGGGAATGAAAAAGCGGATTATGCAGCAAAACAATCATCCAACATAGCATCGACGAATTACTACGTTCCGTATATTGACTATAGATCCTATATAAGGCATGTATGTAAAGAACAGTGGACACTTTTGTGGCAAGCTCAACTGCAGAACAAGCTCCTGCAAATAAAATCTGAACCACAGTTATGGGCTTCCAGTTTCCGTGTAAACAGAAGGGAAGAAGTCGTCTTGTCCAGAGCGCGAATCGGTCACAGTCACCTCACCCATCTTTATCTACTCACAGGAGACGATCCTCCGAAGTGTACTCACTGCAACTCTTTTCTCACTATCAAACACATTCTCATTGATTGTACACTATATACTGCTGCCAGAAAAGCCTCATTCGGTACTCTACGAAATCTTCAAGAACCTTTAACACTTCGTCACATTATAGGCAATGATGCAAATCTAATAGAATTTTTTTGCTTCCTCAAAGAGATACAGCTATATGACCGCATCTGACATGATTTTATAATCACAATATCTGGACTCCTTTACCCTTGATAGGCGCAATATGGCCCTAGTAGCCCTTGCGCCAGAAATAACAATACCAATACCAATACCAATACCAGACTAGCATCACTGGGATCCAACGCCCACAGCCTAGGTTCCGGGCTTACATCAATGGAATCCGGCGTGTTTGCCGTGCGCTGCGACCCGTGGAAATTCGGAAAGGGGGATCCTGGTGGTTGAGGGGCCCAGCTTCAATACACCACTTTGGCCCCTGCTTCGACAAGACGGGTGGTCCTGGAAGGCCCGGCTAGGATCAATCGGCTAGTAGGCTCTCCTGCGAGGGTCAACCGTGTCAATGCCACGCCCCTACCCTCATGGTCCGAGGGACAGGATTCAGGCTGGCGGCGATGCGGGTATAGTGTCTGGGTAGCCCTGGCGTCCCACTCCCGAGCGCATTTATTGCATGCCGGGTAGTGGGCGTCCCTTTGGGCTCCGTGGTGGATGGGGAGCCCGGGCACCGAACAACTAAATAAACTTCATGAATCCTGATAAACTTACTTCTTCAGGGGCCCCAACCCGGTCCCTATCTGAAAAATTAGACGGAGAGGCAGATAATATTATCGCAACAAAGAGGCAGCGAACGGAAATACCATCATCAGGGCCTGTCCCAAGATTTCTTATTATGCATTCTACCACTGAAAAACCGATTGGTAAAATGTCGCCCTTTTTTATTCAAAAAGGGTTAGATGGGTTAGTAGGTTCTCCCAAATCAGTTAAGAGGCTCCGTTCTGGAGACCTCTTAATTGAAACTAAAAATGACAGGCAATCCGAACATCTACTCCGAGTAACATCAATCGGAGGAATCCCTATAACAGTGACACCACACAGAACACTCAATTATTCTAGAGGTGTCATTTCGGAGTGGGACCTTCTTGACGTATACGAGGAGGAAATCTGCTCCGAATTAAAACCACAGGGAGTCATTGCCGTCAAGAGAATCACTGCGCGAAGGGATGGAAAAATTGTTAAAACCAGGAGCGTTATCCTGACTTTTAACACTCCTAAACCTCCTGACGAGATTAAAGCTGGATACATCAACTGTTCAGTGCGTCCATACGTTCCCAACCCTTTACGGTGCTTTAAGTGCCAGAAGTATGGACATTCTCAAATGGCCTGCCGTGGAGTCCTTGCCTGCGCCCGATGCGGTGCAAAGGACCACGAAACAACAGCATGTTCAGCCACAAAACCCACCTGTATTAACTGTGAGAGCGAACACCCCGCCTACTCACGAGCATGCCAGAGGTGGAAAGAAGAAAAAGAGATTCAACGGCTGAAGGCAGAGCTTAACATATCATACCAGGAGGCAAGGAAATCGGTCAAACCCCTGAATATCAACAAACCTACCTACGCCCAGAAGGTAGCAGGGAGATGTTCCGTCGGAACTCAGACGGACATGACCATTCCTCCAAAGGAGTCTTTCACTCCCATCGCGCGATATCTATTAAGTTCTCAAAAACCTGCACAAAAGAACCAATCAGCTGCCACTCCTATATCGGTACCTCCTAATGCTCCACAAGTTCCAAAGGTAACTGCGAAAGAAAAGAATAAAAAAGGGGAAGTCCCCCCTACTACCCAAGAAAAGATGGATGTCGAGCAGAAGGAGGTACCCGAAGAGTCAGTCTTGGAACTCTTTGCGGAGGAGGAAATGGACACGGGACAGCGTCCATTCTTCCCCAAAAAAGATAAATCCAAGACTGACAAAAGTAAGCCCTCAGCACCTCGGAAGCCGCCTGATGGACCCACCAAGCCAAAATAATGGCTAAATTCCTACAATGGAATTGTCGTGGATTCCGGCGAAATATAGATGACATCAAGGCCCTCCTGCAAAAGCACGAGCCAGTTTGCTTTTGCTTGCAGGAGCCATATCTAAAGGCAAATGATGATCCCACCATGCACAACATCACATTTTTTCGAAAGGATAGAATTGCGGATGGCCCTGTACATGGGGGAGTGGCTATCCTTGTGGGTAACCAGACCCCAGTGCAGCCCTTGCCCCTCAACGTGGGCACCTGTACGTGGTGAGGGGACCTCCCAGTGACGCTGCTGGGTTTCCAGATTAGCATCACTGGGATCTAACGCCCATACCTTGGTTTCAGGGTTACATCTTTGAAATCCGGCGTGTGCAGCCGTGCGCCGCGACCCGTGGAAGCGGAAAGGGGGATCCGGGTGGTTGAGGGGCCCAGCTTCAATACACCACTTTGGCCCCTGCTTCGACAAGACGGGTGGTCCCGGACCGGCCCGACTGGGATCAATCGGCGGGTGGTTTTATACTGCTAGGGTCAACTGCGTTCCAATAAGCCTCCCTCCCTATGGTCCTGGGACGGGATAAAGACTTATTGGTAACGTGGGTATGGTGTTCTAAGCGAACTCGGCGTCCCATTCGTGTACGCAGTACCTGCTAGTTCACGAGTGGGCGTCCCCTCGTAGGGCTCCGTGGTGGGTGAGGTACTTAGGCATCAGACATTTTCTCTTTACTCATATGAGTAATTTAAATCCCCTTTCTTCTGGGGCCCCAACAAGGCCCCTACCTAATCGAGAAGATGAAAAAGAAAACACCTCTGCAAAAAGAGCCAGAACTGAGGATACACCAACACCATCAGTGACACCGCTCTTCCTCATTCTCCATTCCATCGGAGAACAGTCAATTGGAAAGATGTCACCCTTCTTTATCCAGAAAGGATTAGAAGGGTTGGCAGGGTCACCAAAATCCGTTAAACGACTGCGTTCTGGCGATCTTTTAGTTGAAGCTTCCAGCACAAAACAAGCTGAAAAATTCTTAAACTCTACATCCATAGGGGGAATACCTATCACCGTAACCCCCCACAAAACTCTGAACTCTTCACGTGGTGTTATATCAGAGTGGGACCTTCTTCATGTTTCTGAAGAAGAGATCTGCTCTGAATTGAAAGACCAAGGAGTGACAGCTGTGAAAAGAATATCGATACGAAAGGATGGGAATCTCGTCCCTACCCGAGTTCTTATCCTCACGTTCAATACCCCAAGGCCTCCAAGTTCCATCAAGGCAGGCTATCTAAACTGCCCAGTGAGGATTTACATCCCAAACCCACTGAGGTGTTTTAGATGCCAAAAATACGGCCACTCACAAACATCTTGTCGTGGTAACCCTGCCTGTGCTCGATGTGGTGTTAAAGACCACGAGAGCAAGGAATGTTCAGCTTCAAAACCGATCTGTATTAATTGCCAAGGAGAGCACCCCGCCTATTCTCGAGCATGCCAGCGGTGGAAGGATGAAAAAGAAATCCAAAAACTGAAAACAGAGCTGAATATCTCCTACCCAGAGGCCAGAAAACGTATCGAACCAATAAATAGCGGGAAACCTTCCTATGCTCAGAAGGTTTCTGCCAAGTGCACTATCGGTACTCAAACTGAGATGACTATACCACCGAAAGAGTCATTCACTCCGATTGCACGCTATTTATTAAATTCACAAAAGCCCACCAAAAAAACACAATCAGTTGCCACTCCTATATCCGTACCTCCTTGTGCTCCACCACTACCAAAACCAAGTGGTAAAAAAGAGCAAAAACGTTCTGAAGAGTCACCCGTAATACCAGAAACAATGGATGTAGAGAACAAGGAGGTACAGGATGAATCAGTCTTGGAACTCTTTGCGGAGGAAGAAATGGACACGGGACATCGTCCATTCTTCCCCAAAAAAGACAAAGCCAAGACTGATAAAAGTAAGCCCTCAGCACCTCGGAAGCCGCCTGATGGACCCACCAAGCCAAAATAATGGCTAAATTCCTACAATGGAATTGTCGTGGATTCCGGCGAAATACTGATGACATCAAGGCCCTCCTGCAAAAGCACGAGCCAGTTTGCTTTTGCTTGCAGGAGACTTATCTAAAGGCAAATGATGATCCCACCCTGCATAACATCACAATCTTTCGTAAGGATAGAATTGCGGATGGTCCTGCTCGGCCCCGAGTGCCAAGCGAGTGATCATAGCGATATTTCCAAAGTGATTTGAAAGCGTTTTTTCTCTAAGCGACAGATTGTAGAGATTGTTAAAACCCTCTTTATTTATAAAATTATTTAATTTTGGCTTTTTCTAAATAAAGAACTAAGCTTCATATCAAGGAAGGAAAGACCCTTTCTTTTATATTTATATATATATAACCAATTTCTCTAACACACTAACCACTAATCTCTTATCGCTTGGTCACTGGTGGCACCGCTCCTGCCTCCACGTGGCGGGGCTGGTAGTCTGAGTATTAATCTAATACTCAGGGCGAAAAGGAGCAAATATGGATCCATTAATATCACCAACTGTAGAGCCTACGTGCTCGCATGAACTTGAGTCATCTCAAGCAAAAAGAATCAAAAAAGATGATTCTTCACATGACATACCTGCTTTTCTAATTTTACACTCTTTGTCAACGAAACCTCTTAGTAGCTTATCGCCATTTCTTGTGCAGAAAAGCATAGAGGCTGTAGCAGGTACTCCCAAAATTGTCAAACGCCTTCGCTCAGGAGATCTTCTTATAGAGACTTCCCATCCCAGTCATTCTAGACAACTCCTGAAGCAAACGACCTTCGGAGGCCTTCCCATTTCGGTAACCCCGCACAGAACTTTAAACACCTCAAAGGGAGTCATCTCGGAATGGGACCTCCTTAATGTTTCTGAGGAAGAAATTGCCGAAGAACTTAAAGCACAACGTGTTGTCGGTGCTAAAAGAATTATGACCAAACAAGATGGTGTCCTTACACCCACAAGAAATGTTATCCTTACCTTCAGCAGTCCGAATCTACCAGAATCAGTAAAAGCTGGCTACCTTTCCTGTAAGATCCGACCATATATACCAAATCCACTTAGATGCTTTAAATGCCAGAAGTATGGTCATTCTCAAACAGCATGCCAAGGTAAGACAATCTGTCCCCTGTGTGGCTCATCAGACCATTCCCAAACTGAATGTACAGCAGCTACGCCAAAGTGTCCCAATTGCCAGGGTACTCACCCCGCATATTCTAGAACTTGCGAATTATGGAAAACGGGAAAGAAAATAATGAAGTACAAGGTAGAGAAAAATGTATCTTACCAAGAGGCACGTAAACAAATATTAAATGTGATCCCTGCCAAAACATATTCCAATGCAGTTAAAAACACTAAAGAATTTTCTACACAGACTTATATTACTATTCCTCCTAAATTATCTCTTATTCAATGGGCTAGATCCATCCTTGCGGATGGTGAGACACTAACAGCAACAAAGACAAAAAGTCCATCAAATTCTACTAATACAAAGCCATCCAAGCCACAACAAGACGTTCCAAACTCAGGCACATTATTAAAGGAGAAAGATGTTCATCGTACACAAAATAAACCAACTGAACGAACCATGGAAACCGATGAGAAATTAGACAATGATGATGCTGTTCTCATGCTTCATGCTGATGATGAGATGGATATTACTCGCCCAGTATTTTCAAAACGAGAGAAATATAAACAGGATCGAGGGAAAAACAAACGATCAGACCAATCCATCTAACCTAAACCCAAGTAATGCAGAAAATTATTCAATGGAATTGTAGAGGACTAAGAAGTAATCTTGATGAATTAAAATACCTAATGCACCAGCATGATCCTGCATGTATTTGTCTACAGGAAACTTATTTATCATCAAATTATAGCCCACACTTCTCACGGTATACACTATATAGACGTGACAGATGTTCCGATTCTCCAGCAAGAGGAGGAGTAGCAATATTAGTTCGTAGTAATGTACCATCGAAACCCGTTCAGCTTTCCACTAATCTAGAAGCAATAGCCGTTCGTATTGTTCTTGGGATTAATCTCACCCTTGTCTCCATTTATATTCCACCAAACGTTTCATGTTCCATTGCAGAACTTGATAATTTACATAATCAACTACCCCAACCTGTATGCTTTCTAGGTGATCTAAATGCTCATCATCCTTTGTGGGGTTCCCCGAACATGGATCGTAGAGGGAGGATGATCGAAACTCTACTTGATAACCATCACTTAACACTACTGAATACCGGTGTGCATACTTATATTCACTTGCCTACAGGTTCTAGCTCTGTTCTGGATCTCTCCATATGTTCCTCGTCCATTTATCCTAGCTTTGATTGGACAGTATTAACTGACCTTCACAACAGCGATCACTTTCCTATAATTTGTGAAATACAGACGGATACAAACTATACATCTAACCAAAAAATTACGTGGAATTTTCACAGAGCTAACTGGGAAAAGTTTTCGAAAACAGTGCAATTTGATAACCATTTGATTCTTTCTGCATCTATTAATAATGCCACTAGACATATAGTAGAACAATTACTTGAAGCTGCTACCAGCGCAATACCGAAAGTTAACCTTACGAAACAAAGGTACAATAATTGGTGGACAAGGGACTGCTATCTTGCCAAAAGGAAACAAAACAAAGCTTGGAACACTTTTCGCCGAAATGCTACAATGGAGAACCTTATAAACTATAAACGGCTGAAAGCTGAAGCACGCCGAATTCGTCGAAAAGCTAAACAGGATGCGTGGATTCGATTCAGTTCTACCATCTGCAGAAACACTGACCCCAGAATAATTTGGAGAAAGATCCGTATCCTAAGTGGAAAGTGTCAACAAACCAAAGCCCCAATCTTGTCCTGGAAAGGAATAGATATTTCTTCTCCAACTGATATTGCAGAGGCTTTAGCACAAACATTTGCAGTCACTTCATCATCTCAATCTTATGAAGACTCATTTAGACGCAAAAAAATGTCCATGGAAAAATATAAAATTAACTTCGTTACAAAACAACCTCATTCTTATAACCTTCCGTTCACTATGAATGAACTCAACGAAGCTCTCCAGAATTCTAGAAATAGTTCTGCTGGACCAGATGGCATTTTCTATATAATGCTTTGCCACCTGAACTCAAACTCAAAATCTATATTACTGAAATTTTACAATAGAATCTTTGAGGAGAATGTTTACCCTGATACATGGCATCAGTCAGTTGTGGTAGCCATAGCGAAAGCCGGGAAAGATGCTTCCTCTCCCAATAGTTATCGTCCTATATCTTTGACCAGCTGTTTAGGAAAGATAATGGAAAAGATGGTACACAAGAGACTTGTCTGGATTATTGAAGATCAAGATGCTATATCATGCCACCAATTTGGTTTCCGCCGTAACAGGTGTACAACTGATGTCCACATCAAGGTTGAAGCTCACATTCGAAATGCTTTTCTTAAGAAACAGCACATGGTAATGATAACATTCGATATTACCAAAGCATTCGATACAACCTGGAGATATGGAATCCTCCAAGACTTATACAAACTTGGACTGAGAGGTAACCTGCCTAGATTCATTCAGAATTTTCTTCACCTCAGGACCTTTCAAGTAAGATTCCAGAATGAGCTGTCCAAAATTCACACACAAGAAGAAGGAATACCTCAGGGATCGATTTTAAGTGCCACACTCTTTGCATTACGTACCAGTAGCATTATAAGAGACATCCCAGCAGCGGTAGAAGTTTATATGTATGCAGATGATCTTGCTATTTCCTGTGAATCATCGAACATGGCTACCATCGAAAGACAACTACAGATAGCAATAAACAAAATTGAAACTTGGACAGAAAGCAACGGCTATCAATTAACCGAGGGGAAAACAGCAGCAATACACTTCTGTAAATTACGATCGCTTCATCCGGAACCTGTATTAAAACTGAAAGGCAGAGAAATACCGATGACAGACTGCATAAGATTATTGGGTCTGAATTTAGACACCAAATTAAATTTTCGTAAACATGTGACCTATCTACGAACTACGTGCCTCCAGAAACTAAACATCCTTCGTGCAGTATCCTCAACATCTTGGGGTGCTGACAGACAGTCACTGCTCAATTTATATCGTGCTCTAATCCGGTCACGATTAGACTATGGAGCCATAGTATATGCATCAGCTAAAAACAGCATCTTACGGTCTGTGAACACCATTCAACACAGTGCCCTTCGATCAGCACTAGGCGCCTACAGAACCTCGCCAGTTCAAAGCTTGTATATAGAAGCACACGACCCTCCGCTTTATCTTAGAAGACAACGCCTACTCTGCCAATACGCTGCTAAAATAAGAAGCTTTCCAACTCACCCCTGTTGGGTATATCTCAACCAACCTTTATGGTCAACACTTTATGAATCCAAACCTAATGAACCCAGACCTGCTGGAATTCGTCTTCAAGAAGTAATAAAAAAGTGGAAACTCGATCTCAATAAAATTGCGGAAAATGAAAATATGCCTTTACCCCCATGGAATAGACATCATATAAACATTGATCTTTATTTTGCTCAGTGGTCAAAAAATACCATTCCACCATGTAATATCCGACAGTTGCATGCCAACTATACTTCGCAACACACTGGGAAACTCATAATCTATACGGATGGATCTAAGAGCCAATCACATGTAGGTGCAGCAGCCGTGCTCCCATCGCATGTAATTTCAGAATCCCTTCCAGTTGAGTGCAGCATTCTATCTGCAGAACTATATGCTATACAGCTTGCATTAAGTGAAATATGTCAACAGTCGTCCCTCTCTGTCCTAATATACTCGGATTCACTCAGTGCTATTTCAGCCATACAGGGTAAACGACATTCTCGTCATCCTTTCCTACAAGAAATTGACTTTCTAATCAACATCTGTCAAAAGAAACAATCTGATATAACCCTTTGCTGGATCCCAGGACACTGCGGAATAGAAGGCAATGAAAAAGCAGACATTGCAGCTAAGTCAGCATCAGAACTGCCAAACAGAACAATGCTAGTTCCACACACTGATTTTAGTCCAATAATTATTAGAGAAAGTGAAAATGAATGGTCCCAAATATGGAAAAATGAAATCAACAATAAACTACATGAAATAAAACCTAATCCAGAAATATGGAACTCAAGCATTAGAGAGAGCCGCAGAGAAGAAGTAATACTTGCCAGACTGAGAATTGGCCATACTCATTTTACTCATTTTCATCTATTGGCAAACAAAAATCCCCCACTCTGTTTTCAATGCCAAGTTCAACTTACAGTAAAACACATTCTTTTGGTATGCCCTCGATTCAGAAATTCCAGATTCCTTTGTTTTCAGAGTTTATGCAATAACCAGAATCAAGTTACTCTTCAACAGATCTTAGACAATTCTGCGAATATAGATGAATTATTTAAATTTATTCGGCAAATCAGATTTGATAAACAAATCTGAAAAAAAATGTTTGATTTACATTAAAAACTTGGAAAGACACATCTTGGCCATTGATGCCCTTGTGTCTTTAAACCCTTAAACAACAACAACGGTCCTGCTCATGGAGGAGTGGCTATCCTTGTGGGTAATCAGACCCCATTTCACCCCTTGCTAATTACAACCAGCATAGAGGCTGTTGCAATTCGCCTTACAGTGGGATTTTTAATAACGGTCTGCTCTATTTATTTGCCACCTGGGACTGACATCTCCCAGGCAGACCTTGATGATCTTCTAACGCAGCTGCCTCCCCCTTTCTTACTTCTCGGGGATTTTAACGGACATAACACCTTGTGGGGTAGTGCTAACATCAACGGAAGGGGACGAGTCATAGAGCGTATGCTCAATGACAATGACCTTTCCCTTCTAAATACTGGGGCCCCGAGTGCCAAGCGAGTGATCAAAGCGAATTTAAAAAGTGAACTTCAAAGCGACTTCTCCAGAATCAGCAGATTACTGAGAATTTAAGTCTTTATTTACAAAATTATTTCATTTCTGCTCTTCTGAATAAAGAAGCAAGCTCTTCAAAAAAGAAAGGAAAGGTACCTTTCTTCTTGTATATTGAACTAATTTATATAACAGACTAACCACTAACCTCTGATCGCTTGGTCACTGGTGGCACCGCTCCTGCCTCCACGTGGCGGGGCCGGTAACCTGGGGGAAAAGTTATCCTCCGGGGCAAAAAGGAGCAATCATGGATTTCGACAATTATCCCGCACTTGAGCCTAAACGCTCAACTCATGACCTGATTGAAACCGAACATGACGTATCACAAACCAAAAGACAACGTAGAAATGAGAATCAGCAGGAATTCCCAACATTCCTTATATTCCATTCTCTCTCATCCAAGCCTATGAGTGCCCTTTCACCATTTCTAATTCAGAAATGTTTAGAAAGCGTAGCTGGTTCACCGAAAATGGTGAAAAGACTCCGATCCGGGGATCTACTAATTGAAACAGCGAAATATCAGCATTCTCAGGCTCTACTAAAATTATCAAATTTTGGAGGAATACCTATACAGGTCACCCCTCATGCTACACTAAATAGTTCCAAAGGAGTAATAGCTGAGTGGGACTAGATGAATGTCGCTGAAAATGAGATAATCGAAGAACTAAAAGAGCAAAAAGTCGTCCAGGCTAAACGAATAATGATTAAAAAGGACGGTGAACTTGTTCCAACTAGAAACATTATTTTAACGTTCGATACACCTACCTTACCATCATGTGTGAAAGCCGGATACCTAAACTGCCGAGTACGTCCGTACATTCCCAACCCAATCAGATGTTTTAAATGTCAGAAATTTGGACATTCGCAAACAGTATGTCGAGGGGACACTACTTGCCCGAACTGCGGCTCCAAAGATCATGCACAAACTGACTGCACTGCAGAAAAGCCACAATGCCCTAACTGCAAAGGCCAACATCCAGCGTATTCAAAAAATTGCGAACTCTGGAGAGTAGGCAAAAAGATTCAGAAGTACAAAGTCGAACAAAAGGTCACCTATCAGGAAGCTAGGAAGCAAGTTATGCTTGATATGTCAAAAATTACATATGCTGCAGCAACCAAAAACTATCAGTCAACAGCAACACAAACGGCAGTAACAGTACCACCATCCATTTCAATTGCTGATTGGGCTCGATCAGTGCTATCATCCCCACAGCAGTCACCTACAGAACAATCTAAAGCAACTTCTGCTAGCAATACCCCGCTAACAGTTCCACCAACCGCTTCTGATACCCTACCAGAAACTGCAAAATCAAAAGCATCACCCCCAAACAGTTCAAACCAAACATGCTCAACAAATATGGATATAGATTCTGGTACCCTACAGAATGAACCAATACTAGACCTACATGCAGAAGATGATATGGAAATTGGACGCCCCACTTTTCCAAAAAAAGAAAAGATCAAACTAGATCGAGGCAAACAGGTAGGACACAAAAAACAGACAGAACCATACACAATTTCTAAAACTAAATAATGCACAGCATTATACAATGGAACTGTAGAGGTCTACGAAGCAATATTTTTGATATTTATGAACTAATCAAACAACACAGTCCAGTTATCCTATGCCTGCAAGAAACCAATCTAACCCCACAAGTGACTCCAGTGATCAAAAACTATAGTATATATCAACAGGACAGAAACAATAATTCAACAAGAGGAGGTGTAGCCATAATTGTCGACAACAAGGTTCCTACAAAACAGATCCCGCTGCAGACCACATTAGAGGCTGTAGCAGTACGAATTGATCTGAATGTTATGTTAACAGTAGTCTCACTGTACCTTTCCCCAAACAAAGAATTCACTGTGAAAGAGCTGGAGGAACTTATAAGGCAGTTTCCATCGCCTTTTATTCTGCTAGGAGATTTCAATGGGCACCACCCTATGTGGGGATCACCCCAGATAAACAAAAGAGGAAAACTCATTGAAACAATTATTAATAACCAGAATCTCACATTATTAAATACTGGTGCTGACACCTATATTCACTTTCCAACCGGAGTATCTACTGCCATAGACTTATCAATATGTTCCCCAAAATTGTTCCCAATCATTCAGTGGTCAGTCTCAAATAACCCACTGAGCAGCGACCATTACCCGATTATTTGCAAATTGCAAACAAATAGAACCTCACATATAATCAGTCCCATAAAATGGAAATTCTCCAAAGCAGATTGGAACAAGTTCACCAATGCAATTTCCTTTGATGATCAAGTTATTAAAAACCAGCCTATTGATGATGTTACCGATCATATTACTACACAGATAATAACAGCTGCAACCAGTGCCATACCCAAAGTCACAATCGGTCCACATAGACATGCCAATATTTGGTGGAATCGTGATTGTCGAGATGCTAAAAAAGAACGGAATAAGGCATGGAATCTCTTTCGCAAGCATCCAACAACCGAGAACCTAATTAATTTTAAGAAACTCAAAGCCAAGGCACGTTACGTGCAGAAAAAAGCAAAAAAAGACTCTTGGATCCGGTTTGCTTCTACCATCACTAAAAATACTGAAAGTAGAAAAATATGGAATAAAATAAAGAAACTAAATGGAAAATACCTCCCAGAAAAAACGCCTATTCTAAGTTGGAAGGGTAAAGAGTTTTCTTCTTCAGTGGACATTGCAAATGTCCTGGCTGAATGCTTTTCTCAAATATCAGCCACGGCAGCATACGAGCCTGCCTTCAAACAGCATAAAGCCAACGCAGAAAAGAATAAACTGAACTTTCATACAACGGCATCTCTCTCATATAACAGACCTTTTACATTACTGGAACTAGAGAGCTCCCTAAACCGATCAGCGAATACTGCACCAGGGCCTGATGGAATATACTACATGATGCTTAAACATCTAAACAATCAAGCTGTGAATTCACTACTGGCATATTTCAACCGGCTATTCTCAGAAGGTTACTTCCCTCTTTCTTGGCGCCACTCAATCGTCCTAGCCTTTCCTAAACCTGGAAAGGATCAGTCAGAACCACAAAACTATCGACCAATATGTCTCAGCAGTTGCCTTGGTAAGACAATGGAAAAAATGATTCATGCTCGATTAGTCTGGTTTCTAGAATCTTATTCGGTAATGGACAAAAATCAATATGGCTTTAGGAAAAATCGATCAACTCTAGATCTTATGATCAAGGCAGAATCCAACATACGGAATGCTTTCATCCGTAGAGAACATCTCGTCATGGTCTGCCTGGACATTGAAAAAGCCTTTGATACAACCTGGCGTTATGGCATACTTCAACATCTCTATGCCACAGGACTTCGGGGCCAGCTACCACTAATCATACAGAGCTTTCTCCAAAATAGAACATTTCAGGTGCGTTATTGCAATACACTATCCCAAAAGGTTGTTCAGGAAGAAGGGGTCCCACAAGGATCAGTTCTTAGTGCAACACTCTTTGCAGTTATGCTGAACAATGCAACAGATAATATTCCGCGTAATGTTGACACTTATCTTTACGCAGACGACCTTACTATATCCTGTCATTCACTAAATATGTGCTCCATTGAACGCCAACTGCAACTCTCAATAAACAAAATAGAGTCATGGGCATCCCACAATGGCTATCGCCTATCCAGAACAAAAACCACTGCTATTCACTTTTGTAAAAAGCGACAGCTTCATCCAGATCCTGAGCTAAGGTTAGGAGCTCAACTAATACCACTTAGCAACAATATCCGGTTCTTGGGTTTAGTACTGGACACTAAACTTACCTTTCAGGCACATATAATGCAAATGAGAACTCAGTGCATGAGAAAGATGAATATTCTCAAAGTTATCTCTTCTATGACATGGGGAGCCGATCGCTTCACACTCTTACACTTATATCGTACTTTAATAAGATCTCGACTAGATTATGGAGCCCCAGTCTATGACTCTGCGCGTAAGACAGTACTAGCCCGGCTCAATCCAGTCCAGCATAGTGCTCTGAGAATTGCTTTAGGAGCCTTTAAGACCTCCCCAGTGCAAAGTTTGTATATAGACGCCAATGAACCACCACTACATCTTAGGAGAAAAGTATTGCTCCTTAACTATGCAGCCAAACTACGTAGTCTCCCTTCTCACCCCATCTGGACATATCTGTTTGAACCTCAGTGGGAAAATTTGTATAAAAATAAACCCAATGAAAACAAACCTGCTGGTATCCGGCTACAAGAGCTAACCAAAAATTGGAACATCTGTCTAGGAAACATCTCTCAAGCTGCAGATGTATTACAAGCACCATGGACAATGTATATACCTCTTTGCGACAACTATTTTCTACAGTGGGGAAACCACTCCCTATCAAATCACAATCTTAGACAGTTACATGCGGACCATGCATTGACCAATGCTCACAGTCTTCATATATACACAGACGGATCCAAGACTGATATATCCGTGGGAGCTGCAGCAATCAGTCCTACATCCACTGTTTCTGTACAATTACCGTGTGAATGCAGTGTATTTACTGCCGAATTATATGCAATCAAAATGGCTCTAAATCTCCTTAATGATCTTTTAAATATCCAGGTCATAATATACACAGACTCTTTAAGTGCAATGAATGCCCTACAGGAAAATCGACAAATTTCCCATCCACTTCTCACACAAATCAGATCACAGTTATATCACCTCAATAAAAATAAGCTGACTGTCACTCTCTGCTGGATACCCAGCCACGTCGGAATTCCAGGAAACGAGCGTGCAGACGAAGCAGCAAAACACCCTGCTTGCTCTGATCCCATCCCAATTCCTTTTTCTGATTACAAGCCAATCATACGGAGGATATGTACAGAGATGTGGTCTGAAAAGTGGCATAATCAGATATCAAACAAACTTCTTGAAATAAAACAAAACCCACAGCTATGGAGATCTAGTTCCCGATTAACCAGGCACGAAGAGGTCGTCCTTGCAAGAGCACGAATTGGTCATACGCACCTAACGCACCTTTTTTTACTGCTAGGAGAAGAGCCTCCTCTCTGCTCGCACTGTAGTTCTATTCTTACAGTGAAACATATCATTATTGAATGTGCACACTATGGTTCAGCTAGAATTGAATGTTTCAGATCTTTAATCAACTCACAAAAACCCTTGCAACTAGATAATATACTTGGAAATGACGCCAATCTATCAGAACTGTTTAAATACTTAAAAATGATAAACGTATACAGTCATTTCTAGAACAATTCCTTTCACATATAGACCAACAATCTAAAGTTATAGGCGCATTTTGGCCATAGCAGCCCTTGCGCCAATAAAAACCACTTCAACAACAACAACAACTAAATACTGGAACAAACACCTTCTTCCATATGCCTACCCGTACTTTTTCTGCCATTGATCTCTCTATCTGCTCCCCTTCTCTACTCCCTTCACTCACCTGGGAAGTGGAGGAGAATCCATACGGAAGTGATCACTTCCCTGTGATAACCTTGTTACACAGTGGGAGACCGTGTCTTCCTTTTAGGTTACCACGGTGGAAGTTTGATCAGGCTGACTGGAATGCCTTCCAACATCAGGCAAATTTTGAACTCAGTACAGTCAGTCAGGAGCCTATCAATGACGCAGTAACGTACATCACAGAAATCATTGTCCACGCAGCTGCTACTGCTGTCCCAAAAACATCAGCCCGGTTTCCACCATTTCCCAAACCTTGGTGGAATTCACAATGCACAGCAGCCAAAAAGGCTCAAAACAAAGCGTGGGGGATATTTCGCCGATATCCTACCACGAACAACCTTATAGCCTTCAAACGTGCACGAGCCAAAGCACGCTACATCCGTCGTCAGAGTCAAAAGGAATCGTGGATCCTTTTTACATCATATATTAACCAGTCTACCAACTCTAAGGTAGTCTGGGATAAAATCCGGAAAATGAAGGGAAAATATACATCCCACCCTTCTTCAATCTTAGATTATAATGGATGCGCTATTGCAGATCCAACTGCAATAGCCAATGCTCTTGGGGAAACATTCTCCAACATCTCCGCAACATCCTCATACTCCCCAGAGTTCCTGGTCCTGAAACATAAACTGGAAAGAGAAGCACTTAATTTTAAGTCCAAGGGCCTCTATCCCTACAACGGGGATTTTACTATTCAGGAACTGAAAAGAGCCCTCGCTCTTTCCAAAGCAAGTGCTGCTGGACCAGATGGCATCCATTACGACATGATTAAACATCTTTCACCAAAATCTATGGATTGTCTGCTCTTTCTGTATAACAGAATCTTTACTGAAGGGCAGTTTCCGGATTCCTGGCGAAAGGCAATCGTTCTTGCCTTCCCTAAGCCAGGAGAGGATCCAAAAGTCACCACCAACTATCGTCCTATTGCTCTGACTAGCTGTCTGTGCAAAATCCTGGAGAGAATGGTTAATTCTCGTTTAATATGGTATTTAGAATCAAATGACCTTCTCTCCAACATACAGTGCGGCTTCCGAAGGAACCGGTCCATTCTGGACCATCTTATTAGATTGGAAGCATCCATCCGGGATGCTTTCCTAAAACGTGAACACTTGGTGTCGGTGTTCTTTGACATGGAGAAAGCGTATGACACAACTTGGAGATTTGGCATCTTGAAAGATCTGCATAGCCTTGGCCTTAGGGGGCAACTCCCCATTTTTATTAAAAACTTTTTAGCCAATCGATCTTTCCAAGTTCGTGTGGGATCCTCACTCTCTCGTTCCTTCAGCCAAGAGGAGGGAGTACCACAAGGATCAGTACTAAGTGTCACGCTTTTTGCCATCAAAGTGAATTCCATCACAGAACAACTTCCTCCAACTGTAAACTGTGCCCTCTATGTTGATGACTTTAGCATATTTTGTCAGTCATGCAACATGAGGGTTATTGAAAGACAACTGCAGAAAGCTATTGATCGCCTCAACTCCTGGGCTCTTGCTAATGGCTTCAGGTTCTCGCCGGAGAAGACCGTTTGCGTACACTTTTGTCGCAAGCGCAATCTTCATCCTGAACCTGAATTAAAGCTCGGACAAAATGTAATTCCAATAGCAGCGGACACAAAATTCTTGGGACTCGTATTCGATAAAAAGCTGACCTTTCTGGATCACATCCGTCAACTCCGCACAAAGTGCACAAGAGGGCTAAATATTCTGCGCTCTCTTTCCTCAACATCTTGGGGTGCGGATCGATGCACCCTACTACGCATCTATCGTGCACTTGTACGATCCAGACTGGATTACGGGTCCCTGGTATACAATTCGGCCAGAGACAGTGTACTTCGTTGGCTCGATCCTGTCCATCATCTGGCTCTCCGTACCGCTATTGGAGCATATCGCACATCTCCTGTCCAGAGCTTATACGTCGAAGCAAACGAACCGCCATTATTGCTTCGACGTAAGCAGTTGTCTCTAAACTACGCTCTAAAACTGAAATCCCTGCCAGACCACCCTACGTGGCTAACCGTTTTTGAGCCGCGATGGGAAAATTTGTACAACACCCGTAAGACTGCCAATCGTCCTTTTGGTATTCGTGTCCAAGAGCTACTCAAAGAACTTAATATAAAGGTAGACAGGGTTGCCCAAACACCAAAGCAACCCCTTCCACCCTGGCATGCTCATGTCCCGGCATGTGACTTGTCCCTTAGAAATTGGGGTAAGTCGGACACTCCATCGTCTGTCTACCTGCAGCTTTTTTCAGCACACCGAGCTGAACATTCTGACTTCGCGCCAGTCTACACAGACGGCTCGAAGGCGGAATCATATGTGGGATCTGCTGCTGTCTTTAGAGACAGCACTACTTCGGAGCAGATTCCTTCTGAATGCAGCATATTTACTGCAGAGCTGCACGCTATAAAGTTAGCCTTGGATCACATTAGTGAATGCCAATACCAACGGTTCATTTTATATTCTGACTCTCTCAGTGTGTTACAGGCTTTAATATCCGTGAGGTATAATCCTCACCCGGTTCTGTCTAGCATTCAGCAGAAGATTCACGTTCTCCATGATCGCGAATATGACATCCGCTTTTGCTGGATTCCCAGCCACATTGGGATTAGGGGAAATGATTTGGCTGACACCGCAGCCAAATCAGCAATCCCTAATAATAATCTCTGCCTGTCAGTCCCCTATACAGACTACAGGCAAATAATACACGAGAAGATACATTCCCAATGGCAGGAGTTGTGGAATGGACAGACTGGGAATAAACTATACCGTATAAAGCCTTTAATTGAACAGTGGCAGTCTAGTCTGCGCAGGAATCGTAAGGAGGAAGTTGTTCTTGCCCGGACCCGCATAGGACACAGTCATTTAACTCATTCATTTTTGCTGAGGGCTGATGACCCTCCTATGTGTGAGTCTTGTGGCACAGTTTTATCAATTAGACACATTTTAATCGAATGTCCAGTTTTTAGCAGTATCCGTCTTACCGCTTTTAATCATCTGACTGAGCCATATACACTCAGTCAGATTTTATCCGACAATGACAATGTGTCTGCTATTTTTAGATTTTTAAAGTCAATAAATATTTTTACTCGTTTATAAAATCTACATTTTTCTTATACTTCTTGACATAGTGACCTAATTAATTAGGTCACTGAAAGTTTAAATTATTTTATAAATGACATGGTCTTGGCGCATTATAGCCTTAGTAGCTAATGCTCCAATAAAACCAAAACCAAACCAAACCAAGCAGCCCTTGCTAATTACAACCAGCATAGAGGCCGTTGCAATTCGCCTTTCAGTGGGATTTTTATTAACTGTATGCTCTATTTATTTGCCACCTGGTACTGACATCTCCCAGGCAGACCTTGATGATCTTCTAACGCAGCTGCCTCCCCCTTTCTTACTTCTTGGGGATTTTAATGGACATAACACCCTGTGGGGTAGTGCTAACATCAATGGAAGGGGACGAGTCATAGAGCGTATGCTCAATGACAATGACCTTTCCCTTCTAAATACTGGAACAAACACCTTTTTCCACATGCCTACCCGTACTTTTTCTGCCATTGATCTCTCTATCTGCTCCCCTTCTCTACTCCCTTCACTCACCTGGGAAGTGGAGGAGAGTCCATACGGTAGTGATCACTTCCCCGTGATAACCTTGCTACACAGTGGGAGACCATGTCTTCCCTTCAGGTTACCACGGTGGAAGATTGATCGGGCTGACTGGACTGCCTTCCAACACCAGGCAAATTTTGATCTTAGTACAGTCAGTCAAGAGCCTATCAATGATGCAGTTAAGTACATCACAGAAAATATTGTCCAAGCAGCTGCTAATGCTATCCCAAAAACATCAGCCCGGTTTCCACCATTTCCTAAACCTTGGTGGAATTCACAATGCACAGCAGCAAAAAAGGCTCAAAACAAAGCGTGGGGGATATTTCGCCGATATCCCACCACGAACAACCTTATAGCCTTCAAACGTGCACGAGCCAAAGCACGCTACATCCGTCGTCAGAGTCAAAAGGAATCGTGGATCCGTTTTACATCATCTATTAACCAGTCTACCAACTCTAAGGTAGTCTGGGATAAAATCCGGAAAATGAAGGGAAAATATACATCCCACCCTTCCTCAATCCTAGATTATAATGGATGCGCTATAGCAGATCCAACTGCAATAGCCAATGCTCTTGGGGAAACATTCTCTAACATCTCTTCAACATCTTCGTATTCCCCAGAGTTCCTGGTCCTGAAATACAAAACCGAAAAACAGGCACTCACCTTTAAATGTAGGAGCATCTATCCCTACAACGGGGATTTCACTATTCTGGAACTCAAAAGAGCCCTCGCTCTTTCCAAAGCAAGTGCCGTTGGACCAGATCGCATCCATTATGAAATGATTAAACATCTTTCACCAAAATCTATGGATTGTCTACTCCTTCTGTATAACAGAATCTTTACTGAGGGGCAGTTTCCGGATTCCTGGCGAAAGGCAATCGTTCTTGCCTTTCCTAAGCCAGGAAAGGATCCAAAAGTTACCACCAATTATCGTCCCATTGCTCTGACTAGCTGTCTGTGCAAAATCCT
The DNA here is from genome assembly GCF_048544385.1 of Mastigoproctus giganteus. Lineage (NCBI taxonomy): Eukaryota > Metazoa > Arthropoda > Arachnida > Uropygi > Thelyphonidae > Mastigoproctus > Mastigoproctus giganteus. Next base: position 124,620,476 of record NC_143586.1, read on the forward strand.
GGAGAGAATGGTCAATTCTCGTTTAATATGGTATTTAGAATCAAATGACCTTCTCTCCAGCATCCAGTGCGGCTTCCGAAGGAACCGGTCCACTTTGGACCATCTTATTAGATTGGAAGCATCCATCCGGGATGCTTTCCTAAAACGCGAACACTTGGTGTCGGTGTTCTTTGACATGGAAAAAGCGTATGACACAACTTGGAGATTTGGCATTTTAAAAGATCTGCATAGCCTTGGCCTTAGGGGGTATCTCCCCTTTTTTATTCAAAACTTTTTAGCCAATCGATCTTTCCAAGTTCGTGTGGGATCCTCACTCTCTCGTCCCTTCAGCCAAGAGGAGGGAGTACCACAAGGATCAGTATTAAGTGTCACGCTTTTTGCCATCAAAGTCAATTCCATCACAGAACAACTTCCTCCAACTGTAAACTGTGCCCTCTATGTTGATGACTTTAGCATATTTTGTCAGTCATGCAACATGAGGGTTATTGAAAGACAACTGCAGAAAGCCATTGATTGCCTTAATTCCTGGGCACTTGGTAATGGCGTCAGGTTCTCGCCGGAGAAGACCGTTTGCGTACACTTTTGTCGCAAGCGTAATCTTCATCCTGAACCTGAATTACGGCTCGGACAAAATGTTATCCCAGTAGTGTCAGACACAAAATTCTTGGGACTTGTGTTTGATAAAAAGTTGACTTTTCTCAAACATATTCGTCAATTTCGTACAAACTGCACGAGGGGACTCAATATCCTCCGCTCTCTCTCCTCAACGCGTTGGGGAGCAGATCGATGCACCCTACTACGGCTCTACCGTGCACTTGTACGACCCAAATTAGACTACGGGTCCCAGGTATACTCTTCAGCTAGAGATAGTGTCCTCCGATGGCTAGACCCTGTCCACCATCAGGCTATCCGTATCGCTACTGGAGCTTTTCGAACATCTCCTGTCCAGAGCTTATACGTCGAAGCAAACGAACCATCGTTATCCCTTCGACGTAAGCAGTTGTCTTTAAACTATGCTTTAAAGTTGAAATCCCTGCCAGACCATCCTACGTGGACATCGGTTTTTGAGCCACGTTGGGAAAACTTGTACAATAACCGTCAGACTGCCAACCGACCTTTTGGTATTCGTATCCAAGAGCTAATCAGTGAGTTTAACATCATGGTAGACAAGGTGGCACAAACACCAAAAGAAACTACTCCACCCTGGCATGCTCATCCCCCACCGTGCGACTTTTCCCTTAAGAAATGGGTAAAGTCTGAGACCTCTTCATCTGTCTACCAGCAGCTCTACTCTGCACACCAAGCTGAGCACTCAGACTTCCTGCCCGTTTACACAGACGGCTCGAAGTCTGAATCGTGCGTAGGATCTGCTGCTGTCTTTCCGGACACTATAATATCTCAGCAGATTCCTCCCGAATCCAGCATATACACTGCAGAGCTGTATGCTATAGAGCTAGCCTTGGATCACATTCGAACTTGTCAATTCCAAAGGTCAATAATATATTCTGATTCTTTGAGTGTATTACAGGCTTTATTATCTACGAGATATAATTCTCATCCAGTTCTTTGTCGGGTTCAGCAGAAGAGACATTCTCTTCATGAATGCAAGTTTGATATCCGCTTCTGCTGGATTCCTAGCCACATTGGGATAAAGGGAAATGATTTGGCTGACGCTGCAGCCAAATCAGCAACACCCACTCATAATCGCTGCCTGTCAGTCCCCTATACAGACTACAGGCAAATAATACGCAAAAAGATATATTCCCAATGGCAAGAACTATGGCAGGGACAGAGAACAAATAAATTATATCAAATAAAGCCTGTAATAGAAACATGGCAGTCTAGTCTGCGCAGGACTCGGAGCGAGGAAGTTGTTCTTGCTCGACTCCGCATAGGACACAGTCATCTGACACATTCCTTTCTGCAGAGGGCTGATGACCCTCCTATGTGCGAGTTTTGCGACACCATTTTATCAATAAAGCATATTTTAATAGATTGCGTTAATTTTACCGATATTCGCAATATATATTTTACCGCTTTTACTCATCCGACTGAGCCTTATACACTCAGTCAGATTTTATCAGACAACGACCACGTGTCAGCAATTTTTAAGTTTTTACAAGCTATTAATATATACACACATATATAAATTGGATCATTTATTTTTAAACTTATACTGCTTTTACACATTGATATATATATACAAATAATCTGACGAGGTAACCTTTTTAAAGGTTACCAGAATTCATTTTTAGTGTTATTTTAATCGTTTCCTGGCGCAGTATAGCCTTAGTTGTTTTTGCGCCAATAAACACCAAATCAAATCAAAATCAAATCTACATCGATGCACATGAGCCCCCTTTAACTCTACGTAGGAAAACATTGCTACTGAAGTATGCCGTTAAAGTACAAAGTTGTGCCTCGCATCCAATTCAGCCATACTTATTCAATCCACCATTAGAAAACCTCTACAGAATTAAGCCTAGCATAGTAAAACCAGCTGGTCTTCGCCTTCTTGAACTGATGCAGGTTTGGAATGTCCCCATTCATTCTGTACAAGAAGTAGTAACATGCGCTCAACCACCATGGACGTGTACTCCTCTACCCACCTGTGACACTTACCTTTGCCAGTGGGGAAAAAATGTTCTTCAAGAATCAAATGTGAAACAACTTCATGCAATTCACACTCACAGATATTTTGACTTTTCTCCAATTTATACAGATGGCTCTAAATCTAACACAAATGTTGAAGCAGCAGCAGTGTTCTTAATACCACTATTTCAGCAACCCTTCCACCTGAATTCAGCATATTCTCAGCAGAATTATATGCAATTAAACTAGCCTTAGAAAATCTCTGTTCTGACTGCTCATTAAAATTTGTTATTTACACTGACTCCCTCAGTTCAATTATGGCATTATCTAACTCCACAGATAAAGTTCACCCTTTTCTAAATGAAATTAGAAGATTATTACTGCAGATTGAAGAGCGCCACAAACTGATCACCTTCTGCTGGATTCCGGCACATTCTGGAAATTCTGGTAATGAACTGGCCGATAAAGCTGCAAAAAATCCATCTACCTTAAATTTAACCAATATACCTGTTCCAGCATCAGACTATCCACGGCCCCGGGTGCCAAGCGTTCCGTGGCCAAGCGATCTCAGTGCATTTTCCAAAGCGAGCTATCTAAAGAGCTTTTGCCATTGTATATATTCTGTTTATTTCTGAATACCGTTTTTTCTCATTTTATATTTAAGTAGCTCTTTTGTTCTGCAAGAAGTAGGCAAAAGCCCAGAAAGGAAAGAAACCTTTCTGTTTCGTTTTCTTTATTACTAACACAACTAATAGCCGCTTGGTCACCTCGTGGCACTGCTCCTGCCTCCCCGTGGCGGGGCCGGTAACCTGGGTGGTAAAGACAAACCCCCAGGGCCAAAAGGAGCCGACATGGATATAAGTGACTATCCACTGTTAGAGCCCTCGAGCTCAAGGTCAGAAATTCCTGACATTGACCATGACTCCAATCGTCCAAAGAGACTAAGGACGGAAAATCAGAATAATGACGTGCCAGCATTTCTTATAATGCACTCATTATCCACGCAACCTGTTGGCAAACTATCGCCTTTTCTTATACAGAAATGTTTAGAATCGGTTTGTGGATCTCCTAAAATGGTTAAGCGTCTCCAATCTGGAGACCTTCTAATTGAAACTTCTAAGACAACTCACTCAGAGAAGCTGTTAAAATTAACATCATTTAACAGTATTCCAGTGTCAGTTACGCCCCATAACACTCTTAACACCTCTAGAGGCGTTATCAGCGAATGGGACTTACTATCAGTGTCAGAAGAAGAGATAATACAAGAACTGAGGGAACAAAAAGTGACTCATGCGCGGAGAATAATGACCAAAAAAGATGGGAACCTACTACCAACCAGGTCCGTCATTTTGACATTTAGTACTCCGACTCTTCCATCTTCTGTTAAAGCAGGTTATTTAAACTGCAAGATTCGGCCTTACATCCCAAATCCCATTCGCTGCTTTAAGTGCCAGAAGTATGGCCATTCTCAGACGGCATGCCGAGGCGATGCTGTGTGTCCTATTTGTGGCTCTAAGGAGCATTCCCAAGGAGACTGTACAGCTGCCACTCCTAGTTGCCCTAACTGTAAAGGAAGCCATCCTGCCTTTTCTAAAGCATGTGACCTTTGGAAAACAGGCAAACAAATCCAGAAATATAAGGTAGAGCATAAAGTCACATACCCTGAAGCAAGGAAGCAAATACTGTTAACCATGCCTAGCCGATCATACGCATCGGTCTCTAAAAACAGCCGGTCAATTTCAACTCAAACAGATGTCTCCATAGAACCAAACATTTCATTTTCCACCTGGGCCAAAACCATGCTAACGTGCAATAAAAAATCTACAGTTAATGAAACCAGCAACACGCCAATCAGTATCCCAACTGATGCCATCTCAACCTTGCCCGAAAGAACAAAATCTGTTAGTGTTGAAAATCAAAAGACAATGAAATCATGCTATAGCAACATTCAAATGGAAGTTCAGTCAGAGGACGAAGACACAGTCCTAGAATTACATGCCAATGATACCATGGATACAGGACGCCCAACCTTTCCCAAAAATGAAAAATCAAAACTAAGCAGGCAGAAACCTCAGAAAAAACAGTCAGATCAATCTTCGTCAAATAAACCCAAGCAATGAACAAATTCCTACAATGGAACTGCAGAGGATTACGCAGTAATATAGATGACCTGAATGATTTACTCACACAAACTAACGCATTAGGAGTATGCTTACAGGAAACATTTTTATCACCAAAAGTTTCACTCAAATTCAAAAACTATACTATGTTTAGGCGAGACAGGGATTCTGACTCTTCTCGTGGAGGGGTAGGTATTCTTGTCAAAACTACCATACCATCAAGACATCTCCAACTAGTAACCTCCCTAGAAGTTGTAGCAGTTCGGATAGCAATGGGAATATCATTAACCCTTGCATCTGTTTATATACCACCTAATTATCCTTGTACCCAGACTGAACTTGACAACCTTTTAACACAACTGCCACCTCCTGTCTGTTTACTCGGTGATTTTAACGGTCACCATCCATTGTGGGGATCCTCCACTATGGATAAGAGAGGCCAATTAATTGAAACATTCCTAGATAACCATAATCTGACTGTATTAAACACTGGCTCTCCAACGTATGTTCAATTACCTGCAGGCACGACATCTGCCATAGATTTATCTATCTGTTCAGCATCTCTTTTTCCAAGTATGGAATGGTTGGTGTTGAACGATCCATTCCACAGTGACCATTTTCCAATCATCAGCTCACGTCAAACACAGGTCGTATCATGCCCCAAAGCCCGTATATCTTGGAATTTCCACAAAGCAGACTGGAAAAACTACTGTACTTGTGTCCTATTAAACAAACAGTATGTACAGCAACAACATATTGATGAAGTAACCGAACACATTACCAGCCATATATTATCAGCAGCTGAAATGTCTATTCCAAAATCCAACCAGAGCAAGCGGGTACACCAAAACCATTGGTGGAATCAAGATTGCACCATAGCGAAAGTAGAAAAAAACCGTGCTTGGAACCAATTTCGCAAATTCCCCACTACTGCCAACCTTATAGCTTTCAAAAAACTGAGAGCCAAAGCAAGACAAATTAGGAAAAAAGCAAAACGTAACTCCTGGATTAAGTTCGCCTCAACTATTAACAAAAATACTGACACTCGGATTATCTGGAAAAAAATACAAGCTCTCAATGGAAAATTTCTACCTCTACAGTCTCCAATAATTCAGTGGAATGGGCAGGACCTATCGTCTCCTACTGACATCGCAAATGCTTTAGCAGAATATTTCTATAATACTTCCGCCTCAACCACTTATGTGACTGCTTTTCAGAGAATTAAAACTAATGAAGAACGAAAAAAATTGAATTTTTCAACTAATCACCCACTTCCATATAACCAGCCCTTTACTATAGCTGAACTCAAAGAATCCTTGAGTAAATCTCCAAATAGTGCAGCAGGACCAGACGGCATTCACTACAGAATGCTTAAACATCTGTGTGAAGCTGATCTGTACATACTATTGCTATTTTATAATAGGATCTTCTCAGAAAACACATATCCTCTCTCATGGCGTCATTCCTATATTTGTGCAATACCAAAACCGGGAAAAGATACATCTCTAGTTCAAAATTACAGACCAATATCATTGACAAGCTGTTTGGGCAAGACCTTCGAAAGGATGGTGCATAAGAGGCTCACCTGGATTCTTGAATCCCAAAATCTGCTTTCTGATCACCAATATGGCTTCCGCAAAAACGGCCCCGAGTGCCAAGCGATATTAGTGACCACAGCGCCTTTTCATAGTGATTATCTGATACGCTTTACTGTATATACGTTTCTCCTGAGTTTCGCAAGTCCGTTAACTCTTGAGCATTATAATTGAATAGATCTCTCATATTATATAACCCAGAAAGGAAAGTACCTTTCTTTAACCCCCTTTTTTATTTTTCGTTAATACTAACCTTCACTTCGCTTGGGTCACTAGGCGGCACCGCTCTTGCCTCCACGTGGCGGGGCTGGTAACCTGGGAGAAAAAGGTAATCTCCCGGGGCCAAAAAGAGCACGTCATGAGTAAATCAAACTCTGACTTATCTGGGCTGCCAGATGCACCCCAGTCAACAAAAAAGAAAGACAGTTCTATTGCAGGAACTTCAAAACGTCAGAAAACTGACTCTGACATCTATCCTACTCCAGCTTTCCTGATCATGCACTCAACTGGTGAAAATGCAATTGGCAAAATCTCGCCATTTAGGGTACAGAAGGAATTAGAAAGCAGAGCTGGAACTCCTAAGTCTGTAAAAAGACTTAGGTCAGGAGATATTCTGATCGAGACCTCTAATAGTAAACACTCAGAGCGACTCTTGAATATTAATCTCTTTGCTGGAATACCAGTTACTGTGACACCCCACAGATCACTGAACACCTCTAAAGGAGTGATTTCTGATTGGGATTTAATAGATGTATCCGAAGAGGAGATGCTTGAAGAACTTAAAGAAGAAGGCGTTATACAGGTCAAGAGAATTTCCACCAGAAAAGAAGGAGTTCTAACTCCTACACGTAATCTCATTTTGACCTTTAATACACCACATCGCCCAGCATCCATTAAGGCTGGATATCTCGTCTGTAATGTCAGACCTTATATTCCAAATCCCCTACGGTGTTTCCGATGCCAGAAGTACGGACATTCCCAGACAGCTTGCCGGGGAACTCCTGCTTGTGCAAAGTGCGGGTCAGTTGATCACAACTGCGAAGCCTGTACTGCACCCCAACCGATATGCCCAAACTGCAAAAAAGATCATCCCGCTTACGCTAGAACATGTGAACGCTGGAAAACTGAGAAACTTATTCAGATTTATAAAACCAATCATAACGTGTCCTATCAAGAAGCTAAGCGAAATATCTCACCACCAAACCTTGCAAATAGATCTACTTATGCTCATATCACCAAAAAATTCCAATCAACCGCATCGCAAACTGATCTAACAGTACCCCCAAAAGAGTCTTTCTCGAACTATGTAAAAACACTGTTCAATACAACTGAAACTCAGGCAGTCAATACGCCTATTTCTGTACCAATCGAAAATCACCACTCCCCGGATGAAGGGCACAAAGAAAAACAAATCGTAACTATTCACCAACAGGAAATGGATACTAAGGAAATACCCCCAGATGACCCGGTCCTACACATTTTTGTAGAAGAAGACATGGAAACAGAAAGGCCCTACTTTCGAAAGAAAGACAAAAACAAGAGTGAAAAACAGAGAACCTCAGCACCAAGAAAACGCTCGGAAAGTCTAACTAGAGATAAACAATGAACACAATAATTCAATGGAATTGTCGTGGTTTCCGTGCCAATATTAATGACCTATACGACCTTATCTCTAAATACACACCAATATGTCTCTGCCTCCAAGAGACATATTTCAAACCTCAAGACACACCAAAACTGTCTTATTACAATATCTTTAGAAAAGATAGAACTGATCAAAATACTGCACATGGTGGAGTAGCTGTTATAACAAACCCATTTGTTCCTGTCAAACAGGTCTTACTAAACTCTCCTCTCGAGGCAATAGCAGTCCGTGTAGCTGCTGACATCCATATTACAATCTGCTCCTTATATATTCCACCAAGCTATCCCATCCAACAAAATGATCTAAACAACCTCATAGCTCAACTCCCCACACCTTTCCTCATTCTGGGAGACTTAAATGGTCATCACACACTATGGGGTAACAACAATATTGACCAAAGAGGAAAACTAATTGAAAAATGTTTAGATGATAACAACCTTCTCCTTCTAAATGACGGCTCACCTACTTACGTTCACCTTCCTTCTGGAACATATACTGCAATAGACCTGTCTATCTGTTCTGCAACTTTGTATCCTACTCTAAAGTGGACGGCAAACAATGATCCGCTGCATAGTGATCACTTTCCCATTACAATTGAATTAGTAAATAAACCCTCTTATCAACTTACTAGAATTCCTCGGTGGCTAATTGATAAAGCAGACTGGGAGATGTATAAAAAATTAGCTAAAGTGGACCCTGAAATTATACAAAAATCCCCAACCAAGGAAGCGGTTGAGTATGTCACAAAAACTATACTACACGCAGCAGGACAAGCTATACCAAAATCCTCCTCAAAATTACCTGTACACCCAAAAATATGGTGGAATGACGAATGCCGTGCAGCAAAAAGAGATCAAAATAAAGCTTGGAATACTTTTAGGCGCTATCCAACCACAGCTAATCTCATTCAGTTTAAACGCGTTAGAGCAAGAGCCAGGTATGTTAGACGCAGTAATAAAAAGGCCGCTTGGATTCGCTTCACTTCAACCATCAATCAAGCAACTCCCACACACAAAATTTGGAAAACAATCAGGAAAATGAGTGGTAAATATCAAACGACACCTCAGCCTATCATGGAATGGAGAGGGCAGAACATTTCTGACCCCGCCCAAATTGCCAATATACTAGGAGAAACTTTTGCCAAAACATCAGCAACAGAAAGTTACATACCAGCCTTCAGAAGATTCAAAGCAAATTCAGAAAAACAAAAGTTAAACTTTTCTTCAAAAGCAGAAGAACAATATAACTTACCATTCACTATCCACGAACTACATAGAGCCTTGTCAACATCTAGGCGTAGCGCTGTAGGACCAGATAATATCCATTATTCAATGATACAGGAACTAAGTGCTGAATCACTGCAGTCACTTCTTGATCTGTTCAATAGGCTCTACCGGGAAGACACATTCCCTGAGCAATGGCACCACGCTACAGTCCTTGCATTCCTTAAACCTGGAAAAGACCCGACAAACCCTACTAGCTATAGACCCATTGCTTTGACCAGTTGCCTTTGCAAAATTCTGGAAAAGATGGTGAACCGTCGACTGATATGGTACCTGGAAAATTTCAATCTCTTAAATTCTGCACAATTCGGCATTCGACAGAACAGATCAACACTAGATATACTAGTAAAACTAGAGAATTCCATTCGGAATGCATTCCTTAGATCGGAACACCATGTAATGGTTTGCTTTGACATCAGCAAGGCCTATGATTCCACGTGGAAGTATGGAATACTCCGTGAGCTACATCGCCATGGACTTCGGGGCCATCTCCCGATTTTCATACGCAACTTCCTAGACAAGAGAACTTTCCAGGTTCGATTTAAAACTTCGCTGTCCAAACTATTTTTTCAGGAAGAAGGAGTTCCCCAGGGCTCTGTACTCAGCGCTACACTCTTTATAATTGTGATAAACACCATTGCTGAACAACTTCCGAACACTATTGATAAGGCACTGTTCGTAGATGACCTTAGTATTTCTTGCCATGCGAAAAACATGAATACGATCGAGAGACAATTACAAGGGGCAATAAATAAGATCAGTACATGGGCACAAACCAATGGTTTTCAGCTTTGTTCTCAAAAAATGTTGTGTATCCATTTTTGCCGACAACGTAAATTGCACCTACACCCGGAACTACAACTGAACGGAAAACCAATAGCAGTTCAACCCAGCATACGATTCTTAGGAATCACCTTAGATCATAAACTTACCTTCCTGGAACATATTAAAAGACTAAGAACATCCTGCCAACAAAAATTAAATATCATCCGGGTTCTCTCAGCAACAAAGTGGGGAGCTGATCGCCTTACCTTATTACGGCTATACAGATCTTTAATAAGATCAAAACTTGATTACGGGGCCCCAGTATATAGCTCAGCAAGGCCTTGTGTCCTTCGCTGGCTTGATCCTCTCCATCATAGTGCAATACGCATTGCTCTAGGAGCATATCGTACGTCACCAACACATAGTCTATATGCCGAAGCTCACGAGCCCCCTCTCTCTATCAGAAGGCAACAACTTATATTACGCTATGCATATAAAATTAGATCTATGCCTGAACACCCAAATTGGGAATTACTTTTCACTCCCCAACACAGCAGGTTATACCATAACCGCCTTACTGCTAACAGACCGTTAGGTATAAGAATAAGACATCTTCTAGAAGAACTTAATCTGAGTCTTGATAATATCACAAGTACCCCTCCACTACTCCTTCCACCGTGGAGAATTACTCCACCTTTATGTGATAAATACCTTCACAAATGGGATAAATCTGCACTAAATAAAGAAAATGTTTTGCAATTGTACCATGCAGTGGTGGAGCAGTTTCCAAACTTCATTGTAGTTCATACAGATGGGTCAAAGAATGACACCCACGTTGGAATCGCCGCAGTTTTCCCGAACATAACATTAGCCTACAAACTGCCACATGAGTTCAGTATCTTTTCTGCTGAACTAATGGCAATTCAGGTTGCACTGAAGCATATCGAGTCCTCCAATATTGAAAGCAGCATAATATTCTCTGATTCTCTAAGTGCACTTCAAGCCCTGGAAAACACCATGAACATCACCCACCCTGTCGTTAAAGAAATAACAAACTCTTTATATACCTTATCTGAACTTGGAAAAACCATACACTTCTGTTGGGTCCCAGGACATATGGGAATTCCAGAAAATGAATTAGCGGACAGTGCCGCAAAAACGGCCGACTTACCACCTGATGTACAGTGGAGAGTTCCACATCACGATTATAGACAAATAATACAGGAAAAATGCATGTACCAGTGGCAATCAACATGGCAAAATCAACTTGAAAATAAGCTTCGAAGTATCAAGCCAAAACTTGAGCAATGGCCTTCAAGCCTCAGTGCAATTCGACAACAGGAGGTAATACTAGCTCGTCTCCGAATAGGTCACACTAATATTACTCATGGTTATCTTTTAAGAGGGGAGAATCACCCCCAGTGTGATCACTGTAAAACAGTACTTTCAGTGAAACATATCCTTGTGGAATGCGCAAAATTTGCAATAGAACGCCAGAATATCTTCACTCCAGCCACAACTGAAGACCCACTAACACTTGTTTCACTTTTGGGCAATAAAACAAATGTCTCAAAGATTTTTACCTTTCTCAAAGCGATCAATGTATACCACCTTCTTTAGCTAGTCAAAAATCAGTCTCCTGACCCTCGATCTATAACGAAATAGCAGAAATACTAACCTATGTATGGCGCACTATGGCCATAGATGCCCATGCGCCAAAAAAATCCCCAACCAAACAAACAAACCAAACAAATCCGCAAAAACAGGTCCACCCTAGATTTACTTGTCAAAATTGAATCCAACATACGTAACGCCTTCATCAGGAGACAACATTTAGTTATGGTCAACCTGGATATTCAGAAAGCATTCGACACCACATGGCGTCATGGTATTATCACAGATATGCATCAGTTAGGGTTGAGAGGCTATCTCCCTCAAATTATTCAGAACTTTTTAAAGTTACGTACCTTTCAAGTCAGATATCAAAACTTCCTATCAGCATCTCATATTCAAGAAGAGGGTGTCCCACAGGGTTCTATACTGAGTCCAACCCTATTCGCAATTAGGGTCAACAATATATTGGAAGATCTTCCAAAAACTATTGAAGTATATATGTATGCAGATGACCTCACCATATCGTGCCAATCACAAAATATGAATACTATCGAAAGACAGTTACAAATTACTCTAAACAGAATAGAATCGTGGACTTTACGCAATGGATACCATCTTGCTGAACAGAAATCCACTACCACTCATTTCTGCAAACTCCGGTCATTTCATCCTGATCCTGAGTTAAAGATAAAAAATGTGTCGGTTCCTCTGGTTAACACTGTCCGCTTTCTTGGCCTGATTCTAGATAGAAAACTGAACTTTCAAGCACATGTGGCCTATCTTCGTACCATCTGCTTGAAGAAATTGAATATCCTTCGGTGTGTGTCATCCATGTCTTGGGGCGCTGATCGGCATACGCTTATCCATATTTATAGAGCTCTCATCAGATCCCGTTTGGACTACGGTTCCCCAGTGTATGACTCTGCGAGGAAGAGTACATTAGAACGATTAAATACCATCCAGCACAGTGCCCTTCGAGTTTCTCTAGGGGCTTTCAGAACATCCCCAGTCCAGAGCCTTTACATTGAAGCCCACGAACCTCCCTTACATCTTCGGAGGAAAACATTGCTTTTAATGTATGCCGCAAAAATCCGCAGTCTTCCCTACCACCCGAATTGGAGATGTCTGTACAACACCGAATGGGACTCACTCATTTTACAACAGTAAACCAAATGAAAACAGACCTGCTGCACTTAGACTTAAAGAACTAACTCAAACGTGGAATATTGCAATCGACAATATATATCAGGACATAACACCTCCTGATCCACCGTGGACAAATATCCCTGCAATTTACGATGACTATTTCCAACAGTGGGGAAAGAACACCTTGTGTCCCTTCAATATCGCACAGTTACATGAAGCTCACTCTGCTTTTAATTCACAGGCCTGTAAGATCTATACAGATGGATCGAAAACTGAGACCCAAGTAGGCGCTGCTGCGATCTTTCCATCTTTCAGCACTTCTGTCTCATTACCTGTAGAATGCAGTATCTTCACTGCTGAGCTTTATGCTATTAACTTGGCTCTAGGGCATATTACTCAACTTCTAATTTCGTCTGCCATAATATACACTGACTCGCTCAGTGCTGTCTCTGCCATAAATAGTAATACCAACTCCTCTCACCCTGTAATAAAACAAATCCATTCTAAATTACTTGTGTGTAATGAGTCAAACCAAACTGTAACATTCTGTTGGATTCCAGGTCATTCTGGGATAGCAGGAAACGAAAGAGCAGATCTAGCAGCCAAACAACCAGATACTACTCTTTTGCAGACTTTTCGATCCCCATATACTGATTATAAACATATCATCCATAAAGCATGTTACAATAGCTGGTCATTAATCTGGAGAAGTTATCCAGAAAACAAATTATTCCAAATAAAACCAGAACCAAAGCTGTGGCCCTCCAGCTTCCAGAAAAGCAGACGAGAAGAAACAATTTTAGGAAGGCTCAGGATTGGGCATACTTATCTCACTCATCTCTATCTATTAACTAATGACAGCGCTCCACAATGTACATCATGTCAAGTACAACTGACCATTCGCCATTTGTTAGTGGACTGTCCCCACCTTCAGAACATCCGCTTAGATACTTTTAAATCAATTGCTAAAACACAGTCATCAATAAATTTATTGCAGATTCTGGGAGATGATTCTAATAAAAAGGAACTATATACTTTCCTAAACCGGATACAAATATATCATAAAATATAGATATTATTTCATATTCACTATTAGAAGACACAATATGGCCCAAGTAGCCTTTGTGTCGTTAAACCCAACAACAACAACAACAACATCAGACTATCCACAAATCATTCGTGGTGCATGCCTAACAGAATGGACAGCACTCTGGCACTCTCAAACAAATAACAAACGTTTTCAATTTAAACAGGATCCTAGAATTTGGCGTTCCAGTGTCCGTTCATCAAGACGAGAAGAAGTACTTCTTTCAAGATCAAGAATAGGCCATGCACATTTGACTCACCTTCATTTACTCACAGGAGATGATCCACCGCAGTGTCCACATTGTTCTCTAAATTTGACTGTGAAACACATTCTCATTGAATGCCCACACTGTAATCAAGACAGAAACACAACCCTACTATCTTTGGTTAACCTTCGGAAACCAATAACCCTAGAGAATGTCATTGGTGACAATGCAAATATTCCTGATTTTTTTAATTTTCTGAAGAAAATTGGACTTTTTACTCATTTCTGATTTCTCCTTTTCTTACGTGACAAGAAATTCTAATATTTTATTACAATAAAGGAATAGGCGCATTATAGCCAAAGCAGCTTATGCGCCAGAAAACCCCCACAACAACAACAACAACAACAACTACATCAACTTCTGCTATAGATCTGTTATTATGCTCACCAATTTTATTTCCAGATTTCGATTGGAGAGTTTCAGAAAATCCATTAAACAGTGATCATTTTCCTATAATCTGTAAGCTCTGCACAAAAAGAAACTTACCAGTAAGTGGTCGAACTAAGTGGAAATTCTCAAAAGCTGATTGGAATAAATATGCAACAAGCGTTTCACTAGATGATGATATTATCCATCATCACTCCATAGATGACGCCGTTAAATACATCACAGAACAAATGCTGGCGGCAGCTGCTACAGCCATTCCTAAAACTTCAATTAAAGGATTCAAACACAAAAATTACTGGTGGAATTCGGCGTGTAACACTGCAAAGGGAGAAAAGAACAAGGCATGGAATCAGTTCCGAAAAAATCCAACCACTGCCAATCTGATTATCTACAAGAAACCTAAAGCCCAGGCCCGATACATCCGGCGAAAAGCTAAGAAAGAGTCTTGGATTCGTTTTGCTTCATCAGTCACTAAAGGGCCCCGGGTGCCAAGCGTTATGGTGATCAAGCGATTTCCTGAGTGATTTCTAGAGCGTTTTTGTCAAAACTACAGTTATATTCATTTGTAAAAGTTTTCTTACGTTCCCATTAATTATTTGTTAACTTAGTATTACGAATTGTAACTAAGTTACAGGAAGGAAATTCACCTTTCTTTTTTTCTCTTTAAACTAACGCATTAACCCTTATACCGCTTGGTCACTCTAGCGGCACTGCTCCTGCCTCCCCGTGGCGGGGCCGGTAACCTGGGAGAAGAAATCCACTCTCCCGGGGCTGAAAGGAGCAAAGATGGAAAACAGTTCTTTTCCACCTTTAGAGCCATCGAGCTCAAGACTAGAAAATGATACCGAAAACGACTACTCTCAACCAAAGAGGTTGAAAACAATCCCACAAGAGGAAATACCAGCATTCCTCATACTACACTCTCTATCAGAGTTGCCTCTGAGTAAACTGTCCCCATTCCTTGTCCAAAAATGCATCGAGTCTGCTGCAGGCTCACCAAAAACAGTAAAGCGGCTCCAGTCAGGGGATCTTCTTGTAGAGACCATGAAATCCCAGCATTCTGAAAAATTATTAAACATGACTACTTTTGGCGGACAACCAATAAAAGTTACTCCCCATGCCACCTTAAACTCCTCGAAGGGAGTAATCGCAGAATGGGACCTGTTAGCTGTATCAGAGGAGGAGATAGTTCAAGAGCTAAGTAAACAAAAAGTCATACAAGCAAGGAGAATTATGACTCGGAAAGATGGTGTTCTTGTCCCCACTAGGAGCATAATTCTTACTTTCAGCACTCCCATTCTACCATCATCTGTTAAAGCAGGCTATCTCCATTGCCGTGTCCGTCCTTACATCCCAAACCCACTCAGGTGTTACAAGTGCCAAAGATATGGACACTCCCAAACAGCATGTCGAGGTGAGTCAGTATGTCCAATTTGTGGATCGAAGGAGCACAATCAAACTGAATGCACTGCTACGACTTCTGTTTGCCCAAACTGTAAGGGTGATCACCCAGCTTTTTCCAAAAGTTGCGAACTTTGGAAGCAAGGAAAAAAAATCCAGAAATATAAAATTGAGAATAAAGTGACATATCCAGAGGCGAGAAGGCAAATACTAAAAACAGATCCAAAACGCACATATGCAACGGCTGCTAAACAATTTCAGTCAACAGGTACACAAACAGATGTTGCCGTCCCCCCAAATATGTCTATCGCTAATTGGGCACGCTCCATGCTCTCTGCCCCCAAACAGTGTCCTTCGCAACAAAAAACTGAACAAGCCAGTAATACCCCAATTACCATTCCAGCTAATGTAAATCCAACAGCAAAACAAAAAGTGACTGAAACCATGGTACTGAAACCACCAAATTCAACCAGAATGGATATTGACCAGCACAATGACCCAGAAGATGCCATATTAGAACTTCATGCGACTGATGAGATGGACGTAACACGTCCCTACTTTCCAAAGAAAGACAAAGGAAAATCGGATCGATACAAACAAGTCACAACTAAAAAGCAGTCAGAAACAAAAACAAACAACAAAACCGCCTAATGGAAAGAATTCTTCAATGGAATTGTAGAGGGTTTCGCAGTACAAAAGATGATATATGTGATCTCATCCACCGTTATGATCCAGCAGGCGTATCCCTACAGGAAACTTATTTAAATTCACAAGTGTGTCCTACTATAAAAAATTACTCTATCTTTAGAAGAGATAGAAGTATCGATTCTCCAGCCCGTGGAGGAGTGGCGGTTCTTATAAGAAACAACGTACCCTCCAAACATATTGCTCTTCAGACTCCTTTTGAAGTAGTGGCAGTGCGCATTGAAATTGGCATCGCTCTTACAATAGCATCTATATATATTCCTCCTAATTTCTCATTTTCTTCAGATGACCTAGAAAAACTAATAGAACAGCTACCGTCTCCTTTCTGCTTACTTGGAGACTTCAATGCTCATCATCTGATGTGGGGATCTCCAACAATTGACCAGAGAGGCAGGTTGATAGAATCCCTTCTGGACTCTTATCAACTGACCCTTCTGAACACTGGTGAACCTACCTATAATCATTTTTCGACAGGATCCATGAGTGCAATAGACCTGTCAATCTGTTCTCCTTCCGTATATACTATTATGGAGTGGTCGATTCTTGAAAATCCACTAAACAGTGATCACCTTCCGATTCTCTGCAAACTGCAAACACGGGCAAACTCTCCTTCACCACGTCACTCCACTTGGAAATTTCGTAGGGCACGCTGGTATGAATATGCAACCCACGTGCAGTTAGACAATAAAATAATTCAATCTCAACCCATAGACAATGTCACAGAACATGTAACTAAACAAATATTACAAGCTGCTGCCTCCGCAATACCAAAATCTTTCCCGGGGGAACGCAAACATAGTAATTACTGGTGGAATCAAGACTGCACACACGCCAAACAGTACAAAAATAGAGCTTGGAATTTATTTCGCAAATTTCCCACAACTACCAATCTAATTAACTTTAAAAGACTGAAAGCTCAGTTCCGCCAAATAAGACGAAAAGCAAAGAAAGATGCCTGGATTAGCTTTTCCTCGAGCATAAACAAGGATACAGACAGCAGAATTATCTGGAGAAAAATACAAACACTAAATGGCAAATACATTCAGTCCCCAGCTACAATACTAAACTGGGAAGGGAAAGAGTTGTCATCCCCGGGAGAAATAGCAAATGCCTTAGCGGAATCATTCGCCAGTATATCAGCAATAGCCTCCTACAAACCAACCTTTCAGCGAATTAAAAAAACTGCAGAGCAGCATAAGATTAATTTTTCCACGAGAATTTCACATCCATATAACCAGCCATTCACATTAACAGAACTTTTTGGAGCGCTCAATAAAACATCAAATAGCGCTGCTGGTCCAGATGGGATCTACTATATAATGTTAAAACAACTGAACGACAGAGCAAAAAGATCATTGTTAAACTATTACAACCGAATATTCTTAGAAAATGCTTACCCAATTTCCTGGTGTCACTCAATAGTTCTAGCCTTCCCAAAGCCCGGAAAGGATCGTACCATTCCACATAACTATAGGCCAATTTCACTGACCAATTGTTTAGGCAAAGTCCTGGAAAAAATGGTTCACAGGCGGTTAATCTGGTTCCTGGAAACTAACAACTTGCTAAATAGTAATCAGTACGGGTTTCGGAAAAACCGTTCCACCTTAGACGTAATGATAAAAGCAGAGTCAAATATACGTAATGCCTTCATAAGGAGACAGCATCTGGTGATGATTAATCTAGATATACAGAAAGCCTTTGATACCACCTGGCGGTATGGTGTTCTTAAAGATCTACACTCTTTCGGCTTGAGACGTCACTTACCCCAATTTATACAAAGCTTCCTATGCCATAGAACTTTTCAGGTCAGATACATGAATAATTTATCCAAAACATTTGAACAAGAGGAAGGTGTACCACAGGGTTCCATTCTGAGTCCAACATTATTTGCGATAAGAATCACCAACATGACAAGGAATGTACCAAGTACAGTACAATCGTACATGTTTGCCGATGACCTCATTATCTCTACTCAATCCCAGACTATGAACACCATCGAAAGGCAACTTCAAATTGCTATAGCTAGTATAGAATCATGGGCATTGCGGAATGGTTATTCCCTAGCAGAAAAGAAGTCTACTGCTATTCATTTCTGCAAAAAACGGAAATTACATCGGGATCCAGAAATATTTTTAAACAACAGCCTGATTCCAGTCACTAACAATTTCCGTCTGTTGGGGTTAAATCTAGATAATAAACTTAATTTTGCTTTCCATATGGTGTACCTCCGGAATACTTGTCTTAAAAAACTGAATATCCTAAGAGCTGTCTCCGCTATGTCCTGGGGTGCTGACAGAAGCTCTCTCCTACATCTTTATAGAGCTTTAATAAGATCGCGCTTGGATTATGGAGCACCTGTCTACGACTCTGCCAGGAAAAGTTCTCTATTACGTCTGAACACCATCCAGCATAGTGCCCTTAGAATAGCTGTTGGAGCCTTCAGAACATCTCCGGTTCACAGCCTGTATATTGAGGCAAATGAATCCCCTCTGCATCTCAGGAGAAAAATGTTATTGTTAAATTATGCAGCAAAGATTGGAAGTACTCCAGCCCACCCCAGCTGGCAGTATCTATTTGAACCTCAACACACCCTGCTATATCACAATAAACCTAATGAAAACCGCCCTGCTGGTATTCGACTGCAAGAACTCATGGTCAGTTGGAAAATAAACTTTAAGAATATATTCCAACACCCTGCTACCCCTGAACCTCCCTGGACTGAATTCATACCTCTCTGTGACAATTTCTTTTCAAGATGGGGAAAATCCTCCCTGGCAAATACCAACTTTCAACAGCTACATAAATTGCATTCATTGGAAAACTCAGAGAAAGTTCAGATCTATACCGACGGCTCCAAAACAGATACGGCTGTTGGTGCAGCAGCAGTTTCTGCCACTTTCTTAACAGCTGCCTCTCTTCCCTCTGAATGCAGTATCTATACTGCAGAATTATTTGCAATAAAACTGGCTCTAGATAACATAAACAAATACCATATTAAACAATCTCTGATATATACAGACTCTTTAAGTGCAATCAGTGCCTTTCAATCTACCTTTCCTCCCTCTCATCCCATTCTTAAAGAGATCCGGTCTAAATTATTCTGCCATCAAACAGCCAACAACAAGGTTATCTTCTGCTGGATTCCTGGTCATGTCGGCATCCAAGGTAATGATCGTGCAGATGAGGCTGCTAAACATCCCGACTCTGTATCTTACAGTCAACTGAAAGTTCCATACACAGACTACAAATCCATTATTAGAAAAACATGTTGGAAACAATGGTCTCACCTCTGGCAATCTCAAACCAATAATAAACTGTTCCAGATAAAAAAAGAGCCTCAACTGTGGACATCAAGTTTTAGAAGAAACAGGCGACAAGAAGTAATCCTGGCAAGGCTTCGCATCGGTCACTCACATCCAACTCATCTGCATTTGCTTTTGGGAGAGAATCCTCCTCAGTGCTTTTTTTGCCAGTCGCACCTAACAATAAAGCATATTCTCATTGAATGTCCCCACCTTTCATCTGTCCGAAATTCCAGCTTCAGCTCCCTCTCCAACTTGCAGGAACCCTTAACCTTATCACATATTCTTGGTAAGGAAGCAAATTTCGAGGATCTGTTTAAGTATTTAAAATGCATAAACTTATATAATAGCATCTAATCATAACGTGAAATCAGAGATACCCAAACCATGAACAGGCGCAATATGGCCCAAGAGGCCCTTGTGCCAAAAAACCTCAAATACAACAACAAGAACAAGTCACTAAAGACTCAAGTGCAGGACTGATCTGGCGGAAAATAAGATTCCTTATCGGAAAGTCTCCATCAATTCCCTCCTCTATCATCGTCTATAAAGGACAAGAGGTAACCCTTCCCGAGAATATTGCAAACATCCTCGCGGATCTTTTGCTCACCATTTTGCATCAACCTCCCCTCGACGTGGGGCCCCGGGTGCCAAGCGAATGTGATCGAGCGTTTTCTCTGTGCTTAAAAAGTGATTATATAAAAGCGATTTAAAGTTATATTAAGTTACTGCCCTTAAGAAATTTATTTTTTATATCAGCTACTGTCACAAAAAGTACTTGTACAGAGCAAGAAAGAAAAGCTACCTTTCTTTATTTTTCATACTTCTTTTACTAACACTTAATACTCTACGCTTGGTCACACCGGGCACTGCTCCTGCCTCCTCGTGGCGGGGCCGGAAGTCTTGGCAGAAAAGCTCATCTGCCAAGGACTAAAAGGAGCAAACATGGATCAACATGCCTTTCCGCCTCTCGAGCCGACAAGCCCTCGGCCAGAGTTAGACCCTGACCATAATACGTCGCAACCCAAGAGGTTGAAAACCACTTCCTCAGCGACAAATTGTCCTGCATTTCTTATAATGCACTCTCTTGCAGATCAGCCTCTCAGTAAGCTCTCTCCGTTCCTTATCCAGAAACAACTGGAAAGTTTGGCAGGATCTCCTAAGACAGTCAGGAGATTACAATCAGGCGACCTGCTATTGGAAACAGCGAACAGTAGACATTCAGAGAAACTGCTAAAACTTACAAGCTTTGCTGGAATTCCAGTAAAAGTTTCTCCCCATGCTACCCTAAATACATCTAAGGGCGTTATATCCAGCTGGGATCTATTGAATGTCACTGAGGAGGAGATAACACTAGAGCTTCAAGATCAAAATGTCACTGCTGTGAAAAGAATTATGGTGAAAAGAGAAAATATACTCACACCTACAAGGAATATTATTCTAACTTTTAACACGCCAAATCTACCACCATCGATAAAAGCAGGCTACCTACTCTGCCGCATTAGACCATATATTCCTAACCCATTGAGATGTTTTAAGTGCCAGAAGTATGGCCACTCTCAAACGGCATGCAGAGGAAACCAGGTTTGTCCTAATTGTGGGTCCGCTGACCACACCCAAACTGACTGCTTGGCAAAAGAAATGACTTGTCCCAACTGTAAGGGAAACCATCCTGCCTACTCAAGGACGTGCGATAGATGGAAAACTGAAAAGCAAATCGTTAAATATAAGATTGAAAATAAAGTGAGCTTTCAGGAAGCACGGAAATTAATTGCTCCCAGTATGAATAAACGTACGTACGCCAATATTACGCAAAAATATCAATCAGTAGCCACTCAAACTGATGTTACAGTCCCTTCTACCACCTCAATCTCTGACTGGGCTCGGACTGTTCTCTCTCAGCAACAGTCCAATGTCCCGAAACAGTTGAACCAGGCAAGTAATACTGCACTTACAGTACCAGCTACAACTTCTTCTCCTTCCCCAGTGATTTCTTCTATACCGAATAATCGCAACTCAAATTTAAAAAAGAATATCCAAGAAACGTCTATGGATACTATTGACTCATCCAGACAGGAAGAACCGATCTTAGAAATATATGCGGAAGAAGAAATGGACACCGGTCGGCCATTATTCCCAAAAAAAGATAAACCAAGGCCTGAACGTCACAAGACAGTCACATTAAAAAAACAGTCAGAAGCAGCTTCTTCTACTAAACATCAGTAATGCCTTACATTCTACAATGGAATTGTAGAGGATTTCGTAGCAACCTTAACGATATTCAAGTCTTAATTAACCGCTACTCTCCAGTTGGTTTCTGTCTACAGGAAACCTATTTAACTCCGCAAATTTCCACCAACATAAAGAACTATGTAATCTATCGGCACGATCGTAATAATTCAAATACTGCCCGTGGGGGTGTGGCCATCTTAGTCAGCTCAAATATCCCGACCAAGCAAATTTTTTTGCAAACTACAATTGAAGTTGTCGCCGTACGTTTGATAACCCAGATTGCTTTAACACTGGTATCAGTCTATCTCCCACCAAGTCATACCTTCTCTTACCAAGACCTTGAAAACCTGCTAATGCAACTAGAACCCCCTGTCTGTCTCTTGGGTGATTTCAATGGCCACAACCCCTTATGGGGATCGACAAAATTAGATATCCATGGCCGCTTAATTGAAACCTTTCTGGATAAGGAAAACCTTACTGTTCTTAATACTGGTGCACCTACTCACATACAACTACCAACTGGACAAACCTCTGCAATCGATCTATCAATATGTTCCCCGATTCTGTATCCAATTATAGAATGGTCTGTTATAGACGATCCCATGGGCAGCGACCATTTCCCGATTATTTGCGACCTGCTCACTGCACAACCACCGTTAATCATACCCTGCAGGAAATGGAAGTTCTCTCAAGCCAATTGGGTCAAATTTCAATCAGTTGTCACCCTGGATGAACAATATATACAAACACAGTCGATAGATGAAGCCACAGAGTATATCACTTCACATATAATATCTGCAGCTAAATGTTCGATTCCATTGTCGAATCCCCAATCCCGACGGCACCTTAACTATTGGTGGAATCAAGAATGCACAATAGCTAAGAAGTTAAAAAATAAAGCGTGGAATTTATTTCGTAGATCCCCAACCACAGCTAATCTTATCAATTACAAGAAACTAAGAGCAAAAGCACGTCGCACTCAAAGAGAAGCAAAGAAAAATTCTTGGATTCGGTTTGCATCCACCATAAACAGAAACACTAACTCCAGGTTAATATGGAAGAAAATCAGGCAGATTTCTGGAAAATTTCCAACCACCCCTTCACCAATTCTTTCATGGAATGGGCAAGAACTATCTGCTCCTCAAGACATTGCAAATGCCTTGGCTAAAACTTTTGCCGAAGTTTCTGCGGCATCAAATTATTCTCCGGATTTCCAGAAAATAAAGACCCAGACTGAACAACGAGCCATCAACTTTCGAACTTCAGTTTTCTTTCCATATAATCAGCCTCTGCAATATCATGAACTTATACATGTCATTAAAACAACACGCAACAGTGCCGCTGGACCAGATGGAATCTCTTACATTATGTTACAACACCTTGGTGAGAGAAATTTACAAATACTGCTGGTCTATTATAACCGGATATTTATGGAAAACATTTATCCCAGCTCTTGGCATCATGCCACAGTTCTTGCCTTTTTGAAACCCGGTAAAGATCCTACCAGTCCTAACAGTTATAGACCTATTTCTCTATCCAGTTGCCTCGGTAAATTACTTGAAAAAATGATCCATAATCGCCTTGTTTGGATCATCGAAACGCAACAACTAATTAGCAATAATCAGCATGGCTTTCGAAAGAACAGGTCCTCCTTAGATCTCATGATCAAAGCTGAGTTTGCAATTCGTAATGCCTTTGTGAAAAATGAACATCTTGTTATGGTTTCCATAGACATAGAAAAGGCATTTGATACTACCTGGCGTCGTGGCATTCTCAGTGACCTCCATGCTCTAGGTCTACGAGGCAACCTTCCTATATTCATCAGGAACTTTCTCAGGACTCGTTCGTTCCAAGTTCAATACCGCAACTCGCTTTCTATGACATTTTTACAGGAAGAAGGAGTGCCACAAGGGTCCATACTTAGTGCAACCCTGTTTGCCCTAAGAATCGATTCCATCACAAAAGATCTTCCAAATACTGTTGAGACCTACCTTTATGCCGATGATCTCTCTATTTCTTGCCATTCTCTGAATATGAGATCCATTGAACGGCAGCTGCAGATATGTTTAAATAAAGTCCAAAGGTGGGCAGAGTTAAATGGCTATCATCTATCACAGCAGAAAACTGTTGCAATCCACTTTTGTAATCAACGGAAAATGCATACAGATCCCGAACTTCAGATACAAAACTTTACTGTTCCAGTGACTAACAGCATCAAATTCTTGGGCTTAATCCTTGACAGGAAACTGAATTTCCTTGAGCACATTAAATCTGTGCGTATATCCTGCCTCAAAAAGCTGAACATACTAAGAGCTTTATCTGCCTTGTCTTGGGGAGCAGATCGTACATCTTTGTTGCTCTTATATAGAGCATTGATCAGATCCCGATTGGATTATGGTGCTCCTCTTTATGATTCCGCCCGTAAGAGTACATTGAAATGGCTGGATCCTATACAGCATAGCGCATTGCGGATTGCACTTGGTGCTTTCAGGACATCTCCTACTCATAGCTTGTACATTGAAGCTGATGAGCCCCCCCTTCACCTCCGCAGAAAAACGCTGCTTCTAAAGTATGCAGCCCGAATACAAAATTGTGGTCATCATCCTGTTCAGCCATACCTCTTTAATCCACCACTTCAAAACCTCTATAGAAATAAACCCAGTAAAATAAGACCAGCAGGCTTACGCCTCATTGAATTAATGCAGAGTTGGAATGTTCAGATTTTCAACAGGCAACATTTAATGAATTACTCCCAACCGCCATGGATTCCGCCTCCTCAGTTATATTTCGATACTTATCTTGACAAATGGGGAAAGAATCGTCTACCAACACTCAATATGAAGCAACTCCATGCAAGCCATATTCAGAAATACGTTGATTTTTTGCCCATATATACTGATGGCTCCAAATCACATTCAGCCGTTGGAGCAGCGGCAGTATTTCCCTCTACTATCATCTCAGCTGCCCTTCCACCTGAGTACAGCAGCTTCTCCGCAGAACTTCATGCAATAAAATTAGCTTTAGAAAACCTGAATCTCAACCCATCTGTAAAATATGTTGTATACACAGACTCTCTCAGCTCAATAACTGCAATGCAAAACTCCTCCTACAAAGCTCATCCTGTGTTAAATCAAATCGGAAGACTCCTATTACAAATTGAAGAACGTCATCAATCAGTGACCTTTTGCTGGATCCCAGCACATTCGGGGATAAAGGGTAACGAACTTGCTGATGAAAATGCTAAAAATCCGTCAACCTTTGATTTAACCTCCAGTCCGGTTCCAGCCTCTGACTACTGTCACATCATACGAGCAGCAGGTTTCGCGAAGTGGAAAGAGCTATGGCACACACAAAAGAATAATAAACTCTATCAGTTGAAGCAGGATCCAAAGCATTGGCGCTCTAGCACCAAAACAGTGCGAAGAGAAGAAGTGGTTCTTGCACGGGCACGTATTGGACACACATATCTGACCCACCTCCATCTGCTCAGAGGCGAAGATCCTCCTCAATGTCCATACTGTTCAGAAAATTTAACAGTAAAACATATTCTGATAGACTGCCCTCAATACCAACAGGACAGAACATCCGTCCTCTGTTCCCTGAGAAATCTACGAGAACCAATGACATTGCAACATATTATTGGAGATGATGCAAACATCAACGAGTTTTTCTCTTATCTGAAAATAATTGGACTTTATGATAAATTCTAAAGTATCTCTGTAAACGCAACCAAGCTGTTATGCCTAAATTATGTTTTTAGCTATGCTTAAATTTTGTGTTTAGCATTTTCATGTGAATAGGCGCATTATAGCCACAGCAGCTTATGCGCCATTAAACCCCCATAACACACACACACACACACCCTCGACGTGGGCACCTGTACGTGGTGAGGGGACCTCCCAGTGATGCTTCTGGGTTTCCAGATTAGCATCACTGGGATCTAACGCCCATACCTTGGTTCCAGGGTTACATCTTTGGAATCCGGCGTGTGCAGCCGTGCGCCGCGACCCGTGGAAGCGGAAAGGGGGATCCTGGTGGTTGAGGGGCCCAGCTTCAATACACCACTTTGGCCCCTGCTTCGACAAGACGGGTGGTCCCGGACTGGCCCGACTGGGATCAATCGGCGGGTGGTTTTATACAGCTAGGGTCAACTGCGTTCCAATAAGTCTCCCTCCCTTTGGTCCTGGGACGGGATAAAGACTTATTGGTAACGTGGGTATGATGCTCTAAGCGAACTCGGCGTCCCATTCGTGTACGCAGTACCTGCTAGTTCACGAGTGGGCGTCCTCTCGTAGGGCTCCGTGGTGGGTGAGGTACTTAGGCATCAGACACTTTCTCTTTACTCATATGAGTAATTTAAATCCCCTTTCTTCTGGGGCCCCAACAAGGCCCCTACCTAATCGAGAAGATGAAAAAGAAAACACCTCTGCAAAAAGAGCCAGAACTGAGGATACACCACCACCATCAGTGACACCGCTCTTCCTCATTCTCCATTCCATCGGAGAACAGTCAATTGGAAAGATGTCACCCTTCTTTATCCAGAAAGGATTAGAAGGGTTGGCAGGGTCACCAAAATCCGTTAAACGACTGCGTTCTAGTGATCTTTTAGTTGAAGCTTCCAGCACCAAACAAGCTGAAAAATTCTTGAACTCTACATCCATAGGGGGAATACCTATCACCGTAACCCCCCACAAAACTCTGAATTCTTCACGTGGTGTTATATCAGAGTGGGACCTTCTTCATGTTTCTGAAGAAGAGATCTGCTCTGAATTAAAAGACCAAGGAGTGACAGCTGTGAAAAGAATATCGATACGAAAGGATGGGAATCTCGTCCCTACCCGAGTTCTTATATTCCGATTCTTTGAGTGTATTACAGGCTTTATTATCTACGAGACATAA
Source organism: Mastigoproctus giganteus (assembly GCF_048544385.1). Classification (NCBI taxonomy): domain Eukaryota; kingdom Metazoa; phylum Arthropoda; class Arachnida; order Uropygi; family Thelyphonidae; genus Mastigoproctus; species Mastigoproctus giganteus. The sequence continues at coordinate 124,647,514 of NC_143586.1, forward strand.
TTCTCATCCAGTTCTTTGTCGGGTTCAGCAGAAGAGACATTCTCTTCATGAATGCAAGTTTGATATCCGCTTCTGCTGGATTCCTAGCCATATTGGGATAAAGGGAAATGATTTGGCTGACGCTGCAGCCAAATCAGCAACACCCACTCATAATCGTTGCCTGTCAGTCCCCTATACAGACTACAGGCAAATAATACGCAAAAAGATACATTCCCAATGGCAAGAACTGTGGCACAGACAGAGAACAAATAAATTATATCAAATAAAGCCTGTATTACAAACTTGGCAGTCTGGTCTGCGCAGGAATCGGAGTGAGGAAGTTGTTCTTGCTCGACTCCGCATAGGTCACAGTCATCTGACACATTCTTTTCTGCTGAGGGCGGATGACCCTCCTATGTGCGAGTCTTGCGACACCGTTTTAACTGTACAGCATATTTTAATAGATTGCGTCCTTTTTACCCATGTTCGCAATATACATTTTACCGCTTTTACTCATCCGACTGAGCCTTATACACTCAGTCGGATTTTATCAGACAACGACCACGTGTCGGCAGTTTTTAAATTTTTAAAAGCGATTAATATATACCCACATATATAAATAACAATTTGACGAGGTAACCTTTTTAAAGGTTACCAGAATTTAACTTTAATGTTATTTTAATCGTTTCTTGGCGCAGTATAACCTTAGTTGTTTTTGCGCCAATAAACCCAAAATCAAATCAAATCAAATCAAAAACCCGAGTTCTTATCCTCACGTTCAATACCCCAAGGCCTCCAAGTTCCATCAAGGCAGGCTATCTAAACTGCCCAGTGAGAATTTACATCCCAAACCCACTGAGGTGTTTTAGATGCCAAAAATACGGCCACTCACAAACATCTTGTCGTGGTAACCCTGCCTGTGCTCGATGTGGTGTTAAAGACCACGAGAGCAAGGAATGTTCAGCTTCCAAACCGATCTGTATTAATTGCCAAGGAGAGCACCCCGCCTATTCTCGAGCATGCCAGCGGTGGAAGGATGAGAACGAAATCCAAAAACTGAAAACAGAGCTGAATATCTCCTACCCAGAGGCCAGAAAACGTATCGAACCAATAAATAGCGGGAAACCTTCCCATGCTCAGAAGGTTTCTGCCAAGTGCACTATCGGTACTCAAACTGAGATGACTATACCACCGAAAGAGTCATTCACTCCGATTGCACGCTATTTATTAAATTCACAAAAGCCCACCAAAAAAACACAATCAGTTGCCACTCCTATATCCGTACCTCCTAGTGCTCCACCACTACCAAAACCAAGTGGTAAAAAAGAGCAAAAACGTTCTGAAGAGTCACCCGTAATACCAGAAACAATGGATGTAGAGAAAAAAGGAGGTACAGGATGAATCAGTCTTGGAACTCTTTGCGGAGGAAGAAATGGACACGGGACATCGTCCTTTCTTCCCCAAAAAAGACAAAGCCAAGACTGATAAAAGTAAGCCCTCAGCACCTCGGAAGCCGCCTGATGGTCCCACCAAGCCAAAATAATGGCTGAATTCCTACAATGGAATTGACGTGGATTCCGGCGAAATACTGATGACATCAAGGCCCTCCTGCAAAAGCACGAGCCAGTTTGCTTTTGCTTCCAGGAGACATATCTAAAGGCAAATGATGATCCCACCCTGCATAACATCACAATCTTTCGTAAGGATAGAATTGCGGATGGTCCTGCTCATGGAGGAGTGGCTATCCTTGTGGGTAATCAGACCACAGTTCAGCCCTTGCTAATTACAACCAGCATAGAGGCTGTTGCAATTCGCCTTACAGTGGGATTTTTAATAACGGTCTGCTCTATTTATTTGCCACCTGGGACTGACATCTCCCAGGAAGCCCTTGATGATCTTGTAACGCAGCTGCCTCCCCCTTTCTTACTTCTCGGGGATTTTAATGGACATAACACCCTGTGGGGTAGTGCTAACATTAATGGAAGGGGACGAGTCATAGAGCGTATGCTCAATGACAATGACCTTTCCCTTCTAAATATTGGAACAAACACCTTCTTCCACATGCCTACCCGTACCCTTTCTGCCATTGATCTGTCTATCTGCTCCCCTCCTCTACTCCCTTCACTCACTTGGGAAGTGGAGGAGAATCCATACGGAAGTGATCACTTCCCCGTGATAACCTTGTTAAACAGTGGGAGACCATGTCTTCCCTTCAGGTTACCACGGTGGAAGATTGATCAGGCTGACTGGTCTGCCTTCAACATCAGGCAAATTTTGATCTCAGCACCGTCAGTCAGGAGCCGATTAATGATGCAGTAAAGTACATCACAGAAATTATCGTCCAAGAGAATGCTATTCCAAAAACATCTGCCCGGTTTCCACCATTTCCCAAACCTTGGTGGAATTCCCAATGCACAGCAGCAAAAAAGGCTCAAAACAAAGCGTGGGGGATATTCCGTCGATATCCTACCACTGTTGACCTAATAGCCTTCAAGCGTGCACGAGCCAAAGCACGCTACATTCGCCGTCAGAGTCAAAAGGAATCATGGATCCGTTTTACATCATCTATTAACCAGGCTACCAATTCTAAGGTAGTCTGGGATAAAATCCGGAAAATGAAGGGAAAATATACATCCCACCCTTCTTCAATCCTAGATTACAATGGATGCGCTATTGCAGATCCAATTGCAATAGCCAATTCTCTTGGGGAAACATTCTCTAACATCTCCGCAACATCTTCGTGTTCCCCAGAGTTCCTGGTCCTGAAACATAAAATCGAAAATCAGGCACTTAATTTCAAGTCCAAGGGCCTCTATCCCTACAACGGGGCATTCACTATGCAGGAACTGAAAAGTGCCCTCACTCTTTCTAATGCAAGTGCTGTTGGACCAGATGGCATCCATTATGAAATGATTAAACGTCTTTCACCAAAATCTATGGATTATCTGCTCCTTCTATATAACAGAATCTTTATTGAAGGGCAGTTTCCGGACTCCTGGCGGAAGGCAATCGTCCTTGCTTTTCCTAAGCCAGGAAAGGATCCAAAAGTCACCACCAATTATCGTCCTATTGCTCTGACTAGCTGTCTGTGCAAAATCCTGGAGAGAATGGTTAATTCTCGTTTAATATGGTATCTCGATGAGAATGACCTTCTCTCCAACATCCAGTGCGGCTTCCGAAGGAACCGGTCCACTTTGGACCACCTTATTAGATTGGAAACATCCATCCGGGATGCATTCCTAAAACGCGAACACTTGGTGTCGGTGTTCTTTGATATGGAGAAAGCGTATGACACAACTTGGAGATTTGGCATTTTAAAAGATCTGCATAGCCTTGGTCTTAGGGGGCAACTCCCCATTTTTATTAAAAACTTTTTAGCCAATCGATCTTTCCAAGTTCGTGTAGGATCCTCACTCTCTCGTTCCTTCAGCCAAGAGGAGGGAGTACCACAAGGATCAGTATTAAGTGTCACGGTTTTCGCCATCAAAATAAATTCCAGCACAGAACAACTTCCTCCAACTGTAAACAGTGCCCTCTATGTTGATGACTTTAGCATTTTTTTCAGTCATGCAACATGAGGGTTATTGAAAGACAACTGCAGAAAGCCATTGATAGTCTGAATTCCTGGGCACTTGCTAATGGCTTCAGGTTCTCGCCGGAGAAGACCGTTTGCGTACACTTTTGTCGCAAGCGTAATCTTCATCCTGAACCTGAATTAATGCTCGGACAAAATGGTATTCCAGTAGCAGCAGACACAAAATTCTTGGGACTCGTATTTGATAAAAAGTTGACCTTTCTGAACCACATCCGTCAACTTCGCACAAAGTGCACACGCGGGCTTAATATTCTCCGCTCGCTCTCCTCTACATCTTGGGGAGCAGACCGATGCACGTTTCTTCGGCTTTACCGTGCACTTGTGCGATCGAAACTTGATTATGGGTCCCAGGTATATTCTTCAGCCAGAGACAGTGCCCTTCGATGGCTGGACCCTGTCCATCACCAGGCTCTTCGTATCGCTACTGGAGCATATAGAACATCTCCTGTCCAGAGTTTATACGTCGAAGCAAACGAACCACCGTTATCGCTTCGACGTAAGCAGTTGTCTCTAAAGTACGCTTTTAAACTGAAATCCCTGCCAGACCATCCTACGTGGCTATCCGTTTTTGAGCCACGATGGGAAAATTTGTACAACACCCGTAAGACTGCTAATCGTCCTTTTGGTATTCGTTTCCAAGAGCTACTCGTAGAACTTGATATCAAGGTAGACAAGGTTGCCCAAACACCGAAGCAACCCCTTCCACCCTGGCATGCTCATATTCCAATATGTGACTTGTCCCTCAGAAATTGGGGAAAGTCGGACACTCCATCATCGGTCTACCTGCAGCTTCATTCAGCATACAGAGCTGAACACTCTGAATTTGCGCCAGTTTACACAGACGGCTCGAAGTCGGAATCATATGTGGGATCTGCTGCTGTCATTACAGACACCACTACATCGGAGCAGATTCCCTCTGAATGCAGTATCTTTACTGCAGAGCTGCATGCTATTGAGTTAGCCTTGGATCACATTAGTGAATGGCAATACCAACGGTTCATTTTATATTCTGACTCTCTCAGCGTGTTAAAGGCTTTAATATCTGTGAGGTATAATCCTCATCCAGCTCTGTCTAGTATCCAGTAGAAGATTCACTTTCTCCATGAACGTGAATATGATATCCGCTTCTGCTGGATCCCGAGCCACATTGGGATTAGGGGAAATGATTTGGCTGACACCGCAGCTAAATCAGCAATTCCCAATAACAATCGCTGCCTGTCAGTCCCTTATACAGACTACAGGCGAATAATACACGAAAAGATACACTCCCAATGGCAGGATTCGTGGAATAGACAGACTGCGAATAAATTATATCTTATAAAGCCTTTAATTGAACCGTGGCAGTCTAGTCTGCGCAGGAGTCGTAAGGAGGAAGTTGTTCTCGCTCGGACCCGCATAGGACATAGTCATTTGACACATTCGTTTTTGCTGAGGGCTGATGACCCTCCTATGTGTGAGTCCTGTGGCACAATTTTATCTATTAGACACCTTTTAGTTGAATGTCCAGATTTTAGCAATATCCGTTTTACCGCCTTTAATCATCTGACTGAGCCGTATACACTCAGTCAGATTTTATCTGACAATGACAATGTGTCTGCTATTTTTAGTTTTTTGAAAGCAATAAACGTTTTTAATAGTATTTAAAAGTTATATGTTATTGTTATATCTTTTTTATATATTTATTATTAGATCTGGACATGGTGGCCTAATTAATTAGTCACCGAGAGTTTAATTTTAAATTTTTTTTTTTTTTTAAATATTACCTAGTCTTGGCGCATTATAGCCATAGTTGCTAATGCGCCAAAAAAACCCAAACAAACAAACAAACAAACAAGCATCAACCTCATATGCTCCAACTTTCTTAAAAGCCAAATCAGTAGCTGAAAAATATAAAATAAATTTCAGAACGAAGTCAGCCCTCTCTTATAATGAACCACCTACCATATATGAATTAGAAGAATCTCTAAAAAAATCCGTCAATAGTGCACCTGGTCCAGACGGCATATACTACTTAATGTTAAAAAATCTAAATGAGAAAACTCGTTACCCTCTCCTAAAATGTTTCAACCGAATATTTGTCGCAAATTACTTTCCCCTATCCTGGCACCATTCTGTAGTTCTACCCATTCCAAGGCCCCGGGTGGAAAGCGTTATAGTCATCAAGCAATTTCCTGAGTGATTATTAGAGCGTCTTCTCAAAGATATAGTTCTGTTTCAGTTATAAAAGTTTTCTTACTTTCCTATTATTAGGCAACTTAGTCTTACAAATCGTAAGCTAGTTTAAGAAAGGAAAAACACCTTTCTTCTTTTTTCCTTAAATTGACGTACTAACTTTTATACCGCTTGGTCCCCCTCGACGTGGGCACCTGTACGTGGTGAGGGGACCTCCCAGTGACGCTGCTGGACTTCCAGACTAGCATCACTGGGATCCAACGCCCACAGCCTAGGTTCCGGGCTTACATCAATGGAATCCGGCGTGTTTGCCGTGCGCTGCGACCCGTGGAAATTCGGAAAGGGGGATCCTGGTGGTTGAGGGGCCCAGCTTCAATACACCACTTTGGCCCCTGCTTCGACAAGACGGGAGGTCCTGGAAGGCCCGGCTAGGATCAATCGGCTAGTAGGCTCGCCTGCGAGGGTCAACCGTGTCAATGCCACGCCCCTACCCTCATGGTCCGAGGGACAGGATTCAGGCTGGCGGCGGTGCGGGTATAGTGTCTGGGTAGCCCTGGCGTCCCACTCTCGAGCGCATTTATTGCATGCCGGGTAGTGGGCGTCCCTTTGGGCTCCGTGGTGGGTGGGGAGCCCGGGCACTGAACAAATAAAAAACCTCTATGAATCCTGAGAAACTTACTCCTTCAGTGGCCCCAACCCGGTCCCTATATGAAAATTTAGACAGAGAATCAGATAGCATTATTGCTAATAAGAGGCAGCGAACCGAATTACCATCAGGGTATTTCCATATGCCTACCCGTACTTTCTCTGCCATCGATCTTTCCATCTGTTCGCCTTCTCTGCTACCTTTGCTTTCCTGGGAAGTGGAACAGAATCCTTATGGAAGCGACCATTTCCCCGTAATATCTACCATTGTGAATGGACAACCTTGTCATCCATTTAGAATTCCACGCTGGAAGTATGATGAAGCAGATTGGAGTAAATTTTCACTACTCACTGAATTTGATCCTGTACAAATTCAGCAAGAATCAATTGATGAAGCAGTGAAGTATATCACAGAGTGTATTATCCACGCAGCGGCAACTGCAATCCCAAAAACATCCTCCCGATTTCCACGCTTTCCAAAGCCATGGTGGAACCAAGATTGTAAAGAAGCAAGAAAGTTACAAAATCGGTCATGGGGAAAATTCCGACGTTACCCCACCACCGCAAATCTTATAGCTTTTAAACGTGCCCGTGCTAAAGCACGATTTATACGCCGACAGAGCCAAAAGGAATGCTGGGTCAAGTTTACATCTTCAATTAACCAGATGACCAGTACCAAAGTTGTCTGGGATAAAATTCGGAAGATGAAGGGTAAATACAAATCAGCTCCTTCATCTATGTTACAACATAATGGTTGTACATTAGCAGACCCAACTGCTATTGCCAACGCTCTAGGAGAGGTATTCTCCACTATATCTGCTGAAACTTCATACTCTGCTGAGTTTCTAGTGTTAAAGAAGAAAGCGGAGAAACAAAAACTTAACTTCCCTTCAAGCAAAGCCGAAACTTATAACCTGCCTTTTAGTGAAGTGGAATTAACCATTGCACTTGCTACCTCGAAAGTGAGTGCCGCAGGGCCAGATGAAATTCAGTATGAGATGATAAAACATCTTTCATCTCACTCTCTAGAGCTGTTGCTACATCTCTACAACCGAATTTATTTGGAGGATCAATTTCCTGTTTCGTGGCGTAGAGCAACCGTTCTCGCTTTCCCAAAGCCAGGAAAAGACCCCAAAATTCCCAGCAACTATCGTCCAATTGCACTGACCAGTTGCCTATGTAAGATTTTGGAAAAAATGGTGAATGCCCGCCTCATATATTACCTCGAGGCAAACAACCATTTGAACAAGATTCAGTGCGGCTTCCGAAGGAATCGCTCCACTTTGGACCATTTAATCCGACTGGAAACAGCGATTCGCGATGCTTTTTTAAAGCGTGAACACTTGGTATCAGTCTTCTTTGACATGGAAAAAGCTTATGACACAACCTGGAGGTATGGTATTTTAAAAGACCTCTATTCTTTTGGTTTGAGAGGCCACCTCCCTGTTTTTATAAGGAATTTTTTATCTAAACGACTCTTCCAGGTTCGTGTTAAATCCAGTGTGTCCCGCCTTTTTTGTCAAGAGGAAGGAGTTCCCCAAGGCTCTGTCCTCAGTGTTACGCTGTTTGCAGTCAAAGTTAACTCCATTACAAAACAGCTTCCTCCATCAGTAAATTGTGCCTTGTATGTTGATGATTTTAGTATTTTTTGTTATTCCTGTAGCATGAGAGTTATTGAACGACAATTGCAACAAGCAGTCAATCACCTTAGTTCCTGGGCTTTAACTAATGGGTTTAAGTTTTCTGCCCAAAAGACCGTTTGCGTGCATTTCTGCCGCAAACGGAATCTACATCCTGACCCGGAACTTCGACTTGGACAAAATCCAATTCCTGTGGTAGCAGAAACAAAATTTTTGGGACTTATCTTTGATAAAAAACTGACATTCCTACACCATATTCGTCAGCTTAGAGCAAAATGCATGAGGGGTTTGAACATGCTCAGTGCTATCTCCTCCAACTTTTGGGGAGCAGATAGAAGCACATTATTGCGTTTATACCGAGCACTTGCTCGCTCTAAACTTGACTATGGTTCCCAAGCTTACTCTTCTGCTAGAATTTCTGTACTCCGGTGGCTTGACCCAATCCACCATAAAGCCATTCGGATTGCCACAGGGGCTTTCCGTACTTCGCCTGTCCAAAGTCTATACGTTGAAGCCAATGAACCACCATTGATGCTTCGACGTCAGCAATTGTCGCTACAATATGCTATAAAAATAAAATCCCTGCCTGACCATCCCACGTGGACATCTATTTATATGCCACGGTGGGAAAATCTATATAATACGCGTAAAACTGCCAGTCGGCCTTTTGGTATCAGGATTCAAGAGCTGGTTCATGATATTGGCTTCACGTTGGACAATATATCAACGTCAGTCAAGCAAGATCTTCCCCCTTGGAATATACGATCTCCGTCTTGTGACTTCAGTTTTAGGAGTTGGCTGAAAGCTAACACATCGCCATGTATATATCGGCAACTCTTTGCAACACACCTTGCCGAACACTCTGATTTCTTGCCGGTATATACAGATGGCTCGAAATCTGAAGAGTTTGTGGGATCTGCTTGTGTCTTTCCAAGTAAAACAATCTGTAGTCGTATTCCAAGTGAATGTAGCATATACACTGCAGAGCTACACGCAGTAGAACTGGCCTTGGATCATATAAAAACCCACCACTACCAAAAGTGCATGCTATATATGGACTCTCTAAGCGTATTACAGGCCTTATCCAATGTAAAAAGCACTCACCCAGTGTTATGTCGGGTGCAGCAACTATTACACTCCCTTTTAGAGTTAAATTTCGATATTCGCTTTTGTTGGATCCCTAGCCATGTTGGTATCAGAGGCAATGACTTAGCTGATGCAGCAGCAAAATCAGCAACGCCACAAAGTCGCATCCGCTTGTCAGTCCCCTATACAGACTGCAAGCAACTGATCTACAAAAAATTATGCGCGCGTTGGCAAGAATCTTGGAATGGGTGCCCTACCAACAAGCTGAATGAAATTAAGCCTGAAATAATGCTTTGGCATTCTAGTCAGCGCAGGGTACGACGGGAGGAAGTAATTCTTGCTAGGCTACGCATAGGACATTCTCACCTGACGCATTCGTATTTGCTGAGGGCTGATGATTGTCCTGTGTGTAGGCATTGTAAAGCAATTTTAACTATCCGTCATATTTTAGTCGAATGTACATATTTTAGTAATGAACGCCGTTCGTGTTTTAACCATCTGTCTGAGCCCTATACACTCAGGCAGATTTTATCAGACGATGACAATGTGTCAGATGTCTTTAGATTTTTACAACTGATTAATCTACATAGTTTTATTTAGGTTGCCCAAATATTTAACATATTGTAAATGTTTTATGCCATATTTCTGTGCATAATATATTAACTAGATACGCTATTTTATATTTTTACATATTTATATTTTATTACCTTAGACTTGGCGCATGATAGCCTTAGATGCTGATGCGCCATTAAACTTCTAATAACCAACCAACCAACCATCAGGGCCAGTCCCAAGGTTCCTAATCATGCACTCAACAGGTGAAAAACCGATTGGTAAAATGTCGCCCTTTTTCATTCAAAAGGGTTAGATGGGTTAGTAGGTTCTCCCAAATCAGTTAAGAGGCTCCGTTCTGGAGACCTCTTAATTGAAACAAAAAATGACAAGCAATCCGAACATCTACTCCGAGTAATATCAATCGGAGGAATCCCTATAACAGTGACACCACACAGAACACTCAATTCATCGAGAGGTGTCATTTCGGAGTGGGACCTTCTCGACGTGACCGAGGAGGAAATCTGCTCCGAATTAAAACCACAGGGAGTCATTGCCGTCAAAAGAATCACTGCGCGATGGGATGGAAAAATTGTTAAAACCAGGAGCGTAATCCTGATTTTTAACACTCCTAAACCTCCTGACGAGATTAAAGCTGGATACATCAACTGTTGATTGCGTCCATACGTTCCGAACCCTTTACGGTGCTTTAAGTGCCAGAAGTATGGACATTCTCAAATGGCCTGCCGTGGAGTCCTTGCATGCGCTCGAAGCGGTGCAAAGGACCACGAAACAACAGCTTCTTCAGCCGAAAAACCCACCTGTATTAACTGTGAGAGCGAACATCCGGCCTACTCACGAGAATGCCAGAGGTGGAAAGAAGAAAAAGAAATTCAACGGCTGAAGGCAGAGCTAAATATATCATACCAGAAGGCAAGGAAATCGGTCAAACCCCTGAATATCAACAGACCTACCTACGCCCAGAAGGTAGCAGGGAGATGTTCCGTCGGAACTCAGACGGACATGACCATTCCTCCAAAGGAGTCTTTCACTCCCATCGCGTGGTATCTCTTATGTTCGCAAAAAACTTCACAGAAGGACCAATCAGCTGCCACTCCTATATCGGTACCTCCTAATGCTCCACAAATTACAAAGGTAGTTATGAAAGAAAAAAATAAGAAAGGGGAAATCCCCCCTAGTACCCAAGAAAAGATGGATGTCGAGCAGAAGGAGGTACCCGAAGAGTCAGTCTTGGAACTCTTTGCGGAGGAGGAAATGGACACGGGACAGCGTCCTTTCTTCCCCAAAAAAGATAAATCCAAGACTGACAAAAGTAAGCCCTCAGCACCTCGGAAGCCGCCTGATGGACCCACCAACCAAAATAATGGCTAAATTCCTACAATGGAATTGTCGTGGATTCCGGCGAAATATAGATGACATCAAGGCCCTCCTGCAAAAGCACGAGCCAGTTTGCTTTTGCTTGCAGGAGACATATCTAAAGGCAAATGATGATCCCACCATGCACAACATCACAGTTTTTCGAAAGGATAGAATTGCGGACAGCTCTGTACATGGGGGAGTGGCTATCCTTGTGGGTAACAATACCCCAGTGCAGCCCTTGCTAATTACAACCAGCATAGAGGCTGTTGCAATTCGCCTTTCAGTGGGATTCTTATTAACTGTATGCTCTATTTATTTGCCACCTGGGACTGACATCTCCCAGGCAGACCTTGATGATCTTCTAACGCAGTTGCCTCCACCTTTATTACTTCTCGGGGATATGAATGGACATAACACCCTGTGGGGTAATGCTAACATCAACGGAAGGGGACGAGTCATAGAGCGTATGCTCAATGACAATGACCTTTCCCTTCTAAATACTGGAACAAACACCTTTTTCCACATGCCTACCCTCTCGACGTGGGCACCTGTACGTGGTGAGGGGACCTCCCAGTGACGCTGCTGGACTTCCAGACTAGCATCACTGGGATCCAACGCCCACAGCTTAGGTTCCGGGCTTACATCAATGGAATCCGGCGTGTTTGCCGTGCGCTGCGACCCGTGGAAATTCGGAAAGGGGGATCCTGGTGGTTGAGGGGCCCAGCTTCAATACACCACTTTGGCCCCTGCTTCGACAAGACGGGTGGTCCTGGAAGGCCCGGCTAGGATCAATCGGCTAGTAGGTTCGCCTGCGAGGGTCAACCGTGTCAAAGCCATGCCCCTACCCTCATGGTCCGAGGGACAGGATTCAGGCTGGCGGCGGTGCGGGTATGGTGTCTGGGTAGCCCTGGCGTCCCACTCCCGAGCGCATTTATTGCATGCCGGGTAGTGGGCGTCCCTTTGGGCTCCGTGGTGGGTGGGGAGCCCGGGCACTGATCCACTTAAAAAAACTCAGGAATCCTGATAAACTAACTTCTTCAGGGGCCCCAACCCGGTCCCTATCTGCAAACATAGATGAAGATCCAGATAGTACTATTAGTACAAAGAGGCAGCGAACTGAAGTAACATCAGGGCCTGTACCCAGGTTCCTAATTATGCACTCAACCGGTGAAAAACCGATTGGTAAAATGTCGCCCTTTTTCATTCAAAAAGGGTTAGATGGGATAGCAGGTTCCCCCAAATCAGTTAAGAGGCTCCGTTCTGGAGACCTCTTAATTAAAACCAAAACTGACAGGCAATCAGAACATCTACTCCGAACAACATCAATCGGAGGAATCCCTATAACAGTGACACCACACAGAACACTCAATTCATCTAGAGGTGTCATTTCGGAGTGGGACCTTCTCGACGTATACGAGGAGGAAATCTGCTCCGAATTAAAACCACAGGGAGTCATTGCCGTCAAGAGAATCACTGCGCGAAGGGATGGAAAAATTGTTAAAACCAGGAGCGTTATCCTGACTTTTAACACTCCTAAACCTCCTGAGGAGATTAAAGCTGGATATATCAACCGTTCATTGCGTCCATACATACCAATTCCTTTACGGTGTTTTAAATGCCAAAAGTATGGACATTCCCAAATGGCCTGCCGTGGAGTCCTTGCAGCGCTCGATGCGGTGCAAAGGACCACGAAACAACAGCATGTTCAGCCGCAAAACCCACCTGTATTAACTGTGAGGGCGAACACCCGGCCTACTCACAAGCATGCCAGAGGTGGAAAGAAGAAAAAGAGATTCAACGGCTGAAGGCCGAGCTTAACATATCATACCAGGAGGCAAGGAAATCGGTCAAACCCCTGAATATCAACAGACCTACCTACGCCCAGAAGGTAGCAGGGAGATGTTCCGTTTTAACTCAGACGGACATGACCATTCCTCCAAAGGAGTCTTTCACTCCCATCGCGCGGTATCTATTAAGTTCTCAAAAACCTGCACAAAAGGACCAATCAGCTGCCACTCCTATATCGGTACCTCCTGATGCTCCACAAGTTCCAAAGTTAACTATTAAAGAAAAGAACAAAAAAGGGGAAGTACCCCCTAATACCCAAGAAAAGATGGATGTCGAGCAGAAGGAGGTACCCGAAGAGTCCGTCTTGGAACTCTTTGCGGAGGAGGAAATGGACACGGGACAGCGTCCATTCTTCCCCAAAAAAGATAAATCCAAGACTGATAAAAGTAAGCCCTCAGCACCTCGGAAGCCGCCTGACGGAACCACCAAGCCAAAATAATGGCTAAATTCCTATAATGGAATTGTCGTGGATTCCGGCGAAATATCGATGACATCAAGGCCCTCCTGCAAAAGCACGAGCCAGTTTGCTTTTGCTTGCAGGAAACATATCTAAAGGCAAGTGACGATCCCACGATGCATAACACCACAATTTTTCGTAAGGATAGAATTGCGGATGGCTCTGTACATGGGGGAGTGGCTATCCTTGTGGGTAACCAGACACCAGTGCAGTCCTTACTAATTACAACTAGCATAGAGGCTGTTGCAATTCGCCTTACGGTGTGATTTTTATTAACTGTGTGCTCTGTCTATTTGCCACCTGGGACTGACATCTCCCCAGCAGACCTTGATGATCTTCTAACGCAGCTGCCTCCCCCTTTCTTACTTCTCGGGGATTTTAACGGACATAACACCCTGTGGGGTAGTGCTAACGTCAACGGAAGGGGACGAGTCATTGAGCGTATGCTCAATGACAATGACCTTTCCCTTCTAAATACTGGAAATAACACCTTCTTCCACATGCCTACCCGTACTTTTTCTGCCATTGATCTATCTATCTGCTCCCCTTCTCTACTCCCTTCACTCACCTGGGAAGTGGAGGAGAATCCATACGGAAGCGATCACTTCCCTGTGATAACCTTGTTACACAGTGGGAGACCATGTCTTCCTTTTAGGTTACACGGTGGAAGATTGATCAGGCTGACTGGACTGCCTTCCAACAACAGGCAAATTTCGATCTTAGCACAGTCAGTCAAGAGCCGATCAATGACGCAGTAAAGTTCATCACAGAAATCATCGTCCAAGCAGCTGCTAATGCTGTCCCAAAAACATCAGCGCGGTTTCCACCATTTCCCAAACCTTGGTGGAATTCACAATGCACAGCAGCAAAAAAGGCTCAAAACAAAGCGTGGGGGATATTTCGCCGATATCCTACCACGAACAACCTTATAGCCTTCAAACGTGCACGAGCTAAAGCACGCTACATCCGTCGTCAGAGTCAAAAGGAATCTTGGATCCGTTTTACATCATCTATTAACCAGTCTACCAACTCTAAGGTAGTCTGGGATAAAATCCGGAAAATGAAGGGAAAATATACCTCCCACCCTTCTGCAATCCTAGATTATAATGGATGCGCTATTGCAGATCCAACTGCAATAGCCAATGCTCTTGGGGAAACATTCTCTAACATCTCTGCAACATCTTCGTATTCCCCAGAGTTCCTGGTCCTGAAATATAAAATAGAAAAACAGGCACTTAACTTTAAAACTAAGGGCATTTATCCCTACAACGGGGATTTCACTATTGTGGAATTGAAAAGAGCCCTCGCTCTTTCCAAAGCAAGTGTCGTTGGACCAGATGGCATCCATTATGAAATGATTAAACATCTTTCACCAAAATCTATGGATTGTCTGCTCCTTCTGTATAACAGAATCTTTACTGAAGGGCAGTTTCCGGACTCCTGGCGAAAGGCAATCGTTCTTGCCTTTCCTAAGCCAGGAAAGGATCCAAAAGTCACCACCAATTATCGTCCTATTGCTCTGACTAGCTGTTTGTGCAAAATCCTGGAGAGAATGGTCAATTCTCGTTTACTATGGTATTTAGAATCAAATGACCTTCTCTCCAACATCCAGTGCGGCTTCCGACGGAACCGGTCCACTTTGGACCATCTTATTAGAATGGAAGCATATATCCGGGATGCATTCCTAAAACGGGAACACTTGGTATCGGTGTTCTTTGACATGGAAAAAGCGTATGACACAACTTGGAGATTTGGCATTTTAAAAGACTTACATAGCCTTGGTCTAAGAGGGCATCTGCCTTTTTTTATTCAAAACTTTTTAGCCAATCGATCGTTCCAAGTTCGTGTGGGATCCTCACTCTCTCGCTCCTTTAGCCAAGAGGAGGGAGTACCACAAGGATCAGTATTAAGTGTCACGCTTTTTGCCATAAAAATAAATTCCATCACAGAACAACTTCCTCCGACTGTAAACAGTGCCCTCTATGTTGATGACTTTAGCATTTTTTGCCAGTCGTGCAACATGAGGGTTATTGAAAGACAACTGCAGAAAGCCATTGATAGTCTGAATTCCTGGGTACTTGCTAATGGCTTCAGGTTCTCGCCGGAGAAGACCGTTTGCGTACACTTTTGTCGCAAGCTTAATCTTCATCCTGAACCTGAATTAAGGCTCGGACAAAATGCCATTCCAGTAGCAGCGAACATAAAATTCTTGGGACTCATATTCGATAAAAAACTGACGTTTTTAGATCATATTCGTCAGCTCCGCACAAAGTGCACAAGAGGCCTTAATATGCTTCGCTCGCTCTCCTCTACATCTTGGGGAGCAGACAGATGTATCCTTCTTCGGCTCTACCGTGCACTTGTGCGATCCAAACTAGATTATGGGTCCCATGTATATTCCTCAGCCAGAGACAGTGTCCTGCGATGGCTGGACCCCGTCCATCATCAGGCCCTACGTATTGCTACTGGAGCATATCGCACATCTCCTGTCCAGAGCTTATACGTCGAAGCAAACGAACCACCGTTATCACTTCGACGTAAGCAGTTGTCTTTAAAGTATGCTTTAAAATTGAAATCCCTGCCAGACCATCCTACGTGGCCCTTCGTTTTTGAGCCACGATGGGAAAATTTATACAATACCCGTAAGACTGCCAATCGTCCTTTTGGTATTCGTTTCCAAGAGCTACTCAAAGAAATTAATATCAAGGTAGACAAGGTTGCCCAAACATCAAAGCAACCCTTTCCACCCTGGCATGCTCGTGTCCTGGCATGCGACTTGTCGCTTAGAAACTGGGGAAAGTTGGACACGCCATCATGTGTCTACCTGCAGCTTCATTCAGCTCACCGAACTGAATATTCCGACTTCGCGCCAGTCTACACAGACGGTTCGAAGTCGGAATCATATGTGGGATCTGCTGCTGTCTTCACAGACAGCACTATATCAGAGCAGATTCCCTCTGATTGCAGCATATTTACTGCAGAGCTGCACGCTGTAGAGTTAGCCTTGGATCATATTAGTAAATGCCAATACCAACGGTTCATTTTATATTCCGACTCTCTTAGCATGTTACAGGCTTTAATATCTGTGAGGTATAATCCTCATCCAGTTCTGTCTAGCATTCAGCAGAAGATTCACGTTCTCCATGAACGCGAATATGACATCCGCTTCTGCTGGATTCCCAGCCACATTGGGATTAGGGGAAATGATTTGGCTGACGCCGCAGCCAAATCAGCAATTCCCAATAATAACCGTTGCCTGTTAGTCCCCTATACAGACTACAGGCAAACAGTACATCAAAAGGTACATTCCCAATGGCAGGATTCGTGAAATAGACAGACTGCGAATAAATTACATCGTATAAAGCCTGTTATTGAACCGTGGCAGTCTTGTCTGCGCAGGAATCGTAAGGAGGAAGTTGTTCTTGCCCGGACCCGCATAGGACATAGTCATTTGACACATTCTTTTCTGCTGAGGGCTGATGACCCTCCTATGTGTGCGTCTTGTGGCACAATTATATCAATTAGACACCTTTTAATCGAATGTCCAGATTTTAGCAATATCCGTTCTAGCATTTTTAATCATCTGACTGAGCCGTATACACTCAGTCAGATTTTATCCGACAACGACAACGTGTCTGCTGTTTTTAGCTATTTCAAATTAATAAAAGTTTTTAATTGTATATAAAAATTTACGTTATTGTTACGTATTTATTGGTTTACTTTTTATATCTTTGTTATTATACATATGGACATGGTGGCCTAACTACTTAGGTCACTGAATCTTTTACCTTTTATATATGACCGGTATTTGGCGCATTATAGCCTCAGTTGCTGATGCGCCAATAAAACACAAACAAACAAACAAACAAACAAACCACATGCCTACCCGTACCTTTTCTGCCATTGATCTCTCTATCTGCTCCCCTTCTCTGCTCCCTTCACTCACTTGGGAAGTGGAGGAGAATCCATACGGAAGTGATCACTTCCCTGTGATAACCTTGTTACACAGTGCGAGACCATATCTTCCCTTCAATTTACCACGGTGGAAGTTTGATCAGGCTTACTGGACTGCCTTCCAACATCAGGCAAATTTTAATCTTAGTACAGTCAGTCAAGAGCCTATCAATGATGCAGTTAAGTACATCACAGAAAATATTGTCCAAGCAGCTGCGAATACTGTTCCAAAAACATTTGCCCGGTTTCCACCATTTCCCAAACCATGGTGGAATTCACAATGCACAGCAGCAAAAAAAGGCTCAAAACAAAGCGTGGGGGATATTCCGCCGATATCCTACCACGACCAACCTTATAGCCTTTAACCCCTCAACGTGGGCACCTGTACGTGGTGAGGGGACCTCCCAGTGATGCTGCTGGGTTTCCAGATTAGCATCACTGGGATCTAACGCCCATACCTTGGTTCCAGGGTTACATCGTTGGAATCCGGCGTGTGCAGCCGTGCGCCGCGACCCGTGGAAGCGGAAAGGGGGATCCTGGTGGTTGAGGGGCCCAGCTTCAATACACCACTTTGGCCCCTGCTTCGACGAGACGGGTGGTCCCGGACCGGCTCGACTGGGATCAATCGGCGGGTGGTATTATACTGCTAGGGTCAACTGCGTTCCAATAAGTCTCCCTCCCTATGGTCCTGGGACGGGATAAAGACTTATTGGTAACGTGGGTATGGTGTTCTAAGCGAACTCGGCGTCCCATTCGTGTACGCAGTACCTGCTAGTTCACGGATGGGCGCCCCCTCGTAGGGCTCCGTGGTGGGTGAGGTACTTAGGCATCAGACATTTTTTCTTTACTCATATGAGTAATTTAAATTCTTCTTCTGGGGCCCCAACAAGGCCCCTACCTAACCGAGACGATAATACTGACACCAACAATGCCAAAAGAGCCAGAACTGAGGATAAAACACCATCTATAACACCGCTATTCCTCATTCTCCATTCTATCGGAGAGCAGTCAATTGGGAAGATGTCACCCTTCTTCATCCAGAAAGGATTAGAAGGGTTGGCTGGATCACCGAAAACCGTAAAACGGCTGCGTTCTGGCGATCTTTTAGTCGAAGCTTCAAGCACGAAGCAAGCAGAAAAAATCCTCAACGCGACATCCATAGGGGGAATACCGATTAGCGTAACACCCCACAAAACATTGAACTCTTCACGAGGTGTCATTTCAGAGTTGGATCTTCTTCACGTTTCTGAAGAAGAGATCTGCTCTGAATTAAAAGACCAAGGAGTGACGGCTGTCAAGAGAATATCAATGCAGAAGGATGAGAATCTCGTCCCTACCCGAGTTCTCATCATAACATTTAACACCCCACGGCCTCCAAGTTCCATTAAGGCAGGCTACTTAAACTGCCCAGTGCGGCTTTACATTCCGAACCCACTGAGGTGTTTTAGATGTCAGAAATACGGCCATTCACAAACAGCTTGTCGTGGTAATCCTGCCTGCGCTCGATGTGGTACGAAAGACCACGAGAGCAAGGAGTGTTCAGCTTCCAAACCAATTTGTATAAATTGCCAAGGAGAACACCCTGCCTATTCTAGAGCATGCCAGAAGTGGAAGGACGAGAAAGAAATTCAAAAAATAAAAACAGAACTGAACATATCCTATCAGGAGGCCAGAAAACGCATTCAACCAATAAATAGCGGGAAACCTTCATACGCCCAGAAGGTTTCTGCAAAGTGCACCATCGGTACACAAACGGAGATGACTATACCACCAAAAGAGTCATTTACTCCGATTGCACGCTATTTATTGCATTCACAAAAGCCCACCCAAAAAACACAGTCAGCTGCCACTCCTATTTCCGTACCTCCTAATGCTCCACCACTACCAAAACCAAGTGGTAAAGTAAAGGTGCAAACATCGGAAGGATCACCTGCAATACGAGAAACAATGGATGTCGAGGATAAGGAGGTATCGGATGACCCAGTTCTGGAAATCTTTGCAGAAGAAGATATGGACACAGGCCAAAGACCTGTGTTTCCAAAGAAAGATAAAGCCAGGACTGAGAAAATGAAGCCCTCAGCCCTTCGGAAACCACCTGATGGACCCAACAAATCCAAATAATGGGAAAGTTTAAATTTCTACAATGGAATTGTCGTGGATTCCGTCGAAATAGTGACGACATCAAGGCGCTCCTGAGTAAGCATGAGCCTACTTGCTTTTGCTTACAGGAGACGTATTTAAAGGCAAATGAGGACCCATACTGGCCCCGGGTGCCAAGCGATTGACTGAGCGATTTCTATTTGTGCTTTCACTGCGACTTTTTGATAGGTGAATTCTGCGTTCTCTTTTACGTTCCTCTCTTTGAGAAATCCTTTCATTTAGTAGCTCTTGTATCAAAAGTACTGGTATAGAGCAAGGAAGGAAAGTAACCTTTCTTTATTTTTCATATCTAATAGACTAACTCCTACTAATTTCGCTTGGTCACTCCAGGCACTGCTCCTGCCTCCCCGTGGCGGGGCCGGTAACCTTGGCAGAAAAGCTCATCTGCCAGGGGCTAAAAGGAGCCAAGATGGAACAAAATATGTTTCCTTGTTTAGAACCGACAAGCAGTCGGCTAAACACAGAGCATGAGCATGACTCTTCGCAAGCAAAGAGGTTAAAAACCATTTCCTCTGCGACCGAGTTTCCTGCATTTTTATTAATGCATTCATTATCAGAACAGCCTCTTAGTAAGCTATCCCCCTTTCTTATCCAAAAACACTTGGAAAGTATTGCAGGGTCTCCCAAGATGGTTAAGAGATTGCAATCGGGGGACTTACTAGTAGAAACTGTCAACTGCAGGCATTCTGAAAAACTCCTGAAAGTGACAAACTTCGCAAAAGTTCCAGTAAAGGTAACTGCCCATGCAACCCTAAATACATCTAAGGGTGTTATATCTAGTTGGGACCTTTTGAATGTGACAGAAGAAGAAATTAAAGAGGAGCTAAATGAACAAAATGTAATTGCTGTCAAAAGAATCATGACTAAAAGGGACAATATACTCACACCCACCAGAAGTATCATTCTCACCTTTAACAGTCCAAATCTACCCTCAACAGTAAAAGCAGGATATCTACTCTGTCGCATTCGTCCTTATATTCCTAATCCGCTGAGATGCTACAAATGCCAAAAGTATGGCCATTCTCAGACGGCATGCAGAGGGAACCCAGCTTGTCCCAACTGTGGATCTTCTGATCACAGTCAAAACGAATGTTCGGCAAAAGAAATGACTTGTCCTAATTGCAAGGGTAACCATCCTGCTTACTCTAAAACATGTGAGAAGTGGAAAATGGAGAAAAAAATTGTAAAATATAAAGTCGAAAACAAAGTTACTTATCAGGAAGCAAGAAAATTAATTGCACCCAGTATATCTAACCGTAGCTATGCCAGTATTGCAAAAAAATATCAAACAATAGCCACACAAACTGATGTTACTGTTCCATCCAACATATCAATCTCCGACTGGGCCCGAGCTGTTCTTTCTCAGCAACAGTCCAATATCCAGAAGCACTCAGATCAAGCAAGTAATACGCCTCTTACGATTCCAGCAAAATCTCCTCCTTCGCCAATGATTGCTACCACACCAAATAATCCCAGTTCAACTTCAAAACAGAGTATTCAGGAAACATCACTCGATCAAGAGTACCCCTCTAAACAGGAAGATCCAATTCTTGAAATATTTGCAGAAGAAGAAGAAGAAGATATGGACACAACTCGCCCCACCTTTCCAAAAAGAAATAAACCAAAGCCAGAACGCCACAAGACAGCCACGTCAGGTACAGCTTCTTCTAAACTCAAATAATGCCTTATATTTTACAGTGGAATTGTAGAGGCTTTAGATGCAACATTGATGACATTCAGTACTTAATTAGACGCTACTCTCCAGTGGGTTTCTGTCTGCAGGAAACCTATTTAACTGCTAAAATTTCTGTTTCTATAAATAACTACTCAGTCTACCGAAGAGATCGGAATACATCTGACTCTGCTCGTGGTGGTGTAGCCATTTTGATTAACTCAAAGATCCCTGCTAGTCAAATCATTCTTCAAACCAAAATTGAAGCCGTTGCTGTGCGTCTGATTGCTGAGATTGCATTTACGCTAGTCTCAGTCTATCTCCCACCAAACAATTCCTACTCTTTCAAAGATATTGAAGAACTTTTAGTACAGCTGCCGTCACCAGTGTGCTTGCTAGGGGATTTCAATGGCCACCACCCTTTATGGGGATCCTCTAAATTAGATAGACAGGGCCGACTGATTGAAACTATACTAGATAAACAAAACCTTACCATTCTTAATACTGGTACACACACCCACATACAGTTACCTACTGGACAGACCTCTGCAATTGACCTCTCAATTTGTTCTCCGATACTGTTTCCAGTCATTCAGTGGTCCGCAATGGATGATCCAATGGGAAGTGACCATTTTCCAATTGTCTGTAACCTGCTCAATGCAAAACTACCATTAGACCAACCCTGCAGAAAATGGAAATTTTCTAAAGCCAAATGGGCCAAATTTCAATCAGCAATCATTCTGGACAAAGAAACTATTCAGCTACAACCTATAGATAAAGTAACCGATTATATCACATCCAGTCTTTTAGTTGCAGCAAAATACTCAATTCCATTATCAAACCCCCCAACCCGACGGCACTTCAACTACTGGTGGAACGAAGAGTGCACAAAAGCAAAGAAGGAAAAAAATAAAGCATTCAACTTATTCCGTCGATTTCCGACAACAGCTAATTTAATTAGCTACAAGAAGCTAAGGGCAAAAGCGCGGTTCATTCACAGGCAAGCCAAGAAAGATTCTTGGACTCGGTTTGCATGTACTATCAACAGAAATACCAACTCCAGAATAATATGGAAGAAAATTAGACAGCTTTCTGGGAAGTTTCCAATCATCCCTTCCCCAATTCTTTCATACAATGGACAAGAACTCTCTGGTCCTCTAGAAATAGCGAATGCCTTGGGTAAAACCTTTGCCGAAGTCTCTGCTGTATCAAATTACACTCCGAAATTCCAAAAAATTAAGACCTCCACCGAACAGAGGCCCATTAACTTTAGAACCTCGCTATCACTTCCGTATAATCAGCCCCTTGAATATTGTGAACTTCTACAAGCCATAAAAACAACGAGAAACAGTGCAGCTGGGCCAGATGGCATATATTATGTCATGCTGCAGCATCTCAATGAGCAAAACTTACAAATGCTGCTAGTTTTCTTTAATCGGATCTTCCTGGAAAATACTTATCCAACAGCTTGGCACCATGCTACAGTTTTGCCCTTTTTGAAACCTGGAAAAGATCCTTCCAGTCCTAATAGTTACAGGCCAATCTCTCTGTCAAGTTGCCTTGGTAAAATTCTGGAAAAAATGATCCACAGTCGACTCAGCTGGATCATTGAAACTGAACAACTATTGAGTAATTGTCAACATGGCTTTCGCAAAAATAGGTCCTCTCTAGATCTGATGATCAAGGCCGAATCTGAAATTCGCAATGCCTTTGTGAAAAATGAACACCATGTCATGGTCTCCATTGACATAGAAAAGGCATTCGATACAACCTGGCGGTATGGCATTCTCAGTGACCTACATAATCTTGGTCTACGAGGCAACCTGCCTATATTCATTAGGAACTTTCTCCAGATCCGCTCTTTCCAGGTTCGATACCAAAACTCCCTTTCTTCTACTTTCTCGCAGGAAGAAGGAGTACCACAGGGGTCGGTTTTGAGTGCAACCCTATTTGCCCTTAGAATTGATTCCATTTCCAAAGAACTTCCAAATACTGTAGAAGCCTATCTTTATGCTGACGATCTCTCCATTTCTTGCCACTCTCAGAACATGAGATCTATTGAACGGCAATTGCAAATGTCCCTCAATAAAATTGAAAAATGGGCTGAGTTCAATGGATATCGGCTTTCCCATCAGAAAACAGTTGCTATCCACTTTTGTAACCAACGCAAATTACATTTAGACCCCGAACTCCGGATATCAAATTCCAGCATCCCGATTACCAACAATATTAGATTCTTGGGATTAATATTAGACAGCAAGTTAAATTTCCTTGAGCACATTAAAGTAATACGTACTACCTGTTTGAAAAAGCTGAACATGCTTAGAGCTCTATCTGCCCAGTCTTGGGGAGCAGATCGTACAACTTTGCTGCTCTTATATAGAGCACTGATTAGATCGCGGTTAGATTACGGTGCCCCAGTTTATGATTCTGCTCGAAAGAGTGTATTACGCTGGCTCGATCCTGTACAACACAATGCACTGAGGATTGCTCTTGGTGCTTATAGGACATCACCAACCTATAGTCTATATATTGAAGCCCATGAGCCCCCTCTTTACCTCCGCAGAAAAATGTTACTACTTAAATATGCAGTCAGAATACGAAACTGTTCTTCGCACCCCATCCAACCATATCTCTTTAATCCATCATTTCACAATCTCTATAGAAATAAACCAAATAAAATACGCCCAGCAGGCCTACGGCTCCTTGAAATAGCACAAAATTGGAATGTTCCTCTCCAGAGTAGGCAGCACAGAAAGAATGATTCTTGCCCACCATGGACCCCATTTCCTCAACCAGCCTGTGATAATTATTTTCTCCAATGGGGAAAGAATCGTCTACCAACTCTGAATGTGCAACAACTCCATGCTAGCCATATTCAAAACTGTTTTGACTTCTTACCGATATATACTGATGGTTCCAAATCTCATTCAACTGTTGGAGCAGCAGCAGTGTTTCCCTCTGCTATCATATCAGCCTCTCTTCCACCTGAGTACAGCAGCTTTTCAGCGGAATTATATGCAATTCAATTAGCTCTAGAAAATTTGAGTCTTCACCCATCTGCAAAATATTTAATTTACACCGACTCTCTCAGCTCAATTAGAGCAATGCAGAATTTCTCTTATAAGGATCACCCTATACTAAATCAAATCAAGTATTTACTATTGAAAATTGAAGATCGCCAGCAACGAGTGAACTTCTGCTGGATCCCAGCACATTCAGGCATCAAAGGGAACGAGTTGGCTGATATTTCGGCTAAAAATCCATCAACAGCAGATTTAACCTCTGCCTTTATTCCAGTTTCTGATTATAATATTATAATTAAAACAGCTTTTCATGCACAATGGACAGAGCTATGGCATAAACAAACAAATAACAAACTGTTCCAGATAAAACAGGACCCAAAATTTTGGCACTCATGCATTCAGACAGTTCGGCGAGAAGAAGTGGTACTCGCGCGGATTAGTATAGGTCATACCCATCTAACGCACCTCCATCTACTCACAGGTGATGATCCTCCTCTTTGTTCACAGTGCTCTGAGCATCTAACAGTCAAACATATTTTGATTGACTGTCCACATTTTCAACAACATCGAACTTCAATATTTCAATCTCTGGCTAATTTCCGTGAACGAATAACATTAAATGATATCATTGGTGAAAATGCCAATATTAATGAACTTTTCTGTTATTTAAAACAAATAGGAATGTATAAGCGACTGTGATTAGTTTCTGGAATGAAATGAGATTGAACCGTCTTCACATTAATTATTTATTTTATCTTTTCAACATACCTATGAATAGGCGCAATATAGCCACAGCAGCTTGTGCGCCATTAAACACCCATACCACACACAGGACCCATACTTGCGTAACGTTTTCGTTATACGAAAAGACAGAAATGCGGATGGACCTGCCCACGGAGGCGTCGCAATCCTTGTGGGTAACCACATCCCATTTCAAGCTACACCACTTACCACCAACTTAGAGGCTGTAGCAGTTCAAGTTACTGTAGGGTTTCTTTTAACTGTTTGTTCCATCTATTTGCCACCTGGGAATGACACCCCCCAGGCAGACCTTGATGATCTCATTAGACAATTGCCGCCACCTTTTCTGTTACTAGGGGATTTTAATGGACACAATACTCTGTGGGGTAGTGTAGACATTAATGGAAGGGGTCAGACTATAGAGCACATGCTTGAAAACAATGACCTGGCCCTTCTAAATGTTGGACTTAACACCTTTTGCAACATGCCTACCCGTACATTTACCGCGATCGATCTCTCTATATGCTCGCCCTCTCTCCTTCCCATGTGTACATGGGAGGTTGAAGACAATATTTATGGCAGTGACCACTTCCCCGTGATATCCACCCTTTGTAAAGGGAGACCATGCCACCCGTCCAGGGTGCCACGGTGGAAGATCGGTCACGCTGACTGGAATGCCTTCAAAAATCTAGCATTATTTGATATCAACACAGTCAGCAAGGAACCGATTAATGACGCGGTAAAGTACATTACAGACGCTGTTGTCCTAGCAGCGGCAATTGCAATACCAAAGACTTCGTCTCGGTTTCCACCATTTCCAAAACCCTGGTGGAATTCCAATTGCACTGCAGCAAGAAAGTCTCAAAACAAGGCGTGGGGTATTTTTCGCCGGTACCCCACCGCAGATAACTTAATAACATTCAAACGTGCACGTGCGAAAGCACGTAACGTAAGACGCCAGAGTCAGAAGGAATCTTGGATCAAATTCACATCTTCTATCAATCAGGCTTCATCATCTAAGCTTGTGTGGGATAAAGTCCGAAAAATGAAGGGGAAATATATATCCCACCCTTTTTCGATTCTGGAGTATAATGGATCTGCAATTGCAGACCAAACTGCAATTGCAAATACTCTTGGGGAGGTATTTGCTAAAGTGTCTGCCAAAACATCTTACCACCCTGAGTTTCTGGCCCTCAAACAAAATGTTGAAAGGCAACCTTTGAAATTGTCGTCAAAGAACTGTGAAGCATACAATCAACCCTTCACTGAATGGGAAATGAAAGCGGCACTATCACTATCCCAGGCGAGTGCTGCAGGGCCGGATGACATCCATTATGAGATGATAAAACATCTTTCGTCTCAATCTCTGGATCAGTTGCTCTGTTTGTACAACAGAGTTTATCTTGAAGATGAGTTTCCGGACTCCTGGCATAAGGCAATCGTGCTTGCGTTTCCAAAACCAGGAAAAGATCCAAAATCTCCGAGTAATTACCGTCCCATTGCTTTGACAAGCTGCTTGTGCAAGATCCTGGAAAGGATGGTGAATGCCCGTCTCATGTGGTATTTAGAAGGGAATGACCTCCTTTCCAAAGTTCAATGTGGTTTCCGAAGGAACAGGTCAACACTTGACCATCTTATAAGACTGGAAACATCTATCCGAGATGCTTTCCTTAAACGTGAACACCTGGTGTCAATTTTCTTTGATATCGAAAAAGCGTATGACACGGCCTGGAGATTTGGAATCTTAAAGGATATCCATGATCTGGGTCTGAGGGGCCATCTAGCCTTCTTCATTAAAAATTTCTTATTGAACCGGTCATTCCAAGTTCGTGTCGGCTCTGTTTATTCTCAATCTTTTTGTCAAGAAGAAGGAGTCCCCCAAGGGTCAGTGTTAAGTGTTACGCTTTTCGCTATCAAAGTTAATTCTATTACTGAACAACTTCCTCGAACCGTAAACAGCGCCCTCTTTGTTGATGACTTTACCATCTTCTGTCAGTCATGCAACATGAGGGTTATTGAACGACAATTGCAGCATGCCATTGACCATGTAAAAACTTGGGCAATGGCTAATGGTTTCAGGCTATCACCACAGAAGACCGTCTGCGTACATTTTTGTCGCAAACGGAACCTTCACCCTGAACCAGAACTCAAACTTGGACAACACATCATTCCAGTAGTACCTGAGACAAAATTCTTAGGTCTCACATTCGATAAGAAGTTGACATTTTTACCACATATCCGTCGTTGTTGTTGTTGTTGTTATTTGGTTTTTAGGAGCATTAGCAACTAAGGCCATATTGCTCCGGGATATGCGGTGGTCATTCCCTGAAGGACCTTTCCGCATCCTCCGTATTTGGTGGTGACGGGCTCGAAACCCGGTCTAATCAAGAAGCGTGTGCTATGCACTGCTGCTCCTTCCCACCTGGCTACGGAGGCGCCACATATCCGTCAACTGCGAACAAGGTGCACGAGGGGATTGAATCTCCTTCGTGCCATCTCCTCAAATAAATGGGGGGCAGACCGATGCACTTTACTGCGTCTTTATCGTACACTTGTTCGTTCAAAATTAGACTATGGGTCCCAAGTGTACGCATTGGCTAGAAATAGCGTACTACGGTGGCTAGACCCACTGCACCACCAAGCCATCCGTACTGCAACTGGAGCATTCACAACATCTCCCGTCCAGAGTTTATACGTCGAAGCAGGTGAACCACCACTATTGCTCCGACGAAAGCAATTGTCGCTAAACTATACCTTCAAACTAAAATCCCTGCCAGACAACCCAACGTGGGCTTGTGTTTTTGAGCCACGATGGGAAACGCTTTATAAAACCCGTCAGACTGCTAACCGATCCTTTGGCATCCGTGTCCAAGATCTGCTCAGAGAGCTCAACATTACGGTAGACAATGTTGCAAAGTCACCAAGGCATCTACTTCCACCCTGGCATGCTCGCTTACCATCATGTGACTTCTCCATAAAAAGTTGGGGTAAAGCCATAACTCCGTCCTCTGTCTACCAACAACTCTATGCTGCCCATCGATCCGATTACTCTGATTTCTTGCCTGGGTTCACTGATGGCTCGAAGTCAGAGTTGTCTGTAGGATCTGCTGCTGTCTTTCCAGATTGTACTATATCTGGGAAGATTCCCCTCGAATGCAGCATATATACAGCTGAGTTGTATGCTATAGAGCTAGCCTTGGACCACATTAAAACCCGGAAGCATCAAAGATGTATGGTGTACACTGACTCTTCAAGTACACTGCAGGCTTTATCGGGGATGAGATATAATCCTCATCCAATATTGACCCGGGTTCAGCAGACTTTACATTCTTTGTTTGAGAGTTCACTCGATATCCGTTTCTGCTGGATCCCAAGCCACATTGGGATCAGGGGAAATGACCTGGCTGATGCTGCGGCCAGATCACCAGAACCCCAAAACACGTATTGCCTGTTAGTCCCCTATACAGACTACAGGCAAATAATACACCAAAAGATTAATTCCCAATGGCAACAATCTTGGCATGAGCAACTCACAAACAAGCTCTATCAGATAAAGCCTGTAATCGGACATTGGCAGTCTAGTCTGCGCAGGAACCGCAGAGAGGAAGTTGTTTTAGCTCGCCTCCGCATAGGACACAGTCATCTTACACATGCTTTTCTGCTGAGGGCAGATGACTGTCCTATGTGCGAGAACTGCGGCACCATTTTAACTATTTATCACATTTTAACCGTGTGTCCACGTTTTACCCCTGAACGTGATTTTTATTTTACCGCTTTTAGTCATCTGGCTGAGCCTTATACACTCAGCCAGATTTTATCCGACAATGACCACGTGTCTGCTGTTTTTAGCTTTTTAAAATCAATAAACGTTTTCGCTTATATATAAAATTTACATTTTATTGTGAAATTTTGTTGATTTACCTTTTATACATTTGCTAAATTTTTTGACATAGTGACCTAATTAATTAGATCACTGAAAGTTTATTCTTTTATACATGACCTGGTCTTGGCGCATTATAGCCTAAGTTGCTAATGCGCCAATAAAACCCAAATCAAACTCAAACTCAAACTTATAGCCTTTAAACGTGCACGAGCCAAAGCACGCTACATCCGTCGTCAGAGTCAAAAGGAATCGTGGATCCGTTTTACATTGGCCCCGGGTGCCAAGCGATTGTGACTAAGCGATTTCTCTGTGCTTTCACTGCGATTCTCAAAAGGTGAATTCTAGTTCTATTTTACGTTCTTCTCCTTAATAAATCCTTTTATTTAATAGCAGCTCTTTTTTCAAAAGTACTGATCGAGAGCAAGAAAGGAAAGTAACCTTTCTTTTTTCATATTTAATAGACTAATCACTACTAACTTCGCTTGGTCACACCAGGCACTGCTCCTGCCTCCCCGTGGCGGGGCCGGTAACCTTGGCAGAAAAGTCCATCTGCCAGGGGCTAAGAGGAGCCAACATGGAAAAAAATATGTTTCCAACTATAGAGTCGACAAGCTGTCGACCAGATACCGAAAATAAACATGACTCGTCACAAGCAAAGAGGTTGAAAACAAATCCCTCGGTGACAGACTTACCAGCATTTTTAATAATGCACTCACTATCAGAACAGCCTCTCAGTAAGCTATCCCCTTTTCTAATCCAAAAACATCTGGAAAGTATTGCAGGGTCTCCCAAGACGGTTAAGAGACTGCAATCAGGGGACTTACTTGTTGAAACTCTAAACCACAGGCATTCTGAAAAACTACTAAAAATGACAACTTTTGCTGGTATTCCAGTTAACGTAACTCCACATGCAACCCTAAATACATCAAAGGGTGTAATATCTAGT
The DNA here is from genome assembly GCF_048544385.1 of Mastigoproctus giganteus. Classification (NCBI taxonomy): domain Eukaryota; kingdom Metazoa; phylum Arthropoda; class Arachnida; order Uropygi; family Thelyphonidae; genus Mastigoproctus; species Mastigoproctus giganteus. Next base: position 124,677,250 of record NC_143586.1, read on the forward strand.
TGGGACCTGATGAATGTGACGGAGGAAGAAATTAAAGAAGAACTTAAGGAACAAAATGTCATCGCTGTAAAGAGAATTATGGTCAAAAGAGACAATATACTGATACCTACCAGAAATATAATTCTCACCTTTAACAGTCCAAATCTGCCCTCATCAATAAAAGCAGGATATCTTCTTTGCCGCACTCGTCCGTTTATACCAAATCCGTTGAGATGTTATAAATGCCAAAAGTATGGCCACTCTCAAACGACATGCAGAAGCAACCCAGTTTGTCCCAACTGTGGATCCTCTGATCACATTCAAAGTGATTGTTCAGTGAAAGAAATGATCTGTCCCAACTGCAAAGGCAACCATCCGGCCTACTCTAAGACATGTGAGAGATGGAAAACAGAGAAAAAAATTATGCAATATAAAGTCGAAAATAAAGTTAGTTATCAGGAAGCAAGAAAATTAGTTGCACCCATTATACATAACCGTACCTATGCCAGTATCGCAAAAAAATATCAGACAATAGCCACGCAAACTGATGTTACCATTCCACATAACATATCAATCTCCGACTGGGCTCGAGCTGTCCTCTCTCAGCAAGAGTCCAATACCCTGAAGCACTCAGACCAAGCCAGTAATACGCCTCTTAAAATTCCAGCAAAATCTCCTCCTCCACCAGTGATTGCTACTACTTCAAATAATCTTAATTCATCTACAAAAAAGGTTATTCAGGACACATCGATGCATTCAGAGTATTCTCCCAAACAGGAAGATCCGGTTCTGGAAATATTTGCAGAAGAAGAAGATATGGACACAGGTCGCCCTACATTTCCAAAAAGAGACAAACCAAAGCCAGAACGCCATAAGACATCCACGTCAGGTACAGCTTCTTCTTCTAAATTCAAGTAATGCCTAACATCTTGCAATGGAATTGCAGAGGCTTTCGTGGCAACATTGACGACATTCATTACTTAATTAACCGCTACTCTCCAGTTGGTTTCTGCCTGCAAGAAACCTATTTAACTCCTCAAATTTCCATTTCCATAAAAAACTACTCAATCTATCGACTAGATCGGAATACATCCAATTCTGCTCGAGGTGGTGTAGCTATCTTAATTAACACAAGGATTCCAGCTAGGCAAATCACTCTCCAAACCCAAATCGAAGCTGTCGCCGTGCGTCTGATTAGTCAGACTGCTTTAACTCTAGTCTCAGTTTATCTCCCACCAAATCATACTTACTCTTATAATGATCTTAAAGAACTTTTATTACAGCTCCCCTCCCCTATCTGCCTGCTAGGGGATTTCAATGGCCACCACCCTTTATGGGGATCAACTAAATTAGACAGACGCGGCCGACTGATCGAAACTTTACTGGATAAAGAAAACCTCACTCTTCTTAACAGTGGTTCGCACACCCATATACAGTTACCTAATGGACAGACTTCTGCCATTGACCTATCGATTTGCTCCCCAATACTGTTTTCAGTCATACAATGGTCCGCTCTGGATAATCCCATGGGCAGCGACCATTTTCCAATTGTTTGTAATCTGATGACTACACAACCACCATTAGACGAACCCTGCAGGAAATGGAAATTTTCTAAAGCTAATTGGGACAAATTTCAATCAGCAATCACATTGGATAAAAAAATTATACAACTACATCCCATAGATGAAGTTACCGACTATATCACTTCCTGCCTTTTATTTGCAGCTAAAATCTCAATTCCAATATCAAATTCAAAGACTCGACGACATTTCAACTGTTGGTGGAATGAGGAATGCACAAAAGCGAAGAAAGAACAAAATAAAGCATGGAATTTATTTCGGCGAACTCCAACTACAGTTAATCTTATTCAATACAAGAAACTAAAGGCAAAAGCTCGTTTCATTCAAAGACAAGCCAAGAAAGATTCTTGGACTCGGTTTGCATCCACTATCAATAGAAACACGAACCCACGATTAATATGGAAGAAAATTAGGCAGCTTTCCGGGAAGTTTCCAACTGCTCCTTCCCCAATTCTCTCCTGCAATGGTCTAAACGTTTCTGCTCCTCTGGATATAGCAAATGCCTTAGGCAAAACGTTTGCTGACGTCTCAGCTGCTTCCACCTACTCTCCGGAATTTCAGAAAACTAAGAACACCGCAGAACAGAGACACATCAACTTTCGAACTTCACTGCTACTTCCATATAACCAGCCACTCCAAAAATGTGAACTTATGCAAGCCATCAGAACAACGCGCAACAGTGCCGCTGGGCCAGATGGGATATATTATGTTATGTTACAGCACCTTGATGAGGAAAACTTACAAATGCTGCTAGCCTTTTTTAACCGAATCTTCCTGGGAAATGTTTATCCCACTTCTTGGCACCATTCTACAGTTTTGGCCTTCTTGAAACCTGGAAAAGACCCCTCCAATCCTAATAGTTACAGACCAATATCTCTGTCCAGTTGCCTCGGTAAAATTCTTGAAAAAATGATCCACAGTCGACTCGCTTGGATCATTGAAAGCGAACATCTACTAAGTAATAGTCAGCATGGCTTTCGCCAAAACAGGTCCTCCTTTGATCTGATGATCAAGGCTGAATCCGAAATTCGCAATGCCTTTGTTAAAAACGAACACCTAGTTATGGTCTCCATAGATATTGAGAAGGCATTCGATACCACCTGGCGTTATGGAATTCTCCGTGACCTCCATAACCATGGTCTCCGTGGCAACCTGCCTATATTTATTAAGAACTTCCTCAAGAGCAGATCTTTCCAGGTGCGATATCAAAATTCCCTTTCTACTACATTCTTGCAAGAAGAAGGAGTACCACAAGGGTCAGTTTTGAGTGCGACCCTCTTTGCCCTCAGAATTGATTCTATCACAAAAGAACTTCCAAATACTGTAAAGGCGTACCTTTACGCTGACGATCTCTCTCTTTCTTGCCATTCACAGAATATGAGATCTATTGAAAGGCAATTGCAGATATCTCTCAATAAAGTACAAAAGTGGGCTGAGTGCAATGGATATCGTCTTTCCCAACAAAAAACAGTTGCGATCCACTTTTGCAATCAACGCAAACTGCATACGGATCCTGAACTTCGGATATCAAATACCACCATTCCGATTGCCAGCAATACCAGATTCTTGGGACTAATCCTGGACAGTAAGCTGAATTTCTTTGAGCATGTTAAATTGTTACGTACTACCTGTCTCAAAAAGATCAACATGCTAAGAGCTTTATCTGCCCATTCTTGGGGAGCAGACCGTACAACTTTGCTGCTCTTATATAGAGCATTGATCAGATCCCGTTTAGATTATGGTGCTCCAGTTTATGATTCTGCCCGAAAGAGTGTACTACGCTGGCTAGATCCTATTCAACATAATGCACTGCGGATTGCAATTGGTGCGTATAGGACATCTCCAACTCATAGTCTATACATTGAAGCTCATGAGCCCCCTCTGCATCTCCGCAGAAAAATGCTGTTACTTAAATATGCAGCCAAAATACAGACTTGCTCTTTGCATCCTATTCAGCCCTACCTTTTTAATCAACCACTAATTAATCTCTATAGAAATAAACCAGGTAAAATCCGACCAGCTGGCCTACGGCTTCTTGAAATATCACAGAACTGGAATGTTCCTCTCCACAATAGGCAACAGATAGAGAATTACTGTCATCCTCCGTGGACATCGTTTCCTCAACTAACTTGTGATACTTATTTTCTACAATGGGGAAAGAATCGCCTACCGACACTGAATGTGCAACAACTCCATGCTAGCCATCTTCAAAGCTGTGCTGACTTCTTGCCGGTATATACGGATGGTTCCAAATCTCTTTCTACTGTTGGCGCAGCAGCAGTGTTTCCCTCTGCTATCATATCAGCTTCTCTTCCACCTGAGTATACCAACTTTTCAGCAGAACTGTATGCAATACAATTAGCCCTAGAAAATTTGACTCTACATCCATCTGAAAAATATATAGTTTACACTGACTCTCTCAGCTCAATTAGAGCAATGCAGAATCCCTCTCAACAGAATCACCATATTTTAATTAAAATCAGGAGTTTACTATTGCAAATTGACAACCGTCAACAACTAGTGAAGTTTTGCTGGATTCCGGCACATTCAGGCATAAAAGGAAATGAACTAGCTGATATATCTGCTAAAAATCCATCAACCTTAGACTTAACCTCTGCCTTCATTCCAGCATCTGATTATAATATCATAATTCAAACAGCATACCATGCACAGTGGACAGCGCTATGGCATAAAGAAACAAATAACAAACTTTTTCAATTGAAACAGGACCCAAAATTATGGCACTCATGCACTCAGACAGTTCGGCGAGAAGAAGTGGTACTCGCACGGATAAGAATAGGGCATACCCATCTGACTCACCTCCATTTACTTACCGGCAATGATCCTCCACAGTGTTCACACTGCTCTGAACATCTAACAGTCAAACATATTTTGATTGACTGTCCACACTATCAACCACATCGTACTTCAACACTTCAAAATCTGGCTAATATTCAAGAACCGCTGACACTACATCATATCATAGGAGAGGAGGCAAATATTAAGGAACTTTTCTGCTTTCTGAAACAAATTAGAGTGTATAATCTTTTATGAATAGCTCTCAGAACTGAAATGAATTTGAATTGTTACGTTCTTTATTATTTTCTGATATAACTACGAATAGGCGCACTATAGCCATAGCAGCTAATGCGCCAATAAACAACCATACCACACACATACCACACGCCGTTTTACATCATCTATTAACCAGTCTACCAACTCTAAGGCAGTCTGGGATAAAATCCGGAAAATGAAGGGAAAATACACTGCGCACCGCTCATCGGTCCTTGAATATAATGGATGTACTATTGCAGACTTTACTGCAATAGCGAATGCTCTTGGGGAATCTTTTTCTAACATCTCCGCAACATCATCTTACTCCCCAGAGTTTCTGGTCCTAAAGCGCAACGCTGAAAAACAGGCCCTTAAATTCACATCGAAGGGATCCCACCCATACAATGGGCCATTTAATATCCATGAGCTGAAAACAGCACTCGCCCGTACAAAGGCTACCGCTGTTGGACCAGATAACATCCATTATGAAATGATCAAACATCTTTCACCAGAATCCATGGACCGTCTGCTCCTCCTGTACAACAGAATCTTCCTCGAGGAGCACTTTCCGGAAACCTGGCGCAAGGCAACTATTCTTGCTTTTGCTAAGCCAGGAAAGGATCCTAAATATCCAAAAAACTTTCGTCCTATTGCTCTGACCAGCTGTCTGTGCAAAATATTGGAGAGAATGGTCAATGTTCGGCTCTTATGGTATTTAGAATCGAATGACCTTCTCTCCCGCTTTCAGTGCGGCTTCCGAAGAAATAGGTCCACATTGGACCACTTAGTTAGACTGGAAACATCTATCCGAGATGCTTTCCTAAAAAGAGAACATTTGGTGTCGGTGTTCTTTGACATGGAAAACGCGTACGACACAACTTGGAGATTTGGTATTTTAAGAGACCTATACAATCTCGGTTTGAGAGGCCACCTTCCCATTTTTATTAAAAAATTTTTATCGTGCCGTTATTTCCAAGTTCGTGTAGGATCCTCCGTTTCGCGGCCTTTTTGCCAAGAGGAGGGGGTACCACAAGGATCTGTCTTAAGTGTTACGCTTTTTGCCATTAAAATAAATTCTATTTCAGAACAACTTCCCCTCGACGTCGGCACCTGTACGTGGTGAGGGGACCTCCCAGTGACGCTGATGGACTTCCAGACTAGCATCACTGGGATCCAACGCCCACAGCCCAGGTTCCAGGCTTACATCAATGGAATCCGGCGTGTTTCCCGTGCCCTGCGACCCGTGGAAATTCGGAAAGGGGGATCCTGGTGGTTGAGGGGCCGAGCTTCAATACACCACTTTGGCCCCTGCTTCGACAAGACGGGTGGTCCTGGAAGGCCCGGCTAGGATCAATCGGCTAGTAGGCTCGCCTGCGAGGGTCAACCGTGTCAATGCCACGCCCCTACCCTCATGGTCCGAGGGACAGGATTCAGGCTGGCGGCGGTGCGGGTATAGTGTCTGCGTAGCCCTGGCGTCCCACTCCCGAGCGCATTTATTGCATGCCGGGTAGTGGGCGTCCCTTTGGGCTCCGTGGTGGGTGGGGAGCCCGGGCACTGAACAACTTAAAAATTTCCATGAATCCTGATAAACTTATTTCTTCAGGGGCCCCAACCCGGTCCCTATCTGAAAACATAGACGGGGAGGCAGATATTATTGCAACAAAGAGGCAGCGAACCGAAACATCACTATCAGGGCCTGTCCCAAGATTTCTCATTATGCATTCCACCAATGAAAAACCGATTGGCAAAATGTCGCCCTTTTTTAAACAAAAAGGGTTAGACGGGTTAGCAGGTTCTCCCAAATCAGTTAAGAGGCTCCGTTCTGGAGACCTCTTAATTGAAACTAAAAATGACAGGCAATCGGAACATCTACTCCGAGTAACATCAATCGGAGGTATCCCTATAACAGTGACACCACACAGAACACTCAATTCATCTAGAGGTGTCATTTCGGAGTGGGACCTTCTCGACGTATACGAGGAGGAAATCTGCTCCGAATTAAAACCACAGGGAGTCATTGCCGTCAAGAGAATCACTGCGCGAAGGGATGGAAAAATAGTTAAAACCAGGAGCGTTATCCTGACTTTTAACACTCCTAAACCTCCTGATGAGATTAAAGCTGGATATTTCAACTGTTCAGTGCGTCCATACATTCCGAACCCTTTACGGTGCTTTAAGTGCCAGAAGTATGGACATTCTCAAATGGCCTGCCGTGGAGTCCTTGCATGCGCTCGATGCGGTGCAAAGGACCACGAAACAACAGCATGTTCAGCCGCAAAACCCACCTGTATTAACTGTGAAGGCGAACACCCGGCCTATTCACGAGCATGCCAGAGGTGGAAAGAAGAGAAAGAGATTCAACGGCTGAAGGCAGAGCTAAATATATCATACCAGGAGGCAAGGAAATCGGTCAAACCCCTGAATATTAACAGACCTACCTACGCCCAGAAGGTAGCAGGGAGATGTTCCATCGGAACTCAGACGGACATGACCATTCCCCAAAGGAGTCTTTCACTCCCATCGCGCGTTACCTTTTAAGTTCTCAAAAACCTGCGCAGAAGGACCAATCAGCTGTCACTCCTATATCGGTACCTCCTAACGCTCCACAAGTTCCAAAGGTAACTATTAAAGAAAAGAACAAAAAAGGGGAAGTCCCACCTAGTACCCAAGAAAGGATGGATGTTGAGCAGAAGGAGGTACCCGAAGAGTCAGTCTTGGAACTCTTTGCGGAGGAGGAAATGGACACGGGACAGCGTCCATTCTTCCCAAAAAAGACAAATCCAAGACTGATAAAAGTAAGCCCTCAGCACCTCGGAAGCCGCCTGATGGACCCACCAAGCCAAAATAATGGCTAAATTCCTACAATGGAATTGTCGTGGATTCCGGCGAAATATAGATGACATCAAGGCCCTCCTGCAAAAGCACGAGCCAGTTTGCTTTTGCTTGCAGGAGACATATCTAAAGGCAAATGATGATCCCACCATGCACAACATCACAGTTTTCCGAAAGGATAGAATTGCGGATGGCTCTGTACATGGGGGAGTGGCTATCCTTGTGGGTAACCATACCCCAGTGCAGCCCTTGCTAATTACAACCAGCTGAGAGGCTGTTGCAATTCGCCTTTCAGTGGGATTCTTATTAACTGTATGCTCTATATATTTGCCACCTGGGACTGACATCTCCCAGGCATACCTTGATGATCTTCTAACGCAGCTGCCTCCCCCTTTCTTACTTCTTGGGGATTTTAATGGACATAACACCCTGTGGGGTAGTGCTAACATCAATCGAAGGGGACGAGTCATAGAGCATATGCTCAATGACAATGACCTCTCCCTTCTAAATACTGGAACAAACACCTTTTTCCACATGCCTACCCGTACTTTTTCTGCCATTGATCTCTCTATCTGCTCCCCTTCTCTACTCCCTTCACTCACCTGGGAAGTGGAGGAGAATCCGTACGGTAGTGATCACTTCCCCGTGATAACCTTGCTACACAGTGGGAGACCATGTCTTCCCTTCAGGCTACCACGGTGGAAGATTGATCAGGCTGACTGGACTGCCTTCCAACACCAGGCAAATTTTGATCTTAGTACAGTCAGTCAAGAGTCTATCAATGATGCAGTTAAGTACATCGCAGAAAATATTGTCCAAGCTGTCAAATATTGTCTAATGCTGTCCCAAAAACATCAGCCCGGTTTCCACCATTTCCTAAACCTTGGTGGAATTCACAATGCACAGCAGCAAAAAAGGCTCAAAACAAAGCGTGGGGGATATTTCGCCGATATCCTACCACGAACAACCTTATAGCCTTCAAACGTGCACGAGCCAAAGCACGTTACATCCGTCGTCAGAGTCAAAAGGAATCGTGGATCCGTTTTACATCATCTATTAACCAGTCTACCAACTCTAAAGTAGTCTGGGATAAAATCCGGAAAATGAAGGGAAAATATACATCCCACCCTTCTTCAATCCTAGATTATAATGGATGCGCTATTGCAGATCCAACTGCAATAGCTAATTCTCTTGGGGAAACATTCTCCAAGATCTCTGCAACATCTTCGTATTCCCCTGAGTTTCTGGTCCTGAAATATAAAATCGAAAAACAGGCACTTAGCTTTAAGTCTAAGAGTCTTTATCCCTATAACGGGGATTTCACTATTCTGGAACTGAAAAGGGCCCTCGCTCTTTCCAAAGCAAGTGCCGTTGGACCAGATGGCATCCATTATGAAATGATTAAACATCTTTCATCAAAATCTATGGATTGTCTGCTCCTTCTGTATAACAGAATCTTTACTGAAGGGCAGTTTCCGGACTCCTGGCGAAAGGCTATCGTTCTTGCCTTTCCTAAGCCAGGGAAGGATCCAAAAGTCACCACCAATTATCGTCCTATTGCTCTGACCAGCTGTCTGTGCAAACTCCTGGAGAGAATGGTTAATTCTCGTTTAATTTGGTATCTTGAATCAAACGACCTTCTCTCCAACATCCAGTGCGGCTTCCGAAGGAACCGGTCCACTTTGGACCATCTTATTAGAATGGAAGCATCCATCCGGGATGCTTTCCTAAAACGCGAACACTTGGTGTCGGTGTTCTTTGACTTGGAAAAAGCGTATGACACAACTTGGAGATTTGGCATTTTAAAAGATTTACATAACCTAGGCCTTAGAGGGCATCTCCCCTTTTTTATTCAAAACTTTCTCGCCAAACGATCGTTCCAAGTTCGTGTGGGATCCTCACTCTCTCGCTCCTTTAACCAAGAGGAGGGAGTACCACAAGGATCAGTATTAAGTGTCACGCTTTTTGCCATCAAAATAAATTCCATCACAGAACAACTTCCTCCAACTGTAAACAGTGCCCTCTATGTTGATGACTTTAGTATTTTTTGCCAGTCATGCAACATGAGGGTTATTGAAAGACAACTGCAGAAAGCCATCAATAATCTGAATTCCTGGGCACTTGCTAATGGCTTTAGGTTCTCGCCGGAGAAGACCGTTTGCGTACACTTTTGTCGCAAGCGTAATCTTCATCCTGAACCTGAATTAAGGCTCGGACAAAATGCTATTCCAGTAGCAGCGAACACAAAATTCTTGGGACTCATATTCGATAAAAAATTGACCTTTCTGGATCACATTCGCCAACTCCGCACAAAGTGCACAAGAGCCCTTAATATGCTCCGCTCGCTGTCCTCCTTATCCTGGGGTGCAGACCGATGCACCCTTTTACGGCTTTACCGTGCACTTGTGCGATCCAAATTAGATTATGGGTCCCAAGTATATTCTTCAGCCAGAGACAGTGTACTTCGATGGCTGGATCCTGTCCATCATCAGGCTATACGTATTGCTACTGGAGCATTTCGAACATCTCCTGTCCAGAGTTTATACGTCGAAGTAAACGAACCACCGTTATCGTTTCGACGTAAGCAGTTGTCTTTAAAGTACGCTTTAAAACTGAAATCCCTGCCAGACCATCCTACGTGGCCCTTCGTTTTTGAGCCACGATGGGAAAACTTGTACAATACCCGTAAGACTGCCAATCGTCCTTTTGGTATTCGTGTCCAAGAGCTACTCAACGAACTCAATATCAAGGTAGACAAGGTTGCCCAAACATCCAAGCAACCCTTTCCACCCTGGCATGCTCGTGTCCCGGCATGCGACTTGTCGCTTAGAAACTGGGGAAAATCGGACACTCCATCATGCGTCTACCTGCAGCTCCATTCAGCACACCGAACTGAATATTCCGACTTCGCGCCAGTCTACACAGACGGTTCGAAGTCGGAATCATATGTGGGATCTGCTGCTGTCTTCACAGACAGCACTATATCAGAGCAGATTCCCTCTGAATGCAGCATATTTACTGCAGAGCTGCACGCTGTAGAGTTAGCCTTGGATCATATTAGTAAATGCCAATACCAACGGTTCATTTTATATTCCGACTCTCTTAGCATGTTACAGGCTGTAATATCTGTGAGGTATAATCCCCATCCAGTTGTGTCTAGCATTCAGCAGAAGATTCACGTTCTCCATGATCGTGAATATGACATCCGCTTCTGCTGGATTCCGAGCCACATTGGGATTAGGGGAAATGATTTGGCTGACGCCGCAGCCAAATCAGCAATTCCCAATAATAACCGTTGCCTGTTAGTCCCTTATACAAACTACAGGCAAATAATACATCAAAACATACATTCCCAATGGCAGGACTCGTGGAATAGACAGACTGCGAATAAATTATATTGTATAAAGCCTGTAATTGAACCGTGGCAGTCTTGTCTGCGCAGGAACCGTAAGGAGGAAGTTGTTCTAGCTCGTCTCCGCATCGGACACAGTCATCTTACACATTCTTTTCTGCTGAGGGCAGATGACTGTCCTATGTGCGAGCAATGCGACACCATTTTATCTATTAATCACATTTTAACCGTATGTCCACTTTTTAGACATGAACGTGATTTATACTTTACCGTTTTTAGTCATCTGGCTGAGCCTTATACACTCAGTCAGATTTTATCTGACAATGACCATGTGTCTGCTGTTTTTAGCTTTTTAAAATCAATAAACATTTTTACTGCCATATAAAATTTACATTTTATTGTTCTTTTCCATTGATTTATCTTATATACTTTTGTTATTATTTATTTTGACATGGTGACCTAACTAGTTAGGTCACTGAAGGTTTAAATTTTTATTAATGACATGGTCTTGGCGCATTATAGCCTTAGTAGCTAATGCGCCAATAAAACCAAACCAAAAAAAAAAAAAAAAAGAACAACTTCCTCCAACTGTAAACAGTGCACTCTATGTCGATGACTTCAGCATATTCTCTCAATCATGCAATATGAGGGTTATTGAGAGACAATTGCAACAAGCTATTGACCGTGTTAACATCTGGGCCACGGCCAGTGGTTTCAGGTTCTCACCGGAGAAGACCGTTTGCGTCCATTTTTGTCGCAAACGTAACCTCCACCCTGAGCCTGAATTACGACTTGGACAAAGCACCATCCCAGTCGTATCAGAGGCAAAATTCCTGGGACTCATTTTTGACAAAACTTTGACATTTGTTCAACACATACGTCAGCTACGTACGAAGTGTACGAGAGGGCTTAACATCCTCCGCTCTCTCTCTTCTACCTCTTGGGGTGCAGACCGATGCACTCTACTACGTCTGTACCGTGCACTTGTACGCTCAAAATTAGATTATGGGTCTCATGTGTATGCATCTGCCAGAAATAGCGCCGTTCGTTGGCTTGACCCCATCCATCACCAAGCCATTCGTATCGCTTCTGGTGCATTCCGAACATCACCTGTCCAAAGTCTGTGTGTCGAAGCAAATGAACCATCGTTGTCGCTTCGACGAATGCAGTTGTCTCTACAATATGCCTTCAAGCTGAAGTCCCTGCCGGACCATCCCACGTGGACATCCGTTTTCGAGCCACGATGGGAAAATCTTTATAACACACGGCGGACCGCCAATCGCCCATTCGGCATTCGTGTTCAAGAGCTACTCAATGAGCTTAACATCTCGGTAGACAAGGTCGCTCGATCACCAAAGGAGCCCCTTCCACCCTGGCATGCACAAACACCAGCATGTGACTTCTCGCTCAAACTTGCGACGAAGTCTAATACTCCAGCCTCTGTCTACCTTCAGCTCTATTCACAACACCGTGCAGAACATTCTGACTTCTTACCAGTTTACACAGACGGCTCGAAGTCAGAATCGTATGTGGGATCTGCTGCTGTCTTTCCAAATAATACCGTATCAGAGCAGATACCCCTTGACTGCAGCATTTACACTGCAGAGCTGCATGCCATAGAGTTAGCTCTAGATCACATAAGAAAACACCGTTACCAACGGAGTATTATGTATGCCGACTCAATGAGTGCACTACAGGCTTTATCAGCGATGTCACACACTAATCATCCAACCCTGTCCCGAATCCAGCAGATAATATACAGCCTCTTTGTAAGTGGATTCGATATCCGATTCTGCTGGATTCCCAGTCACATCGGGATTAGAGGATATGATTTGGCTGACACTGCAGCCAAATCGGCAGCCCTGACGGATAATCTTGACCTGTTAGTCCCCTATACAGACTACAGGCAAGTGATCCGTAGTAACCTACAATCTCAGTGGCAAGATTCGTGGCATCGACTGATTACTACAAACAAACTATGTCGAATTAAGCCTATGATCCATCCATGGCGGTCCAGCTTAAGCAGGGATCGCAAAGAGGAAGTTGTTCTTGCTCGGCTCCGCATAGGACACTGTCATCTAACACACTCCTTTTTGCTGAGGGCTGATGACCCTCCTATGTGCGAGCAGTGCGACACCATTTTATCCATCAAACATATTTTATGTGACTGTACCAATTTTAGAAATACTCGTTATACCGCTTTTAACCATCTGACTGAGCCATATACACTCAGTCAGATTTTATCCGACAATGACCATGTGTCTGCTATTTTTAGTTTCCTAAAATCAGTAAACCTTTTTACTCGTATTTAAAAAAAAAAAAAAAAAAAATCTTATTATTCTAAGGTTTACTATTGTTACTCGTTTACAGATATTTGTCTTTTACAGTTTACAATTGTTTTTATACTCTGACTTAGTGACCTAATTCATTAGGTCACTGAATGTTTTACTCATTTTGTTGACAAAGTTTTGGCGCATTATAGCCTAAGTTGCTGATGCGCCAATAAAACTCAACTAACTAACTAACTCCTCGAGTGTCCTTACAATCATGCTGACCGATTAACAAATTTTAAATCGGTTTTAACCCAAAACAAATCATTAGAGATGAACCATATTCTCAGTGATGACGCAAATCTATCCGATTTATTTAGTTTTTTAAAACAAATTCATTTATTTGAACTTGTGTGACCTATGACTGGAAAAAAAAATCATTTGCACAATTACTGTGACAGGCACAATTTGGCCTTAGTTGCCCTTGTGTCAATAAACTTCCATTTAAACCAACCAGATGGCTCTAAAACAGACACCAAAGATGGTGCTGCAGTGGTATTTCCACACACTGTTATCTCACAGCAACTCCCAAACCAATGCAGCAGCTATTCTGCCGAGCTATTCGCCATACTAATGGCCTTAAAATACATAGCATCTTCCCCGCATCTGAAACATCTCATATACACAGATTCATTGAGTGCAATACACGCTCTGCAACAAAGGCAGACTCCATCGCATCCCATTCTTCATCAGATACAAACTCATCTTGTGAAACTCAAAAGTAAAATGAGGCAAGTAAAATTCTGTTGGATTCCAGGACATAAAGGCATTGAAGGTAATGAAAGGGCCGATAGAGCAGCAAAGAATCCTACAAACACAAACCTAGGGCTTTAAAAAGTTCCACATTTCGATTACAGGCCTATTATAAAACAAATTGTCCATACACAGTGGTCACAAATGTGGCAAAATGAATCAAACAATAAACTGTTTCAAATAAAACATGAACTTCAGCCATGGAAATCGAGTCTTCGTAAAAATCGGCACGAAGAAGTCATTTTAACCAGACTGCGCATTGGACATACTCATCTCACGCACTTTCACTTACTCACCAAAGCAAACCACCCAGAATGTTTTCACTGTTCTTGTCAACTCACTGTAAAACATTTCCTTATATAATGTCCACAATACCACATGGCGCGACAATGAGCCTTCCATCTCCCTATAAATTTCCAAGATTCTCTGACCTTATCACAAATCCTAGGCGATAACTCCAACATTGAAAATATATTCACTCATTTAAAATTAATAGGATATTTTGACCAGATATAAATCATATTTAAGAAATATAAACTTCCTTGTCACATAAACATTAATAGATAGGCGCTAGTGTTCGCTTTCTGAGTGTGATATTCGACCAAAAACTCACTTTCCTTGATCATATAAAAATGCTCCGGACTAACTGTCTTAAAAAGCTTAACATTTTAAGAGTTCTATCGGGCACAACGTGGGGAGCTGACCGTTACACGCTGCTAAATCTCTACCGTGCACTAATACGGTCACGTCTGGATTATGGTTCTGTCGTATATAGCTCTGCTAGACCAAGCGCTCTACGTTGGCTTGATCCTGTACACCACAGCGCTCTTCGTCTTGCACTGGGGGCGTACCGCACATCACCGGTACAGAGCCTATATACCGAAGCGCATGAAACACCCTTACAGCTACGGAGACAAATGCTTTTATTAAATTATGCCGCAAAACTCAAAGGGCATCCAAACCATCCCACTTGGAATGGTGTTTTCTATCCTAAATGGGAAAACCTTTATAGAGCCTACCCATCAATAAACCCACCAACTGGGATACGTCTTCGCTCACTACAAGCTGACTGGCAAATTGACCTGAGTAAGATACAGCCTACTGCCTCTCATGCAGTCCCACCATGGATGTATCATATACCGCCGTGTGACTTTTCATTCACAGCCTGGGGAAAACACACCATGTCCCAACAGAACTTGCTACAAATACATGCCACACTGAGAACCCAGCACGGCCAGTACACACCGATCTACACAGATGGATCTAAAACTGAAAAGCATGTTGGTGCAGCAGCAGTATTTCCTAACATCACTTTGTCCAAAAAACTCCCCACTGAATGTAGTAGCTATACTGCAGAACTCTGTGCTATCCACATAGCCTTAGACTACACACTCTCAAGAACCATACTCCACAGCGTTATTTATACCGACTCCATTAGTGCTCTCCAAGCTATACAACACAATACAAAAAACGATAACCCCTTACTTAGACAGATCTGGAATACTCTGACCAAGTTAAACCAGAAGAAACAACAGGTTCTGTTATGTTGGATCCCTGGTCACGCTGGCATTTCCGGAAACGAACAGGCCGACCTAGCTGCCAAAACTGCTACCGATCCTATAGACCAATCCTTCACTACACCTATATCTGACTATAAGTGCATTATAAATAAGCGATGCCTTGAACTATGGCAACATGTCTGGCAGAATCAAGCCAACAATAAGCTACTTGGCGTAAAAAAATATCTAAAACCATGGAGATCTAGTATCCGTGAGAACCGTCATGAAGAAGTTGTATTAGCCCGATTAAGGATAGGCCACACACAGCTGACACATCTTTATTTGCTGGCAGTCACTGACCCACCACTGTGTACAAACTGCAACACTCAGCTCACTGTCCACCATCTACTTATTGACTGTCCCAAGTACAGCATTCAGCGACAAGCTATGTTTATCCCATTTCCCAGGACGAACACCTCTCTCAGCATTTCTGATCTACTAGGAGACACACCACATGTGTCCAAAATTTTTGATTTCCTCAAACATATAAAACTATACAACACAATATAAATTTGAATAGCATCTATACAGATGCAATCCAAGATATAACACCACCATAGTTAGGCGCATTATGGCCTTTGCTGTCCTTGCGCCGTAAAGCCCCCAAAACAACAACAACAACAACAACAATAGATAGGCGCAATATGGCCAAAGTTGCTTTTGCGCCAAAAAAACCCAACAACAACCAACAACCAACCACTGAAAGTTTAAATTTTTTTTTAAATGACCTGGTCTTGCCGCATTATAGCCTTAGTAGCTAATGCGAATAAGAATTAGAAACTGTATAGCCGGTTTCAGAATTAGAAACTGTATAGCCGTTTCTAATTGCTTATACATGAATCAAACAGGCAGTATGAACCACTTTGCTAAGTGCAATATGGCCTAAGTAGCCATTGCACTTAAAACCCCATAAACAACAACAATCCCCTCTTTCTATTATTGGGTGAAAGCCCACCACAATGCCCATCCTGTCAGACGCAACTTACAGTCAGTCATTTCCTGGTTGATTGGCCCTTACGTTCAACCATCCGGTCAAACACTTTTCAGTCTCTCTCTAAATTGAATATATCACCTGATTTATCTCGCATCTTAGGAAATGAAGCAAATATTAAAGAACTTTTATTATATCTAAAACATATTGGTTTGTACAGAGGCATATAATGTAATTTCTCTAAAAATATGCTTTCTGTAAATTAACGATGAAGAGACACAACTTGGCCTTAGTAACCCTTGTGCCGTTAAACCGAACAACAACAATTAAAGAATCCTTGCCACCCTGCCACGTCATAGGTAACGACGCTAATCAGCTGCAGTTCTTTCCCTTTACGAAACAGATGACATTATATGATCGTTTTTTAGTAATACCATAACAGTCTCCATGCCTGTGTAACATTCATAAAGCTTATAGGTGCAATATGGCCTAAGTAGTCCTTACACCAAAAAAACAACAACTTACAGAGAAACACATTCTCTTCTCCTTGAGTGTCCCCACAGTCATGCTGCTCGATTAACAAATTTTAAATCGGCTTTCACCCAAAACAATTCATCAGAGATGAACCATATTCTCAGCGATGACGCAAATTTATCCGATTTATTTAATTTTTTAAAACAAATTCATTTAAATGAACTTTTCTGACATATGACTGGAAAATCATTTGCAGAATTATTGTTACAGGCACAATTTCGCCTTAGTTGCCCTTGTACCAATAAACGTCCATTAAAGCCAAACATGTATACCACATATTTCTTGATTCAGTTAGAATTATTGAACTTGAATATGCTATTTAGGTCTCAATGAAATGGTGTGTGTGTGTGTGTGTGTGTGTGTGTGTGTGTGTGTGTGTGTGTGTGTGTGTGTGTGTGTGTGTGTGTGTGTGTGTGTGTGTGTGTGTGTGTGTGAGAGAGAGAGAGAGAGAGTTAATTTCAGTTAACTAATGCTGCATATTTTCTTTTCAGTTTGATTCAATGTACATCATTTCATCCTTCTGCGAGTGGACGATTCTAATTTGTTTTGCCATCTTCAGTGTAACCTTCTTGAAAGAATTCCGAGAATACACAGTGCATGTCTCCATCAAAAAAGTATCACATTCGGATAATGTGCCATCCGTCTTCAGAATCATTGAGAATAATTGTTAAGAATTAAAGCATTAAGATTCCATACACTGTATGAATTACGAAGCAATCAAATTTCAAAATTTAAATAAAAAAAAATAAATAAACGCCTAGACGAGATATGTGTAATTGTCAAGAAAAAAAAAGAGCAGTCTGGTTTATAAAGAGAAACATTTCTGAAGATGACATATTTAATTGCTCCAATCATTAACTTAATGGCCCCGAGTGCCAAGCGAGTCTAAAAGCGAATCTTAAAGTGCCTTCCCCAGAAGGCCCCGAGTGCCAAGCGATAGTGCCCAAGCGATATTTTGTGCGATACATAGCGTTCTTTCACAGCGGATTAGTTATATTTATTTTCCAGTGTCACTATTCTTCTTGTTTTACTTAAGTGATTCTTTACTTAAAAGCTTTGAAGTAGAATCCAGAAAGGAAATACACCTTTCTTTCTTTGTGTATATATATATATATATATATATATATATAACCCATACTAACCTAACTAAACCTCTAAACCGCTTGGTCACTGGTGGCACCGCTCCTGCCTCCACGTGGCGGGGCTGGAAACCTGGGAGGAGAAAAACACTCTCCCGGGGCAAAAAGGAGCAAAGATGGACATAAATAGACATGCCACTTATGGGTTTCATGATCCAGATCCCCCTCGACGTGGGCACCTGTACGTGGTGAGGGGACCTCCCAGTGACGCTGCTGGACTTCCAGACTAGCATCACTGGGGTCCAGGCCCCGGGTGCCAAGCGATTGTGACTGAGCGATTTATCTGTGCCTTATAGTGCGATTTCCAAAAAGTGATATATAGTTCTTTTGCGTTACTCTCGTTAAGTAAAAGTAGCCTAGTGGTCAGGCGCGCGGGTGCGTAAGTACACGTGCCTTGAGTGACCGGGGTTCAAGCCCGTGACTACTGAATACGGTGCTGTTTCTTGTATTCTATCTATCTTGTGAACTCCTCTGACCGTTTGGTCGTCCCGGAGTATAAACAGAAAATTTATTTATTTATTAATCTATTTATTTTATAACTGCTCTTGCTACAAAAGTACCTGTACAGAGCAAGAAGGGCAAGCCACCTTTCTTTTTTCATATTCTTATTACTAACCCCCTACTACTTCTCGCTTGGTCACACCAGGCACTGCTCCTGCCTCCCCGTGGCGGGGCCGGAAACCTTGGCAGAAAAGCTCATCTGCCAAGGGCGAAAAGGAGCAAAGATGGAGCAAAATGATTATCCATCTTTAGAGCCGACAAACTCTCGGCCACTTACTGAAATTGATCATGACATTTCACAACCCAAGAAGTTGAAAACAAATTCAACAACCAAAGAGTTTCCTTCCTTTTTAATTTTACATTCACTTTCAGAACAACCTCTCAGCAAATTATCTCCTTTCCTCATCCAGAAACACCTGGAGAGTATTGCAGGTTCTCCGAAGACTGTGAGAAGGCTGCAATCTGGAGACCTTCTTTTAGAAACAACAACAAGTAAACATTCAGAGAAACTCTTACAACTTTCAAATTTTGCTGGGATACCAATTAAAGTATCTCCCCATGCTACCTTAAATACATCCAAAGGTGTGATTTCTAGTTGGGATTTGTTGAACGTGACAGAGGATGAATTAACCCAAGAACTTCAGGATCAAAATGTTATTGCATCAAGAAGGATAATGACTAAAAAAGACAATAACCTTATGCCTACCAGGAATATCATTCTTACATTTAATTCCCCAAACCTACCATCAACAGTAAAAGCTGGCTATCTACTTTGTCGTGTTCGCCCGTATATACCCAATCCCTTGAGATGCTACAAGTGCCAAAAGTATGGTCACTCTCAGACAACATGTATAATGTTGTCTGAGAACCAAAGCTGTGACTCTCAGGCTTTCGACAAAACAGACGAGAGGAAGTAGTAATGGCAAGACTCAGAATTGGACACACTCATCATACTCATCTGTTCCTGCTACTGGGAGAAGATCCACCCCAGTGTTCATCCTGTGACAGTCAACTTACTGTTAGGCATTTCCTCTTTGATTGTCCCCTATATTCAACCATACGGTCAAACACTTTTCAGTCAGTCTCTAGGTTGAACCTCTCACATGATTTAACTCATATCCTGGGAAATGAAGCAAATTAATGAACTTGTAATATTTTTAAAACGTATTGGCCTATATAGGACTATTTAATTTAACATCAACAGTGTTATATTTCGACTAAATAAACTATGAGTAGACACAATTTGGCCTCAGTAGCCCTTGTGTCGTTAAGCTAAATAACAACAACAACAACAACATCAAGAAAGCTAGAGCTAAATCTCGTCACATACAACGAATAAGCAAAAAAGGGACATGGTCTAAATATGCCTCCTCTATAAACAGGACCACAGATATCAGAACTGTTTGGACTAAAGTTCGAAGAATTAATGGAAAATATCCACCTATAACCACTCCGATAATATATCTAAAAGGCAAAGAAATCTGCAATCCTCTCGATATGGCCCCGAGTGCCAAGCGATATCAGTGACCACAGCGCCCTTTCATAGTGATTATCTGATACGCTTTACTGTAAATACGTTTCTCCTGAGTTTCGCAAGTCCGTTAACTCTTGAGCATTATAATTAAATAGATCTTTCAATTTATATAACCCAGAAAGGAAAGCACCTTTCTTTAACCCCCTTTTTTATTTTTCGTTAATACTAACCTTCTCTTCGCTTGGGTCACTAGGCGGCACCGCTCTTGCCTCCACGTGGCGGGGCTGGTAACCTGGGAGAAAAAGATAATCTCCCGGGGCCAAAAAGAGCACGTCATGAGTAAATCAAACTCGGACTTATCTGGGCTGCCAGATTCACCCCAGTCAACAAAAAAGAAAGATAGTTCTATTTCAGGAACTTCAAAACGGCAGAAAACTGACTCTGACATCTATCCTACTCCAGCATTCCTGATCATGCACTCAACTGGTGAAAATGCAATTGGCAAAATCTCGCCATTTAGGGTACAGAAGGAATTAGAAAGCAGAGCTGGAACTCCTAAGTCTGTAAAAAGACTTAGGTCAGGAGATATTCTGATCGAGACCTCTAATAGTAAACACTCAGAGCGGCTTTTGAATATTAATCTCTTTGCTGGAATACCAGTTACTGTGACACCCCACAGATCACTGAACACCTCTAAAGGAGTGATCTCTGATTGGGATTTAATAGATGTGTCCGAAGAGGAGATGCTTGAAGAACTTAAAGAAGAAGGCGTTATACAGGTCAAGAGAATTTCCACCAGAAAAGAAGGAGTTCTGACTCCTACACGTAATCTCATTCTTACCTTTAATACACCACATCGCCCAGCATCCATTAAGGCTGGATATCTGGTCTGCAATGTCAGACCTTATATTCCTAATCCCCTACGGTGTTTCCGATGCCAGAAGTACGGACATTCTCAGACAGCTTGCCGGGGAACTCCTTCTTGTGCAAAGTGCGGGTTAGTTGAACACAACTGCGAAGCCTGTACTGCACCCCAACCGATATGCCCAAACTGCAAAAAAGATCATCCCGCTTACGCTAGAACATGTGAACGCTGGAAAACTGAAAAACTTATTCAGATTTATAAAACCAATTCATAACGTGTCGTATCAAGAAGCTAAGCGAAATATCTCACCACCAAACCTTGCAAATAGATCTACGTATGCTCAAATCACCAAAAAATTCCAATCAACCGCATCGCAAACTGAACTAACAGTACCCGCAAAAGAGTCCTTCTCGAACTATGTAAAAACACTGTTCAATGCAACTCAAACTCAGGCAGTCAAAACGCCTGTTTCTATACCAATCGAAAATCCCCACTCCCCGGATGAAGGGCACAAAGAAAAACAAATCGTAACTTCTGCTCACCAACAGGAAATGGATAATAAGGAAATACCCACAGATGACCCCGTCCTACACATTTTTGTGGAAGAAGAAATGGAAACAGAAAGGCCCTACTTTCGAAAGAAAGATGAAAACAAGAATGAAAAACAGAGAACCTCAGCACCAAGAAAACGCTCGGAAAGTCTAACTAGAGATAAACAATGAACACAATAATTCAGTGGAATTGTCGCGGTTTCCGTGCCAATATTAATGACCTGTACGACCTTATCTCTAAATACACACCAATATGTCTCTGCCTCCAAGAGACATATTTCAAACCTCAAGACACACCAAAACTGTCTTATTGCAATATCTTTAGAAAAGATAGAACCGATCAAAATACTGCACATGGAGGCCCCAAGTGCCAAGCGATAGGGACCAAGCGATTTTTCTTAAGCGAATTCTAAAGTGATCCTTCCAAGTGATTTTGTTCTGTTTCATTTCTAGCCGCTCACTTATTCTCAGTTCATTGTAAGTGGTTCTTCACTTAGCAGACTTTAAGTAGAACCCAGGAAGGAAAATCACCTTTCTTTTTTAGGATATTTATCCATTTTCTTACTAACAAACTAATCCGTCAGCCGCTTGGTCACTAGGTGGCACTGCTCCTGCCTCCCCGTGGTGGGGCCGGAAACCTGAAAGGAAAAATCATCCTTTCAGGGCTAAAAGGAGCAACAATGGACGTGACAAACCAGACTTCTCCTGGAATTATGGATCAAACTGATCATAATCGGCTGCAAGATGATCCTAATCCATCTACTGCCAAAAGACAAAAGAAAGATGTGACTGTGACCCAAACCATCTCGCCACTCTTTCTAATTATTCATTCCCTATCAGACCAACCAGTTAGTAAACTTTCTCCCTTTGTTATACAAAGGTGTCTAGAACATATAGCTGGTCCACCGAAAATGGTTCGCCGCTTGAAATCAGGCGACCTTCTGATAGAATCGACAAATCATCGACATTCTGAGCTTCTTCTTGAAACCAAAACTTTTGGAGGGATTCCCATCAAAGTCACTCCACACGCCACTTTAAATTCATCTAAAGGGGTTATCGTGGAATGGGACCTCCTAAACAGCTCTGAAGAAGAAATCGTACAAGAGCTACAAAACCAGAATGTCATACATGCCAAAATAATCCTTATTAAAAAGGATGGAAACCTCATTCCAACCCGCACCATCATACTTACTTTCAGTACTCCAACTCTACCATCATCAGTCAAAGCCGGGTACCTGAATTGCCAGGTAAAACCATACATCCCCAATCCATTAAGATGCTTCAAATGTCAAAAATATGGCCATTCCCAAACAGTATGCAGAGGACAAGCTATCTGTGCCACTTGTGGCTCAAAAGAACATACCAGTAAAGAATGCAATACACAGTCTCCTCGCTGCCCAAACTGCAAAGGAGACCACCCTGCCTACTCCAGAGACTGTAATATATGGAAAAGAGAAAAGCAAGTTCAAAAATATAAAACTGAACATAAGATAACATATCAAGAAGCCAAAAAGCAGATACCACTACTTCCAGCAGTGAGATCATATGCAGCAGCAGCAGCAACACCAGCAACTACAGTGCAGAAAACAAAGGTAATTGCAATACAGACTGACATCACAGTCCCACCTAACATCTCAATAGCAGATTGGGCACGTAATCGTCTTCTACAAACAAAACAAAAAGTTGACCAGGCAATTAATACACCCATTGTAATCCCACCAGATGCTGAAGATCCAACACCAACAAGCAGTACAAATTCCACCAAATCTGTAGAAAAAACACAAAAAAATACTGACACTATGGATATTGATGAAAAGGAGAAAGATGATGAACCAGTTCTGGAACTTTACGCAAATGATGACATGGACAGTGGTGGCCGACCAAGATTCCCGGCCCCGAGTGCCAAGCGATAGTTCCCAAGCGATCTTTCTAGTGCGATTTTCTAGCGATTTTTCCTAGGGCGAGTACTAGTGCTTTAATAATCCCTCCACCGCTCGCAACGTTACTGCTGACCGCTCGCAACGTTACTGCTTCCCTCGCTGAGCAACGTCACTGCTTCACCGCTAGCAACGTTACTGCTAATCCCGCTTGCAACGTTACTGCTATCGCTAGCAACGTACTGCTCTCCTCTTCTGCTGATCGCTTGGTCACTGGTTGGCACCGCTCCTGCCTCCACGTGGCGGGGTCGGTAACCTGGGAGAAGGAATTCCCTCTTCCGGGGCTAAAAGGAGCAGCGATGGATTGCGATGCATATCCATCGCTAGAGCCCGCGGGCTCCAGACCCGTCAACTCTGATTCAGAGCATGACTTGAATCGTCCGAAGAGACTACGGACAGAAAAACAAACAGACATGCCAGCATTTCTGATAATGCATTCCCTATCCACACAACCTATTGGCAAGCTATCGCCTTTCCTAATACAGAAATGTTTAGAATCGGTTGTTGGATCTCCTAAAATGGTTAAACGTCTCCAATCCGGAGACCTTCTAATTGAACCTTCTAAGCCAAATCACTCAGAAAAATTGTTAAAATTAACAACTTTTAACAATATTCCTGTGTCAGTAACAGCCCATAACACTCTGAACACCTCTAAAGGAGTTATCAGTGAATGGGACTTACTAAATGTGTCTGAGGAAGAAATCATTCAAGAGCTTAGCGAACAAAAAGTGACTCATGCACGGAGAATTATGACGAAAAAAGATGGCAACCTATTACCAACCAGGTCCATTATTTTGACATTCAGTACTCCGAATCTCCCATCTTCTGTAAAAGCAGGTTACTTAAACTGCAAGATTCGACCCTACATCCCGAATCCCATTCGCTGCTTTAAGTGCCAGAAGTACGGCCATTCTCAGACAGCATGCCGAGGCGATGCTGTGTGCCCTATTTGCGGCTCCAAGGAGCATTCCCAAGGAGACTGTACAGCTTCCACTCCCACTTGCCCAAACTGTAAAGGAAGCCATCCTGCATTTTCTAAAGCGTGTGACCTTTGGAAAACAGGGAAAAAAATCCAAAAGTATAAAGTGGAACATAAAGTCACATACCCTGAAGCAAGAAAGCAAATAATGCTAACCATGCCTAGCCGATCATATGCATCGGTCACAAAAAATAGCCACTCAGCTGCAACCCAAACAGATGTCTCCATCGAACCGAATATTTCCTTTGCCACCTGGGCCAAAACTGCGCTAACTTATAATAAGAAAACTACAGTCAGTGAAACCAGCAACACCCCAATCAGCATCCCAACTGATGCTATCTCAACCTTGCCAGAAACAACGAAATCAGCTACTATTGAAAACCAGAAGAAATCGAAACCAAGGATTAGCAACATGGAAATGGAGGTTCAGTCAGAGGATGAAGAGACAGTACTTGAGTTACATGCGAATGATACCATGGACACAGGACGCCCAACATTTCCCAGAAATGAAAAATCGAAACTAAGCAGACAGAAACCTTCCCAAAAAAAACAGTCAGATCAATCTTCCTCCAATAAATCCAGCAAATGAATAAATTCCTTCAATGGAACTGTAGAGGATTACGCAGTAATATAGATGACTTGAATGATTTACTAATACAAACTAAAGCAATAGGTGTATGTTTACAGGAAACCTTTTTATCACCACAAGTTTCTCTGAAAATTAAAAATTATTCTATGTTTAGACGAGACAGGGATTCTGACACTCCTGCTCGTGGTGGGGTGGCTATTCTTATCAGAACTAACATACCGTCAAGACATCTCCAACTACAAACCTCTTTAGAAGTTGTAGCAGTTCGGATAGCAATGGGAATATCATTAACCCTTGCATCCATTTATATCCCACCAAATTATCCTTGCTCGCAGACTGAACTTGACAACCTTATCACGCAATTGCCACCTCCAGTCTGTTTGCTCGGCGATTTCAACGGTCACCATCCATTGTGGGGATCTCCCATCATGGATAGGAGAGGCCAATTAATAGAAATGTTCCTGGATAACCATAACCTGACTCTGTTAAATTCTGGCTCTCCAACTCACATCCAACTACCTACAGGTAGTACATCAGCCATAGACTTGTCAATATGTTCAGCATCTCTTTTTCCAAGCATGGAATGGTCAGTGCTAAATGATCCATTCCACAGTGACCATTTTCCTATCATCAATACAATTCAAACACAGACGGTATCATGTCCTAAAGGCAGTACTACTTGGAACTTTCATAAAGCAGACTGGAAAAACTATTCAACTTGTGTTTTACTTGACAAACTATATGTACAACAAAATCATATTGATGTTGTAACTGACCACATTACAAGTCATATATTATCTGCAGCAGAAATTTCCATTCCAAAATCCAACCAGAGCAAGCGGGTACACCAAAATCCATGGTGGAATGAAGAATGCTCCAAAGTGAAACGAGAAAAAAACCGTGCCTGGAACCAGTTTCGCAAATTTCCAACTACTGCCAACCTAATTATGTACAAAAAACTCAGAGCCAAAGCAAGACAAATTAGGAAGACAGCAAAACGTGACTCCTGGATTAAATTTGCCTCAGCTATTAACAAAAATACTGACACTCGAATCATCTGGAAAAAAATTCAAGCTCTCAATGGGAAATTTCTACCGCAGCAATCTCCGATAATACAATGCAATGGGCAGGACTTATCCTCTCCTATTGACATTGCAAATGCTTTAGCCGAATCGTTTTATAACATTTCTGCCTGTTCCTCTTATGCGATCTCCTTTCAACGCAATAAAACTGAATCAGAACGTCATAAGTTTAATTTCTCAACTAGACTTTCACTTCCATATAACCAGCTGTTTACTCTATCTGAACTGAGAGAATCTTTGAGCAAATCTCCGAACAGCGCAGCAGGACCAGACGGCATTCACTACAGTATGCTGAAGCATCTGTGTGAAGCCGATCTCGGCACACTGTTACTCTTTTATAACCGGATCTTCTCTGAACATACATATCCTCTGTCATGGCGTCATTCCTATATTTGTGCTATTCCAAAACCAGGCAAAGATCCTTCTCTAGTTGAGAATTACAGACCGATATCGTTGACAAGCTGTCTGGGCAAAATCTTTGAAAGGATGGTACATAAGAGGCTCACCTGGATTCTAGACTCCGAAAATCTCCTTTCTGATCACCAATATGGCTTCCGTAAAAACAGGTCCACCCTAGATGTACTAGTAAAAATTGAATCCAACATTCGTAATGCCTTCGTGAGAAAACAACATCTAGTGATGGTCAACCTGGATATTCATAAAGCATTTGACACCACATGGCGTCATGGTATTATTAAAGATATGCATCAGTTGGGGCTGAGAGGACATCTCCCTTTAATAATTCAGAACTTTTTAAAATTGCGTACATTTCAGGTCCGATATAAAAACATGCTGTCAACATCTCACATTCAAGAAGAGGGTGTCCCACAGGGTTCCATATTGAGTCCAACCCTATTTGCAATTAGGATCAACAATATTTTGGAAGAACTTCCAAAAATGATTGAAGTATACATGTATGCTGACGATCTCACTATATCCTGCCAATCGCAAAGCATGAATACTATCGAAAGACAGCTACAAATTGCTTTAACGAAAATTCAATCCTGGACCTTACAAAATGGATATAATCTCGCTGAACAGAAAACCACTACCACTCATTTCTGCAAACTTCGGTCACTTCATCCTGATCCAGAGCTAAAGATAAATAACGTGCCAATTCCTCTTGCTCACAATATCCGTTTCCTCGGTCTGATACTAGACAGGAAACTGAACTTTCAAGCACATGTGGCCTATCTTCGTACCATCTGCTTGAAGAAATTAAACATCCTCCGGTGTGTGTCATCCATGTCATGGGGTGCTGATCGTCATACCCTCATCCATCTGTATAGAGCTCTCATCAGGTCTCGCTTGGACTATGCCTCTCCAGTATATGATTCAGCGAGGAAAAGTACTTTAGAACGGCTAAACACCATCCAGCACTGTGCTTTGAGAGTCGCTCTAGGTGCATTCAGAACTTCCCCGGTTCAGAGCCTGTACATCGAAGCTCATGAACCTCCCTTACATCTTCGCAGAAAATCATTACTTCTGATGTATTCCGCAAAAATCCGTAGTCTGCCCTCTCATCCTTGTTGGAGATGTCTCTACAATACTGAATGTGAGTCATTTTATATCAGTAAACCTAATGAAAACCGACCTGCTGCACTTAGATTTAAGGAACTGGCTCAATCATGGAACATAGATATCAGCAATATATTTCAGGACAAAACACCACCAGACCCACCCTGGGAAAATATCTGTGCAATATATGATGACTACTTTCAACAGTGGGGAAAGAACACGCTGTCTCCTTCCAATATCGCACAGTTACATGCAACTTACACTCTTTCTAATTCAAACGCATGTGAAATATATACAGATGGATCAAAAACCGAGACCCAAGTAGGTGCTGCTGCAATCTTCCCAACATTTAGCACTTCTGTCTCATTGCCAATTGAATGCAGTATCTTCACTGCTGAGCTCTATGCTATAAACTTAGCTCTGGATCACATTATTGAACAACTAATTCCGTCTGCTTTAATATTCACTGACTCACTCAGTGCTGTCTCTGCCATAAATACTAATACCAAATCCTCTCACCCTGTAGTAAAACAGATTCATTCTAAGTTACTTGCCTGTATGGAATTGAACCAAACTGTGACATTCTGCTGGATCCCAGGACATTCTGGAATATCCGGCAATGAAAGAGCAGATCATGCAGCCAAACAACCAGAAACCACTATTTCGCAGACTTTTCAAGTTCCATATACAGATTACAAACACATTATACGTAAAGCATGTTATAACAGCTGGTCATTAATCTGGAAAGGTTATCCAGGAAATAAACTCTACCAAATAAAACCGGAACCAAAGCTGTGGCCCTCCAGCTTCCAGAAAAGCAGACGAGAAGAAACAATCTTAGGAAGGCTCAGGATTGGGCATACTCATCTCACTCACCTGTATCTGTTAACTAATGAAAGCGCTCCACAATGTCCATCATGTCAAGTACAACTGACCATTCGTCATTTGTTAGTGGACTGTCCTCTCTTTCAAAACATCCGCTTAGACACTTTTAAATCGTTAACTAATATGCAGACATCAATAAATTTAACTCAGATTCTGGGAGATGATCCTAATAAAAAAGAACTGTTTACTTTCCTAAACCGGATAGGGATATATAATAAAATATAGTTATTTCATATTTACCATTAGGAAGACACAATATGGCCCAAGTAGCCTATGTGTCGTTAAACACAACAACAACAACAACAACAACAACCAAGATTCCCCAGAAAAGAAAAAATCAAAACAGATCGATTAAAACAAGCAGCTCATCGTAAGTCATCTGAATCAAGTACTAAACCCAAATAATGCGTACACTTCTACAATGGAATTGTCGTGGCTTTCGAAGTAATCTAAGCGATATCAAAGATCTAATTTCCGTATATGCTCCTGCAAGTATCTGTTTGCAAGAAACAAACCTCACTCCGCACATAAGTATTTCAATCAAGAACTACAATCTATATAGGCAAGATCGAAAAACCAATACAGGTCATGGAGGAGTCGCCATTCTTGTTGACTCTAATGTTCCATCCAAGCATATTCAGCTACAAATACCCCTTGAAGCAGTCGCAGTACGCATCGTGACTGGAATTTCCTTGACTATGATTTCTCTCTACCTTCCACCTAATCATGCGTATACACTGCAAGAATTTGAGGATTTAATTGAACAATTACCATCTCCTTTTTGTTTGATGGGGGACCTTAATGGGCATCATATCATCTGGGGATCACTTCGTACAGACAAAAGAGGACAGATGATTGAAAAACATATAAATAATAGGAACCTAACACTCTTAAACACAGGTACTCACACCCATGTCCACTTACCAACAGGGACTACCTCTGCAATTGATCTCACCATCTGTTCCCCAGCTCTCTTTCCTCTCCTTGA
This sequence comes from Mastigoproctus giganteus, assembly GCF_048544385.1. Classification (NCBI taxonomy): domain Eukaryota; kingdom Metazoa; phylum Arthropoda; class Arachnida; order Uropygi; family Thelyphonidae; genus Mastigoproctus; species Mastigoproctus giganteus. The sequence goes on from NC_143586.1 coordinate 124,706,662, forward strand.
CTGGTCTGTTTCCGATGATCCCTATAGCAGTGATCATTACCCAGTTGTTTGTCACCTACTAGCAAATGATGTACAGCAACCTATAAGAGGTATAAAATGGAAATTTTGCAAAGCAAACTGGGAAAAATACCAATATACTGCTTCCTTAGATGAGAAAATCATAAGACATACTGATATCAATAATGCTGTTACTCATATCACAAACCAAATAATTTCTGCAGTAAACATTGCAATACCAAAGACAGCTCACCAGTCTCATAAACATTACAAGCAGTGGTGGAATGAAGAATGCTTGGAAGAAAAGAAAGAAAAAAATAAGGCTTGGAATCAATTCAGAAAGTATCCCACCTCCACTAATCTCATAAAATATAAGAAAGCCAGAGCAAAAGCACGCTATATACGCCGGAAATCTCAGAAAGAATCCTGGATATCTTTTGCAAGCAAAATTAATAGAAATATGGACAGCAGAATAATATGGAACAAAATTCGACAAATTTCAGGCAAATATACAACCGTCCCTAAACCGATCATAAGCTGGAAAGGTCATGACATAACTGATCCAGAAAAAATTGCAAATCTACTAGGAGAAACATTTGAGGAATTGTCAGCAACAACGTCATACAGACCAATCTTTCAAACATATAAAGCTCAAATGGAAAAATACAAAATTAATTTTCATGCAGCTCATGAGATTTCATACAATCAATCCTTCACTATAAATGAATTGCATAAAGCCCTAGCTAAATCTAAAGAAAGTGCAGCAGGTCCGGATGGATTCCACTATCAAATGATCAAACACCTCCATAAAAATGCTTTATACATGCTGTTACTGCTATATAATAGGATATACCTTGAGGATACATATCCAGACTCTTGGCGACATTCGTTTGTACTGGCCTTTCCAAAACCTGGGAAGGACCATTCAAATCCATATAATTATCGTCCCATCGCGCTCACTAGCTGTCTAGGTAAAATTTTAGAAAAAATGGTGAACGCTCGGTTAACATGGTTTCTTGACTTCCATAACCTCCTTAGTCCTAGTCAATATGGTGTTCGGAAAAATAGATCCACAATAGACATAATGATAAAAGCTGAATCAAATATTCGCAATGCCTTTCTCCGAAACGAACACCTTGTAATGATATGCCTTGATATTGAAAAGGCGTTCGATACCACGTGGAGATATGGTATCCTTCATGAATTGCACAAATTAGGTCTTCGAGGCCATCTACCGAAGTTCCTTCAGAATTTCATGACTAAAAGAACTTTTCAAGTCCGCTACAATCATATCCTGTCTCTAATATACAATCAAGAACAGGGGGTCCCCCAAGGCTCAGTCCTCAGTGCAACCCTTTTCGCTATCAAAATAAACCCAGTAACAGAAGTTATTCCAGCAACAATTGAAACCTACCTATATGCTGACGACCTCACCATATCATGTCACTCACAGAATATGCGAACAATTGAGAGGCAGCTCCAATGTGCTATTAACAAAATAGAATCCTGGTCCATCTATAATGGATATCGAATTTCAGTACAAAAGACAGCGGCAATACACTTCTGCAGAAAACGAAAGATGCATCCTGATCCAGAACTAAAGATAAGCAATCAACAAATTCCACTGAAACAGAGTATCCGGCTACTAGGACTAATCATGGATCAAAAATTAAATTTCCTAGAACACATAAAATATCTGCGTACAATGTGCTTAAAAAAATTAAACATTCTACGAGCTGTATCAGCCATGACATGGGGAGCAGATCGATATTCACTTTTGCATGTTTATCGTGCAATGATAAGATCTAAATTAGATTATGGTTCTCCCATTTACTCCTCAGCTAGGAAAAGTGTGTTAAACTGGTTAGATCCAATTCATCACAATGCATTACGTGTTATTTCAGGAGCCTTCCGTACCTCACCTGTGTATAGCCTATATACAGAGATCCATGAACTCCCACTCAGTCTTCGTAGAGAAGTTCTTCTTATGAACTATGCTGCGAAAGTTCAAAGCCTTCCTGGACATCCAACATGGCAATATCTGTATAAACCGAAATGGGAAAATTTATATACGAACAAACCTAATATCTGCAAACCTGCAGGAATCCGACTAAAAGAAATACTCTCACAATTGAACTTAAGTATGGATAAAATCTACCAAGATACCCCCACAGCCCTTCCACCATGGAAAATCAGTTCAATAGACTGTGACATGTTCCTCATAAAATGGAAACAGAGCAATATCCCAAGCCAACATATAAAACAGCTCCATTCCTCTTATGTAACGTGGCCCCGGGTGCCAAGCGTTTCCGTGGCCAAGCGATTCTTGTGCGATTAAAGAGCGTTTTTTGGTAAGCGACTAGGTTCTCTTTTGTTTTCTCCCTTACTTATTAAACCTTTTTGTTAAGTAGCTTCATTTTCTTAAAAACACTTAAGAAGTGAGCCCAGAAGAAGGAAAGTACCTTTTTCTTTAATTTAGTACTTATACTAACTAAACTAACCTCTACGCTTGGCCACAAGCGGCACTGCTCCTGCCTCCCCGTGGCGGGGCCGGTAACCTGGGTGGTAAAGGTAAACCCCCAGGGCCAAAAGGAGCTAATATGGATACAAATAGTTATCCACCTTTAGAGCCATTGGGCTCAAGACAAGAAACTTCTGAAATTGACCGTGACTGTGTTCACCCAAAAAGGCTTCGAACAGAAGCAAAATGTCAAAATGATATCCCGAACTTCTTGGTGGTACATTCGTTATCTGCCCAACCTGTAGGCAAGTTATCACCATTCTTGATACAAAAGTGTCTAGAGTCTATTGCAGGGTCACCAAAAATGGTGAAGCGACTCCAATCCGGAGACCTCCTGATCGAAACAGCCACCTCGAAACATTCTGAGCGGCTATTAAATACAACATCGTTTGGGGGGCTAACATTATCAGTTACTCCCCAGAGAACCTTAAATTCATCAAGAGGTGTGATCAGTGAGTGGGACCTAATTTCAGTCTCCGAAGAAGAACTACTCCAAGAACTTAGTAGTCAAAAAGTAACAAATGTAAAAAGAATTATGAGTAAAAAAGATGGGAATCTAACTCCAACTAGAACCATCATATTAACATTCAATACTCCAGACTTACCATCCTCAATCAAAGCTGGCTATTTGAATTGCCGTATTAGACCATATATTCCGAATCCCGTTCGTTGCTTCAAATGCCAGAAATATGGTCATTCACAGCAGGCATGTAGAGGTGACTCCATCTGTCCCATATGTGGATCTAAAGACCATACTCAAGCTGATTGCTCAGCGGCAACCCCTGCGTGTTCAAACTGCAAGGGAAATCACCCTGCCTTTTCCAAATCTTGCGAGTTATGGATTACAGGGAAAAAAATTCAAAAATATAAAGTAGAAAATAAAGTTACGTTTCCTGAGGCACGTAGGCAAGTTATGTTGAGCATGCCTAGCAGTCGAACCTACGCTGTTCGCACTAGAAACTATGTATCTACTGGAGCACAAACAGATGTATCAATTCCGCCTAATACGTCAATGGCTAACTGGCTTAAATCTACTCTTTCAAATTCAAAAAAAGAAAATCCTCAAAATAAAACTAGCGGAGCTACAAATACCCCAGTCAATATCCCTAGTGATACTCCATCGGTCCCATATGACACAGAGCAAACGAAATCTGACACAGGTTCAAAACAAATGGAAACTCCTACCAACAGTATGGAAGTAGATGAGCGTTTAGATAATGGGGAACCCATTTTGGAACTCCATGCAAATGACACCATGGATTCCGTACGCCCCTATTTTCCAAAAAAAGATAAAATAAAACAAGACAGACCGAAATGCTCCACTTCTAAAAAACAGTCAGACCAATCGAGCACAACTAAACTCAAATAATGTCTAATATCATACAGTGGAATTGTAGAGGACTAAGAAGCAATTCTGATGACATAAAAGATTTACTGATTAAATATAATCCGATAGGAGTATGTCTACAAGAAACTTTCTTATCATCTCAAGCTTCACCAAAATTTACAAACTATACAATATATAGAAAAGACAGGATTTCGGAGTCTCCTGCTCGTGGAGGAGTAGCTGTGCTTATAAAATCAAACATACCGTCCAGGCAAATTCAATTACAAACTAGTCTAGAAGCTGTGGCAGCACGTATTTCAATCGGTATATCAATCACCCTAACTTCTATATATATATCCCCTTCTCAACCATTATCAAATACAGAACTTGATAATTGGGTTATGCAACTACCATCTCCAATCTGCCTTTTTGGTGACTTCAATGGCCACCATCCATTATGGGGGTCGCCTGCGATTGACACAAGAGGCAAATTAATAGAATCATTCATGAATAATAACAACCTAACTATACTAAATTCTGGATCTCCCACTTATATTCACCTATCTACAGGATCTACTTCTGCAATAGACTTGTCAATCTGCTCACCAGCAATTCTCCCAAGTATGACATGGTCAGTGCTAAACTATCCTCTAAACAGTGATCACTTCCCAATCCTTTGCTCATTACAAACAAGGGTAACTGCAAATCTCGAGCACCGATCCACCTGGAAGTTCAAGAAGGCAAACTGGGAGAGCTACTGTACCCAGGTCCAGTTAGACAGGAGTTATGTTCAGCAACATCCAATTGAAGACGTAACTAACTACATTACCAATCAGATATTAAATGCAGCAAAAAATTCAATTCCGAAGTCACGACCTCACAAGTGCTCCCGGCCCCGGGTGCCAAGCGAATGTGATCGAGCGTTTTCTCTGTGCTTAAAAAGTGATTATATAAAAGCGATTTAAAGTTATATTAAGTTACTGCCCTTAAGAAATTTATTTTTTATATCAGCTACTGTCACAAAAAGTACTTGTACAGAGCAAGAAAGAAAAGCTACCTTTCTTTATTTTTCATACTTCTTTTACTAACACTTAATACTCTACGCTTGGTCACACCGGGCACTGCTCCTGCCTCCTCGTGGCGGGGCCGGAAGTCTTGGCAGAAAAGCTCATCTGCCAAGGACTAAAAGGAGCAAACATGGATCAACATGCCTTTCCGCCTCTCGAGCCGACAAGCTCTCGGCCAGAGTTAGACCCTGACCATAATACGTCGCAACCCAAGAGGTTGAAAACCACTTCCTCAGCGACAAATTGTCCTGCATTTCTTATAATGCACTCTCTTGCAGATCAGCCTCTCAGTAAGCTCTCTCCGTTCCTTATCCAGAAACAACTGGAAAGTTTGGCAGGATCTCCTAAGACAGTCAGGAGATTACAATCAGGCGACCTGCTATTGGAAACAGCGAACAGTAGACATTCAGAGAAACTGCTAAAACTTACAAGTTTTGCTGGAATTCCAGTAAAGGTTTCTCCCCATGCCACCCTAAATACATCTAAGGGTGTTATATCCAGCTGGGATCTATTGAATGTCACGGAGGAGGAGTTAACACAAGAGCTTCAAGATCAAAATGTCACTGCTGTGAAAAGAATTATGGTGAAAAGAGAAAATATACTCACACCTACAAGGAATATTATTCTAACTTTTAACACGCCAAATCTACCACCATCGATAAAAGCAGGCTACCTACTCTGCCGCATTAGACCATATATTCCTAACCCATTGAGATGTTTTAAGTGCCAGAAGTATGGCCACTCTCAAACGGCATGCAGAGGAAACCAGGTTTGTCCTAATTGTGGGTCCGCTGACCACACCCAAACTGACTGCTTGGCAAAAGAAATGACTTGTCCCAACTGTAAGGGAAACCATCCTGCCTACTCAAGGACGTGCGATAGATGGAAAACTGAAAAGCAAATCGTTAAATATAAGATTGAAAATAAAGTGAGCTTTCAGGAAGCACGGAAATTAATTGCTCCCAGTATGAATAAACGTACGTACGCCAATATTACGCAAAAATATCAATCAGTAGCCACTCAAACTGATGTTACAGTCCCTTCTACCACCTCAATCTCTGACTGGGCTCGGGCTGTTCTCTCTCAGCAACAGTCCAATGTCCCGAAACAGTTGAACCAGGCAAGTAATACTGCACTTACAGTACCAGCTACAACTTCTTCTCCTTCCCCAGTGATTTCTTCTATACCGAATAATCGCAACTCAAATTTAAAAAAGAATATCCAAGAAACGTCTATGGATACTATTGACTCATCCAGACAGGAAGAACCGATCTTAGAAATATATGCGGAAGAAGAAATGGACACCGGTCGACCATTATTCCCAAAAAAAGATAAACCAAGGCCTGAACGTCACAAGACAGTCACATTAAAAAAACAGTCAGAAGCAGCTTCTTCTACTAAACATCAGTAATGCCTTACATTCTCCAATGGAATTGTAGAGGATTTCGTAGCAACCTTAACGATATTCAAGTCTTAATTAACCGCTACTCTCCAGTTGGTTTCTGTCTACAGGAAACCTATCTAACTCCGCAAATTTCCACCAACATAAAGAACTATGTAATCTATCGGCACGATCGTAATAATTCAAATACTGCCCGTGGGGGTGTGGCCATCTTAGTCAGCTCAAATATCCCGACCAAGCAAATTTTTTTGCAAACTACAATTGAAGTTGTCGCCGTACGTTTGATAACCCAGATTGCTTTAACACTGGTATCAGTCTATCTCCCACCAAGTCATACCTTCTCTTACCAAGACCTTGAAAACCTGCTAATGCAACTAGAACCCCCTGTCTGTCTCTTGGGTGATTTCAATGGCCACAACCCCTTATGGGGATCGACAAAATTAGATATCCATGGCCGCTTAATTGAAACCTTTCTGGATAAGGAAAACCTTACTGTTCTTAATACTGGTGCACCTACTCACATACAACTACCAACTGGACAAACCTCTGCAATCGATCTATCAATATGTTCCCCGATTCTGTATCCAATTATAGAATGGTCTGTTATAGACGATCCCATGGGCAGCGACCATTTTCCGATTATTTGCGACCTGCTCACTGCACAACCACCATTAATCATACCCTGCAGGAAATGGAAGTTCTCTCAAGCCAACTGGGTCAAATTTCAATCAGTTGTCACCCTGGATGAACAATATATACAAACACAGTCGATAGATGAAGCCACAGAGTATATCACTTCACATATAATATCTGCAGCTAAATGTTCGATTCCATTGTCGAATCCCCAATCCCGACGGCACCTTAACTATTGGTGGAATCAAGAATGCACAATAGCTAAGAAGTTAAAAAATAAAGCGTGGAATTTATTTCGTAGATCCCCAACCACAGCTAATCTTATCAATTACAAGAAACTAAGAGCAAAAGCACGTCGCACTCAAAGAGAAGCAAAGAAAAATTCTTGGATTCGGTTTGCATCCAACATAAACAGAAACACTAACTCCAGGTTAATATGGAAGAAAATCAGGCAGATTTCTGGAAAATTTCCAACCACCCCTTCACCAATTCTTTCATGGAATGGGCAAGAACTATCTGCTCCTCAAGACATTGCAAATGCCTTGGCTAAAACTTTTGCCGAAGTTTCTGCGGCATCAAATTATTCTCCGGATTTCCAGAAAATAAAGACCCAGACTGAACAACGAGCCATCAACTTTCGAACTTCAGTTTTCTTTCCATATAATCAGCCTCTGCAATATCATGAACTTATACATGTCATTAAAACAACACGCAACAGTGCCGCTGGACCAGATGGAATCTCTTACATTATGTTACAACACCTTGGTGAGAGAAATTTACAAATACTGCTGGTCTATTATAACCGGATATTTATGGAAAACATTTATCCCAGCTCTTGGCATCATGCCACAGTTCTTGCCTTTTTGAAACCCGGTAAAGATCCTACCAGTCCTAACAGTTATAGACCTATTTCTCTATCCAGTTGCCTCGGTAAATTACTTGAAAAAATGATCCATAATCGCCTTGTTTGGATCATCGAAACGCAACAACTAATTAGCAATAATCAGCATGGCTTTCGAAAGAACAGGTCCTCCTTAGATCTCATGATCAAAGCTGAGTTTGCAATTCGTAATGCCTTTGTGAAAAATGAACATCTTGTTATGGTTTCCATAGACATAGAAAAGGCATTTGATACTACCTGGCGTCGTGGCATTCTCAGTGACCTCCATGCTCTAGGTCTACGAGGCAACCTTCCTATATTCATCAGGAACTTTCTCAGGACTCGTTCGTTCCAAGTTCAATACCGCAACTCGCTTTCTATGACATTTTTACAGGAAGAAGGAGTGCCACAAGGGTCCATACTTAGTGCAACCCTGTTTGCCCTAAGAATCGATTCCATCACAAAAGATCTTCCAAATACTGTTGAGACCTACCTTTATGCCGATGATCTCTCTATTTCTTGCCATTCTCTGAATATGAGATCCATTGAACGGCAGCTGCAGATATGTTTAAATAAAGTCCAAAGGTGGGCAGAGTTAAATGGCTATCATCTATCACAGCAGAAAACTGTTGCAATCCACTTTTGTAATCAACGGAAAATGCATACAGATCCCGAACTTCAGATGCAAAACTTTACTGTTCCAGTGACTAACAGCATCAAATTCTTGGGCTTAATCCTTGACAGGAAACTGAATTTCCTTGAGCACATTAAATCTGTGCGTATATCCTGCCTCAAAAAGCTGAACATACTAAGAGCTTTATCTGCCTTGTCTTGGGGAGCAGGGCCCCGGGTGCCAAGCGTTCCGTGGCCAAGCGATTCTAGTGCGTCTGTAAAAGCGTTTTTTCCTAAAGAGATTTTCAGCGAATAGATTCTATTTTTGTTTCAACAACCGTTTTTCTTGATTTCTCGATTAAAGTAGCTCTTTCGCACTACAAGAAGTAGGCAAAGGCCCAGGAAGGAAAACCACCTTTCTGTTTCTCTTTATATTAATACTAACTTCCTAACCCAGCCGCTTGGTCACCTTGTGGCACTGCTCCTGCCTCCCCGTGGCGGGGCCGGAAACCTGGGTGGTAAAGCAAACCCCCAGGGCCAAAAGGAGCAAAACATGGACTTTGAAAACTTTCCCCCGATTCAGACAGCAAATCCAAATTCAAAGGATTTGCACCAACCTAATGATGACAAAACCAACCGAAAGAGACTGAAGACGGATGATTCCCTAATAGAACATCCGAGTTTCCTGATCCTGCATTCCTTAGCGAACCAGGCCCTAGGCAATCTATCGCCATTCCTCATACAAAAGTGTCTGGAAAATTTAGCAGGTTCCCCCAAAATGGTGCGCCGTCTCAAATCTGGTGACCTGTTGGTTGAGACTACAAGCTCTAAACACTCAGAGTACCTTCTCAAGCTCACAACATTCAATGGAATCCCTGTTAAGGTGTCACCACACGCAACACTCAATACCTCCAAGGATGTTATCTCAGAATGGGACCTAATGAATGTTTCAGAAGAGGAAATTGTCAACGAATTGCAGGATCAGAAGGTCATACAAGCGAAGAGAATCATGATTAAGAAAGATGGCGAACTTATTCCAACTCGCAGTATCATACTGACATTTAGCTCACCCAACCTACCATCATCAGTAAAAGCCGGGTATTTGAACTGCCGCATTCGCCCGTATATCCCAAACCCGCTAAGGTGTTATAAATGTCAAAAATTTGGACATTCCCAAACTGTCTGTAGAGGCGATGCCGTATGCCCTAACTGTGGATCGAAGGAACATGCCCAAGCTGATTGTAAATCGCAGTCCTCACTTTGCCCTAATTGTAAAGGCAATCACCCAGCTTTCTCAAAAACATGCGATCAGTGGAAATACGAGAAGAAAATTCAAAAATACAAGATAGAAAAGAAAGTCTCATTTTCCGAAGCCAGAAAACAATTACAGCAACTAATACCGATGCCAAAACGTACATATGCCGACGCTGCTCAAAAATTTCACTCAATATCAGTTCAAACAGATACATCAATCCCGCCAAGCATCTCTATTTCTGAATGGGCTCGAACTTTACTCTCTACTGTACCTCAGTCCTCAAAGCAACAGACTTCTAATAGATCTAATAACACACCAGTCACGATACCTCCTGTTACTCTTACAACTCCTGTAAGATCTAGTCAAACAGAAAACTCTGATCCCGGTAACAAGCAGCATGCTGAATCTTTCTTCATGGACACGAATGAGACTTGCTCTCATGAAGAAACGGAAACCATTCTGGAAATTCATCCAGAAGATGTAATAGACGCCAGACCAATATTTTCAAAGAGAGACAAAATAAAAATTGACCGACAGAAACAGACTTCCAAAAAGCAGACAGACACAGCTTCCTCATTTAAATCCAAACAATGAAAAACATCATCCAATGGAACTGTAGAGGCTTTCGCAGCAATATCGACGACATCCATGAGATAATTAAGCGTTATAAACCAATTGGAATCTGTTTACATGAGACATATTTAACACCTCAGGTGTCTACTTCGATAAAAAATTACACTCTCTTTCGGCAAGACAGACCTGCTACTAATAATGCTCACGGAGGGGTAGCGATACTTATAGATGGAAGAGTACCCTGCAAACGCATTCAGTTACAAACCAATGTTGAAATTGTTGCCACACGAATAGCCATTGGCGTTACCCTAACACTTGCTTCAATCTACCTGCCACCCAGTCGCCCTTGTACCATACATGAACTTGAAGATCTCATTCAGCAGTTGCCAACCCCTTTCTGCTTATTGGGTGACTTCAATGGACACCATCCATTGTGGGGTTCTTCCAATACAGACGGACGGGGAAAAATCATCGAAATGCTTATTGAAAGACGGAATCTAACCATATTAAATACTGGTTCGCCAACTTACCTCCACCTCCCAACAGGAACAGTCTCTTCAATAGATCTCTCTATCTGCTCTCCAATCCTTTTCCCTAGTATCCAGTGGACAGCTCTGGATGATCCACTCAATAGTGACCACTACCCTATAATATGTAAAATTGAAACTTCACACTGCATACCTTCAGAAACTCACACAAAATGGAAATTTTCCAAGGCAGACTGGGCAAAGTATACCACTAACGTATCCTTCGACAATCAGATCATCAAATCTCATCCGATTGACACAGTTGCCGACCATATTACAAAACAGATTCTAGCAGCTGCATCCACCGCCATTCCGCAATCAAAGTCAAGCATTCGTAGAAACAGAAATTATTGGTGGAACGAGGATTGTAAGAATATAAAAAAAGACAAAAACCGTGCATGGAATTTATTCCGCAAACATCCTACCACCACTAATCTTATAAATTACAAGAAAATTAGAGCTAAAGCCCGTCATATTAGAAAGAAAGCAAAAAGAGACTCTTGGGTTCAATTCGCAACTACAATTAATAAAAATACTGATGTAAGAATTATTTGGAGGAAAATAAGACAATTAAATGGTAAATTTCCCCCTTTGTCGTCCCCACTTTTCACCGTGAATGGACAGGAGCTATCCACTCCTGCAGAGATTGCAAATGCTCTAGGGACGGTATTTTCACAGTTGTCTGACTCTACGGCATATGATCCATCATTTCAAAAGATTAAAGCTGTAGCAGAAAAATCCCATCCGAATTTTAGAACTACATCCTCTTTCCAATACAATACACCACTTACTTTGGTAGAACTTCAAGAAGCTTTATCCACCGCTAAAAACAGTGCTGCTGGCCCGGATGGAATATACTACATAATGTTACAACATCTAGACAATAAATCATTATCTTCGCTACTGACCTTCTACAATCGCATATTTATGGAGCATTCCTTCCCCAGCCTCTGGCGTCATGCTTTTGTACTGGCGATACCCAAACCAGGGAAAGATCATTCTATTCCGAACAATTACAGACCCATTTCGCTCACAAGCTGCCTAAGTAAAACCATAGAAAAAATGATACACCGTCGACTAACGTGGTATCTTGATTCCCAAAATATTATCTCTGACAATCAATTTGGTTTCCGAAAACACCGATCATCTCTAGATCTCATGATCAAAGCGGAAACAGACATCAGGAATGCGTTTATCCAAAACAAACATCTAGTAATGGTATGTCTCGACATAGAGAAGGCTTTTGACACCACTTGGCGGTTTGGTATCCTGAAAGATCTTCATTCCCTGGACCTGAGAGGACACTTACCGTACTTCATACAGAATTTCCTACAACACAGGACATTTCAAGTTCGCTATCGGCAAGTACTTTCGCAAACATTCATACAAGAAGAAGGAGTCCCGCAGGGCTCTGTACTCAGTGCAACCTTATTTGCAATTAGAATAAATCAGATGACAAAAAATATTCCAAAAGCTGTAAACTCTTACCTCTATGCTGATGATTTGACTGTGTCTTGCAGCTCGCAAAACATGAGCTTTATCGAAAGGCAGCTGCAAACATCTATAAATAACATTGAGTTATGGATGATACACAATGGTTACCGATTATCCTATCAGAAATCTAGAGTCATTCACTTTTGTAATAAACGAAAGATGCATCCAGATCCAGAGATACAACTAACAAATCATCCCATCACAGTGGTGAATAGCATTCGTCTCCTTGGTTTAATTTTTGATAACAAACTGAACTTCTTAGAATATATCACACATCTAAGGACTGCTTGCCAGAAAAAAATGAATTTATTAAGAATTATCTCTTCTACATCATGGGGTGCAGATCGGTACACCTTACTTCACTTGTACAGAGCCCTGATCAGATCTCGCCTTGATTATGGCGCCCCGGTGTATGATTCAGCTAGGGAAAGCGTGCTAGCACGTCTTGCCCCCATTCAACATTCTGCCCTCAGAATTGCTGTAGGCGCCTATAGAACATCGCCAGTGCAAAGTCTTTATGTCGAAGCCCATGAACCTCCGCTCAGCCTCAGGAGAAAGATGTTACTTTTGAACTATGCAGCCAAAATTCAAAGTCTGCCTTCTCACCCCAATTGGCCAATACTTAACAACCCACAGTTCTCAATGTACTACAGAAATAAACCTAGAGCAGTTCGACCTGCTGGCATCAGATTACAGGAACTATCACAAAATTGGAATATACATCTGGACAAAATCCTTCATGATCTGACCAGTTCAGATCCTCCATGGTCCTATATTAAAGCATCCTGTGACAGCTATTTCTTAAACTGGGGAAAACATTCGCTTGCAAATACCAATATACAGCAACTGCATGCCGCTCACACACAAAATTACCAAAATTTTACGCAAGTATACACTGATGGATCAAAGTCTGGTAGTAAAGTCGGTGCTGCAGCTGTCTTTCCCTTTAACACTATCTCTGTTTCACTTCCCATCGAATGCGGCAGTTATACAGCTGAATTATATGCTATCAAGCTTGCCTTAGAAAACATTCTCCACCTGTCCATCCAAAAAAGTGTAATATATAGTGACTCACAGAGTTCAATCTTGGCCTTGCAAAATTCCTCCTCAACAACACATCCCTTAATAAAATCTATAAAATCTCAACTAATGCATATCCATGATCACCAACAAGTTGTCATATTTTGCTGGATCCCAAGTCACACTGGGATATCAGGGAATGAAAAAGCAGACTATGCAGCCAAACATTCATCCAACATAGCATCACCAGGTTACTATGTCCCATATATAGACTACAGATCCCATATAAGAAATACATGCAAAGAACAATGGACTCTTCTATGGCAATCTCAACTGAATAACAAACTCCGTGAAATAAAACCTGAACCACAGTTATGGGTTTCCAGTTTTTCTGTAAACAGAAAAGAAGAAGTCATCCTGGCCAGAGCCCGGATCGGGCACAGTCAGCTCACCCATATTTTTCTTCTTACAGGGAATGATCCTCCGCAGTGTATGCACTGCAACTCCGTTCTCACAATAAAGCACATACTCGTTGAATGTACCTTATACACTGATGCCCGAAAAGCTTCATACAGTAATCTCCAACAACCTTTGACACTCCAACAGTTCATAGGTAGGCCCCGGGTGCCAAGCGTATTTCGAGGCCAAGCGATATTCTGGTGATATATAGAGCGCTCTTCTAAAGTGATTGAAGTTATTTCCTTTTAAGTTCCTACGTTTCTACCAAAAGCCTTTCTTTTATAACTAGTTCTATACTTGAAAACCACAAGTTAGAACACAGAAAGGAAACACACCTTTCTTTTTCCTATATTTCTTGTTCTATTAACCAACTAACACTTCAACCGCTTGGCCTCCGAGCGGCACTGCTCCTGCCTCCCCGTGGCGGGGCCGGTAATCTGGGGGAAAAGTTATCCCCCAGGGCTAAAAGGAGCAACGATGGATAAAAATGAATATCCACCTCTAGAGCCTTCGAACTCAAGGCTAGACAAACCTAATGATGAAGACGTGAACCAAGCAAAAAGGCTCCGAAGAGAAGTTCAGTGCAATGAAATGCCAAACTTTCTGGTCATACACTCTCTCTCCAACCAACCTGTAGGCAAATTATCACCATTCGTCATCCAAAGATTTCTGGAATCGATTGCTGGAACACCAAAAATGGTTAAACGACTGCAATCTGGAGACCTATTAATTGAAACAGCCAACTCCAAACATTCCGAGTGGCTGCTCAAAACAACTACATTCGGTGGCCTGCCAGTATCTATTACTCCACACAACACCTTAAATTCCTCGAAAGGCGTTATAACCGAATGGGACCTACTTACAATATCAGAAGAGGAATTAGTTAAAGAACTGAGTAATCAAAAAGTAACCAACGCCAAACGCATAATGACCAAAAAAGATGGAAATCTCGTCCCAACTAGGTCAATCATTTTAACCTTCAGTACCCCAGATTTGCCATCCTCAGTAAAAGCTGGCTATTTAAACTGCCGAATTCGGGCTTATATTCCTAACCCGATTCGTTGTTTTAAATGCCAAAAATATGGACATTCCCAACAAGCATGCAGAGGAGAAGCTATTTGTCCTATTTGTGGTTCCAAGGAACATACACAAGCAGACTGTTCAGCATCAAGTCCCATTTGCCCTAACTGCAAAGAAAGTCACCCAGCATTTTCAAAATCCTGTGAAATGTGGAAAACAGGGAAGAAAATTCAAAAGTATAAAATTGAACACAAAGTCACATACCCTGAGGCACGCAGACAGGTTATGTTGACCATGCCCAGTCGTTCATATGCGTCTCACACTCGAAGCTTTATTTCAACAGCAGTACAAACAGATGTATCAATACCCCCTAGCACATCTATGGCTAATTGGGTTAAAAATACACTATCTAATTCAGGAAAAGACACACATCAAACTAAAACCAGTGAATCGACCAACACTCCAATCAGCATCCCAACTGATACTCGGACAGTCTCGCATGATAAAGAAAAATTAAAAACTACCAAAGACAACAAGAAACCTGAATCATCCACCAATAGTATGGAAGTAGATGTACACTCAGATCTTGAGGAACCCATACTAGAACTTCATGCAAATGACACTATGGATACTGGGCGCCCCAGCTTCCCGAAAAAAGACCGGAAAAAGTGCTCAAACAAAAAACAGTCTGATGAATCATCCTCAACTAAACCTAAATGAACCACAGTATCTTACAATGGAATTGCAGAGGTTTTCGTTGCAACACCGACGATATTCAATACTTAATTAACCGATATTCTCCAGCTGCCTTCTGTCTACAGGAAACTTACCTGACCTCACAAATTTCTCCTTCGATAAAGAACTATTGCCTTTATCGAAGAGATCGAAATACCGCTAATGCTGCCCATGGTGGGGTAGCAATCCTAGTAAACTCGAAGATCCCAACTAGACATATCCCAATCCAAACTGAAATAGAAGCTGTTGCTGTTCGCATAACTCTCCATAGTGCAATAACACTTATCTCAATC
The DNA here is from genome assembly GCF_048544385.1 of Mastigoproctus giganteus. NCBI lineage: Eukaryota > Metazoa > Arthropoda > Arachnida > Uropygi > Thelyphonidae > Mastigoproctus > Mastigoproctus giganteus. The sequence goes on from NC_143586.1 coordinate 124,722,477, forward strand.
TACCTACCACCAAACCGTTCTTACTCTTTAAGAGATCTTGAAGACCTGTTTATACAGATACCTCCACCTCTCTGTATATTAGGGGACTTTAACGGGCACCACCCATTATGGGGTTCTCCCAAATTGGATAGACGTGGCCGACTAATTGAAAGCTTTTTAGAGGCACTAAATTTCAGTATACTCAATACTGGTGCACCGACACACGTACAGCTCCCAGCAGGACACACATCAGCAATAGACCTCACAATTTGTTCACCAGTACTAGTCCCAACCATAGAGTGGAATGTAATAAATGATCCCATGGGCAGTGACCACTTTCCAATAGTATGCAACTTTCTGATAGCAAAGACTCCTTCAATTCAACCGTGCAGAAAGTGGAAATTTGTCCGAGCAGACTGGGCAAAATTTCAATCGTCAATTGACCTTGATGAGGAAAAAATCCGCCTCCAACATATTGATGATGCCACAGATTACATCACGTCGCATCTTCTAAATGTGGCTAAAAATACAATACCACTATCAAATCCCCCGGGCCGAAAGCATCATAATTACTGGTGGAATGACAAATGCACCACAGCAAAGAGAGCAAAAAATAAAGCTTGGAATTTGTTTCGGCAATGTCCGAGCACAGTCAATCTTATTAACTATAAGAAGTTAAGGGCAAAAGCACGCTTCATACAAAAGCAAGCAAAGAAAGAATCCTGGATCCGTTTTGCCTCTAGTTTTCACAGAAATACTGATTCCAAAATAATATGGAAAAAAATTAGACAGCTGTCTGGTAAGTTTCCTACCATACCTTCTCCAATCCTCTCTTGGAATGGGAAAGATCTCTCTAATCCAGTAGATATAGCTAATGCTTTGGGAAATACTTTTGCCGAAATTTCAGCAGCAACAGCCTATCCTACCTCATTCCAAAGAATTAAAAACACTGAAGAAAAGCATGCTATTCATTTTCAAACTGCCCGTCTTCTCCCATATAACAAACCTCTGCAATATTCTGAACTTTTACATGTCATTAAAACTGCCCGCAATGGTGCTGCCGGGCCAGATGGGATTTATTATGTCATGCTACAACATCTTGATGACAAAGCTTTGCGCTGCCTCCTGGTCCTTTACAATCGCATATTTTTAGAAAATGTTTTTCCAGCTTCTTGGCATCACTGTACAGTTTTGGCATTCCTGAAACCTGGAAAAGATCCATCCAACCCGAATAGCTATAGACCCATATCTCTCTCAAGCTGCCTCAGCAAAATTCTTGAGAAAATTATCCACAGAAGACTCGTCTGGATCATAGAGTCGGAACAGCTAATGAGCCATAGTCAATATGGCTTTCGTCAAAACAGGTCATGCCTAGACCTTATGGTCAAGGCTGAATTTGCCATCCGTAATGCTTTTGTCAAACATGAACATCTAGTAATGGTTTCAATAGACATAGAGAAGGCTTTTGATACCACTTGGCGGTATGGTATACTTAGTGATCTTTACCTTCTAGGACTACGAGGCAACCTTCCTATATTTATTGAGAACTTCTTACATACTAGATCATTTCAAGTTCGATACCAACATGCCCTTTCCACAACTTTCATCCAGGAGGAAGGTGTTCCACAGGGATCAGTACTGAGTGCCACTCTTTTTGCTCTGAGAATAGATTCTATCACTAAGCAGCTTCCAAATACAGTTGAGACTTACCTTTATGCAGATGACCTTTCCATCTCCTGTCATTCTCAAAATATGAGGTCTGTTGAAAGACAGCTTCAGATATCACTTAATAAAATTCAACAATGGGCAAGCCTCAACGGCTATCGGCTCTCGCAGCAAAAAACAGTTGCCATCCACTTCTGTAGACAACGCAAACTCCATCCAGATCCTGAACTTCAAATTTCTAACATCGTTGTCCCAGTCACCAGCAACATCAGGTTTCTTGGATTAATCCTTGACAACAAGTTAAATTTCCTAGACCATATTAAAAATGTACGGACGTCATGTCTAAAAAAGTTAAACATACTCAGAGCTTTATCTGCCCAAACATGGGGTGCAGATCGTACCTCGCTTCTTCGTTTATACAGGGCATTAATCAGATCCCGTCTCGATTATGGTGCTCCTGTCTATGATTCTGCCAGAAAGAGTGTATTACGCTGGCTTGATCCAATTCAGCACAGTGCTTTGAGAATTGCAATTGGTGCATTCAGAACGTCGCCAGCACATAGTCTCTACATTGATGCTCATGAGCCCCCACTAGCTTTACGCAGGAAAACACTGTTACTCAAATATGCTGTAAAGATACAAAGTTGTGCCTCTCATCCCGTTCAGTCATACCTTTTCAACCCACCATTTGAAATCTTATACAGAAACAAACCTAGCATAGTAAAGCCAGCTGGTCTTCGCCTTCTTGAATTGGAGCAAGTTTGGAATATTTCCGTCCATTCCGTACAACAAGTAGCCACATGTACTCAGCCACCATGGACTCCTCCTCCTCTTCCAACCTGTGACTCTTACCTCTGTCAATGGAGAAAGAATACTTTGCAAGCATCAAATGTCAAACAAATTCATGCAGTTCACACTCAAAGATATACTGACTTCTCCCCAATCTATACAGATGGCTCTAAATCTAATTCAAATGTTGGAGCAGCTGCAGTGTTTCCGAATACAACTGTATCAGTTTCCCTTCCATCAGAATTTAGTATATTTTCTGCTGAATTATATGCAATCAAATTAGCTTTAGAAAATCTCTGTTCAGACAGTTCCTTCAAATCAGTTATTTACACTGATTCCCTCAGCTCAATCATGTCGTTATGTAATTCCTCAGATGAAGTCCACCCTATTCTTAATGAAATCAGAAGCTTATTACTGCAAATTAAAGAACGCAACCAACTGGTCACTTTTTGCTGGATTCCATCCCATTCTGGTATTTTAGGCAATGAACTGGCCGATAAAGCTGCAAAAAATCCAACTACTTTTGATTTAACCAATATCCCTGTTCCAGCATCAGATTATGCACTAACTGTTCATGCTGCTTGCATATCACAATGGACAGCACTCTGGCACTCTCAGACTAATAATAAACTCTTTCAGTTTAAACATGATCCAAAAATCTGGCACTCCAGTATCCGTACATCGAGACAAGAAGAAGTAGTCCTTTCAAGGGCAAGAATAGGACATACCCATCTGACCCACCTTCATTTACTCACAGGAGATGATCCACCACAATGTACACATTGTTCTAATAATTTGACAGTAAAACATATTCTTATTGGCTGCCCCTATTATAAACAAGCCAGAACTTCATCCTTGATCTCACTGGTTAATCTCCATAAACCAATAACTCTTGAAAATCTCATTGGTGATAAGGCAAATATTTCTGAATTTTTTGACTTTCTCAGGCAAACTGGGCTTTTCAATTATTTCTGATTTCAGATTTTCTTTTGATTTAGGGAAAACTCATGTTTTAATATAATAAGTGAATAGGCACATTATAGCCTTAGCAGCTTATGTGCCATTAAGCCTCCAGAACAACAACAACAAAGTTCATAGGTAATGATGCAAATCTCCCGGAATTTTTCTGCTTCTTAAAACGCATAAATCTGTATAATTGTCTCTAACTGTTTTTTACAGACACCGTGAAATCCTCACCTCGTTTATAGGCGCAATATGGCCTAAGTAGCCCTTGCGCCAGAAATAACCATACCAATACCAATACCAATTGGGGAGCAGATCGTACATCTTTGTTGCTCTTATATAGAGCATTGATCAGATCCCGATTGGATTATGGTGCTCCTCTTTATGATTCCGCCCGTAAGAGTACATTGAAATGGCTGGATCCTATACAGCATAGCGCATTGCGGATTGCACTTGGTGCTTTCAGGACATCTCCTACTCATAGCTTGTACATTGAAGCTGATGAGCCCCCCCTTCACCTCCGCAGAAAAACGCTGCTTCTAAAGTATGCAGCCCGAATACAAAATTGTGGTCATCATCCTGTTCAGCCATACCTCTTTAATCCACCACTTCAAAACCTCTATAGAAATAAACCCAGTAAAATAAGACCAGCAGGCTTACGCCTCATTGAGTTAATGCAGAGTTGGAAAGTTCAGATTTTCAACAGGCAACATTTAATGAATTACTCCCAACCGCCATGGATTCCGCCTCCTCAGTTATATTTCGATACTTATCTTGACAAATGGGGAAAGAATCGTCTACCAACACTCAATATGAAGCAACTCCATGCAAGCCATATTCAGAAATACGTTGATTTTTTGCCCATATATACTGATGGCTCCAAATCACATTCAGCCGTTGGAGCAGCGGCAGTATTTCCCTCTACTATCATCTCAGCTGCCCTTCCACCTGAGTACAGCAGCTTCTCCGCAGAACTTCATGCAATAAAATTAGCTTTAGAAAACCTGAATCTCAACCCATCTGTAAAATATGTTGTATACACAGACTCTCTCAGCTCAATAACTGCAATGCAAAACTCCTCCTACAAGGCTCATCCTGTGTTAAATCAAATCGGAAGACTCCTATTACAAATTGAAGAACGTCATCAATCAGTGACCTTTTGCTGGATCCCAGCACATTCGGGGATAAAGGGTAACGAACTTGCTGATGAAAATGCTAAAAATCCGTCAACCTTTGATTTAACCTCCAGTCCGGTTCCAGCCTCTGACTACTGTCACATCATACGAACAGCAGGTTTCGCGAAGTGGAAAGAGCTATGGCACACACAAAAGAATAATAAACTCTATCAGTTGAAGCAGGATCCAAAGCATTGGCGCTCTAGCACCAAAACAGTGCGAAGAGAAGAAGTGGTTCTTGCACGGGCACGTATTGGACACACATATCTGACCCACCTCCATCTGCTCAGAGGCGAAGATCCTCCTCAATGTCCATACTGTTCAGAAAATTTAACAGTAAAACATATTCTGATAGACTGCCCTCAATATCAACAGGACAGAACATCCGTCCTCTGTTCCCTGAGAAATCTACGAGAACCAATGACATTGCAGCATATTATTGGAGATGATGCAAACATCAACGAGTTTTTCTCTTATCTGAAAATAATTGGACTTTATGATAAATTCTAAAGTATCTCTGTAAACGCAACCAAGCTGTTATGCCTAAATTAGGTTTTTAGCTATGCTTAAATTTTGTGTTTAGCATTTTCATGTGAATAGGCGCATTATAGCCACAGCAGCTTATGCGCCATTAAACCCCCATAACACACACACACACACACACACAAGTGCTCCCACCATAACAACTGGTGGAACACAGATTGTTCTAATGCCAAGCGTGAGAAAAACCGTGCTTGGAACAAATTCCGTAAGTTTCCTACAACCAGTAATCTAATAGAATACAAAAGACTTAAAGCCAAAGCAAGGCAGATTAGGAGAAAAGCCAAACGTGACTCCTGGATCTCATTTGCCTCAACTATCACCAAAGACACTGACCCACGATTCATTTGGAGAAGAATTAAAGCGCTAAATGGAAAATTCATTCGACCACCCTCTCCAATACTCTGTTGGAATGGAAAAGATCTCTCGGCACCTAAAGAAATCGCGAATGCGCTAGCAGAATCATTTTCTTCAATATCTGCATCTGCTTCCTACTCCATCTCCTTTCAGCGCATCAAGGCAGATGCAGAACGCCGCAAAATTAACTTTTCCACACGGCTCTCACTTCCATACAATCAACCATTTAATATAACAGAACTCAAAGAATCCTTAAATAAATCTTCAAATAGTGCTGCCGGCCCAGACGACGTACATTACATCATGCTAAAACAATTACTTGAAGAGGACTTACGTACCCTATTGATCTTCTATAATCGAATCTTCTCAGAAAATGATTATCCACTTTCGTGGCGTCATTCTCATATACTTGCCATACCAAAACCAGGCAAAGACCCTTCTTTGGTTAACAATTATAGGCCAATATCTCTCACAAGCTGCATGGGGAAAATTTTTGAAAGAATGATACATACGAGGCTTACCTGGATCTTAGAAGCAGAGAACCTTTTAACAGATCATCAGAGCGGCTTTCGTAAGAACAGATCCACTCTTGATGTACTTATCAAAGCTGAATCGAATATTCGCAACGCCTTTGTCATGAAGCAACATCTAGTCATGGTCAATTTAGATATTGAAAAGGCATTTGATACTACCTGGCGACATGGTATTATTATGGACCTTTATCATCTAGGACTAAGGGGTCATCTCCCTCAGATAATTCAGAATTTCTTGCGCCACCGCTCTTTTCAGGTCCGTTATCAGAACGTACTGTCTACACCCCTCGACGTGGGCACCTGTACGTGGTGAGGGGACCTCCCAGTGACGCTGCTGGACTTCCAGACTAGCATCACTGGGATCCAACGCCCACAGCCTAGGTTCCGGGCTTACATCAATTGAATCCGGCGTGTTTGCCGTGCGCTGCGACCCGTGGAAACTCGGAAAGGGGGATCCTGGTGGTTGAGGGGCCCAGCTTCAATACACCACTTTGGCCCCTGCTTCGACAAGACGGGTGGTCCTGGAAGGCCCGGCTAGGATCAATCGGCTAGTAGGTTCGCCTGCGAGGGTCAACCGTGTCAATGCCACGCCCCTACCCTCATGGTCCGAGGGACAGGATTCAGGCTGGCGGCGGTGCGGGTATAGTGTCTGGGTAGCCCTGGCGTCCCACTCCCGAGCGCATTTATTGCATGCCGGGTAGTGGGCGTCCCTTTGGGCTCCGTGGTGGGTGGGGAGCCCGGGCACTGAACAACTTAAAAATTTCCATGAATCCTGATAAACTTACTTCTTGAGGGGCCCCAACCCGGTCCCTATCTGAAAACATAGACGGAGAGGCAGATATTATTGCAACAAAGAGGCAGCGAACCGAAACATCACCATCAGGGCCTGTCCCAAGATTTCTCATTATGCATTCCACCAATGAAAAACCGATTGGCAAAATGTCGACCTTTTTTATTCAAAAAGGGTTAGACGGGTTAGCAGGTTCTCCCAAATCAGTTAAGAGGCTCCGTTCTGGAGACCTCTTAATTGAAACTAAAAATGACAGGCAATCGGAACATCTACTCCGAGTAACATCAATCGGAGGTATCCCTATAACAGTGACACCACACAGAACACTCAATTCATCTAGAGGTGTCATTTCGGAGTGGGACCTTCTCGACGTATACGAGGAGGAAATCTGCTCCGAATTAAAACCACAGGGAGTCATTGCCGTCAAGAGAATCACTGCGCGAAGGGATGGAAAAATTGTTAAAACCAGGAGCGTTATCCTGACTTTTAACACTCCTAAACCTCCTGATGTGATTAAAGCTGGATATATCAACTGTTCAGTGCGTCCATACATTCCGAACCCTTTACGGTGCTTTAAGTGCCAGAAGTATGGACATTCTCAAATGGCCTGCCGTGGAGTCCTTGCATGCGCTCGATGCGGTGCAAAGGACCACGAAACAACAGCATGTTCAGCCGCAAAACCCACCTGTATTAACTGTGAAGGCGAACACCCGGCCTATTCACGAGCATGCCAGAGGTGGAAAGAAGAGAAAGAAATTCAACGGCTGAAGGCAGAGCTAAATATATCATACCAGGAGGCAAAAAAATCGGTCAAACCCCTGAATACCAACAGACCTACCTACGCCCAGAAGGTAGCAGGGAGATGTTCCGTCGGAACTCAGACGGACATGACCATTCCTCCAAAGGAGTCTTTCACTCCCATCGCGCGGTATCTATTAAGTTCTCAAAAACCCGCACAAAAGGACCAATCAGCTGCCACTCCTATATCGGTACCTCCTAACGCTCCACAAGTTCCAAAGGTAACTATTAAAGAAAAGAACAAAAAGGGGAAGTACCATCTAGTACCCAAGAAAGGATGGATGTTGAGCAGAAGGAGGTACCCGAAGAGTCAGTCTTGGAACTCTTTGCGGAGGAGGAAATGGACACGGGACAGCGTCCATTCTTCCCCAAAAAAGACAAATCCAAGACAGATAAAAGTAAGCCCTCAGCACCTCGGAAGCCGCCTGATGGACCCACCAAGCCAAAATAATGGCTAAATTCCTACAATGGAATTGTCGTGGATTCCGGCCCTCCTGCCGGAATCAAGGCCCTCCTGCAAAAGCACGAGCCAGTTTGCTTTTGCTTGCAGGAGACATATCTCAAGGCAAATGACGATTCCACCATGCACAACATCATAGTTTTCCGAAAGGATAGAATTGCTGACGGCTCTGTACATGGGGGAGTGGCTATCCTTGTGGGTAACCATACCCCAGTGCAGCCCTTGCTAATTACAACCAGCATAGAGGCTGTTGCAATTCGCCTTTCAGTGGGATTCTTATTAACTGTATGCTCTATATATTTGCCACCTGGGACTGACATCTCCCAGGCAGACCTTGATGATCTTCTAACGCAGCTGCCTCCCCCTTTCTTACTTCTTGGGGATTTTAATGGACATAACACCCTGTGGGGTAGTGCTAACATCAATCGAAGGGGACGAGTCATAGAGCACATGCTCAATGACAATGACCTTTCCCTTCTAAATACTGGAACAAACACCTCTTTCCACATGCCTACCCGTACTTTTTCTGCCATTGATCTCTCTATCTGCTCCCCTTCTCTACTCCCTTCACTCACCTGGGAAGTGGAGGAGAATCCATACGGTAGTGATCACTTCCCCGTGATAACCTTGCTACACAGTGGGAGACCATGTCTTCCCTTCAGGCTACCACGGTGGAAGATTGATCAGGCTGACTGGACTGCCTTCCAACACCAGGCAAATTTTGATCTTAGTACAGTCAGTCAAGAGCCTATCAATGATGCAGTTAAGTACATCACAGAAAATATTGTCCAAGCAGCTGCTAATGCTGTCCCAAAAACATCAGCCCGGTTTCCACCATTTCCTAAACCTTGGCCCCTCGACGTGGGCACCTGTACGTGGTGAGGGGACCTCCCAGTGACGCTGCTGGACTTCCAGACTAGCATCACTGGGATCCAACGCCCACAGCCTAGGTTCCGGGCTTACATCAATGGAATCCGGCGTGTTTGCCGTGCGCTGCGACCCGTGGAAATTCGGAAAGGGGGATCCTGGTGGTTGAGGGGCCCAGCTTCAATACACCACTTTGGCCCCTGCTTCGACAAGACGGGTGGTCCTGGAAGGCCCGGCTAGGATCAATCGGCTAGTAGGCTCGCCTGCGAGGGTCAACCGTGTCAATGCCACGCCCCTACCCTCATGGTCCGAGGGACAGGATTCAGGCTGGCGGCGGTGCGGGTATAGTGTCTGGGTAGCCCTGGCGTCCCACTCCCGAGCGCATTTATTGCATGCCGGGTAGTGGGCGTCCCTTTGGGCTCCGTGGTGGGTGGGGAGCCCGGGCACTGAACAATTTAAATAACTTCATGAATCCTGATAAACGTATTCCTTCAGGGGCCCCAACCCGGTCCCTATCTGAAAATAATGACGGAGAGGCAGATAGCATTATTGCTACAAAGAGGCAGCGAACCGAACTACCATCAGGGCCAGTCCCAAGGTTCTTAATAATGCATTCCACCAATGAAACACCGATTGGTAAAATGTCGCCCTTTTTTATACAAAAAGGGTTGGATGGGTTAGCAGGTACACCCAAATCAGTTAAGAGGCTCCGTTCTGGGGACCTCTTGATTGAAACCAAAAATGACGGGCAGTCTGAACATCTACTCCGAGTAACATCAATCGGAGGTATACCCGTAACAGTGACACCACACCGAACACTAAATTCATCGAGAGGTGTCATTTCGGAGTGGGACCTTCTCGACGTCACCGAGGAGGAAATCTGCTCCGAACTAAAACCACAGGGAGTTACTGCCGTCAAGAGAATCACTGCGCGAAGGGATGGGAAAATTGTTAAAACCAGGAGTGTTATCCTGACTTTTAACTCTCCCAAACCTCCTGATGAGATCAAAGCTGGATACATCAACTGTCCAGTACGTCCATACATTCCGAACCCTTTACGGTGTTTTAAATGTCAGAAGTATGGACATTCTCAAATGGCCTGCCGTGGAGTCCTTGCATGCGCCCGGTGCGGTGCAAAGGACCACGAAACAACAGCATGTTCAGCCAGCAAACCCACCTGCATTAATTGTGAGGGAGAACATCCGGCCTATTCAAGGGCATGCCAGAGGTGGAAAGAAGAAAAAGAAATCCAACGGCTGAAAGCAGAGCTCAACATATCGTACCAGGAGGCAAGAAAAGCAGTGAAACCTCTTAACATCAAAAAACCTACCTACGCCCAGAAGGTAGCAGGGAAATGTTCGATTGGGACTCAGACGGACATGTCCGTCCCCCCAAAAGAATCATTTACTCCCATTGCACGTTATCTTTTAAGCTCCCAAAAACCTGCACAGAAGGACCAATCCGCTGCCACTCCTATATCGGTACCTCCTAATGCTCCACAAGTAACAAAAGCAAAAGAAAAGAATAAGAAAGGGGAAGTAACACCTAGTACCCAGGAAAACATGGATGTCGAGCAGAAGGAGGTACATGATGAGTCAGTTTTGGAACTCTTCGCTGAGGAAGAAATGGACACAGGACAGCGTCCATACTTCCCCAGGAAAGATAAATCCAAGACTGACAAAATTAAGCCCTCAGCACCTCGGAAGCCGCCTGATGGACCCACCAAGTCCAAATAATGGCTAAATTCCTACAGTGGAATTGTCGTGGATTCCGGCAAAATACTGACGACATCAAGGCACTCCTGCAAAAGCACAAACCAGCTTGCTTTTGCATACAGGAGACTTATTTAAAGGCAAATGATGACCCCACCATGCATAACATTACCATCATTCGTAAGGATAGAATTGTGGATGGTCCTGCCCACGGAGGAGTCGCAATCCTCGTTGGCAACCAGATCCCATTTCAGCCTTTGCAGCTTACAACTAGCATTGAAGCTGTAGCAATTCGCCTTACAGTGGGGTTCTTATTAACTGTCTGCTCTGTTTATTTGCCACCTGGGATTGATATCCCCCAGAAAGACCTTGATGATCTTATCATGCAATTGCCTTCCCCTTGTTTAATTCTTGGGGATTTCAATGGACATAACACTCTGTGGGGTAGTGCTGACATCAATGGAAGGGGACGAGTCATAGAGCATATGCTCACTGACAATGATCTCTCCCTCCTAAATGTGGGAACAAACACCTTCTTCCACATGCCTACCCGTACTTTCTCTGCCATTGATCTTTCTATCTGCACCCCTTCTCTCCTTCCTTCACTTGCTTGGGAGGTAGAGGAGAACCCATATGGAAGCGATCACTTCCCCGTGATAATCACATTAACTAGCGGTAGACCGTGTCTTCCATTTAGTTTACCGCGGTGGAAGCTTGATCAGGCTGACTGGAATGCCTTTCAACATCTGGCAAATCTTGACATCGCTACAGTCAGTCAGGTGCCAATCAATGATGCAGTCATGTACGTCACAGAAACAATTGTCCAAGCAGCTGCAATTGCAATCCCAAAATCATCTAGCCGGTTCCCACTATTTCCGAAACCTTGGTGGAATTCCGAATGCACAGCAGCAAAAAAAGCACAAAACAAAGCGTGGGGGATATTCCGCCGATATCCCACCACTGAAAATTTAATATCATTCAAACGTGCACGTGCAAAAGCACGTTATGTACGACGTCAGAGCCAAAGGAAATCTTGGATTCGTTTTACATCTTCCATAACTCAGGCTGCTAGCTCAAAGGTAGTCTGGGATAAGATCCGGAAAATGAAGGGAAAATATCCACCATGCCCTTCTGTGATCCTCGAGCATAACGGATGTCCAATTGCAGATCGAACTGCAGTAGCAAATACTCTAGGGGAAACATTTGCAAAAATATCTGCAATAACATCTTTTCCCGCAGAGTTTTTGGCCCTGAAAGAGAAAAATGAGAAAAACCCCCTGAACTTCTATTCAAAAGGGCTTGAATCTTATAACAAGCCCTTTTCACAGGAGGAATTAAATGCTGCACTCTTTTTCACGCACGCAAGTGCTGTGGGGCCCGATGACATCCACTATGAAATGGTAAAACACCTCACACCACAATGTAAGGATCACCTGTTAATTCTGTTTAACAGAATTTTTCTTAATAAACAATTTCCGGATTCCTGGCGGAAGGCAATCGTTCTTCCCTTCCCAAAACCAGGAAAGGATCCTAGAAATCCTAGTAACTACCGTCCTATTGCTCTGACAAGCTGTTTGTGCAAGATCCTGGAAAGAATGGTAAATTCTCGCCTGGTATGGTATTTAGAAACAAATGGTCTGCTTTCCAAGACACAGTGCGGCTTCCGAAGAAATAGATCCACTCTGGATCATTTAATCCGATTGGAAACGTCCATTCGTGATGCTTTTATTAAATCCGAGCATTTGGTAGCAGTTTTCTTTGATATTGAAAAAGCGTACGACACAGCCTGGCGATTTGGGATTTTAAAAGACCTCTATAACTTTGGTCTTAGAGGTAATCTTCCTCTTTTTATTAAAAACTTTCTTTCGAATCGCCAGTTTCAAATCCGTTTAGGATCCACCCTCTCTCGAGTTTTCTCTCAGGAAGAGGGAGTCCCACAAGGATCCGTTCTAAGTGTCACGCTTTTCGCAATCAAAATAAACTCTATCGCAGAACAACTTCCACCCACTATAAACAATGCCCTCTATGTTGATGACTTTGCTATATTTTGTCATTCATGCAATATGAGGGTCATTGAAAGGCAACTGCAGAAAACCATTGACCATCTTACAGCTTGGTCTTTGGCTAATGGGTTCAGATTTTCATCACAGAAGACTGTTTGCGTACACTTTTGTCGCAAACGTAATCTTCATCCTGACCCAGAATTAAGGCTAGGGCAAAATAACATCCCAGTTGCAGCAGAATTCAAATTCCTTGGACTTATTTTCGACAAAAAGCTGACATTCTTACAACATATTCGTCAGCTGAGGACAAGATGTGTCAAAGGGCTTAACATCCTTCGTGCCCTTTCGTCAACCTCATGGGGCGCAGATCGTGCTACCCTTCTTCGTCTCTACCGGGCACTTGTCCGTCCCAAACTCGACTATGGGTCTCAGGTCTATGGTTCTGCTAGAGATAGTGCCCTTCGGTGGTTAGATCCAATCCACCATCAAGCCATCCGGACAGCCACTGGAGCATTTCGTACATCTCCTGTCCAAAGCCTTTACGTCGAAGCAAATGAACCATCTCTGTCTCTTCGGCGTAAGCAGTTGTCCTTACAGTATGCATTCAAATTAAAATCCCTGCCCGATCATCCCACGTGGCCATCCGTTTTTCAGCCGCGTTGGGAAAATCTCTACAACACCCGTCAGACTGCCAACAAACCATTTGGTATTCGCATTCAAGGGCTGCTGAATGAGCTGAACTTGACGGTAGACAATGTTGCCCAGTCACCAAGGCAATTCTTTCCACCCTGGCATGCTCATTTTCCAACTTGCGACTTCTCCCTTAAGATCTGGGAGAAGGCTACTACACCGCCATCTGTCTACCAGCAACTCTTTGCAATACATCGACAGCAGTATTCTGACTTTCTGCCAATCTATACAGATGGCTCAAAGTTGGAATGTCATGTGGGATCTGCTGTTGTGTTCCCTCACAAAACAATATCCTATAAGATCCCACAAGAAACTAGCATCTATACTGCAGAGTTGCATGCAATACAAACAGCCCTAGATCACATTAAAAATTGCGACTACCAGAGGTATATGATTTACTGCGATTCATCAAGCGTGTTACAGGCTCTGGTATCGGTGGGTTTTAACCCTCATCCGATCCTGTCCAGGATCCAGCAGATTCTTTTTTCTCTCAAGACATTAGAATTCGATATTCGCTTTTGCTGGATCCCAAGCCACATTGGGATCCGGGGAAATGAATCGGCTGATGCTGCTGCCAAATCAGCCATTTCCCTGGATAATCATTGCCTGTCAGTCCCCTATACAGACTACAGGCAAATAATACGTTCTAAACTGCTTTCCCAATGGCAATATTCTTGGCACGGACAGACCACAAATAAATTACATCAAATCAAGCCTGTAATTTCGCAATGGCAGTCCAGTCTGCGCAGGGTCCGAAGAGAGGAAGTTGTTCTTGCTCGGCTCCGCATAGGTCATAGTCATCTAACTCATTCCTACTTGCTGAGGGCGGATGACCCACCTATGTGCGAGATGTGTAATGTTATTTTAACCGTTCGTCATATTTTAATAGAATGTCCTGTTTTTATAGAAGCCCGACGCTTGTATTTTACCGCTTTTAATAATCTGACTGAGCCATTTACACTCAGTCAGATTATAGGTGACAGACACAATACGTCTGACGTCTTTAATTTTTTACAATTTGTTAATTTTTATACAAAGCTCTAAGTTTTATGCTTTTACTATTATATCTTTTTAACACAAATATTTGACGTGGTAGCCTTGGCTACCAAAATATTTAATAGCATTTTAAAATTTGACTTGGCGCATTATGGCCTTAGCTGCCAATGCGCCATAAAAAACCAAATCAAATCAAATCAAACCTAAACCTTGGTGGAATTCACAATGCACAACAGCAAAAAAGGCTCAAAACAAAGCGTGGGGGATATTTCGCCGATATCCTACCACGAACAACCTTATAGCCTTCAAACGTGCACGAGCCAAAGCACGTAACATCCGTCGTCAGAGTCAAAAGGAATCGTGGATCCGTTTTACAACCTCTAATAACCAGTCTACCAACTCTAAGGTAGTCTGGGATAAAATCCGGAAAATGAAGGGAAAATATACATCCCACCCTTCTTCAATCCTAGATTATAATGGATGCGCTATTGCAGATCCAACTGCAATAGCTAATTCTCTTGGGGAAACATTCTCCAAGATCTCTGCAACATCTTCGTATTCCCCAGAGTTTCTGGTCCTGAAATATAAAATTGAAAAACAGGCACTTAGCTTTAAATATAAGAGTATTTATCCCTACAACGGGGATTTCACTATTTTGGAACTGAAAAGGGCCCTCGCTCTTTCCAAAGCAAGTGCCGTTGGACCAGATGGCATCCATTATGAAATGATTAAACATCTTTCATCAAAATCTATGGATTGTCTTCTCCTTCTGTATAACAGAATTTTTACTGAAGGGCAATTTCCGGACTCCTGGCGAAAGGCTATCGTTCTTGCCTTTCCTAAGCCAGGAAAGGATCCAAAAGTCACCACCAATTATCGTCCTATTGCTCTGACTAGCTGTCTGTGCAAAATCCTGGAGAGAATGGTTAATTCTCGTTTAATTTGGTATCTTGAATCAAACGACCTTCTCTCCAACATTCAGTGTGGCTTCCGAAGGAACCGGTCCACTTTGGACCATCTTATTAGAATGGAAGCATCCATCCGGGATGCTTTCCTAAAACGCGAACACTTGGTGTCGGTGTTCTTTGACTTGGAAAAAGCGTATGACACAACTTGGAGATTTGGCATTTTAAAAGATTTACATAATCTAGGCCTTAGAGGGCATCTCCCCTTTTTTATTCAAAACTTTCTCGCCAAACGATCGTTCCAAGTTCGGGTGGGATCCTCACTCTCTCGCTCCTTTAACCAAGAGGAGGGAGTACCACAAGGATCAGTATTAAGTGTCACGCTTTTTGCCATCAAAATAAATTCCATCACAGAACAACTTCCTCCAACTGTAAACAGTGCCCTCTATGTTGATGACTTTAGCATTTTTTGCCAGTCATGCAACATGAGGGTTATTGAAAGATAACTGCAGAAAGCCATCAATAGTCTGAATTCCTGGGCACTTGCTAATGGCTTCAGGTTCTCGCCGGAGAAGACCGTTTGCGTACACTTTTGTCGCAAGCGTAATCTTCATCCTGAACCTGAGTTAAGGCTCGGACAAAATGCTATTCCAGTAGCAGCGAACACAAAATTCTTGGGACTCATATTCGATAAAAAATTGACCTTTTTGGATCACATTCGCCAACTCCGCACAAAGTGCACAAGAGCCCTTAATATGCTCCGCTCGCTGTCCTCCTTATCCTGGGGTGCAGACCGATGCACCCTTTTACGGCTTTACCGTGCACTTGTGCGATCCAAATTAGATTATGGGTCCCAAGTATATTCTTCAGCCAGAGACAGTGTACTTCGATGGCTGGATCCTGTCCATCATCAGGCTATACGTATTGCTACTGGAGCATTTCGAACATCTCCTGTCCAGAGTTTATACGTCGAAGCAAACGAACCACCGTTATCGTTTCGACGTAAGCAGTTGTCTTTAAAGTACGCTTTAAAACTGAAATCCCTGCCAGACCATCCTACGTGGCCCTTCGTTTTTGAGCCACGATGGGAAAACTTGTACAACACCCGTAAGACTGCCAATCGTCCTTTTGGTATTCGTGTCCAAGAGCTACTCAACGAACTCAATATCAAGGTAGACAAGGTTGCCCAAACATCCAAGCAACCCTTTCCACCCTGGCATGCTCGTGTCCCGGCATGCGACTTGTCGCTTAGAAACTGGAGAAAGTCGGACACTCCATCATGCGTCTACCTGCAGCTCCATTCGGCCCCGGGTGCCAAGCGATTGTGACTGAGCGATTTATCTGTGCCTTATAGTGCGATTTCCAAAAAGTGATATATAGTTCTTTTGCGTTCCTCTCGTTAAGTAATCTATTTATTTTATAACTGCTCTTGCTACAAAAGTACCTGTACAGAGCAAGAAGGGCAAGCCACCTTTCTTTTTTCATATTCTTATTACTAACCCCCTACTACTTCTCGCTTGGTCACACCAGGCACTGCTCCTGCCTCCCCGTGGCGGGGCCGGAAACCTTGGCAGAAAAGCTCATCTGCCAAGGGCGAAAAGGAGCAAGGAGCAAAGATGGAGCAAAATGATTATCCATCTTTAGAGCCGACAAGCTCTCGGCCACTTACTGAAATTGATCATGACATTTCACAACCCAAGAGGTTGAAAACAAATTCAACAACCAAAGAGTTTCCATCCTTTTTAATTTTACATTCACTTTCAGAACAACCTCTCAGCAAATTATCTCCTTTCCTCATCCAGAAACACCTGGAGAGTATTGCAGGTTCTCCGAAGACTGTGAGAAGGCTGCAATCTGGAGACCTTCTTTTAGAAACAACAACAAGTAAACATTCAGAGAAACTCTTACAACTTTCAAATTTTGCTGGGATACCAATTAAAGTATCTCCCCATGCTACCTTAAATACATCCAAAGGTGTGATTTCTAGTTGGGATTTGTTGAACGTGACAGAGGATGAATTAACCCAAGAACTTCAGGATCAAAATGTTATTGCATCAAGAAAGATCATGACTAAAAAAGACAATAACCTTATGCCTACCAGGAATATCATTCTTACATTTAATTCCCCAAACCTACCATCAACAGTAAAAGCTGGCTATCTACTTTGTCGTGTTCGCCCGTATATACCCAATCCCTTGAGATGCTACAAGTGCCAAAAGTATGGTCACTCTCAGACAACATGTAGAGGAAACCCAGTTTGTCCAAACTGTGGATCTTCCGATCATACTCAGTCTGAATGTTTGGCGACAGAAAAGACATGTCCCAACTGTAACGGTAACCATCCTGCATATTCTAGAACTTGTGAGAGATGGAAAACTGAGAAACAAATTGTTAAATATAAGGTTGAGAACAAGGTAAGCTTTCAAGAAGCAAGGAAAATAATTGCTCCTACCATGCCCAAACGTACCTATGCAAATGTTGCACAAAAACAACAAACAGTATCCACCCAAACTGAAGTTACCGTCCCCTCAAACATATCAATCTCTGACTGGGCTCGAGCTGTCCTCTCTCAGCAACAGTCCAGTAACCCCAAGCATTCAGATCAGGCAAGTAACACTCCTCTTACAATACCAGCGACATCTCCTACTCTACCGGAAGATCCAATATTAGAAATTCATGCCGAAGAAGAAGAAATGGACACTGGTCGGCCAGTTTTCCTAAAAAAAGATAAGCAAAAATTGGAACGTCATAAACCAATCACCTTCAAAAAGCAGTCAGATACATCTCAAATAATTAAACACAAATAATGGCCATCATTGTACAATGGAACTGTAGAGGCTTTCGTTACAACACAGATGATATCCATAATCTAATTAACCAGTATTCTCCAGTTGCTCTCTGTCTCCAAGAAACTTACTTAACCTCGCAAATTTCTCCATCGATAAAGAACTACTGCCTTTATCGAAGAGATCGCAATACAGCAAATACTGCCCACGGTGGTGTAGCAATCCTGATAAATTCAAAGATCCCAACAAAGCATATCGCACTTCGAACTGAAATAGAAGCTGTTGCAGTTCGTATAACTCTCCATATTGCAATAACACTAGTCTCAATCTATTTACAGCCAAACCATACTTATTCTCTAAAAGAACTTGAAGACCTCCTCATACAGATACCTCCACCTGTCTGTATATTAGGGGACTTTAATGGGCACAACCCCCTATGGGGTGCTTCTAAATTGGATACACGTGGTCGACTCATTGAAAGACTTTTAGATGCACTAAACCTCACCATACTGAATACTGGCACGCACACTCACATTCAGCTCCCAACTGGAAATACTTCAGCAATAGACCTTTCCATTTGTTCTCCAGTACTGGTCCCGACCATAGAGTGGTATGTTATAAACGACCCCATGGGCAGTGATCACTTCCCAATCGTATGCAAGGTATTGATAGCACAGACTCCTTTAACTAAACCCTGCAGGAAATGGAAATTTACAAGAGCAAACTGGGCAAAATTTAAGTCATCAATCTCTTTCGATGAGAAAAAAATCCGTTTCCATCATATTGATGATGTGACAGACTACATCACGTCGCATCTCTTAAACGTGGCTAAAGATACAATACCATTATCAAACCCACCGGGTCGAAAGCACTATAATTATTGGTGGAATGAGGAATGCACCAAAGCAAAAAAAGCAAAAAATAAAGCGTGGAATTTGTTTCGGCGTTATCCAATCACAGCCAATCTGATAAATTATAAGAAAGTAAGGGCAAAAGCACGTTTCATACAGAGGCAAGCCAAAAAAGAATCCTGGGCTCGCTTTGCATCAACAATTAACAGAAATACTGACAGCAAATTAATCTGGAAAAAAATTAGACAGCTTTCTGGCAAGTTTCCAACCATACCCTCTCCAGTCCTCTCATGGAATGGGCGAGATTTAACTAGTCCCTCGGATATAGCTAACGCTTTGGGCAATATTTTTGCTGAGATCTCGGCAACATCAGCTTATACTACATCTTTCCAACGAATTAAAAACAGTCGAGAACGGTATTCTATTAACTTCCAAACTGCCCCCATTCTGCCATATAACAAACCTCTACAATATCCTGAATTATTGCATGCCATTAAAACAGCTCGTAATGGTGCCGCCGGACCAGATGGGATCTATTATATCATGCTTCAACATCTTGATGACAAGGCTTTGCGCCTCCTCCTGGTCTTTTACAACCGTATTTTTTTAGAAAAAACTTATCCAGCTTCTTGGCACCACTCTATTGTTTTGGCGTTCCTGAAGCCTGGAAAAGATCCAACCAATCCCCATAACTATAGACCTATATCTCTGTCAAGCTGCCTCAGCAAAATCCTTGAAAAAATTGTCCACAATAGACTCGTCTGGATCATAGAGTCACAACATCTCATGAGCAATAGTCAGCATGGCTTTCGACAAAACAGATCATGCTTAGATCTCATGATCAAGGCTGAATTTGCCATTCGCAATGCGTTCGTTAAACACGAGCATCTGGTTATGGTTACTATAGATATACAGAAAGCCTTTGACACCACCTGGCGACATGGCATACTTAGTGATCTTTATTCTCTCGGTCTACGCGGAAACCTTCCCATATTTGTACAGAACTTCCTATACACTAGATCGTTTCAAGTAAAATACCAAAATGAGCTCTCTACAACTTTCATTCAGGAAGAAGGTGTTCCTCAGGGATCTGTGCTGAGTGCCACTCTTTTTGCTCTTAGAATAGATTCCATCACTAAACAGCTTCCCAACACAGTTGAGTCATATCTGTACGCGGATGACCTCTCCATTTCCTGTCATTCCCAAAGCATGAGATCAATTGAAAGGCAGCTTCAGATATCACTGAACAAAATACAACAATGGGCCAACCTTAACGGCTATCGACTCTCACAACAGAAAACAGTCGCCATCCATTTTTGTCGACAACGCAAACTCCATCTGGATCCTGAACTCCAAATTTCCAACTTCTCCATCCCAGTCAATAGTAACATCAGATTTCTAGGATTAATCCTTGACAACAAATTAAATTTCTTAGACCATATTAAAAATGTACGTACTTCCTGTTTAAAAAAGTTAAATATACTCAGAACTTTATCCGCCCTAACATGGGGTGCAGATCGCACCTCCTTACTTCGGCTATACAGGGCATTAATCCGATCCCGTCTTGATTATGGTGCCCCTGTCTATGATTCTGCCAGAGCAAGTATTTTGCGCTGGCTTGATCCAGTTCAGCACAGCGCCTTGAGGACTGCACTTGGGGCTTTCAGAACATCACCAGCACATAGCCTCTACATTGACGCTCATGAGCCCCCGTTAACACTACGTAGGAAAACACTGCTACTGAAGTATGCTGTCAAAATACAAAGCTGTGCCTCGCATCCAATTCAGTCATATTTATTTAATCCACCACTAGAAAACCTCTACAGAAGTAAGCCTAGTATAGTAAAACCAGCTGGTCTTCGCCTTCTTGAACTGATGCAAGTTTGGAAAGTTCCCATTCATTCTGTACAAGAAGTAGTAACATGCACTCAACCACCATGGACTCTTACTCCTCTACCCACCTGTGACACTTACCTTTGCCAGTGGGGAAAAAATGTTCTTCAAGCATCAAATGTGAAACAACTTCATGCAATTCACACTCACAAATATTTTGACTTTTCTCCAATTTATACAGATGGCTCCAAATCTAACTCAAATGTTGGAGCAGCAGCAGTGTTCCTAAATACCACTATTTCAGCAGCCCTTCCACCTGAATTCAGTATATTCTCAGCAGAATTATATGCAATTAAACTAGCCTTAGAAAACCTCTGTTGTGACTGCTCACTAAAATTTGTTATTTACACCGATTCCCTCAGCTCAATTATGGCATTATCTAACTCCACAGATAAAGTTCACCCTCTTCTAAATGAAATTAGAAGATTATTACTGCAGATTGAAGAGCGCCACCAAATGATCACCTTCTGCTGGATTCCATCCCATTCTGGAATTTCTGGTAATGAACTGGCCGATAAAGCGGCAAAAAATCCATCTACCTTAGATTTAACCACTATCCCTGTTCCAGCATCAGACTACCCACAAATCATTCGTGACGCATGCCTAACAGAATGGACAGCACTCTGGCACTCTCAAACACATAACAAACTTTTTCAATTTAAACGGGATCCTAGAATTTGGCGTTCCAGTGTCCGTTCATCAAGACGAGAAGAGGTACTCCTTTCAAGATCAAGAATAGGCCATACACATTTGACTCACCTTCATTTACTCACAGGAGATGATCCACCACAGTGTCCACATTGTTTTCTAAATCTGACTGTGAAACACATTCTCATCGAATGCCCACATTATAATCAAGACAGAAATACAACCCTGCTATCTTTGGTTAACCTTCGCAAACCAATAACTCTAGAGAATGTCATTGGTGACAATGCAAATATCCCTGAATTTTTTAATTTTCTGAAGAAAATTATAGTTTTTATTCATTTCTGATTTTTGCCTCTTCAAACATAAGAAGAAATTCTCATATATTATTACAATAAAGGAATAGGCGCATTATAGCCAAAGCTGCTTATGCGCCAGAAAACCCCCACAACAACAACAACAACATCAGCTCCATTCAGCACACCGAACTGAATATTCCGACTTCGCGCCAGTCTACACAGACGGTTCGAAGTCAGAATCATATGTGGGATCTGCTGCTGTCTTCACAGACAGCACTATCTCAGAGCAGATTCCCTCTGAATGCAGCATATTTACTGCTGAGCTGCACGCTGTAGAGTTAGCCTTGGATCATATTAGTAAATGCCAATACCAACGGTTCATTTTATATTCCGACTCTCTTAGCATGTTACAGGCTGTAATATCTGTGAGGTATAATCCCCATCCAGTTCTGTCTAGCATTCAGCAGAAGATTCACGTTCTCCATGATCGTGAATATGACATCCGCTTCTTCTGGATTCCGAGCCACATTGGGATTAGGGGAAATGATTTGGCTGACGCCGCAGCCAAATCAGCAATTCCCAATAATAACTGTTGCCTGTTAGTCCCTTATACAGACTACAGGCAAATAATACATCAAAACATACATTCCCAATGGCAGGACTCGTGGAATAGACAGACTGCGAATAAATTATATTGTATAAAGCCTGTAATTGAACCGTGGCAGTCTTGTCTGCGCAGGAACCGTAAGGAGGAAGTTGTTCTAGCTCGTCTCCGCATCGGACACAGTCATCTTACACATTCTTTTCTGCTGAGGGCAGATGACTGTCCTATGTGCGAGCAATGCGACACCATTTTATCTATTAATCACATTTTAACCGTATGTCCACGTTTTAGACATGAACGTGATTTATACTTTACCGTTTTTAGTCATCTGGCTGAGCCTTATACACTCAGTCAGATTTTATCTGACAATGACCATGTGTCTGCTGTTTTTAGCTTTTTAAAATCAATAAACATTTTTACTGCCATATAAAATTTACATTTTATTGTGCTTTTCCATTGATTTATCTTTTATACTTTTGTTAATATTTATTTTGACATGGTGACCTAACTAGTTAGGTCACTGAAAGTTTCAATTTTTATTAATGACATGGTCTTGGCGCATTATAGCCCTAGTAGCTAATGCGCCAATAAAACCAAAACCAAACCAAACCAATACTGTCTACACCCCATATTCAGGAAGAAGGAGTACCGCAGGGATCTATACTCAGCGCAACGTTATTTGCAATTCGAGTCAACAGCATAACTAGAGACATCCCCAAAACTGTGGAGGCATATATGTACGCGGATGACCTCGCCATCTCTTGCCAATCGCAAAACATGAACACCATTGAGCGTCAACTCCAACTTGCCATTAACAGAATTGAATCCTGGATGTCACGCAACGGATATCGTCTAGCTGTACAAAAGTCTACCACCACTCACTTTTGTAAGAAACGTGCTGTCCACCACCATCCTGAATTACGGCTAAACAATTCTCCAATACCTGTAGTAAACAGCATCAGATTTCTCGGTCTGATTTTAGATAGTAAGCTTAACTTCCAAGCACATATCACATATCTACGAACTACTTGTCTAAAACAGTTGAACATGCTTCGATCAGTCTCATCCATGTCGTGGGGAGCTGATCGGTACTCCTTACTTCACCTCTACAAATCTCTGATCCGTTCACGCTTAGATTATGGTTCTCCCGTATATGACTCAGCTAGGAAAAGCACATTAGATCGGCTGAATGTCATCCAGCACAGTGCCCTGAGGACTGCTCTGGGCGCATTCAGGACTTCTCCCATGCAAAGTCTTTATATCGAAGCCCACGAGCCTCCATTACATCTCCGTAGGAAAACATTATTGCTTTTCTATGCTTCGAAGATCCAGAGTCTTCCATCGCACCCCAGTTGGGAGTATCTTTATCACACTCGGTGGGATTCCTTTTATGAGAATAAGCCACATGAAAATCGACCTGCTTCTCTCAGGATCAAAGATCTTATTCTGAGTTGGAACATTGATTTAGCTGATATTTATCAGAACACAACTGCACCCATTCCACCTTGGATGTATGTTTGTGCCTCACATGACGCACATTTTCTCCAGTGGGAGAAGAATGTCATATCTCCCAATAACATGAGACAGTTGCACTCAGCTCATGCTAATCTTAACTCCGATTTCTGTAAAATATATACTGATGGGTCCAAAACTGATAGTATGGTAGGTGCTGCAGCTGTCTTTCCTACATGTACAATTTCAGCCACACTACCTTTATCATGCAGTGTCTTCACTACTGAGCTTTATGCCATCAAGTTAGCACTTAGTAAGATTATTGAACTTTGCATCTCACCCGCAATAATTTACACGGATTCCCTCAGTGCTATCAATGCCATAAGGAAGAATTTCTCCTCTTCTCATCCTACATTGAAAGAAATTCATTCCCAACTATTTTCCTGTAGTATGTCCAATCTGTCAATCTGCTTTTGCTGGATCCCTGGCCATTCTGGCATTCCGGGAAATGAAAGTGCGGACTATGCTGCTAAACATCCTCAACCCACTCTCTCACAACATCCTCAGGTTCCATACACTGATTACAAACCTGTTATTCGTAAAGCATGTTACCACAACTGGTCACAGATATGGAAAAGGAATACTAACAGCAAACTTTACCAAATAAAACAAGAACCAAAGCTGTGGCTCTCTTGCTTCAGACCAAACAGACGTGAGGAAGTGGTGTTGGCAAGGCTAAGAATTGGACATACACATCATACCCATCTCCACTTGCTATTGGGAGAAATTCCACCTCAGTGTTCATCCTGTAACAGTCGGCTCACAGTCCGCCACTTTCTGCTTGATTGTCCCTTGCATTCAACCATCTGGTCAAACACTTTCAATCAATTTCCAGGCTTAACGTATCACCTGATTTATCTCATATCCTAGGAAACAATGCAAATATTGAAGAACTTTTAATATACCTAAAATGTATTGGCCTATACAACAGTATATAATTTAACAACTATAAAGATAGAGTCATGCAATTAAACGATGAATAGACACAATTTGGCCTCAGATGCCCTTGTGTCTTTAAACCCAATAACAACAACAACAACAACAACTTATGTAACGCAATTCTCTGACTATTCTCATCTGTATACTGATGGATCCAAGACGGCCACACACGTTGGTGCTGCTGTTGTATTGCCAAACAACATAATCTCACAGTCTCTTCCAATAGAGTGCAGTATCTTTAGTGCTGAATTGTTTGCAATAAGTGTCGCCCTAGATCACATTGCCAAAACTTCCCTCGTAAAAAGTATTATTTTCACAGACTCATTAAGTGCAATATATGCTTTACAGACAGAAGATCATCCATCTCATCCGTATGTAAGAAAAATTCTTTCCTCCTTATCACACCTTCGGGAAAACAAACGAAGAGTCAGATTCACTTGGATTCCTGGACATTCTGGAATACTCGGCAATGAACGTGCGGATGATGCAGCAAAACATCCATCTAACAAAAATTCTCACTTGCATAAAATACCGCTCAATGACTTTAAAAACATCAATCGAAAAGCCTCTGAAAATATATGGACGCAAACCTGGAAATCTCAAACAAACAATAAATTATACCAAATCAAACAACAGCAGAAATCCTGGAAATCAAGTTTTCGGTCAAACAGACATGAAGAGGTTATCCTCGCCCGGCTTCGCATCGGACACACATATTTAACACACTCTTACCTCCTAATGAAAGACGATCCTCCACAATGCCCTCAGTGTCTGACCACACTAACAGTGAAGCACATCATCATAGAATGTCCACGATACCAACTTGCCCGCCAATCAGCTTTCAAATCGCATTCAAATGAGCCATTAAGCCTTGAACTCATTATGGGAGAAAAGTCAAACATCAGTGAACTCTTATCATACCTCAGCTTAATAAACTTAACTAATCATATCTAATATGTTAAATCAGTAACAATATAACAGGAAATAACAAAACTTGAACAGGCGCAATATAGCCGAAGTTGCTTTTGCGCCATTAAACCCCAAACAACAACAACAACAACTGCACATTGTGGTGTAGCTGTTATAACAAACCCATATGTTCCTGTCAAACAGGTCTTACTAAACTCTCCCCTCGAGGCAATAGCGGTCCGTGTAGCTGCTGACATCCATATTACAATCTGCTCCTTATATATTCCACCAAGCTTTTCCATCCAACAAAATGATCTAAACAACCTCATAGCTCAACTCCCCACACCTTTCCTCATTCTGGGAGACTTAAATGGTCATCACACACTATGGGGTAACAACAATATTGACCAAAGAGGAAAACTAATTGAAAAATGTTTAGATGATAACAACCTTCTCCTTCTAAATGACGGGTCACCTACTTACGTTCACCTTCCTTCTGGAACATGTACTGCAATAGACCTGTCTATCTGTTCTGCAACTTTGTATCCTACTCTAAAGTGGACGGCAAACAATGATCCACTGCATAGTGATCACTTTCCCATTACAATTGAATTACTAAATAAACCCTCTTATCATCTTACTAGAATTCCTCGGTGGCTAATTGATAAAGCAGACTGGGAGATGTATAAAAATTTAGCTAAAGTGGACCCTGAAATTATACAAAAATGCCCAACCAGGGAAGCGGTTGAGTATGTCACAAAAACTATACTACACGCAGCAGGACAAGCTATACCAAAATCCTTCTCAAAATTACCTGTACAACCAAAAATATGGTGGAATGACGAATGCCGTGCAGCAAAAAGAGACCAAAATAAAGCTTGGAATACTTTTAGGCGCTATCCAACCACAGCTAATCTCATTCAGTTTAAACGCGTTAGAGCAAGAGCCAGGTATGTTGTTGTTGTTGTTGTGTTTAACGACACATAGGCTACTTGGGCCATATTGTGTCTTCCTAATGGTGAATATGAAATAACTATATTTTATTATATATCCCTATCCGGTTACCCACCTCAATGTCCATTCTGTCAGACACAGCTGACAATCAAACATATTCTAATAGAATGTCCTAATTATTCAAGTAACCGGAAATCCAGTTTTTGTTCTGCATCCAATCTGCTGGAACCTTCAAATTTACTAGATGTACTTGGAAATAATGCTAATTTTGAAGCACTTTTTAGATACTTGAAAAGCATAAATATTTATAATCGCCTCTGATAACCATTATATTAATAACTCAGTCATAAGTTAATAATGAAAAGGCACAATATGGCCCAGGAGGCCCTTGTGCCAAAAAACCCAACAACAACAACAACAACAACCTATCCGGTTTAGGAAAGTAAACAGTTCTTTTTTATTAGGATCATCTCCCAGAATCTGAGTTAAATTTATTGATGTCTGCATATTAGTTAATGATTTAAAAGTGTCTAAGCGGATGTTTTGAAAGAGAGGACAGTCCACTAACAAATGACGAATGGTCAGTTGTACTTGCCATGATGGACATTGTGGAGCGATTTCATTAGTTAACAGATACAGGTGAGTGAGATGAGTATGCCCAATCCTGAGCCTTCCTAAGATTATTTCTTCTCGTCTGCTTTTCTGGAAGCTGGAGGGCCACAGCTTTGGTTCCGGTTTTATTTGGTAGAGTTTATTTCCTGGATAACCTTTCCAGATTAATGACCAGCTGTTATAACATGCTTTACGTATAATGTGTTTGTAATCCGTATATGGAACTTGAAAAGTCTGCGAAATAGTGGTTTCTATTTGTTTGGCTGCATGATCTGCTCTTTCATTGCCGGATATTCCAGAATGTCCTGGGATCCAGCAGAATTTCACAGTTTGGTTTAATTCCATATAGGCAAGTAACTTAGAATGAATCTGTTTTACTACAGGGTGAGAGGATTTGGTATTAGTATTTATGGCAGAGAGAGCACTGAGTGAGTCAGTGAATATTAAAGCAGACGGAATTAGTTGTTCAATAATGTGATCCAGAGCTAAGTTTATAGCATAGAGCTCAGCAGTGAAGATACTGCATTCTATTGGCAATGAGACAGAAGTGCTAAATGTTGGGAAGATTGCAGCAGCACCTACTTGGGTCTCGGTTTTTGATCTATCTGTATATATTTCACATGCGTTTGAATTAGAAAGAGTGTAAGTTGCATGTAACTGTGCGATATTGGAAGGAGACAGCGTGTTCTTTCCCCACTGTTGAAAGTAGTCATCATATATGGCACAGATATTTTCCCAGGATGGATGTGGTGGTGTTTTGTCCTGAAATATATTGCTGATATCTATGTTCCATGATTGAGCCAGTTCCTTAAATCTAAGTGCAGCAGGTCGGTTTTCATTAGGTTTACTGATATAAAATGACTCACATTCAGTATTGTAGAGACATCTCCAACAAGGATGAGAGGGCAGACTACGGATTTTTGCGGCATACATCAGAAGTAATGATTTTCTGCGAAGATGTAAGGGAGGTTCATGAGAAGAGCCAGGTATGTTAGACGCAGTAATAAAAAGGCCGCTTGGATTCGCTTCACTTCAACCATCAATCAAGCAACTCCCACACACAAAATTTGGAAAACAATCAGGAAAATGAGTGGTAAATATCAAACGACACCTCAGCCTATCATGGAATGGAGAGGGCAGAACATTTCTGACCCTACCCAAATTGCCAATATACTAGGAGAAACTTTTGCCAAAACATCAGCAACAGAAAGTTACATACCAGCCTTCAGAAGATTCAAAGCAAATTCAGAAAAACAAAAGTTAAACTTTTCTTCAAAAGCTGAAGAACAATATAACTTACCATTCGCTATCCACGAACTACATAGGGCCTTGTCAACATCTAGGCGTAACCCTGTAGGACCAGATAATATCCATTATTCGATGATACAGGAACTAAGTGCTGAATCACTGCAGTCACTTCTTGATCTGTTCAATAGGCTCTACTGGGAAGACACATTCCCTGAACAATGGCACCACGCTACAGTCCTTGCATTCCTTAAACCAGGAAAAGATCCGACAAACCCTACTAGCTATAGACCCATTGCCTTGACCAGTTGCCTTTGCAAAATTCTGGAAAAGATGGTGAACCGTCGTCTGATATGGTACCTGGAAAATTTCAATCTCTTAAATTCTGCACAATTCGGCATTCGACAGAACAGATCAACACTAGATATACTAGTAAAACTAGAAAATTCCATTCGGAATGCATTCCTTAGATCGGAACACCATGTAATGGTTTGCTTTGACGTCAGCAAGGCCTATGATTCCACGTGGAAGTATGGAATACTCCGCGAATTACACCGCCATGGACTTCGGGGCCATCTCCCGATTTTCATACGCAACTTCCTAGACAAGCGAACTTTCCAGGTTCGATTTAAAACTTCGCTGTCCAAACTATTTTTTCAAGAAGAAGGAGTTCCCCAGGGCTCTGTACTTAGTGCTACACTCTTTATAATTGCAATAAACACCATTGCTGAACAACTTCCAAACACTATCGATAAGGCACTGTTCGTAGATGACCTTAGTATTTCTTGCCATGCGAAAAACATGAATACGATCGAGAGACAGTTACAAGGGGCAATAAATAAGATCAGTACATGGGCACAAACCAATGGTTTTCAGCTTTGTTCTCAAAAAACGTTGTGCATCCATTTTTGCCGACAACGTAAATTGCACCCACACCCGGAACTACAAAATGAAGGGACAACCAATAGCAGTTCAACCCAGTATACGATTCTTAGGAATCACCTTAGATCATAAGCTTACCTTCCTGGAACATATTAAAAGACTAAGAACATCCTGCCAACAAAAATTAAATATTATCCGGGTTCTCTCAGCAACAAAGTGGGGAGCTGATCGCCTTACCTTATTACGGCTATACAGATCTTTAATAAGATCAAAACTTGACTATGGGGCACCAGTGTATAGCTCAGCAAGGCCTAGTGTCCTTCGCTGGCTTGATCCTCTCCATCATAGTGCAATACGCATTGCTCTAGGAGCATATCGCACGTCTCCAATACATAGTCTATATGCCGAAGCTCACGAACCCCCTCTCTCTATCAGAAGGCAACAACTTATATTACGCTATGCATATAAAATAAGATCTATGCCTGACAACCCAAATTGGGAATTACTTTTCACCCCCCAACACAGCAGGTTATACCATAAACGCCCTACTGCTAACCGACCATTAGGTATAAGAATAAGACATCTTCTAGAAGAACTTAATCTGAGTTTTGATAATATCTCAAATACCCCTCCACTGTTCCTTGCTCCGTGGAGCATTACTCCACCTTTATGTCATAAATACCTTAATAAATGGGATAAATCTGCACTACATAAAGAAAATTTCTTGCAATTATACCTTGCAGTGGTGGAGCAGTTTCCAAACTTTGTTGTAGTTCATACTGATGGGTCAAAGAATGACACCCACGTTGGAATCGCGGCAGTTTTCCCGAACATAACATTGGCCTACCAACTGCCACATGAGTTCAGTATATTTTCTGCCGAACTATTGGCAATTCAGGTCGCACTGAAGCATATAGAGACGTCCAATATTGAAAACAGTATAATTTTCTCTGATTCTCTAAGTGCACTTCAAGCCCTGGAAAACACCATGAACATCACCCACCCAGTCATAAAAGAAATAACAAACACTTTATATACCTTATCTGAGCTTGGAAGAACCATACATTTCTGTTGGGTCCCAGGACATATGGGAATTCCAGGAAATGAATTAGCAGACAATGCCGCAAAAGCGGCCGACTTACCATCTGATGTACAGTGGAGAGTTCCACATCAAGACTATAGACGAATAATACAGGAAAAATGCATGTACCAGTGGCAATCAACGTGGCAAAACCAACTTGAAAATAAGCTTCGAAGTATCAAGCCAAATCTTGAGAAATTGCCTTCAAGTCTCAGTGCAATTCGACAAGAGGATGTAATACTAGCTCGTCTCCGAATAGGTCACACTAATATTACTCATGGTTACCTTTTAAGAGGGGAGATTCACCCCCAGTGTGATCACTGTAAAACAGTGCTTTCAGTGAAACATATCCTTGTGGAATGCACAAAATTTGCAATAGAACGCCAGAATCACTTCAATCCAACCCCAACTGAAGAACCACTAACGCTTAGTTCACTTTTGGGCAATAAAACAGATGTCTCAAAGATTTTTAACTTTCTCAAAGCAATCAATGTATATCACCTCCTTTAGCTAGTCAACAATCAGTTTCCTGACTCTCGATCCATAAAGAAATAGGATAAATACTAACCTATGTATGGCGCATTATGGCCATAGACGCCCATGCGCCAAACAAATCCCCAAGCAAACAAACAAACAAACAATCCTCTCGATATCTCTAATACATTAGGCGAAACCTTTGAAAAAATCTCCGCTGTAACCGCATTTGAGCCAAGTTTCCAGGCACATAAAATACAAGCAGAAAAATATAATCTCAATTTCAGTACTTCACGACAGCATCCATATAATGTACCCCTTACCATGGCAGAGTTACGTAGCGCACTTGCAAGATCCAAAAATAGTGCTGCTGGCCCTGATGGAGTGTACTATGCCATGATATATCACTTGAGTGAAAAATCCCTTTCTGCTCTGCGAAAACTGTATAATAGAATCTTTGGCGAAGACTACTACCCTACCAGTTGGCGTCATTCTATTGTATTAGCTTTCCCAAAACCAGGAAAGGACCATTCAGATCCAGCAAATTACCGACCGATAGCGTTAACTAGTTGTATAGGAAAAGCATTAGAAAAAATAATTAATGCCAGATTGACATGGTTCCAAGAGACTGAATGCATTCTAAATCAAAATCAATATGGATTTCGAAGAACTAGATCAACACTTGACCTTATGGTCAAAGCTGAAGGAAACATCCGAAATGCATTTCTCAGGAACGAACACCTAGTGATGATATGTCTTGACATCGAAAAAGCTTTTGATACAAGGCCCCGAGTGCCAAGCGAGTGACTAAAGCGATTCTATAGTGATTTGAAAGCGAATTTCTTAAAAGAGCGATTGATTGTAGTTGAACGTTAGTTTCTAATTTCCAAAGTTATATAATTTTGCTCTTCTAAAGTAAAGAAGTCAGCTTACTCAACAGAAAGGAAAGCCACCTTTCTTCTTGTATATAAAACTAATCTACTAACGTACTAACACTAACAACCTTATCGCTTGGTCACTGGTGGCACCGCTCCTGCCTCCACGTGGCGGGGCTGGAAGCCTGGGAGGAGAAATACACTCTCCCGGGACTAAAAGGAGCAACTATGGACAACACAAAACAGTCCTACTATGGCTCTCTTGATCCAGATTCAAGTAGACATGACAACCATGATAATTTGAATAAATCCCATGCTAAGAGACAAAAAAAAGAAGGGACAGATTTTTCTGCTCCTCTCTTCTTAATATTACATTCCTCCACAGACCAACCATTGAGTAAACTCTCCCCATTTTTCATTCAGAAATGTCTCGAAAATGTGGCTGGGCCTCCAAAAATGGTTCGGCGACTAAGATCTGGAGACCTATTAGTGGAGATGAGTGAACACAGACATGCTGAAAGACTCTTGAAAATATCTACCTTTGGTGGAATTCCCACAAACGTTACCCCACATGCCACCTTGAACTCCTCTAAAGGGGTAATATCTGAATGGGATCTTCTAAATGTATCAGAGGATGAACTTGTCTCCGAATTAAGTAACCAAAATGTAGTCCAGGCAAAAAGAATTATCATCAAAAAAGATGGAGAGCCTGTCCCTACACGAACAGTCATATTGACATTTAAGTCACGAAATCTCCCCGCAACTATAAAAGCTGGATATCTCAGATGCCATGTTCGACCGTACATACCCAACCCAGTTCGGTGCTTTAAGTGCCAAAAATTCGGTCATTCACAAACTGTGTGCAGAGGTATAGCCACTTGTGCTTCTTGTGGTTCAAAAGAACACACACATACGGACTGTAATAATGAAATCCAAAACTGTCCTAACTGCCAGGGAAATCATTCGGCCTTTTATAAGGAGTGTATCCAATGGAAAAGAGAGAAGAACATTCAGAGATATAAAATAGAGAATAAAGTGTCATATCAAGAGGCAAAGAAACACTTTGAAATCCCTACTAAATCATCTACATACGCCTCAGTTTGGCCCCGAGTGCCAAGCGTTTCTAGTGATCAGGCGATATCTCTGCGATTATAAAGCGATTTCTAAAGTGATAGTGATACACGTTTATAGAGTTTAAAGAAAATTCTCTATTGTACATATATATATATATAGTTGCTGAAAAGTACCAGCACAAAGAATCCTAAGAAAGGAAAGACACCTTTCTTTTATTTATTTTCTAGTTTACTAACTACTAATCAACTTCCGCTTGGTCACTAGGTGGCACCGCTCCTGCCTCCCCGTGGCGGGGCCGGAAACCTGGGAGGAAAAGCTCTCACTCCCAGGGCTAAAAGGAGCAAACATGAATGATCCAAACATCACAACCACAGATCCCAAAGATCCGACTCCTTTGAGTCGGAAAAATGAGGATAATGAGACAAATGTTACCAAAAGACAAAAAAAGGAGATAACATCGCTTCATGCACCTACCTTTCTAGTCCTTCATTCAACATCAGAACAGCCATTGGGAAAACTGTCGCCATTTGTAATCCAAAAATGCCTAGAAAGTGTAGCTGGAACACCAAAAAATGTCAAGAGACTGAAATCAGGCGACATTTTAGTCGAGACAGCCAGTGCCAAACATGCAGAAAGACTGCTTCAGATGAGAACTTTTGGAGGGATCCCAGTAGCAGTCTCTCCCCATAACAGCCTAAACACATCAAAAGGAGTAATTTCTGAATGGGACCTTATTAGTGTCTCAGAAGAAGAAATTAAAAATGAGCTAGAAGATCAAGGCGTCATTGCGGTGAGAAGGATTAATGTTACTAGAGATGGTATACTTACTCCAACTAGAAATTTGATACTGACCTTTAACACTCCCAAACCACCTACATCGGTAAAGGCCGGATATCTAAATTGTAACATCAGACCATACATTCCGAATCCTCTCCGCTGCTTTAAATGCCAAAAGTATGGTCATTCACAAATGGCATGCCGTGGAGTTCCTATCTGTTCCAACTGTGGATCTCAAGATCATACCAATCAGAACTGTCCAGCCGAGCAACCAAAGTGTCCATATTGTAAGGGGGATCATTCCGTCTATTCTAAGAACTGCGAATTCTGGAAAAGAAAAAAGCAGATTCAACGATATAAAGTAGAACACTCCGTAACATACCAAGAAGCTAAGAGAACTGTACTCCCGACTATTTTAAACAGACCTTCCTATGCACAGGTCATAAAGAAATGGCGTACAATAGAGACGCAAACAGATTTCACGATTCCCCCAAAGAAGTCTATTTCAGACTGGGCACGAGGTCTACTTCTCACATCCCAGCCAAAACAAAAAGAGAAAGTCACAAACACACCACTATCTGTACCTCCGAATGCAAAACACACAGAAACAAAAGCCACAGAAAAACGTAATGTCATAAGCCAGAAGCCAACAGAACAAATGGATACAGAATTGACCAATCAAGCAGAGGAATCAGTACTAGAGGTTTTGCGGAAGAAGAGATGGATACCGGCAAACCATATTTTCCAAAGGAAAAACATAAACTTGAAAAGCTTAAAGCAACAGCTAAGAAACAGTCTGACACTTTCTCGAAAACCAAATAATAGGGATTATAATCCAATGGAACTGCAGAGGTTTCCGCACTAATATACATGATATATATGATCTGATTGCACAGCATACCCCGCTGTGTCTTTGCCTGCAAGAAACGTATCTCAGACCTCAAGACTCTCCCACAGTAAAGAACTATATCACATACCGTAAAGACAGAGTAACAGGTGGCACGACCCATGGTGGTGTGGCAATTTTGGTAAAATCACACATTCCTTCCCAAGTTCTTCCACTAAACACAACCCTTGAGGCGGTTGCAGTACGCATAGCCATTAAATCTCTCATAACCATTATAACAATTTACGTTCCCCCAAACCAAGAATTACAACAACAAGACTTGGAAGATATATTAACTCAGTTACCTCCACCCTACTGTATACTGGGAGACCTCAATGGACACAGTCCTATGTGGGGAAACACAGCCATAGACCGGAGAGGAAAACAGATCGAAAAATGGATAGAACAGAATGACTTAACCCTGTTGAATGATGGCACACATACATACACGCATCTTCCATCGGGAAACAGCACAGCTATTGACCTATCATTATGCTCTCCAACATTATTTCCAATACTTGATTGGTCTGTACACAGAGATCCTCTCAGCAGCGATCACTATCCAATAATCATTTCCATGATATCAGGAACCACATGTCAGTCATGTAGAAATCCCAAATGGAAAGTAAATGAAGCAGATTGGGAACAGTATAAATCCATTGTAAAATTAGATGCAGATATTATCAAGCAAAAGCCTTTAGATGCAGCAGTACAATATGTAACAAATAAACTAATCCAAGCTGCTGAGCAGACTATTCCAAAAACATCACCACACCTTCCAAGACATCCAAAACCATGGTGGAATGAAGAATGTTCACACGCTAAAAGAGAGAGAATTAAAACCTGGAATAATTTCCGAAGATGTCCCACTACAGAGAACCTAGTATTATTCAAAAAGGCACGAGCGCGAGCCAGGTATGTTAGAAGAGCCAGTAGCAAAGCATCCTGGATAAAATTTGCATCCACTTTAACAAGTCCCACACCATCTCAAACTGTCTGGAATAAAATCAGAAAAATGAATGGCAGATACCAGATTAATCCACCCCCAATCCTAGACTGGAATGGACAAATCACCGCACAGCCTTCAGAAATAGCCAATGCACTGGGTGAAACCTTTGCCAAAACATCAGCAACCACATCATATACTCCTAATTTTCAAACATACAAGGCAAGAATAGAAAAACACAAACTGAATTTTTCCGCAAGAAATGACGAACAGTACAACCTTCCGTTCCATGATTACAATCATTTAACACTGCAGTGTGTCCTAGGAGATCGAGAGAACATAGATGACATTTTTCTTTTTCTAAAATTTATTCATAAATATCACCTTATCTGAACTGCTATCTCCTGTAAGAAAAACGAAGGAAATATCAGACAGTAATTAGTGCATTATAGCCTAAGTTGCTGATGCACCAATGAATCTAACAAACAACAACAACAACAACAACAACCTTCCGTTAACTTTCCATGAATTAAAAACAGCTCTGTCGCAGAGAAAGCAAAGCGCTGTAGGACCAGACCAAATTCACTACATCATGATAAAGGAACTTGACCACCAATCCCAAATGGCATTACTTGAACTGTTCAACAAAATCTTTCTAGAAAACCAGTTTCCACATAGTTGGAATCATTCAATAATTCTGGCCTTCCCAAAACCGGGAAAGGATCTTTCCAATCCACGCAACTACCGTCCAATTGCTTTAACAAGTTGCCTAGGCAAAGTTATGGAAAAAATCATCAACGCTCGTTTAATGTAGTATTTGAACAGTAATAATCTTCTCGACCCGGCACAGCATGGTTTCAGGAAAAATCGCTCAACACTAGACCTACTTATAAAACTAGAAAACAGTATACGGAATGCCTTCATCCGCAAGGAACATCACGTCATGATCTGCTTTGATATAGAAAAAGCTTACGATACGGCATGGCGTTATGGAATCCTACAAAACCTACACCTCCTTGGTTTACGTGGACATCTTCCTAAATATATCCAAAATTTCTTGCAACACAGGACATTCCAAGTTAGGCTGCAGACAATCCTTTCAAAGGTTTTCATCCAAGAAGAAGGAGTGCCTCAGGGGTCTGTGCTTAGCACTACCCTGTTCGCTATTAAAATAAATACAATAACCGAGCACATTCCAAGAATCGTTGACGCAGCTTTATACGTTGACGATTTCAGCATTTCCTATCACTCTCAGAATATGCGAAGTATAGAACGTCAGCTACAAGGAACAATAAACAAAATAAGCAAATGGGCTCAAACAAATGGCTTCCGGATTTCCACACAAAAAACTGCGTGTATACACTTCTGTAGAAAACGAAACCTATACCCTGATCCCGAATTGAAACTTGACGGACATATTATCCCAGTAATACCAAGCATAAGATTCTTAGGACTTCTTTTGGATAAGAAACTAACATTCCTTGATCACATTAAACAACTCAGGCTTTCTTGCTTAAAGAAATTAAACATTCTCAAAGTTCTTTCCGCAACAACTTGGGGAGCAGATCGATATACACTTCTCAAACTTTATCGATCTATAGTTCGTGCCAAACTAGATTATGGAGCAGCTGTTTACGACTCGGCTAAACCAAGTGCTTTGAGATGGTTAGACCCCATACACCACAGTGCACTCCGTATAGCACTCGGCGCTTTTCGAACTTCACCTATACAAAGCCTTTATGCAGAAGCCCATGAACCTTCATTACAGCTTAGACGACAGAACTTGTTATTGCACTATGCCGTCAAGATAAAATCTATCAGTGATCATCCAAATAGAGACTTTCTGTTTTCATATAACTGGGAAAACATATACCAAGCCCATCCACGGATGAATCGACCTGCCAACATCCGTCTGAAAGATTTACTGCTAAGCCGAGAGCGAGCTTGATTATGACAACGTAGCTACTGCAATTGCACAGACCATTCCACCATGGTGCATAGTTCAACCCATATATGATATGTATTTTCAAACCTGGGGGAAAAACACTCTATCCAGAAAAAACTACCAGCAGTTATATGCAGCATACAAAGAACAATATCCAAATCACACTTTCATATATACAGATGGGTCTAAATCAGAGACTTGTGTAGGAGCTGCAATTCATTTTGAGGATCGTACCTTCATCCAACAACTCCCAAAAGAATGCAGTATTTTTACTGCTGAATTACAAGCCATTTCAATGGCTATAAACCACATCAAACATAAACAGATAGCAAACAGCATTATTTTCACGGGCTCGCTTAGCTCTGTTACTGCCTTGCAGAACGCAAATACCAAAGGACATCCAATCCTACAACATATCCAATTTTCAGTATCAAAGGTATTACAAAGAAATCACAATATCAGATTCTGCTGGATCCCAGGCCACACAGGAATAACTGGAAACGAAAGAGCAGACAAAGCAGCAAAAGAAGCTTCCACATCTGATTATGCCTTTCATACAATGCCATATACAGATTACAAATCCTTGATCCACCAAAGCAGTATAAAACAATGGCAAAAACACTGGCTAGATCAGACTAACAACAAACTTCGCCTAATAAAAGAAACACTTCGACCATGGTCTACTAGCTTCCGACCGAATAGACAGGAAGAAGTGATCCTCGCTCGATTGCGAATCGGGCATACACATATGACACACTGTTACCTACTCAGAGGTGAAGATCCCCCTCAATGCCAAAACTGTCAAGTTCCGCTGACTATACATCACTTCATGGTGAACTGCCCAAAATTTCATAGAGAACGTCAAAGAGCCTTTCAATCAATAATGAATAAACAAAACAATCTCATGCTTAAAACAATTTTAGATGACCGGCCAAATATAACCGAAGTTTTCTCCTTCCTCAAGTTAACTGGATACTTTCAAAACATATAAAATTAATAGTACACCTTTTATAGAGAAACTACACAATATATATAGCAAAGTCTTGGTTCTGCCATAAACCACAAGTAAAGTGAAAAAATGCTGATATACAAAACTCTCCTACCTAGGCTAGGCGCATTATAGCCTAAGCTGCTCTTGCGCCAATAGCTTTCAAATAACAACAACAACAACAACGCCTCAGTTACTCAACAGCTACGCACAATATCAACTCAGACTGACTGCTCTGTCCCACGAAATATCTCTATATCTGGTTGGGCAAAATCATTACTTACTTCATTAAAAGAACAATCTCCCTCAAAATATGCAACCCAAGAAGTAAATACTCCAGTAACAATACCTCCAGATAAGAATCCCAATCAGCAACCGAAAGTACAAACTAAGAGCTCTGAAAGAACTGATACGCACACATTCAGATCTGATACCATGGACACTGATGAAAAAGCGGATGAAGATGACATATTTCTTGAAATTCATCCAGAAGATGACATTGAAACAAGCAGACCAGTCTTCTCAAAGAAGGATAAAGGAAAAATTGACAGGCGTAAGCAAACTACCTCACGAAAGTTAACAGACACCAGTTAACAGACACCAATTATTCAGTGGAATTGTCGTGGGCTCCGTGCTAACTTTGACGATTTTTATGATCTCCTATCTGAATACAAGCCTGTTGCAGTATGCATTCAAGAAACAAATCTCACAAATGCAATATCTATGAAAATTAAGCATTACAATATGTACAGAAAAGATAGAAACTCATTTAATTTAGCTCATGGAGGAGTAGCACTCATAGTGAACTCTTCGGTGCCCTCTAGACCTATCCCCCTGCAAACATCTTTAGAGGCTATTGCTGTCCGTGTCACCTTCGGAATCACAATAACATTAGTGTCATTGTATCTATCTCCAAATCATACATACACCTTTGCTGATTTAGATAATTTAGTAATGCAAATACCTGCTCCCTTTTGTATTATGGGTGACTGGAATGGCCATCACCCGCTATGGGGTTCTCAACATCTTGACTCCAGAGGACAGATAATTGAAAAAATATTAGACAAACATAACCTGACAATTTTAAACACTGGTGCTCACACATATGTGCATTTACCATCTGGCTCAACCTCTGCTATTGATCTTTCTATATGCTCTCCAGTGATAGTTCCTCTCATAGACTGGACCGTTACTAATAACCCACGCTGTAGCGATCACTTTCCTATCATCTGTACTTTCTGTATAAGTTCTACCCCTCAGAGTAACATTAGGACCACCTGGAAATTTGCTAAGGCTAACTGGATTAAATACCAAGAAATAGCTCACTTAGATACTGTCTTCATAGCAACCCACACAATTGACTCTGCAGTAAGCTACATTACAGATACAATAATGAAAGCATCCGAGACTGCTATACCAAAATCATCATCCAAAATCCGGCTTCATCCAAAAATGTGGTGGAACGAAGCATGCAACAGTGCTAAAAAAGAAAGGAACAAATATTGGAATATTTTTCGAAAATATCCAACCACAGCTAACCTCCTACAGTTTAAGAGAGTCAGAGCTAAAACTCGTCATATAAGACGGGAGAGTAAAAAAGAAGCATGGGCGCATTATGCCTCCACCATAAACAGATCCACGGATACTTCTACAATATGGAAAAAAATCAAAAGAATTAATGGTAAATACTCGCAGACAACTTCTCCTATTCTACTTGTAAAAGGGAAAGAAATGTCTGAACCTACAGAAATTGCCAATGCCTTAGGTACTACATTTGAAACGCTTTCAGCTGTTGCCACATATGAACCTGCATTTCAATTGCTAAAATCCCAGACAGAAAAATACAAACTAAATTTTAATACTGTCATCCTTCATTCTTATAATCTGCCTCTGACCATGAATGAATTGCGTAATGCACTTGCACGAGTGAAAAACAGTGCTCCAGGTCCCGACGGGATTTATTACACCATGATCTGTCATCTAAGTGAGGAATCATTAACTGTACTCTTACAACTGTATAACAGAATTTTCTTAGAGGAGTATTACCCCGCTAGCTGGTGCCATTCTTATGTGCTAGCCTTCCCGAAACCAGGGAAAGACCACACAGATCCCAAAAATTACCGTCCTATTTCTCTAACCAGTTGTCTAGGAAAAACATTAGAAAAAATAATTAACGCCAGACTGACATGGTTATTAGAGACTCAAAACATTTTAAGCCCAAGTCAGTATGGTTTCCGGAGAAAAAGATGTACGCTTGATCTCATTATCAAGGCCGAAACAAATATCCGGAATGCATTCTTGAGAAATGAACACCTAGTTATGGTATGCGTTGACATCGAAAAGGCCTTTGATACAACTTGGCGATATGGAATTCTTCAGGACTTGCATAAATTTGGACTTCGGGGTCATCTCCCAAAATTTATTAAGAACTTTCTAGGCAATAGATCCTTTCAAGTCCGATTCCACTCTTCATTATCTCGAACATATGTACAAGAAGAGGGATTTGGCCGTAGTAGCCCTTGTGTCGTTAAACCGAACAACAACAACAACAACAACAACAACAAGAGGGAGTTCCCCAAGGATCAGTGTTGAGCGCCACACTCTTTGCCATTAGGATTGAATTGATTCTATTACCAAGTGCATACCTAACACAGTTGACGCATACTTGTACGCTGACGATCTTGCCATGTCATGTCATTCTCAAAATATGAGACTTATTGAAAGACAACTACAAAGCACCATTAACAAAATAGTCTCTTGGGCCAAAAATAATGGATATCGGCTTTCAAAACCAAAAACGACTGCTGTACACTTCTGTCACAAACGTTCTTTACATCCGGATCCAGACCTTCAGTTGGATTCTCACTGTATTACTTTCCAACCCAGTATTAGATTTCTTGGTGTAATATTTGATAAAAAACTAAACTTCCTGGAACATATAAAACATATTCGTACAAGTTGTCTTAGAAAACTAAATCTTCTCAGAGTAATTTCTTCTATGTCATGGGGTGCAGATCGTTACGTGCTGTTACATCTATACCGCTCACTGATCAGATCCCGGTTAGACTATGGGTCTCCTGCATATGACTCAGCCATGCCAAGTGTATTGAAATGGCTTGACCCTGTACATCACAGTGCATTAAGAGTTGCACTGGGGGCTTTTCGCACATCGCCAATTTTAAGCCTGTATACCGAAGCCTATGAACCACCGTTACACCTTAGGCGGGAAACTCTACTACTAAATTATGCCATAAAATGGAAATTTTCAAAAGCAGACTGGAACAAGTTCACAGATTTAATTTCCTTTGATAATGAAGTCATCAAAAGCCAGTCCATAGATAAAGTTACCGACCACATTACTGCACAAATAATAACAGCTGCAACCTGTGCTATACCAAAAACCACAGCCAGTCCTCGCAGACATGCCAATATCTGGTGGAATGATGCATGCCGTGATGCTAAAAGAGAAAAGAATAAAGCATGGAATCGATTTCGCAAGTATCCAACAACTTAAAACTTGATTAATTTTAAGAAACTTAAAGCAAAGGCACGTTATGTGCAGAGAAAAGCGAAAAAAGACTCTTGGATCCGGTTCGCTTCCACTATTACTAAAAATACAGAGATTAGAAAAATCTGGAATAAAATAAAAAAACTGAATGGTAAACTGTTTCCCGAATCAATGCCGATTATAAGCTGGAAAGGTAAAGACTTCTCCACTCCAACAGAAATTGCAAATGCCCTGGCAGATTGCTTTTTCCAAATATCCGCAGCATCAGCATATGAGTCTACTTTTAAACAGCTAAAAGCTAAAGCAGAAAAGCATAACCTGAACTTCAATACAAGGGCATCTCCTCCATATAACCGACCTTTTACATCATTTGAACTAGAGAGCTGTCTAAATAGGTCGGGTGATAGTGCACCAGGGCCTGATGGGATATACTATATAATGCTTAAACATTTAAACAAACAAGCTTTGAATTCATTGCTAATATACTTCAACCGGATATTCTCAGATGGCTACTTTCCTCTTTCTTGGCGTCACTCAATAGTTCTAGCGTTTGCTAAACCTGGAAAGGATCAATCAGATCCACGAAACTATCGGCCAATATCTCTCAGCAGTTGCCTTGGTAAGACACTAGAAAAAATGATCCACGCCCGCTTAGTATGGTATCTAGAATCTCATTCGGTGATGAATAAGAATCAGTACTGATTTCGGAAAAATCGGTCAACTCTAGACCTTATGGTCAAGGCAGAATCCAACATACGCAATGCTTTTATCCGTAAAGAACATCTAGTCATGATTTGCTTGGATATCGAAAAAGCCTTTGATACCACCTGGCGGTATGGCATACTTCAAAATCTGTATGCCACAGGGCTCCGGGGTCAACTACCCCTTATCATACAGAGTTTTCTAGAAAACAGGACCTTTCAAGTGCGTTACTGCAATTCACTCTCCCGTACATTTGTCCAAGAAGAAGGGGTCCCACAAGGATCAGTTCTAAGTGCAACGCTCTTTGCGGTTAGGCTAAATAATGCAACAGAAAATATTCCGGCTAATGTTGACACCTATTTATATGCAGATGACCTTACTATATCCTATCATTCACAAAGCATGCGGTCCATTGAGCGACAATTGCAGCTCTCGATAAATAAAATAGAATCATGGGCATCCCGCAATGGCTATCGTCTCTCTGCAACAAAAACAACTGCTATCCATTTTTGCAAAAAGCGTCAGCTCCATCCAGATCCCGAGCTAATATTAGGAACCCAAAAAATACCACTTAGCAAAAGTATCCGGTTCTTGGGCCTTACACTTGACACCAAACTTACCTTTCAGGCACATATACGACAAATAAGAACTCAGTGCATGAAGGCCCCAAGTGCCAAGCGATAGGGACCAAGCGATTTTCTTAAGCGAATTATAAAGTGATCCTTCCAAGTGATTTTGTTCTCTTTCATTTCTAGCCGCTCTTATTCTTAGTTCATTGTAAGTGGTTCTTCACTTAGCAGATTTTAAGTAGAACCCAGGAAGGAAAATCACCTTTCTTTTTTAGGATAATTATCCATTTTCTCACTAACAAACTAATCCGCCAGCCGCTTGGTCACTAGGTGGCACTGCTCCTGCCTCCCCGTGGTGGGGCCGGAAACCTGAAAGGAAAAATAATCCTTTCAGGGCTAAAAGGAGCAACAATGGACTTGACAAACCAGGCTTCTCCTGGAATTATGGATCAAACTGATCACAATCGGCAGCAAGATGATCTTAATCCATCTACTGCCAAAAGACAAAAGAAAGATGTGACCCAAACCATCTCGCCACTCTTTCTAATTGTTCATTCCCTATCAGACCAACCAGTTAGTAAACTTTCTCCCTTTGTTATACAGAGGTGTCTAGAACATATAGCTGGTCCACCGAAAATGGTTCGCCGCTTGAAATCAGGCGACCTTCTGATAGAAACGACAAATCATCGACATTCTGAGCTTCTTCTTGAAACTAAAACTTTTGCAGGGTTTCCCATCAAAGTCACTCCACATGCCACTTTAAATTCATCTAAAGGGGTTATCGTGGAATGGGACCTCCTAAATAGCTCTGAAGAAGAAATCGTACAAGAGCTACAAAATCAGAATGTCACACATGCCAAAAGAATCCTTATTAAAAAGGATGGAAACCTCGTTCCAACCCGCACCATCATACTTACTTTCAGTACTCCAACTCTACCATCATCAGTCAAAGCCGGGTACCTGAATTGCCAGGTAAAGCCATATATCCCCAATCCAATACGATGCTTCAAGTGTCAAAAATATGGCCATTCCCAAACAGTATGCAGAGGACAAGCTATTTGTGCCACTTGCGGCTCAAAAGAACATACCTGTAAAGAATGCAATACACAGTCTCCTCTCTGCCCAAACTGCAAAGGAGAACACCCTGCCTATTCCAGAGACTGTAATATATGGAAAAGAGAAAAGCAAGTTCAAAAATATAAAACTGAACATAAGGTAACATATCAAGAAGCCAAAA
The DNA here is from genome assembly GCF_048544385.1 of Mastigoproctus giganteus. NCBI lineage: Eukaryota > Metazoa > Arthropoda > Arachnida > Uropygi > Thelyphonidae > Mastigoproctus > Mastigoproctus giganteus. Next base: position 124,766,892 of record NC_143586.1, read on the forward strand.
AGCAGATACCACTATTTCCAGCAGTGAGATCATATGCAGCAGCAACAGCAGCAACTACAGTGCAGAAAACAAAGGTAATTGCAATACAGACTGACATCACAATCCCGCCTAACATCTCAATAGCAGACTGGGCACGTAACATTCTTTTACAACCAAAACAAAAAGTTGATCAGGCAATTAATACACCCATTGTAATCCCACCAGATGCTAAAGATCCAACACCAACAAGCAGTACAAATTCCACCAAACCTGTTGAAAAAACACAAAAAAATACTGACACTATGGAAATTGATGAAAAGGAGAAAGAAGATGAACCAGTTCTGGAACTTTACGCAAATGATGACATGGATAGTGTTGGCCGACCAAGCTTCCCCAGAAAAGAAAAAATCAAAACAGATCGATTAAAACAAGCAACTCATCGTAAGTCATCTGAATCAAGTACTAAACCCAAATAATGCGTACACTTCTACAATGGAATTGTCGTGGCATTCGAAGTAATCTAAGCGATATCAAAGATCTAATTTCTGTATATGCTCCCGCAAGTATCTGTTTGCAAGAAACAAACCTAACTCCGAACATTAGTATTTCAATCAAGAACTACAATATATATAGGCAAGATCGAAAAACCAATACAGGTCATGGAGGAGTCGCCATTCTTGTTGACTCTAATGTTCCATCCAAGCATATTCAGCTACAAACACCCCTTGAAGCAGTCGCGGTACGCATCGTGACTGGAATTACCTTGACTATGAGTTCGCTCTACCTTCCACCTAATCATGCGTACACACTGCAAGAATTTGAGGATTTAATTGAACAATTACCATCTCCTTTTTGTTTGATGGGGGACCTTAATGGGCATCATACCATCTGGGGATCACTTCATACAGACAAAAGAGGACAGATGATTGAAAAACTTATAAATAATAGGAACCTAACACTCTTAAACACAGGTACCCACACCCATGTCCACTTACCAACAGGAACTACCTCTGCAATTGATCTCACCATCTGTTCCCCAGCTCTCTTTCCTCTCCTTGACTGGTCTGTTTCCGATGATCCTTATAGCAGTGATCATTACCCAGTTGTTTGTCACCTACTAGCAAATGATGTACAGCAACCTATAAGAGGTATAAAATGGAAATTCTGCAAAGCAAACTGGGAAAAATACCAATATGCTGCTTCTTTAGATGAGAAAATCATAAGACATACTGATATCAATAATGCTGTTACTCATATCACAAATCAAATAATTTCTGCCGCAAACATTGCAATACCAAAGACAACTAACCAGTCTCATAAACATTACAAGCAGTGGTGGAATGAAGAATGCTTGGAAGCAAAGAAAGAAAAAAATAAGGCTTGGAATCAATTCAGAAAGTATCCCACCACCACCAATCTCATAAAATATAAGAAAGCCAGAGCAAAAGCACGCTATATACGCCGGAAATCTCAGAAAGAATCATGGATATCCTTTGCAAGCAAAATTAATAGAAATACGGACAGTAGAATAATATGGAATAAAATTAGACAAATTTCAGGCAAATATACAACCGTCCCTAAACCGATCATAAGCTGGAAAGGTCATGACATAACTGAACCAGAAAAAATTGCAAATCTACTAGGAGAAACATTCCTAGCCATGTGCTGTGATGGGCTTGCTGTATTTGCAATAAATGAATATTTATTTGAGGAATTGTCAGCAACAACGTCATACAGACCAATCTTTCAAACATATAAAGCTCAAATTGAAAAATACAAAATTAATTTCCATGCAGCTCATGAGATTTCATACAATCAATCCTTCACTATAAATGAATTGCATAAAGCCCTAGCCAAATCTAAAGAAAGCGCAGCAGGTCCGGATGGAATCCACTATCAAATGATTAAACGCCTCTCTAAAAATTCTTTATGCCTGCTGTTACTGCTATATAATAGGATATACCTTGAGGATGCATATCCAGACTCTTGGCGACATTCGTTTGTACTGGCCTTTCCAAAACCTGGGAAGGACCATTCAAATCCATATAATTATCGTCCCATCGCACTCACCAGCTGTCTAGGTAAAATTTTAGAAAAAATGGTGAATGATCGTTTAACATGGTGTCTTGACTTCCATAACCTCCTGAGTCCTAGTCAATATGGTTTTCGGAAAAATAGATCCACAATAGACATAATGACAAAAGCTGAATCAAATATTCGCAATGCCTTTCTCCGAAACGAACACCTTGTAATGATATGCCTCGATATTGAAAAGGCGTTCGATACTACGTGGAGATATGGTATCCTTCATGAATTGTACAAATTAGGTCTTCGAGGCCATCTACCAAAGTTTCTTCAGAATTTCATGACTAAAAGAACTTTTCAAGTCCGTTATCATCATATTCTGTCTCTAATATACAATCAAGAACAGGGGGTCCCCCAAGGCTCAGTCCTCAGTGCAACCCTTTTCGCTATCAAAATAAACCCTGTAACAGAAGTTATTCCAGCAACAGTTGAAACCTACCTATATGCCGACGACCTCACAATATCATGTCACTCACAGAATATGCGGACAATCGAGAGGCAGCTCCAATGTGCTATTAACAAAATAGAGTCCTGGTCCACCTATAATGGGTATCGAATCTCAGTACAAAAGACAGTGGCAATACACTTCTGCAGAAAACGAAAGATGCATCCTGATCCAGAACTAAGGATAAGCAATCGACAAATTCCACTCAAACAGAGCATCCGGCTACTAGGACTAATCATGGATCAAAAATTAAATTTCCTAGAACACATAAAATATCTACGTACAATGTGCTTAAAGAAATTAAACATTCTACGAGCTGTATCAGCCATGACATGGGGAGCTGATCGTTACTCACTTTTGCATGTTTATCGTGCAATGATAAGATCTAAATTAGATTATGGTTCACCCATTTACTCCTCAGCTAGGAAAAGTGTGTTGAACTGGTTAGATCCAATTCATCACAATGCACTACGTGTTGTTTCAGGAGCCTTCCGTACCTCACCTGTGTATAGTCTATACACAGAGATCCATGAACTCCCACTCAGTCTTCGTAGACAAGTTCTTCTTATGAACTATGCTGCGAAGGTTCAAAGCCTTCCTGGACATCCAACATGGCAATATCTTTATAAACCGAAATGGGAAAATTTATATACGAACAAACCAAATATATGCAAACCTGCAGGCATCCGACTAAAAGAAATACTCTCACAATTGAACTTAAGTATGGATAAAATCTACCAAGATACCCCCACAGCCCTTCCACCTTGGGAAATCAGTTCAGTTGACTGTGACATGGTCCTCATAAAATCGAAACAGAACAATATCCCAAGTCAAAATATAAAACAGCTACATTCCTCTTATGTAACACAATTCTCTGACTATTCTCATTTGTACACTGATGGATCCAAGACGGCTACACACGTTGGTGCCGCTGTGGTATTGCCAAACAGCATAATCTCACAGTCTCTTCCAATAGAGTGCAGTATTTTTAGTGCTGAACTATTTGCAATTAGTCTCGCCCTAGATCACATTGCCAAAACTTCCCCCGTAAAAAGTATCATCTTCACAGACTCGTTAAGTGCAATATATGCTTTACAGACAGAAGATCATCCATCTCATCCGTATGTAAGAAAAATTCTTTCCTCCTTATCACACCTTACGAAAAACAAACAAAGAGTTAGATTCACTTGGATTCCTGGACATTCTGGAATACTAGGCAATGAACGTGCGGATGATGCTGCAAAAAATCCGTCTAACAAAAATTCTCACTTGCATAAAATACCGCTCAATGACTTTAAAAACATCAATCTAAAAGCCTCTGAAAATATATGGACGCAGACCTGGAAATCTCAAACAAACAATAAATTATACCAAATCAAACAACAGCAGAAATCCTGGAAATCAAGTTTTCGGTCAAACAGACATGAAGAGGTTATCCTCGCCCGACTTCGCATCGGACATACATATTTAACACACTCTCACCTCCTAAGGAAAGACGATCCTCCACAATGCCCTCAGTGTCTGACCACACTAACAGTGAAGCACATCATCTTAGAATGTCCACGATACCAAATTGCTCGCCAATCAGCTTTCAAATCGCATTCAAATGAACCATTAAGCCTTGAACTCATTATGGGAGAAAAATCAAACGTCAGTGAACTCCTTTCATACCTCAGCTTAATAAACTTAACTAATCATATCTAATATGGTAAATCAGTAACAATATAACAGGAAATAACAAAACTTGAACAGGCGCAATATAGCCGAAGTTGCTTTTGCGCCATTAAACCCCAAACAACAACAACAACAATCAGTGCATGAAAAAGATTAATATCCTCAAAGTTATATCTTCCATGACATGGGGAGCCGATCGCTTCACTCTTCTACCTCTGTATCGAACCTTAATAAGATCTCGTCTAGATTATGGAGCCCCAGTTTATGATTCTGCACGAAAGACAGCATTGGCTTGGCTCAATCCGGTCCAGCATAGTGCTCTCAGGATTGCCTTAGGGGCCTTTAAGACATCCCCAGTGCAAAGTATGTATATAGATGCCAATGAACCTCCACTACATCTTAGGAGAAAAGTATTGCTTCTTAGTTATGCAGTCAAATTACGTAGTCACCCGTCTCATCCCATCTGGACATATCTTTTTGAACCGCAGTGGGAAAACTTATATAGAAATAAACCCAACGAAAACAAACCTGCTGGTATTCGGCTACAAGAGGTAACTCAAAATTGGAACATCTATCTTGGAAATATCTTTCAAGCTACGGACGCAGTACAAGCACCATGGGCAATGTATATACCTCATTGCGATGACTATTTTCTTCAGTGGGGAAAACACTCCTTATCGAACCACAATCTCAGACAACTACATGCGAATCACGCATTGACCAATGCTCACAGTCTTCAGATATACACGGACGGCTCCAAAACTGATGTCTCCGTGGGAGCTGCAGTAATGAGTCCTGCATGCACTGTCTCTGTCCAATTACCACTTGAATGCAGTGTTTTTACGGCCGAACTATACGCAATCAAAATGGCTTTAAAACTCCTTAACGATGTTCCAAACACCCAAGTAATAATATATACAGACTCTTTAAGTGCGGTGAATGCTCTGCAGAATAAATCACAACATTTGCATCCATTCCTCTCACAAATCAGGTCACAGTTATGCCAACTCAACAAAAATAATCGGACTGTTACGTTTTGCTGGATACCGAGCCACGTTGGAATTCCAGGAAATGAGCGTGCAGACGAAGCAGCAAAACACCCCACTTGCTTCGATTCCACCCCTGTTCCTTTTTCTGACTACAAACCAGTCATACGGCGGATATGTACTGAGATGTGGTCTGAAATGTGGCATAATCAAACCGGTAACAAACTTCTTGAAATAAAACACAATCCACAGCTGTGGAGATCCAGTTCCCGATCAAACAGGCAGGAAGAGGTCGTGCTGGCAAGAGCACGAATTGGCCATACACATCTTACACACCTATTTCTACTGCTAGGAGAAGATCCTCCACTTTGCCCGCATTGTAGTTCCATACTTACTGTAAAACATATTATCATTGAGTGTACACATTATCATTCAGCTAGAATCGCATGTTTCAAATCCTTAATTAGCTCACAAAAACCTCTGCAACTAAGCCATATACTTGGAAATGATGCCACTTTATCAGAACTGTTCACCTTTCTAAAAATGATTAACGCATACAATCACTTCTAGAATAGTCTCCTTTCCTATATTGACAAACACTCCAAAGTAACGGTATAGGCGCAATATGGTCATAGCAGCCCTTGCGCCAATAAATCCCACTCCAACAACAACAACAACTAAATTATGCAGCCAAAATCAGCAGTCTCCCACATCATCCCATGTGGCAATGCCTCTTCACGCCAAAATGGAGAGAAATCTATCAAACTAAACGGCGTTACAACAAACCATCTGGCATTAGGCTTGAAGCTTTGATCACAAGCTGGGGCCTGAAGTTTTCTAACACCCTCCAGGATACTAGCATGGAAACGCAGCCATGGCTTTCGATGGCTCCAGTAAATATTGATAGACATTTTGAGCAATGGGGAAAGAATAACTTCTCCGATATCAACATTAGACAAATACATATGGCTCACTCTACAGAGTTTAGCAGCTTCATTCAACTATACACAGATGGATCCAAAACTGGTAATAAAGTTGGCACAGCTGTAGTACTACCAAATGCCACCATCTCCAGACAGCTCCCACCAGAATGCAGTACTTATACCTCAGAGTTATATGGTATTCTACTAGCCCTAGAGAATATAAAAGAAGCCTCGTACGCTAAATCCATCATTTATACGGATTCGTTGAGTGCTGTTAATGCTCTACAGTGTAAATCCTTCCCTAGTCATCCTCTGATACAGAAAAGTTTAGCACAGTTATTAGCACTTCATGGACGTGGACAGCTCGTAATATTTTGCTGGATCCCTGGACACGTTGGAATCGTAGGAAACGAGCAGGCAGACTTAGCTGCTAAAATTGTTACAAATGAGATACCATCAAACTTCAGGACTCCTTATATTGATCAAAAGTCCTTTATCAAACAGACATATAAAGAAGTGTGGACACTCTTGTGGAAAGATCAGAAAAATAATAAACTTTTTGAAATCAAGAGAGAACCTAAACTGTGGCAATCCAGCCTGAGACGAAACAGAAAGGAAGAAACTATTTTAGCCAGATTACGCATTGGTCATACTTTCCTCACTCATAGCTATCTCCTAACAAACAGTGACCCTCCACAATGCAGTAATTGTTTATGCCCACTAACAGTAAAGCATATAATCATAGAATGCCCGCAATATCAAAAAGAACGGAAAACAGCTTTTTCCTCTAATTTTTATAATTACAATCATTTAACACTGCAGTGTGTCCTAGGAGATCGAGAGAACATAGATGACATTTTTCTTTTTCTAAAATTTATTAATAAATATCACCTTATCTGAACTGCTATCTCCTGTAAGAAAAACGAAGGAAATATCAGACAGTAATTAGTGCATTATAGCCTAAGTTGCTGATGCACCAATAAATCTAACAAACAACAACAACAACAACATTTGATACAACCTGGCGGTATGGAATTCTTCACGATCTCTGTGAATCCGGTATTCGTGGTCATCTTCCAAAATTTATCCAGAACTTTTTGAGCAATAGGACCTTTCAGGTACGATTTCAATCTGCTCTCTCACAAACTTTTGTGCAAGAAGAGGGGGTTCCTCAAGGTTCTGTGCTTAGTGCCACGCTCTTCTCTCTCAGGATTAATTCCATTACAAAAGTTATTCCCGACACAGTTGAAACTTATCTGTATGCTGACGATCTGGCAATCTCAAGCCACTCACAAAACATGCATTTCATTGAAAGGCAGCTTCAAGGTACAATTAACAAGCTTGTTCAGTGGGTCAAAAATAATGGATACAGACTTTCAAAACAAAAAACAACAGCAATTCATTTTTGCCGTAAACGGAATTTACATCCAGATCCCGATTTACATCTTGATTCTCATCCAATTTCTTTTCAACAGTGTATTAGCTTTCTTGGACTAATTCTGGATAGAAAACTTGGTTTCTTGGAACATATTAAACATATTCGTACCACCTGTCTAAAGAAGCTGAATCTCCTCAGGGCAATTTCCGCTATGTCATGGGGTGCATATCGCTACATGCTGCTGCACTTATACCGGTCGCTCATAAGATCCAAACTAGACTATGGGTCACCTGCATGTGCCTCAGCTAGAGAAAGTGTATTAAAATGGCTCGACCCAGTACATCACAATGCAATCCGAATTGCACTGGGAGCTTTTCGTACATCGCCAGTTCAGAGTCTCTATACGGAAGCACATGAACCACCCCTATTTCTTCGTCGGCAAGCTCTGTTATTAAGTTATGCAGCAAAAATCAGAAGTTCCCCACATCATCCTATAAAACAGTATTTATTCACCCCAAAATGGCATAATTTGTACCAAAATAAACCTTGGCAGAATAAACCATGTGGCATTAGATTACAAAGCATAACTACATACAGGGAACTAAATATGAATGACATAATTCTAGATATTAGCACGGCTATGCCACCATGGCAAATACCCTTGACCAATGTTGACCAACATTTCCAACAATGGGGAAAGAATGCACTTCCAAATTTCAGTATTCAGCAGATCCATGCAACTCACTCTTTTCAGTTCTCTAGTTTTACCCAAATTTACACTGATGGTTCAAAGACAGATAGTAAAGAGGGAGCAGCTGCAGTTCTACCAAACAATACAATATCCCAGCAGCTCCCTTTGGAGTACAGTATTTACACCGCAGAACTGTATGCTATCCTGATGGCTCTAGATAATGTAAAACAGTCATTATATCCTCAATCTATTATCTACACCGATTCATTAAGTGCTGTATCTGCTCTTCAGTGTAAATTTCCTTCCAGTCATCCGTTTCTACAACAAATTCAAACCAAGTTAGTTCAGCTTCTTGGAAACAGGCAAAAATTAATTTTCTGTTGGATACCCGGACACTCTGGAATCAGAGGAAACGAACAAGCGGATCTTGCAGCCAAGAACGCCAGTCACATGACATCAGACATGACGAATTCTCCCAGCATTGCCCATCTTTTAGCAGATATGCCACATGTAGACAAAGTCTTCACTTTCCTTAAAGAGATAAAACTGTATAACACACTGTAAACGTTAACTGCAATATAAAAAAAAAAAAAAAAAAAAAAAACCACTAAACTTTACCAGAGTTAGGCGCATTATGGCCATGTTGCTCTTGCGCCGTAAATCCCACACTCAAACAAACAAACAAACATCAGACATGCAGATACCTTACACAGATTTAAACGCATCATATATACCAATGTTAGAAAAAAATGGCTATCCATTTGGCAGGGAGAAAAAAGCAATCAGCTTTTTCAGAGTAAAAACGATCACAAGAAGTGGCAATCAAGCCTAAGGGGCAACAGGAAGGAAGAAGTAGTACTTGCTAGAATTCGAATAGGACATACTCACCTAACTCATAGTTATTTACTCACTCAGCATGACCCTCCACTATGCAGCAAATGTCAAACTCAACTCACACTAAACCACTTGATCATTGAATGCCCATTATATCTGAGAAAACGAAAAACAGTTTTCTCTTCATATCTATATTCTTCTAATAAACTTACCTTACAACAGATTCTCGGAGACCGACAAGATATTAATGATGTTTTTCCCTTCCTCAAATTGATAAACAAATATCACCTGATCTGAATCCTTTTATTTAATATAACAATCATGTATCAAATAAGATTGAAATAGGTGCATTATGGCCTTAGTAGCCCTTGCACCAATAAATCCAACAAACAACAACAACCTTTTCTTCCATATGCCTACCCGTACTTTTTCTGCCATTGATCTCTCTGTCTCCTCCCCTTCTCTACTCCCTTCACTCACTTAGGACGTAGAGGAGAATCCATACGGGAGTGATCACTTCCCTGTTATAACCTCGTTATACAGTGGGAGCCCATGTCTTCACTTCAGGTTACCACGGTGGAAGATTGATCAGGCTGACAGGACTGCCTTCCAACAACAGGCAAATTTTGATCTTAAGACGGTCAGTCAAGAGCCTATCAATAATGCAGTTAAGTACGTCACAGAAAATATTGTCCAAGCAGCTGCGAATGCTGTTCCAAAAACATCTGCCTCGTTTCCACCATTTCCCAAACATTGGTGGAATTCATAATGCACAGCAGCAAAAAAGGCACAAAACAAAGTGTGGGGGATATTACGTCGATATCCTACCACGACCAACCTTATAGCCTTTAAACGTGCACGATATATCCGTCGTCAGAGTCAAAAGGAATCTTGGATCCGTTTTACCTCATCTATTAACCAGGCTACTAATTCTACGGTAGTCTGGGATAAAATCCGGAAACTAAGAAAACTAAGAAAATGAAGGGAAAATATACCTCCCACCCTTCTGCAATCCTAGATTATAATGGATGCGCTATTGCAGATCCAACTGCAATAGCCAATGCTCTTGGGGAAACATTCTCTAACATCTCTGCAACATCTTCGTATTCCCCAGAGTTCCTGGTCCTGAAATATAAAATCGAAAAACGGGCACTTAACTTTAAAACTAATTGCTTTTATCCCTACGACGGGGATTTCACTATTCAGGAACTGGAAAGAGCCCTCGCTCTTTCCAAAGCAAGTGCCGTTGGACCAGATGGCATCCATTATGAAATGATTAAACATCTTTCATCAAAATCTATGGATTGTCTGCTGCTTCTGTATAACAGAATATTTACTGAAGGGCAGTTTCCGGACTCCTGGCGAAAGGCAATCGTTCTTGCCTTTCCTAAGCCAGGAAAGGATCCAAAAGTCACCACCAATTATCGTCCTATTGCTCTGACTAGCTGTCTGTGCAAAATCCTGGATAGAATGGTTAATTCCCGTTTAATATGGTACTTAGAATCAAACGACCTTCTCTCCAACATCCAGTGCGGCTTCCGAAGGAACCGGTCCACTTTGGACCACCTTATTAGATTGAAAGCATCCATCCGGGATGCTTTCCTAAAACGCGAACACTTGGTGTCGGTGTTCTTTGACATGGAAAAAGCGTATGACACAACTTGGAGATTTGGCATTTTAAAAGATTTACATAGCCTAGGCCTTAGAGGGCACCTTCCCCTTTTTATTGAAACCTTTTTAGCCAATCGATCGTTCCAAGTTCGTGTGGGATCCTCACTCTCTCGCTCCTTTAACCAAGAGGAGGGAGTACCACAAGGATCAGTATTAAGTGTCACGCTTTTTGCCATCAAAATAAATTCCATCACAGAACAACTTCCTCCGACTGTAAACAGTGCCCTCTGTGTTGATGACTTTAGCATTTTTTGTCAGTCGTGCAACTTTAGGGTTATTGAAAGACAACTGCAGAAAGCCATCGATAGTCTGAATTCCTGGGCACTTGCCCAGGAATTCAGACCTGGGCAAGTCGAGAACCTGGGCTTCAGGTTCTCGCCGGAGAAGACCGTTTGCGTACACTTTTGTCGCAAGTGTAATCTTCATCCTGAACCTGAATTAAGGCTCGGACAAAATGCTATTCGAGTAGCAGCGAACACAAAATTCTTGGGACTCATATTCGATAAAAAACTAACCTTTTTGGATCATATTCTTCAACTCCGCACAAAGTGCACACGTGGGCTTAATATTCTCCGCTCGCTCTCCTCTACATCTTGGGGAGCAGACCGATGTACCCTTCTTCGGCTTTACCGTGCACTTGTGCGATCCAAACTAGATTATGGGTCTCAGGTATATTCCTCAGCCACAGGGCCCCGAGTGCCAAGCGATAGTTCCCAAGCGATCTTTATAGTGCGTTTTCTAGTGTTTTTCCTAGAGTGAGTACTAGTGCTTTCATAAACCCTCCACCGCTCGCAACGTCACTGCTGACCGCTCGCAGCGTTACTGCTTCCCTCGCTGAGCAACGTCACTGCTTCAACGCTAGCAACGTTACTGCTAACCCCGCTTGCAACGTTACTGCTATCGCTAGCAACGTACTGCTCTCCTATTCTTCTGATCGCTTGGCCACTAGTTGGCACCGCTCCTGCCTCCACGTGGCGGAGCCGGTAATCTGGGAGAAGGATTTCCCTCTTCCAGGGCTAAAAGGAGCAACGATGGATTGTAATGAATATCCATCTCTGTAGCCCACAGGCGGCAAAGATGTTAACTCTGTCTCAGAACACGAGTCCAATCGTCCGAAGAGACTTCGGACAGAAAAACAGATTTCAGATATGCCAGCATTTCTTATAATGCACTCATTGTCCACACAACCTGTCGGCAAGCTATCGCCTTTTCTGATACAGAAATGTTTAGAATCGGTTGTTGGATCCCCTAAAATGGTGAAGCGTCTCCAATCAGGAGACCTTTTAATTGAAACCTCAAAAACGTCTCATTCGGAAAAATTGTTAAATTTAACAACATTCAACAATATTCCAGTGTCAGTTACGCCCCATAACACCCTGAACACGTCTAAAGGCGTTATCAGTGAATGGGACCTATTAACTGTTTCTGAAGAAGAAATAGTACAAGAGCTTAGCGAACAAAAGGTGACACATGCACGGAGAATAATGACCAAAAAAGATGGCAACCTACTACCAACTAGGTCCATTATTTTGACGTTCAGCACTCCGAATCTTCCATCTTCTGTCAAAGCAGGTTATTTAAACTGCAAGATTAGACCTTACATCCCGAATCCCATTCGCTGTTTTAAGTGCCAGAAGTACGGCCATGCACAGACTGCATGCAGAGGCGATGCTGTGTGTCCTATTTGTGGCTCTAAGGAGCATTCCCAAGGAGAGTGTACAGTTTCCACTCCTACTTGCCCAAACTGTAAAGGAAGCCACCCTGCATTTTCTAAAGCATGTGACCTCTGGAAAACAGGGAAAAAAATCCAGAAATATAAAGTGGAGCATAAGGTTACATATCCTGAAGCAAGAAAGCAAGTGCTGTTAACCATGCCTAGCAGATCATACGCATCAGTGACCAGAAGTAGCCGCTCAATTGCAACACAAACAGATGTCTCCATAGAACCAAGCAGTTCTTTTTCCACCTGGGCCAAAACTGCACTGCTAACATCCAAAAAGAAACTTACAGTCAATGAGACCAACAATACACCAATTAGTATCCCAACTGATGCTATCTCATCATTGCCCGAAACAGCAAAATCAGCAAATGTTGAAGACCAAGAAAAAGGGAAACAATGCAATAGGAAAATGGAAATTGATATTCAACCAGAGGATGAAGAGTCAGTTTTAGAATTATATGCTAATGATACCATAGAAACAGGACGCCCAACCTTTTCAAAGAATGAAAAATCAAAACAAAGCAGACTGAAACCTTCTCAGAAAAAACAGTCAGATCAATCTTATTCAATCAAATGCAAACAATGAATAAATTCATACAATGGAATTGTAGAGGATTACGTAGTAATTTTGATGACCTGAGTGATTTACTTTTTCAAACAAATGCAGTAGGTGTATGCTTACAGGAAACATTTCTATCACCAAAAGTCTCTCTCAGATTCAAAAATTACACCATGTTTAGACGAGACAGAGATTCTGATGGTCCTGCCCGTGGGGGCGTAGCTGTTCTTGTAAAATCTACTATACCGTCAAGACATCTCCAGCTCCAAACTTCCTTAGAAGTTGTTGCAGTTCGGATGGCATTGGGAATATCATTAACGCTTGCATCCATTTATATCTCGCCCAATTATCCTTGCTCCCTGGCTGAACTTGACAATCTAATCGCACAACTGCCGCCTCCTGTCTGCTTATTCGGCGATTTCAACGGCCACCATCCACTGTGGGGATCTTCCACCATAGATAGGAGAGGCCAATTAATTGAATCATTCCTGGATAACCATAACCTGACTCTGCTGAATTCTGGCTCTCCAACTTATATACAACTACCTACAGGTACTACCTCAGCCATAGACTTGTCCATCTGTTCAGCATCTCTTTTTGCAAGCATGAAATGGTTAGTGTTGAATGATCCATTCCACAGTGACCATTTTCCTATTATCAATTCAATTGAAACCCAGGCTGTGTCATGTCCTAAAGGCCGTACTTCTTGGAATTTTTATAAAGCAGACTGGGTAAACTACTCAGCTTGTGTCCTTCTCGACACTCAATATGTTCAACATCAACATATTGATGACGTAACTGACCACATTACCAGCCAAATCCTATATGCAGCAGAACTTTCCATCCCAAAATCAGACCAATGCAAACATGTACACAAAAACCAGTGGTGGAATACGGATTGCTCTAAAGCAAAAGTAGAAAAAAACCGTGCTTGGAACCGGTTCCGCAAATGCCCAACTACTGCCAACCTAATTATGTACAAAAAACTCAGAGCCAAAGCAAGACAAATTAGGAAGAAAGCAAAACGTGACTCCTGGATAAGATTTGCATCAGCTATTAACAAAAATACTGACACACGAATTATATGGAAAAAAATACAAGCTCTCAATGGAAAATTTCCTCCGCAGCAGTCCCCGATAATAAAATGGAATGGGCAGGACCTATCCTCTTCTACTGACATTGCAAATGCTTTTGCAGAATCTTTCTATAACATTTCCGCCTCCTCTTCTTCCCCTTTCAACGTATTAAATCTGTTGAGGAACGTCATAAATTTAATTTTTCAACTAGACTCTCACTTCCGTATAATCAACCCTTTTCTATAGCTGAACTCAAAGAATCCTTGAGAAAATCTCCAAATAGTGCAGCAGGACCAGACGGCATTCACTACAGTATGCTGGCCCCGGGTGCCAAGCGTTATAGTGATCAAGCGATTCCCTGAGTGATTTCTAGACCATTTTTGTCAAAGCTACAGTTATATTCATTTGTAAAAGTTTTCTTACGTTCCCATTAATTATTTGTTAACTTAGTATTACGAATTGTAACTAAGTTACAGGAAGGAAATTCACCTTTCTTTTTTTCCTCTTTATACTAACGCATTAACCCTTATACCGCTTGGTCACTCTAGCGGCACTGCTCCTGCCTCCCCGTGGCGGGGCCGGTAACCTGGGAGAAGAAATCCACTCTCCCGGGGCTGAAAGGAGCAAAGATGGAAAACAGTTCTTTTCCACCTTTAGAGCCATCGAGCTCAAGACTAGAAAATGATACCGGAAATGACCACTCTCAACCAAAGAGGTTGAAAACAACCCCACAAGAGGAAATACCAGCATTCCTCATACTACACTCTCTATCAGAGTTGCCTCTGAGTAAACTGTCCCCATTCCTTGTCCAAAAATGCATCGAGTCTGCTGCAGGTTCACCAAAAACAGTAAAGCGGCTCCAGTCAGGGGATCTTCTTGTAGAGACCATGAAATCCCAGCATTCCGAAAAATTATTAAACATGACCACTTTTGGCGGACAACCAATAAACGTTACTCCCCATGCCACCTTAAACTCCTCGAAGGGAGTAATCGCAGAATGGGACTTGTTAGCTGTATCAGAGGAGGAGATAGTTCAAGAGCTAAGTAAACAAAAAGTCATACAAGCAAGGAGAATTATGACTCGTAAAGATGGTGTTCTTGTTCCCACTAGGAGCATAATTCTTACTTTCAGCTCTCCCATCCTACCATCATCTGTTAAAGCAGGCTATCTCCATTGCCGTGTCCGTCCTTACATCCCAAACCCACTCAGGTGTTACAAGTGCCAAAGATATGGACACTCCCAAACAGCATGTCGTGGTGAGTCAGTATGTCCGATTTGTGGATCGAAGGAGCACAATCAAACTGAATGCACTGCTACGACTTCTGTTTGCCCAAACTGTAAGGGTGATCACCCAGCTTTTTCTAAAAGTTGCGAACTTTGGAAGCAAGGAAAAAAAATCCAGAAATATAAAATTGAGAATAAAGTGACATACCCAGAGGCGAGAAGGCAAATACTAAAAACAGATCCAAAACGCACATATGCAACGGCTGCTAAACAATTTCAGTCAACAGGTACACAAACAGATGTTGCCGTTCCCCCAAATATGTCTATCGCTAATTGGGCACGCTCCATGCTCTCTGTCCCCAAACAGTGTCCTTCGCAACAAAAAATTGAACAAGCCAGTAATACCCCAATTACCATTCCAGCTAATGTAAACCCAACAGCAAAACAAAAAGTGACAGAAACCATGGTATTGAAACCACCAAATTCAACCAGAATGGATATTGACCAGCACAATGACCCAGAAGATGCCATATTAGAACTTCATGCGACTGATGAGATGGACGTAACACGTCCCTACTTTCCAAAGAAAGACAAAGGAAAATCGGATCGATGCAAACAAGTCACAACTAAAAAGCAGTCAGAAACAAAAACAACCAAAAAAACCGCCTAATGGAAAGAATTCTTCAATGGAATTGTAGAGGGTTTCGCAGTACAAAAGATGATATATGTGATCTCATCCACCGTTATGATCCAGCAGGCGTATCCCTACAGGAAACTTATTTAAATTCACAAGTGTGTCCTACTATAAAAAAATTACTCCATCTTTAGAAGAGATAGAAATATCGACTCTCCAGCCCGTGGAGGAGTGGCAGTTCTTATAAGAAACAACGTACCCTCCAAACATATTGCTCTTCAGACTCCTTTTGAAGTAGTGGCAGTGCGCATTGAAATTGGCATCACTCTTACAATAGCATCTATATATATTCCTCCTAATTTCTCATTTTCTTCAGATGACCTAGAAAAACTAATAGAGCAGCTACCGTCTCCTTTCTGCTTACTTGGAGACTTTAATGCCCATCATCCGATGTGGGGATCTCCAACAATTGACAAGAGAGGCAAGTTAATAGAATCCCTTCTGGACTCCTATCAACTTACCCTTCTGAACACTGGTGAACCTACCTATATTCATTTTTCGACAGGATCCATGAGTGCAATAGACCTGTCAATCTGTTCTCCTTCCGTATATACTATTATGGAGTGGTCGATTCTTGAAAATCCACTAAACAGTGATCACCTTCCGATCCTCTGCAAGCTGCAAATACGGGCAAACTCTCCTTCACCACGTCGCTCCACTTGGAAATTTCGTAGGGCACGCTGGTATGAATATGCAACCCACGTGCAGTTAGACAATAAAATAATTCAATCTCAACCCATAGACAATGTCACAGAACATGTAACTAAACAAATATTACAAGCTGCTACCTCCGCAATACCAAAATCTTTCCCGGGGAAACGGAAACATAGTAATTACTGGTGGAATCAAGACTGCACACACGCCAAACAGTACAAAAATAGAGCTTGGAATTTATTTCGCAAATATCCCACAACTACCAATCTAATTAACTTCAAAAGACTGAAAGCTCAGTTCCGCCAAATAAGACGAAAAGCAAAGAAAGATGCCTGGATTAGCTTTTCCTCGAGCATAAACAAGGATACAGACAGCAGAATTATCTGGAGAAAAATACAAGCACTAAATGGCAAATACATTCAGTCCCCAGCTACAATACTAAACTGGGAAGGGAAAGAGTTGTCATCCCCGGGAGAAATAGCAAATGCCTTAGCGGAATCATTCGCCAGTATATCAGCAATAGCCTCCTATAAACCAACCTTTCAGCGAATTAAAAAAACTGCAGAGCAGCATAAGATTAATTTTTCCACGAGAATTTCACATCCATATAACCAGCCATTCACATTAACAGAACTTTTTGGAGCGCTCAATAAAACATCAAATAGCGCTGCTGGTCCAGATGGGAACTACTATATAATGTTAAAACAACTGAACGACAGAGCAAAAAGATCATTGTTAAATTATTACAACCGAATATTCTTAGAAAATGCTTACCCAGTTTCCTGGTGTCACTCAATAGTTCTAGCCTTCCCAAAGCCCGGAAAGGATCGTACCTTTCCACATAACTATAGGCCAATTTCACTGACCAATTGTTTAGGCAAAGTCCTGGAAAAAATGGTTCTCAGGCGGTTAATCTGGTTCCTGGAAACTAACAACTTGCTAAATAGTAATCAGTACGGGTTTCGGAAAAACCGTTCCACCTTAGACGTAATGATAAAAGCAGAGTCAAATATACGTAATGCCTTCATAAGGGGGCAGCATCTGGTGATGATTAATCTAGATATTCAGAAAGCCTTTGATACCACCTGGTGGTATGGTGTTCTTAAAGATCTACACTCTTTCGGCTTGAGAGGTCATTTACCCCAATTTATACAAAGCTTCCTATGCCATAGAACCTTTCAGGTCAGATACATGAATAATTTATCCAAAACATTTGAACAAGCGGAAGGTGTACCACAGGGTTCCATTCTGAGTCCAACATTATTTGCAATAAGAATCACCAACATGACAAGGGATGTACCAAGTACAGTACAATCATACATGTTTGCCGATGACCTCATTATCTCTACTCAATCCCAGACTATGAACACCATCGAAAGGCAACTTCAAATTGCTATAGCTAGTATAGAATCATGGGCATTGCGGAATGGTTATTCCCTAGCAGAAAAGAAGTCTACTGCTATTCATTTCTGTAAAAAACGGAAATTACATCCGGACCCAGAAATATTTTTAAACAACAGCCTGATTCCAGTCACTAACAATTTCCGTCTGTTGGGGTTAAATCTCGATAATAAACTTAATTTTGCTTCCCATATGGTGTACCTCCGGAATACTTGTCTTAAAAAACTGAATATCCTAAAAGCTGTCTCTGCTATGTCCTGGGGTGCTGACAGAAGCTCTCTCCTACATATTTATAGAGCTTTAATAAGATCGCGCTTGGATTATGGAGCACCTGTCTACGACTCTGCCAGGAAAAGTTCTCTATTACGTCTGAACACCATCCAGCACAGTGCCCTTAGAATAGCTGTTGGAGCCTTCAGAACATCTCCAGTTCACAGCCTGTATATTGAGGCAAACGAATCCCCTCTGCATCTCAGGAGAAAAATGTTATTGTTAAATTATGCAGCAAAGATTGGAAGTACTCCAGCCCACCCCAGCTGGCAGTATCTGTTTGATCCTCAACACACCCTGCTATATCACAATAAACCTAATGAAAACCGCCCTGCTGGGATTCGACTGCAAGAACTCATGGTCAGCTGGAAAATAAACTTTAAGAATATATTCCAAGACCTTGCCACCCCTGAACCTCCCTGGACTGAATTCACACCGCTCTGTGACAATTTCTTTTCAAGGTGGGGAAAATCCTCCCTGGCAAATACCAACTTTCAACAGCTACATAAATTGCATTCTTTGGAAAACTCAGAGAAAGTTCAGATCTATACTGACGGCTCCAAAACAGATACGGCTGTTGGTGCAGCAGCAGTTTCCGCCACTTTCTTAACAGCTGCCTCTCTTCCCACCGAATGCAGTATCTATACTGCAGAATTGTTTGCAATAAAACTGGCTCTAGATAACATAGACAAATATCATATTAAACAATCTCTGATATACACAGACTCTTTAAGTGCAATCAGTGCCTTTAAATCTACCTTTCCTCCCTCTCATCCCGTTCTTAAAGAGATCCGGTCTAAATTATTTTACCATCAAACAGCCAACTACAAGGTCATCTTCTGCTGGATTCCTGGTCATGTCGGCATCCAAGGTAATGATCGTGCAGATGAGGCTGCTAAACATCCCGATTCTGGATCTTTCAGTCAACTGAAAGTTCCATACACAGACTACAAATCCATTATTAGAAAAACATGTTGGAAACAATGGTCTCACCTCTGGCAATCTCAAACTAATAATAAACTATTCCAGATAAAAAAAGAGCCTCAACTGTGGACATCTAGTTTTAGAAGAAACAGGCGACAAGAAGTAATCCTGGCAAGGCTTCGCATCGGTCATTCACATCCAACTCATCTGCATTTGCTTTTGGGAGAGACTCCTCCTCAGTGTTTTTTTTGCCAGTCGCATCTAACAATAAAACATATTCTCATTGAATGTCCCCACCTTTCATCTGTCCGAAATTCCAGCTTCAGCTCCCTCTCCAATATGCAGGAACCCTTAACCTTATCACATATTCTTGGTAAGGAAGCAAATTTCGAGGATCTATTTAAGTATTTAAAACGCATAAACTTATATAATAGCATCTAAGCATAACGTGAAATCAGAGATACCCAAACCATGAACAGGCGCAATATGGCCCAAGAGGCCCTTGTGCCAAAAACCTCAAATACAACAACAACAACAACAACTACAGTATGCTGAAGAATCTATGTGAAGCTGATCTCTACATACTATTACTCTTTTATAACCGAATCTTCTCAGAAAATACATATCCTCTCTCATGGCGTCATTCCTACATTTGTGCTATTCTAAAACCAAGTAAAGATCCTTCCATAGTTGAGAATTACAGACCAATATCCTTGACAAGCTGTTTGGGCAAAATCTTTGAAAGGATGGTGCATAAGAGGCTCATGTGGGTGCTAGACTCCCAAAACGTTCTTTCCGACCACCAATATGGCTTCCGTAAAAACAGAACTACCCTAGATTTACTACTCAAAATTGAATCTAACATACGTAACGCTTTTGTCATGAGACAACATCTGTTGATGGTGAACCTAGATATTCAGAAAGGCCCCGAGTGCCAAGCGATAGTGTCCAAGCGATTTTCCCAAGTGAGATATAGTGCTCTTTCTCAGTGATTTGGTTATATTTACTTTCTAGTGCTTTCGCATCCTCATTTCTTTGTAAGTGGTTCTGTACTTAACAGATCCTAAGTAAGAACCCAGAAAGGAAAATTACCTTTCTTTTCCTAGTACATTTATTAATTTTTGCACTAACAAACTAACCTCTCCAACCGCTTGGCCACTAGGTGGCACCGCTCCTGCCTCCACGTGGCGGGGCCGGAAATCTGGGAGGAAAAGCTCTCACTCCCAGGGCTAAAAGGAGCAACAATGGACTGTGATACATGTCCACCACTAGAGCCAACAGGCTCTCAACATGTTGAGACCCGCAGAATGGAAGACGATGCCAATCTTCCAAAAAGAATGAAAAAGGATAGTAACAAATCAGAACCACCAGCTTTTCTGATTATACATTCCTTATCGACTCAGCCGCTAAGCAGACTCTCTCCCTTTGTCATCCAGAGATGTCTCGAGAATGCAGCAGGTACACCGAAAATGGTGAAAAGGCTCCAATCAGGAGATCTTTTAATTGAGACCACTCAAGCAAGGCATTCAGAATTTTTACTAAAAATGTCATCTATAAGCGGAATACCAATCAAAGTCTCACCACATAACACCTTGAACTCCTCAAAAGGAGTAATAAGTGAGTGGGATTTGTTGAACGTAACCGAAGAGGAGATAGTCATGGAATTACTGGAACAGAAAGTAACTCAAGCAAGAAGAATTATGATAAAGAAGGATGACCAACTTGTTCCCACACGTAATATTATACTGACCTTTAGTACACCGAATTTGCCGACCTCAGTTAAAGCAGGCTACCTAAACTGCCGTATACGCCCATACATTCCAAACCCTCTAAGATGTTTCAAGTGCCAAAAGTTTGGTCACTCCCAGACAACATGCAGAGGCGAAACTACTTGTCCTAACTGCGGATCAAAAAATCATTCACAAACAGAGTGTACTGCAAAGGCTCCGGAATGTCCAAATTGCAAGAATGACCATCCAGCATACTCAAAATCATGCGAACTCTGGAAAATTGAAAAAAGAATACAAAAGTACAAGATCGAGAATAAGGTCACATATCAAGAAGCAAGAAAGCAAATAAAGTCAACTATCGCAAAAACCACGTACGCCTCCGTTACACAAAAGTGTCAAGCTGTTTCAACCCAAACTGAGGTATCAATTCCGCCCAATACATCCATTGCAGAATGGGCACGATCTGTGCTATCAACATCTGAACCTACCACCAAACCCGTTCTAGTTGATGAAGTAAGTAATACCCCTATCACAGTTCCGCCTAAAATAAAATCATGTGATAAAATGTCTAATAAATCCCGAAGGCAACAAGCCACTGAATTACAAAAGACAAACTCAAATAGAATGGACTCTGAAAATATAACTACGCATGATGAAACAGTCCTTGATCTTCATGCAGAAGATGATATGGAGACTGGATTTTCATCAGGTCAAACTGATGATGTAGAAGAGAGTACAGATACCGGACGTCCCAATTTTCCTAGAAAAGATAAAATGAAATATGACCGTCAAAAGCAAACCACTCACAAGAAACAGACAGACTCGCCTTCCCTCCTCAAACCCCGATAATGCAGAACATTGTTCAATGGAATTGTAGAGGTTTACGCAGTAATACCGATGACATCTATGATTTAATCTCCCGATATGGTCCAATAGCCGTTTGTATACAAGAGACTAACCTAACTCCACAAGTAACTCCATCAATCAAAAATTTTACATTTTACAGAAAAGATAGAAACTCCTCACTATCTGCACGTGGAGGCGTCGCCATTCTAGTTGACTGTAAAATACCCTCTAGAAACATTCCGCTTCAAACCCACTTAGAAGCTATTGCTGTACGTGTATCAGTTGGGCAAATTCTAACTCTTGTATCCCTGTACCTTCCACCTAACAAGATGTGCACGTTTAAAGAACTAGAAGACCTCATAAGACAAATACCACCACCTTTTTGTATCCTTGGTGATTTCAATGCTCATCATCCATTGTGGGGATCAGACCACATGGACAATAGAGGACACTTGATCGAGACGATACTGGACCAACTGAATATAACATTACTGAATACTGGTGAAAATACTTATACACACCTTCCCTCTGGATCTATGTCAGCAATTGATTTAACTCTCTGTTCTCCCATATTATATCCCAGTATAGAATGGACAGTATTAAACGACCCACATAATAGTGACCACTTTCCAATCATATGCAGAATCCAAACGCTTCAAACATCATACCCTGATAACCGCTCAAAATGGAAATTCTCCAGAGCAGATTGGGAAAAGTTTTCAAACCGTATTTCATTTGATAGCCAATTGATCAGACTATAACCCATTAATGATGTCACAGAGCATATTACCAGGCAAATACTGACCATTGCCTCTGAAGCAATACCTCAAGCCTCCACATGTAAACACAAAAACCTTAAACACTGGTGGAATGAAGCTTGTACCAATGCCAAAAAGGAAAAAAATAAAGCTTGGAACCTGTTCCGGAAGTTCCCAACTACCAACAACCTAATTCAATATAAAAGACTAAAGTCAAAAGCTAGACAAATTAGAAAAAAAGCCAAGAAGGAATCATGGATACAGTTTGCCTCCACTATCACAAAGGATACTAACAGTCGTCTAATCTGGAAAAAGATTCGGCAATTAAATGGGAAATATCTACCTCTTCCTTCTCCCATCTTAATCAAAAATGGACAGGAAATTTCTTCTGAAGAAGAAATAGCTAACGCCCTTGCAGAGAATTTCTACCAAACATCTGCCACGTCAGCATATGACAACTCCTTTCTGAAAATCAAAACTTCGGCGGAAAGGTACAAAATAAAATTCCATTCTACCCAATATATTGCCTATAATCAACCGTTTAACCTATTTGAACTGCAAACAGCATTAAATAGATCACCCAACCAGTGCAGCTGGACCTGATGGTATATATTATGCAATGCTGAAACATATAAACAGTACGGCTTTGAATTTACTATTAATTTTCTATAATCGGATTTTTCTTGAAGGTACATATCCATCTTCCTGGCATCATTCCATCATTTTAGCCTTTCCTAAACCAGGAAAAGATCACTCACTTCCAGAAAATTACCGACCTATTTCTCTAACCAGCTGCCTAAGTAAAATCCTAGAAAGAATGATACACATGATACACAGAAGGCTTACCTGGGTTCTTGAAACTAAAGCACTGATGAACAACAATCAGTTTGGTTTCCGACAAAACAGAGCCACTTTGGATCTAATGGTGAAAGCCGAGACTAACATCCGTAATGCTTACGTCAAAAATGAACATCTTGTAATGGTAAGTCTCGATATAGAAAAGGCTTTCGACACTACCTGGAGGTATGGCATATTGAGAGAACTTCATTCCATAGGATTGCGAGGGCACTTACCAGAATTCATTAGAAATTTTCTTCAACACAGAACCTTTCAGGTCCGCTATCAATCTGTACTTTCTCGGTCCTACACTCAGGAGGAGGGTGTCCCGCAGGGATCAGTACTGAGCTCTACCCTCTTCTCACTTAGACTGAACACCATAACACACAACATCCCAAATACTGTAGAACTATATATGTATGCTGATGATCTAACTATATCTTGTCATTCACAAAATATTCATACCATTGAAAGACAGCTGCAACTCTCCATAAATAAGTTGGAGGCATGGACAATGCAGAATGGATATCGATTATCAGATCAAAAAACTATTGCAGTCCACTTTTGCAAAAAACGTAAACTACACCCGGAACCGGAACTCAAATTAAAAAACCATTTGATCCCTCTCACCAGTAATCTTCGTTTCTTAGGCTTAATATTGGACAACAAACTGAACTTCATTCCACATATCACATACCTCCGAACTGTTTGTCTAAAGAAACTTAATATACTTAGGTCCATTTCTTCTATGACATGGGGAGCAGATAGATACACTCTGTTACATTTGTATCGTGCTATTATCAGATCTCGTTTAGACTACGGTGCTATCGTATATGATTCAGCTAGGAAAAGTGCGTTAAGCAGACTTAATACCATCCAACACAGTGCCCTTCGCACTGCCCTTGGCGCATTTAGAACATCCCCTGTTCACAGTCTGTATGTAGAGGCACACGAACTTCCACTTCACCTTCGCAGGAAAATGTTGCTTCTAAATTATGCAGCTAAAATTCAAAGCCTTCCAGACCATCCCGTTCAACCGTTGCTTTCCAATCCTGAGTGGACAGCTTTCTATAACAGTAAACCAACTGAAAATAGACCAACTGGTATTAGATTAAAAGATTTGATTCACACCTGGAATATTGATTTTGATAACATTCTTCAAGAGAGCGATATTCCTGACCCACCCTGGTCTGTAAATCTCGCTCACTGTGATACCCACTTTCAGCAGTGGGGAAAAAACTCCTTGCCAGATGAAAATATCAAACAACTACATAAAGAATATGCCCTAAACAATATACAAAGCTGCCAAATATATACAGATGGCTCAAAAACAGGTTCTGCCGTTGGTGCCGCAGCTGTCTTTCCGTCTTTTACAGTCTCCATATCACTACCAGTTGAATGCAGCAGTTATACTGCTGAGTTATATGCAATCAAACTAGCCTTACAGAATATTAGCCCTCTCCACAATGCTAGCAGTATAATATACACTGATTCATTGAGTGCAGTGTCTGCTTTGGGCAATCAATTTTCAACATCACCACCAATCAAAAAACAAATCATTTGCTGTTTAAACCATCTACGAAGTAGGAATCATTCAGTGAAATTCTGCTGGATCCCAGGGCATTCTGGTATCTTAGGCAATGAGAGAGCAGATCAGGCAGCCAAAAATCCAAACAGTACAACACCAGCAAATTACCAAATACCATACAGAGATTATTTGAAGCATATTAAAAAAGTCTGTATATTTCAGTGGACAGAAATATGGAAGGCACAAAGTAATAACAAGTTGCTCCAAATCAAAGAAGAACCAGCCTTATGGACTTCCAGCTTCAGACAAAATAGACAGGAAGAAGTTATACTAGCAAGACTAAGAATTGGACATACGCACCTAACCCATATGTTTCTACTCATGGGGAATGACCCACCTCGATGCACGTATTGTACACTACCGCTTACAGTCAAGCATATGCTTTTAGATTGTCCTCACTATTCCCATTTCAGAAGTACTTTCCATTCTCAATCACAACTGCAAGAACCGTTATCTCTTAACCACATGATTGGCAATAGTGCTAACCTAGCTGCACTCTATACCTTTCTGAAGCAAATACATATATATGAATTCCTCTAATGCCAAAATGGAACACATTATATTACTTTAGGATAATAATATAGGATCTGGCACATTTTGGCCTTAGCTGCCCTTGTGCCCTTAAACTCCAATACCAAATACCAAATACCAAATATTCAGAAAGCATTTGATACCACTTGGCGTCATGGTATTATTAAAGATATACATCAGTTGGGGCTGAGAGGCTACCTTCCACAATTCATCCAGAACTTTTTAAGGTTACGCACCTTTCAAGTCCGATACCAAAACATGCTATCAGCAACTCACATTCAAGAAGAGGGTGTTCCTCAAGGTTCCATACTGAGTGCTACCCTATTTGCTATTCGGGTCAACCACATATTGGAAGAACTTCCAAAATCCATACAAATATACATGTATGCAGATGACCTCTCCATATCCTGCCAGTCACAAAGTATGAATACTGTTGAAAGACAGTTACAAATTGCTCTTTCCAGAATAGAATCGTGGACCTTACGTAATGGATACCGCCTAGCTGAGCAGAAATCCACCACTACTCATTTTTGCAAATTACGGTCACTGCATCCCGATCCTGAGCTAAAGATCAATAACATTTCAATTCCTCTTGTTCACACTGTCCGTGTTCTTGGCCTCGTACTTGATAAGAAACTGAACTTTCAAGCACATGTAGCTTATCATAGAACTATCTGCTTGAAAAAGTTGAATATTCTCCGGTGTGTGTCATCTATGTCATGGGGTGCTGATCGACATACCCTGATCCATCTTTATCG
This sequence comes from Mastigoproctus giganteus, assembly GCF_048544385.1. NCBI lineage: Eukaryota > Metazoa > Arthropoda > Arachnida > Uropygi > Thelyphonidae > Mastigoproctus > Mastigoproctus giganteus. The sequence continues at coordinate 124,793,129 of NC_143586.1, forward strand.
AGCCCTCATCAGATCCCGCTTAGACTATGGCTCTCCAGTGTATGACTCTGCGAGAAGAACTACTTTAGAGCGATTAAACACGATCCAGCACAGTGCGCTGAGAGTTTCTCTAGGAGCTTTCAGAACCTCCCCTGTTCAGAGCCTTTATATCGAAGCTCATGAGCCACCTTTACATCTTCGGAGGAAAACATTACTTTTGATGTTTGCCGCAAAAATTCGCAGTTTTCCCTCCCACCCTAGTTGGAAATATCTGTATAATACCGAATGGGAGTCATTTTACAACAGTAAGCCAAATTAAAACCGACCTGCTGCACTTAGACTTAGAGAAATCACTCAAGCATGGAATATAGACATCAGAAATATATTTCAGGACATGACACCTCCTGATCCGCCTTGGACAAATATTTCTGTTTATTACGACGATTAATTTCAACAGTGGGGTAAGAACACCTTGTCGCCCTCCAATATTGCACAATTACATGAAACTCACTCTTCTAACTCAGAGGCCTGCAAAGTCTATACAGATGGATCAAAAACTGAGACCCAAGTAGGTGCTGCAGCAGTCTTCCCTTCATTCACCATTTCTGTTTCATTACCAACAGAATGCAGTATCTTTACTGCTGAGCTTTATGCTATTAATTTAGCTCTCGATCGGATAACTGAATTTTTAATTACAACCACTTTAATATACACTGACTCACTCAGTGCTGTCACTGCTATAATAAGTGGTAACAACTCTTCTCACCCTGTAATAAAACAGATTCGTTCTAAGCTACTTGCCTGTAAGGAATTAAACCAAACTGTGACATTCTGCTGGATCCCAGGACATTCTGGAATAGCTGGCAATGAAAGAGCGGATCATGCAGCCAAACAACCAGAAACCACCATTTCGCAGAATTTTCAAGTTCCATATACAGATTACAAACACATTATCCGTAAAGCATGTTATAACAGTTGGTCATTAATCTGGAAAGGTTATCCAGGAAATAAACTCTACCAAATAAAACCGGAACCAAAGCTATGGCAATCCAGCTTCAGCAAAAACAGGCGAAATGAAATAATTTTAGGAAGGCTAAGGATTGGGCATACTCGCCTCACTCACCTATATCTGTTAACTAATGACAGCGCTCCACAATGTACATTCTGTCAAGTACAACTGACCATTCGCCATTTGTTAGTGGACTGTCCCTACTTTCAAAATATACGCTTAAACACCTTTAAATCAATAGCTAATACACAGTCATCAATAAATTTATTACAGATTCTGGGTGATGATTCTAATGAAAAAGAACTATTTATTTTCCTAAATCGTATAGGAATATACCATAAAATATAGTTATATTCACTATTAGAAAGACACAATATGGCCCTAGCAGCCTATGTGTCGTTAAACACAACAACAACAACTACAACAACCTCAGCCACAGACAGTGTCCTGCGGTGGCTGGACCCCGTCCATCATCAGGCCCTACGTATTGCTACTGGCGCATATCGCACATCTCCTGTCCAGAGCTTATACGTCGAAGCAAACGAACCACCGTTATCGCTTCGACGTGAGCAGTTGTCTTTAAAGTACGCTTTAAAACTGAAATCCCTGCCAGACCATCCTAGGTGGTCCTTCGTTTTTGAACCACGATGGGAAAATTTGTACAACACCCGTTAGACTGCCAATCGTCCTTTTGGTATTCGTCTCCAAGATCTACTCAAAGAACTTAATATCAAGGTAGACAAGGTTGCCCAAACACCAAAGCAACCCTTTCCACCCTGGCATGCTCATGTCCCGGCATGTGACTTGTCCCTTAGAAATTGGGGAAAGTCGGACACTCCATCATCTGTCTACCTGCAGCTTCATTCAGCACACCGAACTGAATATTCCGACTTCGCGCCAGTCTACGCAGACGGTTCGAAGTCGGAATCATATGTGGGATCTGCTGCTGTCTTCACAGACACCACCACATCGGAGCAGATTCCATCTGAATGCAGCATATTTACTGTAGAGCTGCACGCTGTAGAGTTAACCTTGGATCACATTAGTAAATGCCAATATCAACGGTTCATTTTATATTCCGACTCTCTTAGCATGTTACAGGCTTTAATATCTGTGAGTTATAATTCTCATCCAGTTCTGTCTAGTATTCAGCAGAAGATTCACTTCCTCTGTGGACGTGAATATGATATCCGCTTCTGCTGGATTCCTAGCCACATTGGGATTAAGGGAAATGATTTGGCTGACGCCAAATCAGCAATTCCCAATAATAACCGCTGCCTGTCAGTCCCCTATACGGACTACAGGCAAATAATACACCAAAAGATACACTCCCATTGGCAGGACTCGTGGAATAGACAGACTGCGAATAAATTATATCGTATAAAGCCTGTAATTGAACAGTGGCAGTCTATTCTGCGCAGGAATCGTAAGGAGGAAGTTGTTCTCGCCCGGACCCGCATACGACACAGTCATTTAACTCATTCGTTTTTGCTGAGGGCTGATCACCCTCCTATGTGTGTGTCCTGTGGCACAATTTTAACGATCAGACACCTTTTAATTGACTGTCCAGATTTTAGCAGCACCGGTTTTACCGCTTTTAATCATCTGACTGAGCCATATACACTCAGTCAGATTTTATCCGACGATGACAACGTGTCTGCTGTTTTTAGCTATTTTAAATCAATAAAAGTTTTTAATTGTATTTAATTCATGTTATTGTTACGTCTCTATTGATTTATTTCTTATATCTTTGTTATTATATATCTGGACACGGTGGCCTTACAAATTAGGTCACCGAGAGTTTAAATTTGAATTTTTTTAAATATTACCTAGTCTTGGCGCATTATAGCCGTAGTTGCTAATGCGCCAAAAAAACCCAAACAAACAAACAAACAAACAAACAATTAGGTCACTGAAAGTTTAAATTTTTTTACAAATGACCTGGTCTTGGCGCATTATAGCCTTAGTAGCTAATGCGCCAATAAAACCAAAACCAAACCAAGCCAAACCAAACCAAACAAACAAACAAGCAGCTTATGTGCCATTAAGCCTCCATAACAACAATAACAACAACAATATACTTGGAGATGATGCCAGTCTATCAGAACTCTTTAAATACTTAAAAATTATAAACGTATACAGTCACTTCTGGAACAATTCCTTTCATATATTGACCACCAATCTTAAGTTATAGGCGCATTTTGGCCATAACAGCCTTTGCGCCAATAAATCCCACTTCAACAGCAACAATATCCGAAGTCTCCCAGTTTCTGAAACGCATAAACTACTACAATTTGATATAAAAATCATAACAAAAGACATCATTGAATAAACCATAAATCATAAGTTTGGCCCATTATAGCCATAAAAGCTGATGCCAAGATCTAGCAATTAGTAGCTAGAATTTTCGGTTTTATAAGAACATTTACATAGTTTTTTTTTGTTGTTTTGTTGTTTTTAATTTTAGGTGGTTTTGGGTGGTTCAGAGCAACAAAATGGCACCTTGCCAATTTATCTTGAAATGCAGTAGGAATTTGGTGAATTTGCGACCTTGTTTAGAGATATTTTTTCGTAAGTTCTTTTAACTGGCTGTACAGTCGAGTGGTGAAGCGAAAAGGTACATCATTACATTTAGCTGTTCCTTGTACTTTTTTTATTAGATTGCTTTTACCTTTATGTATTCAATAAATTTAAAATTTTAAATACAATAAACATGGCATTGCCTAAAACAGGAAAATGAAGAATACTCTGCAAAACTAAAGCAAATAACAACACGATGGGGCAGCGGAATCAATAAATAATTGTAATAAAGTTCAGATAATAGGAATCAGTTTTATTATAATAATATCAATAGCAATAGCGCCACCTAAGGGGAATGATATGAACTTCTGTACAAAGTGCCAAATTGAATTCATTTTACTTTTGTGTCTTGATGATAAGGTGTTAATTGTAGGAATAGTGAGTTTTAATGTCATGTTTGCAATTAAAATTAAAATACATGTGTTAGTAATCTTAACATGCAAGAGGTATTCTTCATGGGCACATATGTAAATATTTATCCCCGCTCTCGTGCCTGTTTATTTTTCGGTTTTGTCATACTTCTGTTCTTTTAGGAAGACTTTCCTCAGCAAGATACGAATCATACTTTCGGCAGCGTACACATTCGGCTACATAGTTGCTGAGTCTCACTTTCTTTGGTAACACCCCCCCCCCTCGTTTGTGCCACCACACAGGGATGAAGTAGACGTAGTAACTGGTTCACCTTGACAGCGTTTGTGTAGAATTATACTGTTACCTTGCTCGATACGAAGGCTTCTGTGCGTGTAAAGCTTTCTCCTTCCCTCTCTCTCTCTCTGCATGTTGTTTAATTGTGAAAATAAAATTCGTATGTCAGAAAGCCCTTGGACAAAAGATTTGTTTATTGCGTTAAGTTTCCTCGATTGCGGTTATTAATGCAACCTACAGAGTTGAAGGCTACATTTAGAAAATATTTTCCTGTTTTCATCAGACGCTGTTTCAAAAATAAGTCTGATATTTCTGTGTAGTGCGCTGGACAATCGAATAACTACTGTTACAAATAGTACTGGACAATTCATTACTAGGACACACTTTCCTGAATGGAATGATTTGAGAACCGCTCGTTTTGGGGATTATCGTGAAAATGTTAAGCTGTGGTTTCATTAAGATCATCATCAAAAATTCCACTGAGCGGTTAAGTGTGAACGTCTAATTGCAATTAATGGGTAAGTTCCCAGCATTTGTTTGATTTTAACTTTAAATCCATACCAAGTTGCAAAAAAATTTTAAATGTCTCTCTCTCTCTCTCTCTTTCTCTATATTCATGTTCTTCTGAGAAAACTGAATCAACTGTTCGAAGGATAACGGTCGTGATCCTCGTGCTGCCCCAGCGAGGGACAGTAAACACAACAGCGACCAAAACAGCAAATTCGCACCTTAAAATAAATGAAATATCTGTAGAAAAAACTTGTTCAACTCGATATTTTGAACTCAGCCGCCTCTGCTTCATGCCAACTTAGACATATACCCTTGGACTCGCGGCATTTTTAAATGAATGTAACACCCCTCGCTAAGCGGGGCGCGATCCCGCTAGGGGGACGCTTGTGTCCGGCTGTTTGTATGATGTGCTCCGTAAACTTTTCTTGATTTGTGTATTTTTTTATAAGAGTGTTAAATTCCTATTAGTGCTACCACATAAAGATATGCCCATGTATTGCCAGATTCAAATGCTTTATTATTTAAGCAGACAACAGATAAGTATTAAATGAATTTCTGCAGGTTCATTCTGCTTCTTTGTACAAACGCATTTAGCCATTATCTTGTAGTTCAACTTATACACGTGTCCAAGGCCCGTGTGCCAAGCGTTCCGGGTGCCAAGCGTTCCGTGGCCAAGCGATCTCAGTGCGTTTATCCAAACAAACAATCTAAAGAGCTTTTGCCAATACATATTCTGAATATCGTTTTTCTTATTTTATATTTCAGTAGCTCTTTCGTTCTACAAGAAGTAGGCAAAGGCCCAGAAAGGAAAGACACCTTTCTGTTTCTTTTTCCTTTATTACTAATGCAACTAATAGCCGCTTTGTCATCGCGTGGCAGTGTTCCTGCCTTCCCGTGGCGGGGAGGCAAAGCAGTGCCTCCCGAACAGCTTTACTAACAGCTTTGGGAGTATATCGTACCTCACCAGTCCACAGCCTATATGGAGAGGCGGCCCCGGGTGCCAAGCGTATTTCGAGGCCAAGCGATATTTTTGCGATATATAGAGAGCTCTTGTAAAGTGATTGAAGTTATTTCCTTTTAAGTTCCTACATTTCTATCAACAGCTTTTCTTTAAAACTAGTTCTATACTTGAAAACCACTAGTTAGAACACAGAAAGGAAACACACCTTTCTTTTTCCTATATTTCTTGTTCTATTAATCAACTAACACTTCAACCGCTTGGCCTCCGAGCGGCACTGCTCCTGCCTCCCCGTGGCGGGACCGGAAATCTGGGGGAAAAGTTCTCCCCCAGGGCTAAAAGGAGCAACGATGATGGATAAAAGTGACTATCCACCTCTAGAGCCTTCAAACTCAAGGCTACATAAACCAAACGATGAAGACCTGAATCAACCAAAAAGACTCCGAAGGGAAGTGCAGTGCAATGAAATGCCAAACTTTCTGGTCATACACTCTCTCTCCAACCAACCAGTCGGAAAATTATCACCATTCGTCATCCAAAGATTTCTGGAATCGATTGCTGGAACACCAAAAATGGTTAAACGACTGCAATCCGGAGACCTATTAATTGAAACAGCCAACTCCAAACATTCCGAGTGGCTGCTCAAAACAACGACATTCGGTGGCCTGCCAGTATCCATTACTCCACACAACACCTTAAATTCCTCGAAAGGCGTTATAACTGAATGGGACCTACTTACAATATCAGAAGAGGAATTAGTTCAAGAACTGAGTAATCAAAAAGTAACCAACGCCAAACGCATAATGACTAAAAAAGATGGAAATCTCGTCCCAACTAGGTCAATCATTTTAACCTTTAGTACCCCAGATTTGCCATCCTCAGTAAAAGCTGGCTATTTAAACTGCCGAATTCGGGCTTATATTCCTAATCCCATTCGTTGTTTTAAATGTCAAAAATATGGACATTCCCAACAAGCATGCAGAGGAGAAGCTATTTGTCCTATATGTGGTTCCAAGAAACATACACAAGCAGACTGTTCAGCATCAAGTCCCATTTGCCCCAACTGCAAAGAAAGTCACCCAGCATTTTCAAAATCCTGTGAAATGTGGAAAACAGGAAAAAAAATTCAAAAATATAAAATTGAACACAAAGTCACATACCCTGAGGCACGTAGACAGGTTATGTTGACCATGCCCAGTCGTTCTTATGCATCTCATACTCGAAGCGTTATTACAACAGCAGTACAAACAGATGTATCAATACCCCCCAGCACATCTATGGCTAATTGGGTTAAAAATACATTATCAAATTCAGGAAAAGACGCACAAACTAAAACCAGTGAATCGACCAACACTCCAATCACCATCCCAACTGATACTCGGACACTCTCGCATGATAAAGAAAAATTAAAAACTACCAAAGAAAACAAGAAACCTGAATCATCCACCAATAGTATGGAAGTCGACGTACACTCAGATCTTGAAGAACCCATACTAGAACTCCATGCAAATGACACTATGGATACTGGGCGCCCCAGCTTCCCAAAAAAAGACCGGAAAAAGTGCTCAAACAAAAAACAGTCTGATGAATCATCCTCAACTAAACCTAAATGAACCACAGTATCTTACAATGGAATTGCAGAGGTTTTCATCGCAACACTGACGATATTAAATACCTAATTAACCGATTTTCTCCAGCTGCCTTCTGTCTACAGGAAACTTACCTGACCTCACAAATTTCTCCTTCGATAAAGAACTATTGCCTTTATCGAAGAGATCGAAATACCGCTAATGCTGCCCATGGTGGTGTAGCAATCCTAGTAAACTCGAAGATCCCAACTAGGCATATCACACTACAAACTGAAATTGAAGCTGTTGCTGTTCGCATAACTCTCCATAATGCAATAACACTTGTCTCAATCTACCTACCACCAAACCGTATTTACTCTTTAAAAGATCTTGAAGACCTCTTTATACAGATACCTCCACCTCTCTGTATATTAGGGGACTTTAACGGGCACCACCCCTCGACGTGGGCACCTGTACGTGGTGAGGGGACCTCCCAGTGATGCTGCTGGTTTTCCAGATTAGCATCACTGGGATCCAACGCCCATACCTTGGTTCCAGGGTTACATCATTGGAATCCGGCGTGTGCAGCCGTGCGCCGCGACCCGTGGAAGCGGAAAGGGGGATCCTGGTGGTTGAGGGGCCCAGCCTTAATACACCACTTTGGCCCCTGCTTCGACGAGACGGGTGGTCCCGGACCGGCTCGACTGGGATCAATCGGCGGGTGGTATTATACTGCTAGGGTCAACTGCGTTCCAATAAGTCTCCCTCCCTATGGTCCTGGGACGGGATAAAGACTTATTGGTAACGTGGGTATGGTGTTCTAAGCGAACTCGGCGTCCCATTCGTGTACGCAGTACCTGCTAGTTCACGAGTGGGCGCCCCCTCGTAGGGCTCCGTGGTGGGTGAGGTACTTAGGCATCAGACATTTTTCTTTACTCTCATGAGTAATTCAAATCCCCTTTCTTCTGGGGCCCCAACAAGGCCCCTACCTAATCGAGATGATGACGCAGATAACACCTCTGCAAAACGAGCCAGAACTGAGGATAAATCACCACCATTAGTGACACCGCTTTTCCTCATTCTCCATTCCACCGGAGAGCAGTCCATTGGAAAGATGTCACCCTTCTTCATCCAGAAAGGATTAGAAGGGTTGGCAGGTTCACCAAAATCTGTAAAAAGACTGCGTTCTGGCGACCTTTTGGTCGAAGCTTCTACCACCAAGCAAGCGGAAAAAATCATAAAGGCTACATCCATAGGGGGAATACCTATCATCGTAACCCCTCACAAAACTCTAAATTCTTCACGTGGTGTCATATCAGAGTGGGACCTTCTTCATGTTTCTGAAGAAGAGATCTGCTCTGAATTGAAAGACCAAGGAGTGACAGCTGTAAAGAGAATATCGATACGGAAGGATGGGAATCTCGTCCCTACCCGAGTTCTCATCCTCACGTTTAACACCCCACGGCCTCCAAATTCCATCAAGGCAGGTTATCTAAACTGCCCAGTGAGGATTTATATCCCAAACCCACTGCGGTGTTTTAGATGCCAAAAATACGGCCACTCACAAACATCTTGTCGTGGTAACCCTGCCTGTGCTCGATGTGGTGTTAAAGACCACGAGAGCAAGGAATGTACAGCTCCAAAACCCGCCTGTGTTAACTGCCAAGGTGAGCACCCCGCCTATTCAAGAGCATGCCAGCGGTGGAAAGACGAAAAAGAAATCCAAAAACTAAAAACAGAGCTGAATATTTCCTACCCAGAGGCCAGAAAACGTATCCAACCAGTAAATAGCGGGAAACCTTCATATGCCCAGAAGGTTTCTGCTAAGAGCACTATCGGGACACAAACTGAGATGACTATACCACCAAGAGAGTCATTCACCCCGATTGCACGCTATTTATTGAGTTCTCAAAAGCCCACCAAAAAAACACAGTCAGTTGCCACTCCTATATCCGTACCTCCTAGTGCTCCACCACTACCAAAACCAAGTGGTAAAGAGCCTGAAGTAACAACAGAAAGAATGGATGTAGAGAACAAGGAGGTACAGGATGAATCAGTCTTGGAACTCTTTGCGGAGGAAGAAATGGACACGGGACATCGTCCATTCTTCCCCAAAAAAGACAAAGCCAAGACTGATAAAAGTAAGCCCTCAGCACCTCGGAAGCCGCTTGATGGACCCACCAAGCCAAAATAATGGCTAAATTCCTACAATGGAATTGTCGTGGATTCCGGCGAAATACTGATGACATCAAGGCCCTCCTGCAAAAGCACGAGCCAGTTTGCTTTTGCTTGCAGGAGACATATCTAAAGGCAAATGATGATCCCACCCTGCATAACTTCACAATCTTTCGTAAGGATAGAATTGCGGATGGTCCTGCTCATGGAGGAGTGGCTATCCTTGTGGGTAATCAGACCCCAGTTCAGCCCTTGCTAATTACAACCAGCATAGAGGCTGTTGCAATTCGCCTTACAGTGGGATTTTTAATAACGGTCTGCTCTATTTATTTGCCACCTGGGACTGATATCTCCCAGGAAGACCTTGATGATCTTGTAACGCAGTTGCCTCCCCCTTTCTTACTTCTCGGGGATTTTAACGGACATAACACCCTGTGGGGTAGTGCTAACATCAACGGAAGGGGACGAGTCGTAGAGCGTATGCTCAATGACAATGACCTTTCCCTTCTAAATACTGGAACAAACACCTTCTTCCATATGCCTACCCGTACTTTTTCTGCCATTGATCTCTCTATCTGCTCCCCTTCTCTACTCCCTTCACTCACCTGGGAAGTGGAGGAGAATCCATACGGAAGTGATCACTTCCCTGTGATAACCTTGTTACACAGTGGGAGACCTTGTCTTCCTTTTAGGTTAACACGGTGGAAGTTTGATCAGGCTGACTGGAATGCCTTCCAACATCAGGCAAATTTTGAACTCAGTACAGTCAGTCAGGAGCCTATCAATGACGCAGTAACGTACATCACAGAAATCATTGTCCACGCAGCTGCTAATGCTGTCCCAAAAACATCAGCCCGGTTTCCACCATTTCCCAAACCTTGGTGGAATTCACAATGCACAGCAGCAAAAAAGGCTCAAAACAAAGCGTGGGGGATATTTCGCCGATATCCTACCACGAACAACCTTATAGCCTTTAAACGTGCACGAGCCAAAGCACGCTACATCCGTCGTCAGAGTCAAAAGGAATCGTGGATCCGTTTTACATCATCTATTAACCAGTCTACCAACTCTAAGGTAGTCTGGGATAAAATCCGGAAAATGAAGGGAAAATATACATCCCACCCTTCTTCAATCTTAGATTATAATGGATGCGCTGTTGCAGATCCAACTGCAATAGCCAATGCTCTTGGGGAAACATTCTCTAACATCTCCGCAACATCCTCGTACTCCCCAGAGTTCTTGGTCCTGAAACATAAACTGGAAAGAGAAGCACTTAATTTTAAGTCCAAGGGCCTCTATCCCTACAACGGGGATTTTACTATTCAGGAACTGAAAAGAGCCCTCGCTCTTTCCAAAGCAAGTGCTGTTGGACCAGATGGCATCCATTATGACATGATTAAACATCTTTCACCAAAATCTATGGATTGTCTGCTCCTTCTGTATAACAGAATCTTTACTGAAGGGCAGTTTCCGGATTCCTGGCGAAAGGCAATCGTTCTTGCCTTCCCTAAGCCAGGAAAGGATCCAAATGTCACCACCAACTATCGTCCTATTGCTCTGACTAGCTGTCTGTGCAAAATCCTGGAGAGAATGGTTAATTCTCGTTTAATATGGTACTTAGAATCAAATGACCTTCTCTCCAACATACAGTGCGGCTTCCGAAGGAACCGGTCCACTTTGGACCATCTTGTTAGATTGGAAGCATCCATCCGGGATGCTTTCCTAAAACGTGAACACTTGGTGCCGGTGTTCTTTGACATGGAGAAAGCGTATGACACAACTTGGAGATTTGGCATCTTAAAAGATCTGCATAGCCTTGGCCTTAGGGGGCAACTCCCCATTTTTATTAAAAACTTTTTAGCCAATCGATCTTTCCAAGTTCGTGTGGGATCCTCACTCTCTCGTTCCTTCAGCCAAGAGGAGGGAGTACCACAAGGATCAGTATTAAGTGTCACGCTTTTTGCCATCAAAGTGAATTCCATCACAGAACAACTTCCTCCAACTGTAAACTGTGCCCTCTATGTTGATGACTTTAGCATATTTTGTCAGTCATGCAACATGAGGGTTATTGAAAGACAACTGCAAAAAGCTATTGATCGCCTCAACTCCTGGGTTCTTGCTAATGGCTTCAGGTTCTCGCCGGAGAAGACCGTTTGCGTACACTTTTGTCGTAAGCGTAATCTTCATCCTGAACCTGAATTAAAGCTCGGACAAAATGTAATTCCAATAGCAGCGGACGCAAAATTCTTGGGACTCGTATTCGATAAAAAGCTGACCTTTCTGGATCACATCCGTCAACTCCGCACAAAGTGCACAAGAGGGCTAAATATTCTGCGCTCTCTTTCCTCAACATCTTGGGGTGCGGATCGATGCACCCTACTACGCATCTATCGTGCACTTGTACGATCCAGACTGGATTACGGGTCCCTGGTATACAATTCGGCCAGAGACAATGTACTTCGTTGGCTCGATCCTGTCCATCATCTGGCTCTCCGTACCGCTATTGGAGCATATCGCACATCTCCTGTCCAGAGCTTATACGTCGAAGCAAACGAATCGCCATTATTGCTTCGACGTAAGCAGTTGTCTCTAAACTACGCTCTAAAACTGAAATCCCTGCCAGACCACCCTACGTGGCTAACCGTTTTTGAGCCACAATGGGAAAATTTGTACAACACCCGTAAGACTGCCAATCGTCCTTTTGGTATTCGTGTCCAAGAGCTACTCAAAGAACTTAATATAAAGGTAGACAGGGTTGCCCAAACACCAAAGCAACCCCTTCCACCCTGGCATGCTCATGTCCCGGCATGTGACTTGTCCCTTAGAAATTGGGGAAAGTCGGACACTCCATCGTCTGTCTACCTGCAGCTTTTTTCAGCACACCGAGCTGAACATTCTGACTTCGCGCCAGTCTACACAGACGGCTCGAAGGCGGAATCATATGTGGGATCGGCTGCTGTCTTTAGAGACAGCACTACATCGGAGCAGATTCCCTCTGAATGCAGCATATTTACTGCAGAGCTGCACGCTATAAAGTTAGCCTTGGATCACATTAGTGAATGCCAATACCATCGGTTCATTTTATATTCTGATTCTCTCAGTGTGTTACAGGCTTTAATATCTGTGAGATATAATGATCATCCAGTTCTGTCTAGCATTCAGCAGAAGATTCGCGTTCTCCATGAACGTGAATATGATATCCGCTTCTGCTGGATTCCCAGCCACATTGGGAGTAGGGGAAATGATTTGGCTGACGCCGCAGCCAAATCAGCAATTCCCAATAATAACCACTGCCTGTTAGTCCCCTATACAGACTACAGGCAAATAATACACCAAAAGATACATTCCCAATGGCAGGATTCGTGGAATAGACAGACTGCGAATAAATTATATCATATAAAACCTGTAATTGAACCGTGGCAGTCTAGTCTGCGCGGGAATCGTAAGGAGGAAGTTGTTCTTGCCCGGACCCGCATAGGACACAGTCATTTAACTCATTCGTTTTTGCTGAGGGCTGATGACCCTCCTATGTGTGTGTCCTGTGGCACAATCTTAACAATCAGACACATTTTAGTTGACTGTACCTGTTTTAGAAATGCTCGTTTTACCGCTTTTAACCATCTGACTGAGCCGTATACACTCAGTCAGATTTTATCCGACAATGACCATGTGTCTGCTATTTTTAATTTCCTAAAATCAGTAAACCTTTTTGATCATATTTAAAAATCTTATTATTTTAAGATTTTCCATTGTTACTTATTTACTGATATTTGTCTGTTACAGTTTATACTTGTTTTTATAACCTGACGTAGTGACCTAATTCAGTAGGTCACTGAAACTTTTTTACTTTTTATGACAAGGTTTTGGCGCATTATAGCCATAGTTGCTGATGCGCCAATAAAACTCAACCAACAACAACAACAACAACAATGGGCACCACCCATTATGGGGCTCTCCTAAATTGGATAGACGGGGCCGATTAATTGAAAGCTTTTTAGAGGCACTAAATTTCAGTATACTCAATACTGGTGCACCGACACACGTACAGCTCCCAGCAGGACACACTTCAGCACTAGATCTCTCGATTTGTTCACCAGTACTAGTCCCAACCATAGAGTGGTATGTAATAAATGATCCCATGGGCAGTGACCACTTCCCAATAGTATGCAACTTTCTGAAAGCAAAGACTCCATCAATTCCGCCCTGCAGAAAGTGGAAATTTGTCCGAGCAGACTGGGCAAAATTTCAATCATCAATCGATCTTGATGAAGAAAAAATCCGCCTCCAACATATTGATGAAGTGACAGAATACATCACGTCGCATCTTCTAAATGTGGCTAAGAACACAATACCACTATCAAATCCTCCGGGCCGAAAGCATCATAATTACTGGTGGAATGACAAATGCACCACAGCAAAGAGAGAAAAAAAATAAAGCCTGGAATTTGTTTCGGCAATGTCCGAGCACAGTGAATCTCATTAATTACAAGAAATTAAGGGCAAAAGCACGCTTCATACAAAAGCAAGCAAAGAAAGAATCCTGGATCCGTTTTGCCTCAAGTTTTCACAGAAATACTGATTCCAAAATAATATGGAAAAAAATTAGACAGCTGTCTGGTAAGTTTCCTACCATACCTTCTCCAATTCTCTCTTGGAATGGGAAAGATCTCTCTAATCCAGTAGATATAGCTAATGCTTTGGGCAATACTTTTGCCGAAATCTCAGCAGCAACAGCCTATCCTACCTCATTCCAAAGAATTAAAAACACTGAAGAAAAACATGGTATTCACTTCAAAACTGCCCGTCTTCTCCCATATAACAAACCTCTGCAATATTCTGAACTTTTACATGTCATTAAAACCGCCCGAAATGGTGCTGCCGGGTCAGATGGGATTTATTATATCATGATACAACATCTTGATGACAAAGCTTTGCGCTGCCTCCTGGTCTTTTACAATCGCATTTTTTTAGAAAATGTTTTTCCAGCTACTTGGCATCACTCTACAGTTTTGGCTTTCCTGAAACCTGGAAAAGATCCATCCAACCCCAATAGCTATAGACCAATATCTCTCTCAAGCTGCCTCAGCAAAATTCTTGAGAAAATTATCCACAGAAGACTCGTCTGGATTATTGAGTCGGAACAGCTAATGAGCCATAACCAATATGGCTTCCGTCAAAACAGGTCATGCTTAGATCTTATGGTCAAGGCTGAATTTGCCATACGTAATGCTTTTGTCAAACGTGAACATCTAGTAATGGTTTCAATAGACATAGAGAAGGCTTTTGATACCACCTAGCGGTATGGTATACTTAGTGATCTTTACCTTCTCGGACTACGAGGCAACCTTCCTATATTTATTCAGAACTTCTTACATACTAGATCATTTCAAGTTCAAAACCAACATGCCCTTTCCACAACTTTCATCCAGGAAGAAGGTGTTCCACAGGGATCAGTACTGAGTGCCACTCTTTTTGCTCTGAGAATAGATTCTATCACTAAGCAGCTTCCAAATACAGTTGAGACTTACCTTTATGCAGATGACCTTTCGGTCTCCTGTCATTCTCAAAACATGAGGTCTATTGAAAGACAGCTTCAGATAGCACTTAATAAAATTCAACAATGGGCGAGCCTCAATGGTTATCGGCTCTCACAGCAGAAAACAGTTGCCATCCACTTCTGTAGACAACGCAAACTTCATCCAGATCCCGAACTTCAAATTTCTAACATCGTTGTCCCAGTCACCAGCAACATCAGATTTCTTGGATTAATCCTAGACAACAAGTTAAATTTCCTAGATCATATTAAAAATGTACGGACCTCATGTCTAAAGAAGTTAAACATACTCAGAGCTTTATCTGCCCAAACGTGGGGTGCAGATCGTACCTCGCTTCTTCGTTTATACAGGGCATTAATCAGATCCCGTCTCGATTATGGTGCTCCAATCTATGATTCTTCCAGAAAGAGCGCATTACGCTGGCTTGATCCAATTCAGCACAGTGCTTTGAGAATTGCAACTGGTGCATTCAGAACGTCGCCAGCACATAGTCTCTACATTGATGCTCACGAGCCCCGACTAACTTTACGCAGGAAATCACTGTTACTCAAATATGCTGTCAAGATACAAAGTTGTGCCTCTCATCCCGTTCAGTCATACCTTTTCAACCCACCATTAGAAATCCTATACAGAAACAAACCTAGTATAGTAAAGCCAGCTGGTCTTCGCCTTCTTGAATTGGTGCAAGTTTGGAATATTTCCATCCATTCCGTAAAGCAAGTGGCAACTTATACTCAGCCACCATGGGCTCCTCCTCCTCTTCCAACCTGTGACACTTACCTCTGTCAATGGAGAAAGAATACTTTGCAAGCATCAAATGTCAACCAAATTCATGCAGTTCACACTCAAAGATATACTGATTTCTCCCCAATTTATACAGATGGCTCTAAATCTAATTCAAATGTTGGAGCAGCTGCAGTGTTTCCGAATACAACTGTATCAGTTTCCCTTCCATCAGAATTTAGTATATTTTCTGCTGAATTATATGCAATTAAACTAGCTTTAGAAAATCTCTATTCTGACAGTTCCTTAAAATCAGTTATTTACACTGATTCACTCAGCTCAATCATGTCATTATGTAATTCCTCAGATAAAGTTCACCCTGTTCTTGATGAAATCAGAAGCTTATTACTGCAAATTAAAGAACGCAACCAACTGGTCACTTTTTGCTGGATTCCAGCCCATTCCGGTATTTTAGGCAATGAACTGGCTGATAAAGCTGCAAAAAACCCAACTACATTTGATTTAACCAATATCCCTGTTCCAGCATCAGATTATGCACTAACCGTTCATGCTGCTTGCCTATCACAGTGGACAGCACTCTGGCACTCTCAGACTAATAATAAACTCTTTCAGTTTAAACATGATCCAAAAATTTGGCGCTCCAGTATCCGTACATCGAGACAAGAAGAAGTAGTCCTTTCAAGGGCAAGAATAGGACATACACATCTGACCCACCTTCATTTACTCACAGGAGATGACCCACCACAATGTACACATTGTTCTAATAATTTGACTGTAAAACATATTCTTATTGACTGCCCCTATTATAAACAAGCCAGAACTTCATCCTTGATATCATTGGTTAACCTTCATAAACCAGTAACTCTTGAAAATCTCATTGGTGATAAGGCAAATATTTCCGAATTTTTTGACTTTCTCCGGCAAACTGGGCTTTTCAATTATTTCTGATTTCAGATTTTCTTTTGATCTAGGGAAAACTTATGTTTTAATATAATAAGTGAATAGGCACATTATAGCCTTAGCAGCTTATGTGCCATTAAGCCTCCAGAACAACAACAACATATGGAGAGGCTCATGAACCACCACTACAACTCCGAAGACAAAACTTGCTGTTATACTACGCTGCAAAGATAAAATCAATACCTGATCACCCGACATGGACAATCCTACACGAACCAAGTTTGGAAAACTTATATAGAGCACATCCAAATGCTAAAAAACCAGCAGGCATATGTTTAAGAGACCTAATCCAGCAACGTAATTTAGATCTCAATCAGAGAGCAATTTCTCCTGAAATTCCATATCCACCTTGAGATACCATTCAAACGATATGCGATCTCCATATGCATAAATGGAACAAGGATTCCCTACCTGCACAAACTTTCCAACAATTACACGCAACCTACAGAGACCAACGTTGTAATTCTACCCTGATATACATAGATGGTTCCAAAACAGAAACCAAAGTAAGAATAGCAGCCAAATTCCCAAATACTATCATTTGCAAATTACTTCCAACTGAGTGCAGCATTTATACGGCAGAACTGGAGGCTATACAACTAGCCATGGCCCCTGGTGCCAAGCGTTCCGTGGCCAAGCGATTTCAGTGCGTTTATACAAGTGAACTATCTAAAGAGCTTTTGCCAATACATATTCTGTTTATTTCTGAATAGCGTTTTCTTCATTTCATTTTATATTTCAGTAGCTCTTTCGTTCTACAAGTAGTAGGCAAAGGCCCAGAAAGGAAAGACACCTTTCTGTTTCTTTTTCCTTTAGTACTAACTTAACTTAAAATACATAGTTGTGCCTTGCATCCAACTCAGTCATACCTATTCAATCCACCATTAGAAAACCTCTACAGAATTAAGCCTAGCATAGTAAAACCAGCTGGTCTTCGCCTTCTTGAACTGATGCAGGTTTGGAATGTCCCCATTCATTCTGTACAAGAAGTAGTAACATGCGCTCAACCACCATGGACGTGTACTCCTCTACCCACCTGTGACACTTACCTCTGCCAGTGGGGAAAAAATGTTCTTCAAGAATCAAATGTGAAACAACTTCATGCAATTCACACTCACATATATTCTGACACTTCTCCAATTTATACAGATGGCTCTAAATCTAACTCAAACGTTGGAGCAGCAGCAGTGTTCCTAAATACCACTATTTCAGCATCCCTTCCACCTGAATTCAGTATCTTCTCAGCAGAATTATATGCAATTAAGCTAGCCTTAGAAAATCTCTGTTCTGACTGCTCATTAAAATTTGTTATTTACACTGACTCCCTCAGCTCAATTATGGCATTATCTAACTCCGCAGATAAAGATCACCCTTTCCTAAATGAAATTAGAAGATTATTACTGCAGATTGAAGAGCGCCACCAACTGATCACCTTCTGCTGGATTCCGGCACATTCTGGAATTTCTGGTAATGAACTGGCCGATAAAGCTGCAAAAAATCCATCTACCTTAAATTTAACCAATATACCTGTTCCAGCATCAGACTATCCACAAATTATTCGTGGTGCATGCCTAACAGAATGGACAGCACTCTGGCACTCTCAAACAAATAACAAACTTTTTCAATTTAAACAGGATCCTAGAATTTGGCGTTCCAGTGTCCGTTCATCAAGACGAGAAGAAGTACTTCTTTCAAGATCAAGAATAGGCCATACACATTTGACTCACCTTCATTTACTCACAGGAGATGATCCACCACAGTGTCCACATTGTCCTCTAAATTTGACTGTGAAACACATTCTCATTGAATGCCCACACTATAATCAAGACAGAAATACAACCCTACTATCTTTGGTTAACCTTCGGAAACCAATAACCCTAGAGAATGTCATTGGTGACAATGCAAATATTCCTGAATTTTTTAATTTCCTGAAGAAAATTGGACTTTTTACTCATTTCTGATTTCTCCTTTTCTGACGTGACAAGAAATTCTAATATTTTATTACAATAAAGGAATAGGCGCATTATAGCCAAAGCAGCTTATGCGCCAGAAAACCCCCACAACAACAACAACAACTAACTTAACTAACAGCCGCTTGGTCACCTCGTGGCACTGCTCCTGCCTCCCCGTGGCGGGGCCGGTAACCTGGGAGGTAAAGAAAAACCCCCAGGGCCAAAAGGAGCCAACATGGATAAAAATTCTTATCCACCATTAGAGCCTTCGAGCTCCAGGGCAGAAAATTACAATGACCATGACACAAATCACGATTTAGGTAACAACACCAAAAGACTGAAAACTGATAGGATGGAGCAACCCTGCCCATCTTTTCTAATCTTCCATTCCCTCTCTAGTCAACCTATGAGTAAACTGTCTCCCTTTGTGATTCAGAAACATCTAGAAGGTATTGCAGGATGTCCTAAGACTGTTAAGAGACTGCAATCAGGAGACCTATTAGTGGAAACCAATAACCACAGACATTCGGAGAAACTTTTACAACTAAGTAATTTTGCTGGTATCCCAGTAAAAATATCTCCTCATGCAACCCTAAATTCATCGAAGGGTGTGATATCCAGTTGGGATCTCCTAAATGTCAGCGAGGAAGAAATAACCCAAGAGCTGCAGGGACAAAATGTCATTGAAGCAAAGCGCATAATGACTAAAAAAGACAATCAACTTACACCTACCAGAAACATTATTCTCACGTTTAATACCCCTGAATTACCCACCTCTGTAAAAGCAGGTTATTTGCTATGCCGCATTCGCCCATATATTCCCAATCCTTTACGATGTTACAAATGCCAAAAGTATGGCCATTCGCAAACTGTGTGCAGAGGAGTTCCAGTCTGCCCCAATTGTGGGTCCTCTGAACACAATCAAAGTGACTGTTCGGCTACAAAAATGACGTGCGCTAACTGCAAAGGTGACCACCCTGCATATTCCAAAACTTGTGAAAAATGGAAAACAGAGAAAAAAATCTTAAAATACAAGGTTGAGAATAAAGTCAGCTATCAAGAAGCAAGAAAACAAGTTACAACTACTATAAACAAAAATTTAACCTATGCCAATGCAGTAAAAAAATATGAAACAGTCTCCACTCAAACAGATGTCACAGTTTCCACTAATAAATCAATTTCTGATTGGGCTAGAACTGTCCTCTCTGAGAAACAACCAAATGTACGCAAACAACAGCCCAAAGTCTCAGACCAGGCAAATAATACTCCTCTGACAATACCAGCAGCATCTCCTCCTCCA
The DNA here is from genome assembly GCF_048544385.1 of Mastigoproctus giganteus. NCBI lineage: Eukaryota > Metazoa > Arthropoda > Arachnida > Uropygi > Thelyphonidae > Mastigoproctus > Mastigoproctus giganteus. The sequence goes on from NC_143586.1 coordinate 124,813,064, forward strand.
ATGAGTACTACTACGTCCGATATTACAAACTCAAATGCAATGAAAAATATCCAGAACACAACCATGGATACAGATAGCACAACAATACAAGAAGATCCAATTTTAGAAATTCACGCTGAAGAAGAAGAAATGGACACTGGTCGGCCAGTTTTCTCCAAAAAAGATAAATCAAAAATAGAACGTCATAAGCCAGTCACCTTCAAAAAACAGTCAGATACAGCTCCATCAGTTAAACACAAATAATGCCTTGTATTTTGCAATGGAACTGCAGAGGCTTTCGTTGCAATACAGACGATATTCATGACCTGATAAATCGGTATTCGCCAGTTGCTCTTTGTCTCCAAGAAACGTACTTAACTTCACAAATTTCTCCTTCGATAAAGAACTATTGTCTTTATCGAAGAGACCGTAATACAGCAAATGCTGCCCATGGTGGTGTTGCAATTCTGATAAATTCAAAGATTCCAACAAAGCATATCCCACTGCAAACGGAAATAGAAGCTGTTGCTGTTCGTATAACGCTCCATATTTCATTAACACTTGTGTCAATCTACTTGCAGCCAAACCATACATACTGTTTAAAAGAACTTGAAGACCTCATCATACAGATACCTCCACCTTTCTGTATTGGCCCCGGGTGCCAAGCGATTGTGACTAAGCGATTTCTCTGTGCTTTCACTGCGATTCTCAAAAGGTGAATTCTAGTTCTCTTTTACGTTCTTCTCCTTAATAAATCCTTTTATTTAATAGCAGCTCTTTTTTCAAAAGTACTGATCGAGAGCAAGAAAGGAAAGTAACCTTTCTTTTTTCATATTTAATAGACTAATCACTACTAACTTCGCTTGGTCACACCAGGCACTGCTCCTGCCTCCCCGTGGCGGGGCCGGTAACCTTGGCAGAAAAGTCCATCTGCCAGGGGCTAAGAGGAGCGAACATGGAAAAAAATATGTTTCCAACTATAGAGTCGACAAGCTGTCGACCAGATACCGAAAATAACATGACTCGTCACAAGCAAAGAGGTTGAAAACAAATCCCTCGGTGACAGACTTACCAGCATTTTTAATAATGCACTCACTATCAGAACAGCCTCTCAGTAAGCTATCCCCTTTTCTAATCCAAAAACATCTGGAAAGTATTGCAGGGTCTCCCAAGACGGTTAAGAGACTGCAATCAGGGGACTTACTTGTTGAAACTCAAAACCACAGGCATTCTGAAAAACTACTAAAAATGACAACATTTGCTGGTATTCCAGTTAACGTAACTCCACATGCAACCCTAAATACATCAAAGGGTGTAATATCTAGTTGGGACCTGATGAATGTGACGGAGGAAGAAATTAAAGAAGAACTTAAGGAACAAAATGTCATCGCTGTAAAAAGAATTATGGTCAAAAGAGACAATATACTGATACCTACCAGAAATATAATTCTCACCTTTAACAGCCCAAATCTGCCCTCATCAATAAAAGCAGGATATCTTCTTTGCCGCACTCGTCCTTTTATACCAAATCCGTTGAGATGTTATAAATGCCAAACGTATGGCCACTCTCAAACGACATGCAGAAGCAACCCAGTTTGTCCCAACTGTGGATCCTCTGATCACATTCAAAGTGATTGTTCAGTGAAAGAAATGATCTGTCCCAACTGCAAAGGCAACCATCCGGCCTACTCTAAGACATGTGAGAGATGGAAAACAGAGAAAAAAATTATGCAATATAAAGTCGAAAATAAAGTTAGTTATCAGGAAGCAAGAAAATTAGTTGCACCCATTACACATAACCGTACCTATGCCAGTATCGCAAAAAAATATCAGACAATAGCCACGCAAACTGATGTTACCATTCCACATAACATATCAATCTCCGACTGGGCTCGAGCTGTCCTCTCTCAGCAAGAGTCCAATACCCTGAAGCACTCAGACCAAGCCAGTAATACGCCTCTTAAAATTCCAGCAAAATCTCCTCCTCCACCAGTGATTGCTACTACTTCAAATAATCTTAATTCATCCACAAAAAAGATTATTCAGGACACATCAATGCATTCAGAGTATTCACCCAAACAGGAAGATCCAGTTCTGGAAATATTTGTAGAAGAAGAAGATATGGACACAGGTCGCCCTACATTTCCAAAAAGAGACAAACCAAAGCCAGAACGCCATAAGACAGCCACGTCAGGTACAGCTTCTTCTTCTAAATTCAAGTAATGCCTAACATCTTACAATGGAATTGCAGAGGCTTTCGTGGCAACATTGACGACATTCATTACTTAATTAACCGCTACTCTCCAGTTGGTTTCTGCCTGCAAGAAACCTATTTAACTCCTCAAATTTCCATTTCCATAAAAAACTACTCAATCTATCGACTAGATCGGAAGACATCCAATTCTGCTCGAGGTGGTGTAGCTATCTTAATTAACACAAGGATTCCAGCTAGGCAAATCACTCTCCAAACCCAAATCGAAGCTGTCGCTGTGCGTCTGATTAGTCAGACTGCTTTAACTCTAGTCTCAGTTTATCTCCCACCAAATCATACTTACTCTTATACTGATCTTAAAGAACTTTTATTACAGCTCCCCTCCCCTATCTGCCTGCTAGGGGATTTCAATGGCCACCACCCTTTATGGGGATCAACTAAATTAGACCCACGCGGCCGACTGATCGAAACTTTGCTGGATAAAGAAAACCTCACTCTTCTTAACAGTGGTTCGCACACCCATATACAGTTACCTAATGGACAGACTTCTGCCATTGACCTATCGATTTGCTCCCCAATACTGTTTTCAGTCATGCAATAGTCCGCTCTGGATAATCCCATGGGCAGCGACCATTTTCCAATTGTTTGTAATCTGATGACTACACAACCACCATTAGACGAACCCTGCAGGAAATGGAAATTTTCTAAAGCTAATTGGGACAAATTTCAGTCAGCAATCACATTGGACAAAAAAATTATACAACTACATCCCATAGATGAAGTTACCGACTATATCACTTCCTGCCTTTTATTTGCAGCTAATAGCTCAATTCCAATATCAAATTCAAAGACTCGACGCCATTTCAACTGTTGGTGGAATGAGGAATGCACAAAAGCGAAGAAAGAACAAAATAAAGCATGGAATTTATTTCGGCGAACTCCAACTACAGTTAATCTTATTCAATACAAGAAACTAAAGGCAAAAGCTCGTCTCATTCAAAGACAAGCCAAGAAAGATTCTTGGACTCGGTTTGCATCCACTATCAATAGAAACACGAACCCACGATTAATATGGAAGAAAATTAGGCAGCTTTCCGGGAAGTTTCCAACTGTTCCTTCCCCAATTCTCTCCTGCAATGGTCTAAACGTTTCTGCTCCTCTGGATATAGCAAATGCCTTAGGTAAAACGTTTGCTGACGTCTCAGCTGCTTCCACCTACTCTCCGGAATTTCAGAAAACTAAGAGCACCGCAGAACAGAGACACATCAACTTTCGAACTTCACTGCTACTTCCATATAACCAGCCACTCCAAAAATGTGAACTTATGCAAGCCATCAGAACAACACGCAACAGTGCCGCTGGGCCAGATGGGATATATTATGTTATGTTACAGCACCTTGATGAAGAAAACTTACAAATGCTGCTAGCCTTTTTTAACCGAATCTTCCTGGGAAATGTTTATCCCACTTCTTGGCACCATGCTACAGTTCTGGCCTTTTTGAAACCTGGAAAAGACCCCTCCAATCCTAATAGTTACAGACCAATATCTCTGTCCAGTTGCCTCGGTAAAATTCTTGAAAAAATGATCCACAGTCGACTCGCTTGGATCATTGAAAGCGAACATCTACTAAGTAATAGTCAGCATGGCTTTCGCCAAAACAGGTCCTCCTTTGATCTGATGATCAAGGCTGAATCCGAAATTCGCAATGCCTTTGTTAAAAACGAACACCTAGTTATGGTCTCCATAGATATAGAGAAGGCATTCGATACTACCTGGCGTTATGGAATTCTTCGTGACCTCCATAATCATGGTCTCCGTGGCAACCTGCCTATATTTATTAAGAACTTCCTCAAGAGCAGATCCTTCCAGGTGCGATATCAAAATTCCCTTTCTACTACATTCTTGCAAGAAGAAGGAGTTCCACAAGGGTCAGTTTTGAGTGCAACCCTGTTTGCCCTCAGAATTGATTCTATCACAAAAGAACTTCCAAATGAATTAAAGCGCTAAATGGAAAATTCATTCGACTACCCTCTCCAATACTCTGTTGGAATGGAAAAGATCTCTCGGCACCTAAGGAAATCGCTAATGCGCTAGCAGAATCATTTTCTTCAATATCTGCTTCTGCTTCCTACTCCATCTCCTTTCAGTGCATCAAGGCAGATGCAGAACGCCGCAAAATTAACTTTTCCACACGGCTCGCACTTCCATACAATCAACCATTTAATATAACAGAACTCAAAGAATCCTTAAATAAATCTTCAAATAGTGCTGCCGGCCCAGACGATGTACATTACATCATGCTAAAACAATTACGTGAAGAGGACTTACGTACCCTATTGATCTTCTATAATCGAATCTTCTCAGAAAATGATTACCCACTTTCGTGGCGTCACTCTCACATACTTGCCATACCAAAACCAGGCAAAGACCCTTCTTTGGTTAACAATTATAGGCCAATATCTCTCACAAGCTGCATGGGGAAAATTTTTGAGAGAATGATACATACGAGGCTTACCTGGATCTTAGAAGCAGAGAACCTTTTAACAGATCATCAGAGCGGCTTTCGTAAGAACAGATCCACTCTTGATGTACTTATCAAAGCTGAATCGAATATTCGGAATGCCTTTGTCATGAAGCAACATCTAGTCATGGTCAATTTAGATATTGAAAAGGCATTTGATACTACCTGGCGACATGGTATTATTATGGACCTTTATCACCTAGGACTAAGGGGTCATCTCCCTCAGATAATTCAGAATTTCCTGCGCCACCGCTCTTTTCAGGTCCGTTATCAGAACGTACTGTCTACACCCCATATTCAGGAAGAAGGAGTATAACAGGGATCTATACTCAGCGCAACATTATTTGCAATTCGAGTCAACAGCATAACTAAAGACGTCCCCAAAATTGTGGAGGCTTATATGTACGCGGATGACCTAGCAATCTCCTGCCAATCTCAAAGCATGAACACCATTGAGCGTCAACTCCAACTTGCCATTAACAGAATTGAATCCTGGATGTCACGCAACGGATATCGACTAGCTGAACAAAAGTCTACCACCACTCACTTTTGTAAGAAACGTGCTGTCCACCACCATCCTGAATTACGGCTAAACAATTGTCCAATACCAGTTGTAAACAGCACCAGATTTCTCGGTCTGATATTAGATAGTAAGCTTAACTTCCAAGCACATATCACATATCTTCGAACTACTTGTCTAAAACAGTTGAACATGCTTCGATCAGTCTCATCCATGTCGTGGGGAGCTGATCGGTACTCCTTACTTCACCTCTACAAATCTCTGATCCGTTCACGCTTAGATTATGGTTCTCCCGTATATGACTCAGCTAGGAAAAGCACATTAGATCGGCTAAATGTCATCCAGCACAGTGCCCTGAGGACTGCTCTGGGCGCATTCAGGACTTCTCCCATGCAAAGTCTTTATGTTGAAGCCCACGAGCCGCCATTACATCTTCGTAGGAAAACATTATTGCTTTTCTATGCTTCTAAGATCCAGAGTCTTCCATCGCACCCCAGTTGGGAGTATCTTTATCACACTCGGTGGGATTCTTTTTATGAGAATAAACCACATGAAAATGGTCCTGCTTCACTCAGGATCAAAGATCTTATTCACAGTTGGAATATTGATTTAGCTGATATTTTTCAGAACACAACTGCACCTGTTCCACCCTGGACGTATGTTTGTGCCTCACATGATACATATTTTCTCCAGTGGGGGAAGAATGTCATACCTCCCAAAAACATGAGACAGTTGCACTCAGCCCATGCTACCCATAACTCCGATGCATGTAAAATATATACCGATGGGTCGAAAACTGCTAGTAAGGTAGGTGCTGCAGCTGTTTTTCCTACATGTACAATTTCAGCCACACTACCTTTATCATGCAGTGTCTTCACTACTGAACTTTATGCCATCAAGTTAGCACTTAGTAAGATTATTGAACTTTGCATCTCACCCGCAATAATCTACACGGATTCCCTCAGTGCTATCAATGCCATAAGGAAGAATTTCTCCTCTCCTCATCCTACATTGAAAGAAATTCATTCCCAACTATTTTCCTGTAGTGTGTCCAATCAGTCAATCACATTTTGCTGGATCCCTGGCCATTCTGGCATTCCGGGAAATGAAAGTGCAGACTTTGCCGCTAAACATCCTCAACCCACTCTCTCACAACATCCTCAGGTTCCATACACTGATTTTAAACCTGTTATTCATAAAGCATATTACAACAACTGGTCACAGATATGGAAAAGGAATACTAACAGCAAACTTTACCAAATAAAACAAGAACCAAAGCTGTGGCTCTCCTGCTTCAGACCAAACAGACGTGAGGAAGTGGTGTTGGCAAGGCTAAGAATTGGACATACGCATCATACCCATCTATACTTGCTACTGGGAGAAATCCCACCTCAGTGTTCATCCTGTAACAGTCGGCTTACGGTCCGCCATTTTCTGCTTGATTGTCCCTTGCATTCAACCATCCGGTCAAACACGTTTCAATCAGTTTCCAGGCTTAATGTATCACCTGATTTATCCCATATTCTAGGAAACAATGCAAATATTGAAGAACTTTTAATATACTTAAAATGTATTGGCCTATACAAAAGTATATAATTTAACAATCATAAAGATAGGGTCATGCAATTAAACGATGAATAGACACAATTTGGCCTCAGTTGCCCTTGTGTCTTTAAAGCCAATCACAACAACAACTTCCAAATACTGTAGAGGCGTACCTTTACGCTGACGATCTCTCTCTTTCTTGCCATTCACAGAATATGAGATCTATTGAAAGGCAATTGCAGATATCTCTCAATAAAGTACAAAAGTGGGCTGAGCGCAATGGATATCGTCTTTCCCAACAAAAAACAGTTGCGATCCACTTTTGCAATCAACGCAAACTGCATACGGATCCTGAACTTCGGATATCAAATACCACCATTCCGATCGCCAGCAATATCAGATTCTTGGGACTAATCCTGGACAGTAAGCTGAATTTCTTTGAGCATGTTAAATTGTTACGTACTACCTGTCTCAAAAAGATCAACATGCTAAGAGCTTTATCTGCCCATTCTTGGGGAGCAGACCGTACAACTCTGCTGCTCTTATATAGAGCATTGATCAGATCCCGTTTAGATTATGGTGCTCCAGTTTATAATTCTGCCCGAAAGAGTGTACTACGCTGGCTGGATCCTATTCAACATAATGCACTGCGGATTGCAATTGGTGCGTATAGGACATCTCCAACTCATAGTCTATACATTGAAGCTCATGAGCCCCCTCTGTATCTCCGCAGAAAAATGCTGTTACTTAAATATGCAGCCAAAATACAGACTTGCTCTTTGCATCCTATTCAGCCATACCTTTTTAATCAACCACTAATTAATCTCTATAGAAATAAACCAAGTAAAATGCGACCAGCTGGCCTACGGCTTCTTGAAATATCACAGAACTGGAATGTTCCTCTCCACAATAGGCAACAGATAGAGAATTACTCTCATCCTCCATGGACCTCGTTTCCTCAACTAACCTGTGATACTTATTTTCTACAATGGGGAAAGAATCGCCTACCGACACTGAATGTGCAACAACTCCATGCTAGCCATCTTCAAAGCTGTGCTGACTTCTTGCCGGTATATACGGATGGTTCCAAATCTCTTTCAACTGTTGGAGCAGCAGCAGTGTTTCCCTCTGCTATCATATCAGCTTCTCTTCCACCTGAGTATACCAACTTTTCAGCAGAACTGTATGCAATACAATTAGCTCTAGAAAATTTGACTCTACACCCATCTGCAAAATATATAGTTTACACTGACTCTCTCAGCTCAATTAGAGCAATGCAGAATCCCTTTCAAAAGAATCACCATATTTTAGTTAAAATCAGGAGTTTGCTATCGCAAATTGACCACCGTCAACAACTAGTGAAGTTTTGCTGGATTCCGGCACATTCAGGCATAAAAGGAAATGAAATAGCTGATATATCTGCTAAAAATCCATCAACCTTAGACTTAACCTCTGCCTTCATTCCAGCATCGGATTATAATATCATAATTCAAACAGCATACCATGCACAGTGGACAGTGCTGTGGCATAAAGAAACAAATAACAAACTTTTTCAATTGAAACGGGACCCAAAATTATGGCACTCATGCACTCAGAAAGTTCTACGAGAAGAAGTGGTACTCACACGGATAAGAATAGGGCACACCCATCTGACTCACCTCCATTTCCTCACCGGCAATGATCCTCCACAGTGTTAACACTGCTCTGAACATCTAACAGTCAAACATATTTTGATTGACTGTCCACACTATCAACCACATCGTACCTCAACACTTCAAAATCTGGCTAATCTTCATGAACTGCTGACACTACATCATATCATAGGAGAGGAGGCAAATATTAAGGAACTTTTCTGCTTTCTGAAACAAATTAGAGTATATAATCTTTTATGAATAGCTCTCAGTACTGAAATGAATTTGAATTGTTACGTTCTTTATTATTTTCTGATATAACTACGAATAGGCGCACTATAGCCATAGCAGCTGATGCGCCAAAAAACACCCATACCACACACACACACACTTTCTGTATTTTAGGAGACTTTAATGGTCACCACCCACTGTGGGGCGCTACTAAATTAGATAGACGAGGTCGACTCATTGAAAGCCTATTAGAGGCACTAAACCTAGCCATACTGAATACTGGCACGCACACTCACATTCAGCTACCAACTGGACATACTTCAGCAATAGATCTTTCCATTTGTTCTCCAGTACTGGTCCCGACCATAGAGTGGTATGTTATAAACGATCCTATGGGCAGTTTTCACTTCCCAATTGTTTGCAACGTATTGATAGCACAGGCTCCTTTAACTAAACCCTGCAGGAAATGGAAATTTACAAGAGCAAACTGGGCAAAATTTCAGTCATCAATCTGTTTCGATGAGAAAAAAATCCGTCTCCAGCGTATTGATGATGTGACAGATTACATCACGTCGCATCTCCTAAACGTGGCTAAAGATACAATACCATTATCAAATCCACCAGGCCGTAAACACTTTAATTATTGGTGGAATGAGGAGTGCACCAAAGCAAAAAAGGCAAAAAATAAAGCGTGGAATTTGTTTCGGCAATACCCAATCACAGCCAATCTGATAAATTATAAGAAAGAAAGGGCAAAAGCACGTTACATACAGAGGCAAGCCAAAAAAGAATCCTGGACCCGTTTTGCATCAACAATTAACAGAAACACTGACAGCAAATTAATTTGGAAAAAAATTAGACAGCTTTCTGGTAAGTTTCCAACCATACCTTCTCCAGTCCTCTCCTGGAATGGGCGAGAATTATCAAGTCCCTCGGATATAGCTAATGCTTTGGGCAACACTTTTGCTGAGATCTCAGCAACATCAGCTTATACTGCATCTTTCCAACGAATTAAAAACAGTCGAGAACAGTATTCTATTAACTTCCAAACTCCCCTCATTCTACCATATAACAAACCTCTACAATATTCTGAATTATTGCATGCCATTAAAACAGCTCGCAATGGTGCCGCAGGACCAGATGGCATCTATTATATCATGCTGCAACATCTTGATGACAAAGCTTTGCGCCTCCTCCTGGTCTTTTACAACCGTATTTTTTTAGAAAATGTTTATCCAGCTTCTTGGCACCACTCTATTGTTTTGGCTTTCCTGAAGCCTGGAAAAGATCCAACCAATCCCCATAACTATAGACCAATATCTCTGTCCAGCTGCCTCAGCAAAATCCTTGAAAAAATTGTCCACAGCAGACTTGTATGGATAATAGAGTCACAACATCTCATGAGCAATAGTCAGCATGGCTTTCGACAAAACAGATCATGTTTAGATCTCATGATCAAGGCTGAATTTGCCATTCGCAATGCTTTCGTTAAACACGAGCATCTGGTAATGGTTTCTATTGATATACAGAAGGCTTTTGACACCACCTGGCGACATGGCATACTTAGTGATCTTTATTCTCTCGGTCTACGGGGCAATCTTCCCATATTTGTTCAGAACTTTTTATACACTAGATCGTTTCAAGTAAAATACCAAAACGACCTCTCTACAACTTTCATTCAGGAAGAAGGTGTTCCTCAGGGATCTGTACTGAGTGCCACTCTCTTTGCTCTTAGAATCGATTCCATCACTAAACAGCTTCCAAACACAGTTGAATCATATCTTTACGCGGATGACCTTTCCATTTCCTGTCATTCCCAAAGCATGAGATCTATTGAAAGGCAGCTTCAGATATCACTGAATAAAATACAACAATGGGCCAGCCTTAACGGCTATCGACTCTCACAACAGAAAACAGTTGCTATCCATTTTTGTCGACAACGCAAACTCCATCTGGATCCTGAACTTCAAATTTCCAACGTCTCCATCCCAGTCACTACTAACATCAGATTTCTAGGATTAATCCTTGACAACAAATTAAATTTCTTAGACCATATTAAAAATGTACGTACTTCCTGTTTAAAAAAGTTAAATATACTCAGAACTTTATCCGCCCTAACATGGGGTGAAGATCGCACCTCCTTACTTCGGTTATACAGGGCATTAATCCGATCCCGTCTCGATTATGGTGCACCTGTCTATGATTCTGCCAGAGCAAGTGCTTTGCGCTGGCTTGATCCAGTTCAGCACAGCGCCTTGAGGACTGCGCTTGGGGCTTTCAGAACATCACCAGCGCATAGCCTCTACATCGATGCACATGAGCCCCCTTTAACTCTACGTAGGAAAACATTGCTACTGAAGTATGCCGTTAAAATACATAGTTGTGCCTCGCATCCAATTCAGTCATACTTATTCAATCCACCATTAGAAAACCTCTACAGAATTAAGCCTAGCATAGTAAAACCGGCTGGTCTTCGCCTTCTTGAACTGATGCAGGTTTGGAATGTCCCCATTCATTCTGTACAAGAAGTAGTAACATGCGCTCAACCACCATGGGCGTGTACTCCTCTACCCACCTGTGACACTTACCTTTGCCAGTGGGGAAAAAATGTTCTTCAAGAATCAAATGTGAAACAACTTCATGCAATTCACACTCACAGATATTCTGACTTTTCTCCAGTTTATACAGATGGCTCTAAATCTAACTCAAACGTTGGACTAACTCAAACATTATCTAACTCCGCAGATAAAGATCACCCTTTTCTAAATGAAATTAGAAGATTATTACCGCAGATTGAAGAGCGCCACCAACTGATCACCTTCTGCTGGATTCCGGCACATTCTGGAATTTCCGGTAATGAACTGGCCGATAAAGCCGCAAAAAATCCATCTACCTTAAATTTAACCAATATACCTGTTCCAGCATCAGACTATCCACAAATCATTCGTGGTGCATGCCTAACAGAATGGACAGCACTCTGGCACTCTCAAACAAATAACAAACTTTTTCAATTTAAACAGGATCCTAGAATTTGGCGTTACAGTGTCCGTTCATCAAGACGAGAAGAAGTACTTCTTTCAAGATCAAGAATAGGCCATACACATTTGACTCACCTTCATTTACTCACAGGAGATGATCCACCACAGTGTCCACATTGTTCTCTAAATTTGACTGTGAAACACATTCTCATTGAATGCCCACACTATAATCAAGACAGAAATACAACCCTACTATCTTTGGTTAACCTTCGGAAACCAATAACCCTAGAGAATATCATTGGTGACAATGCAAATATCCCTGAATTTTTTAATTTTCTGAAGAAAATTGGACTTTTTACTCATTTCTGATTTCTCCTTTTCTGACGTGACAAGAAATTCTAATATTTTATTACAATAAAGGAATAGGCGCATTATAGCCAAAGCAGCTTATGCGCCAGAAAACTCCCAAAACAACAACAACTAGCCATGAACAGGCACAATGCGATGTATTTTATTTTGACATCAAAGGTGCTTTCGACAACATAGATATCAAAAAAGCTTTTCAAATACTAAAAAATCATTTTCTCGTTGACACAATGATTATTTCCTATCGTCAATACAGCCTAAATTGCAGACTTCTCCTCTTCCCCACTAGTACTGACAATATTCTGGTCACAACCTCAACAGGCATTCCCCAAGGAGCTGGTCTCTCCAGTACTATATTTTCAGCATCTCTTCAACCATTTCTTCAAGAAAATCCAAATCTACTGGCATATGTCGATGATTTTAAAGTTATTTATAATCTAAAAAGTCAGTGATGGTATTCGCAAAGTTATCAGTAATGCGAAATCACAGATTCGTGAAATCATCAAGAACCTGAAAAATTTCAATCTGAATATAAATGTAAGCAAATCTGCTCAAATTACTTATTCCTTTCAGAAACAACCCAACCACATAGAAATAAAAATTGCAGTTGTCCCCGTCCCAAATGTTTACGCTCACAAAGACCTTGGGGCCCCGGGTGCCAAGCGAATCTTAAGGCCAAGCGATCTTCCCTGCGAATTGGCCCCGGGTGCCAAGCGTTCCGTGGACGGAACGCTTGGCAAATCTAAAAATCTTACGTACGAACCCAGAAAGGGAATCTACCTTTCTTCTTTAATATTCTTATTAAATACCAACTCACTCTACTAATCTTAATAACCGCTTGGTCACTGGTGGCGCTGCTCCTGCCTCCACGTGGCGGGGCTGGTAGTCTGGGAGAAGAAAATCCTTCTCCCAGGGCTAAAAGGAGTAAACATGGATACTAATGATTTCCCACGATTAGAGCCAAAGAGCTCGCAACATGACAACCACGAAACTGATCATGACTTCTCATTGTCGAAGAGACTAAAAAAGGATGCAAACAAGCAGGAAGCTCCAGCTTTCCTGATCATCCATTCTCTATCTTCACAACCTGTCAGCAAGCTTTCGCCTTTCATCATACAACGATGCCTCGTAAATGCAGCAGCATCTCCAAAAATGGTGAAACGTCTTCAATCTGGTGACTTGCTAATAGAGACCTCTCTTCCAAGACACTCTGACCTCCTGTTAAAACTTACATCTTTAAGTGGAATTCCAATTCAAGTCACTCCACATAACACCCTGAATTCTTCCAAGGGAGTGATCAGTGAATGGGACCTATTGAACGTTTCCGAGGAAGAAATAATTCAGGAACTAAAAGATCAAAATGTAACTCAGGCCAAGAGAATCCTGATACGAAAAGACGGCACCTTAGTCCCAACCCGTAGCATAATTTTAACCTTTAGTTCGCCGAATCTACCATCCCCGGTGAAAGCAGGCTATTTAAACTGTCGTGTTCGGCCCTACATTCCAAACCCTCTGAGATGCTACAAATGTCAAAAATTTGGCCACTCCCAGACAGCATGCCGTGGAGATGCAACATGTCCAAACTGCGGTTGCAAAACTCACACTCAATCTGAATGCAAGGCACAAACTCCGCAGTGTCCTAATTGCAAGGGCAATCATCCAGCCTACTCCAAAGATTGTGATCTTTGGAAGTTAGGAAAAGAAATACAGAAATACAAGACAGAAAATAAAGTATCTTTTCAAGAAGCTAGAAGACAAGTAAAATCAACTATTCCAAAAACTACTTACGCTTCGGCTGCCCATAGTTACAAATCAGTAGCATGTCAGACAGAAGTGTCAATCTCTCCAGACAAATCGATCGCCGACTGGGCTCGATCAGTACTATCAACTCAGCCTACACCTGAATCACAGTTAGTGGACCAAAGTAATAATACACCACTCACAATTCCAACTCAGAACATAACCCACAATACAGTGGCAGAAAAATTGCATAAATCAGATAGTGTGGAGGTGAAACAACCAACAAGCATGGATACTGATGATATGCCCAACCAAGAAGATTTTCTTGAGTTATATGCAGATGGAGATATGGAGGATAAAAATGATTCAGGACGCCCTAATTTTCCTAGAAAAGAAAAATCTAAATCTGACCGTCACAAACAACCTACGCATAAAAAGCAGACACATTCATCTTCCTCTCACAAAACCAAATAATGCAACACATTATCCAAAGGAACTGTAGAGGTCTTCGCAGTAACATAGACGATATACATGAAATAATTCATCACTATAAACCTCTTGCAATGTGCTTGCAAGAAACTAATTTGACATCACTGGTCTCAGTTGCAATCAAATATTACACTGTATTCAGGCAAGACAGGGCTGTCTCCAATATCGCTCATGGCGGAGTAGCGATACTCGTGGATTCAAGCATCCCCGCCAGACTTATTCCCTTACAAACATCCTTAGAAGCCGTTGCCACGCGTGTTGTTAGTGGTATTACTTTGACATTGCTTTCCATTTATCTTCCGCCTAATCATCAGTATACTATTCAGGAACTTGAAGATCTTGTTATGCAGTTACCATCACCGTTTTGTTTACTAGGAGACTTTAATGCACATCACCCATTATGGGGCCCCTCGACGTGGGCACCTGTACGTGGTGAGGGGACCTCCCAGTGACGCTGCTGGACTTCCAGACTAGCGTCACTGGGATCTAACGCCCATACCTTGGTTCCAGGGTTACATCGTTGGAATCCGGCGTGTGCAGCCGTGCGCCGCGACCCGTGGAAGCGGAAAGGGGGATCCTGGTGGTTGAGGGGCCCAGCCTTAATACACCACTTTGGCCCCTACTTCGACAAGACGGGCGGTCCCGGACCGGCTCGACTGGGATCAATCGGCGGGTGGTTTTATACTGCTAGGGTCAACTGCGTTCCAATAAGTCTCCCTCCCTATGGTCCTGGGACGGGATAAAGACTTATTGGTAACGTGGGTATGGTGTTCTAAGCGAAATCGGCGTCCCACTCGTGTACGCAGTACCTGCTAGTTCACGAGTGGGCGCCCCCTCGTAGGGCTCTGGGTGAGGTACTTAGGCATCGGACATTTTTTCTTTACTCATATGAGTAATTTAAATTCTTCTTCTGGGGCCCCAACAAGGCCCCTACCTAACCGAGACGATAATACTGACACCAACAATGCCAAAAGAGCCAGAACTGAGGATAAAACACCATCTATAACACCGCTTTTCCTCATTCTCCATTCTATCGGAGAGCAGACAATTGGGAAGATGTCACCCTTCTTCATCCAGAAAGGATTAGAAGGGTTGGCTGGATCACCGAAATCCGTAAAACGGCTGCGTTCTGGCGATCTTTTAGTCGAAGCTTCAAGCACGAAGCAAGCAGAAAAAATCCTCAACGCGACATCCATAGGGGGAATACCGATTAGCGTAACACCCCACAAAACATTGAACTCTTCACGAGGTGTCATTTCAGAGTGCGATCTTCTTCACGTTTCTGAAGAAGAGATCGGCTCTGAATTAAAAGACCAAGGAGTGACGGCTGTCAAGAGAATATCAATGCGGAAGGATGGGAATCTCGTCCCTACCCGAGTTCTCATCATAACATTTAACACCCCACGGCCTCCAAGTTCCATCAAGGCAGGCTACTTAAACTGCCCAGTGCGACTTTACATTCCGAACCCACTGAGGTGTTTTAGATGTCAGAAATACGGCCATTCACAAACAGCTTGTCGTGGTAATCCTGCCTGCGCTCGATGTGGTACGAAAGACCACGAGAGCAAGGAGTGTTCAGCTTCCAAACCAATTTGTATAAATTGCCAAGGAGAGCACCCTGCCTATTCTAGAGCATGCCAGAAGTGGAAGGACGAGAAAGAAATTCAAAAAATAAAAACAGAACTGAACATATCCTATCAGGAGGCCAGAAAACGCATTCAACCAATAAATAGCGGGAAACCTTCATACGCCCAGAAGGTTTCTGCAAAGTGCACCATCGGTACACAAACGGAGATGACTATACCACCAAAAGAGTCATTTACTCCGATTGCACGCTATTTATTGCATTCACAAAAGCCCACCCAAAAAACACAGTCAGCTGCCACTCCTATTTCCGTACCTCCTAATGCTCCACCACTACCAAAACCAAGTGGTAAAGTAAAGGTGCAAACATTGGAAGGGTCACCTGCAATACGAGAAACAATGGATGTCGAGGATAAGGAGGTATCGGATGACCCAGTTCTGGAAATCTTTGCAGAAGAAGATATGGACACAGGCCAAAGACCTGTGTTTCCAAAGAAAGATAAAGCCAGGACTGAGAAAATGAAGCCCTCAGCCCTTCGGAAACCACCTGATGGACCCAACAAATCCAAATAATGGGAAAGTTTAAATTTCTACAATGGAATTGTCGTGGATTCCGTCGAAATAGTGACGACATCAAGGCGCTCCTGAGTAAGCATGAGCCTACTTGCTTTTGCTTACAGGAGACGTATTTAAAGGCAAATGAGGACCCATACTTGCGTAACGTTTTCGTTATACGAAAAGACAGAGATGCGGATGGACCTGCCCACGGAGGCGTCGCCATCCTTGTGGGTAACCACATCCCATTTCAAGCTACACCGCTTACCACCAACTTAGAGGCTGTAGCAGTTCAAGTTACAGTAGGGTTTCTTTTAACTGTTTGTTCCATCTATTTGCCACCTGGGAATGACATCCCCCAGGCAGACCTTGATGATCTCATTAGACAATTGCCGCCACCTTTTCTGTTACTAGGGGATTTTAATGGACACAATACTCTGTGGGGTAGTGTAGACATTAATGGAAGGGGTCGGACTATAGAGCACATGCTTGAAAACAATGACCTGGCCCTTCTAAATGCTGGACTTAACACCTTTTGCCACATGCCTACCCGTACATTTACCGCGATCGATCTCTCTATATGCTCGCCCTCTCTCCTTCCCATGTGTACATGGGAGGTTGAAGACAATATTTATGGCAGTGACCACTTCCCCGTGATATCCACCCTTTGTAAAGGGAGACCATGCCACCCGTCCAGGATGCCACGGTGGAAGATCGGTCACGCTGACTGGAATGCCTTCAAAAATCTAGCACTATTTGATATCAACACAGTCAGCAAGGAACCGATTAATGACGCGGTAAAGTCCATTACAGACGCTGTTGTCCAAGCAGCGGCAATTGCAATACCAAAGACTTCGTCTCGGTTTCCACCATTTCCAAAACCCTGGTGGAATTCCTATTGCACTGCAGCAAGAAAGTCTCAAAACAAGGCGTGGGGTATTTTTCGCCGGTACCCCACCGCAGATAACTTAATAACATTCAAACGTGCACGTGCGAAAGCACGTTACGTAAGACGTCAGAGTCAGAAGGAATCTTGGATCAAATTCACATCTTCTATCAATCAGGCTTCATCATCTAAGCTTGTGTGGGATAAAGTCCGAAAAATGAAGGGGAAATATATATCCCACCCTTCTTCGATTCTGGAGTATAATGGATCTGCAATTGCAGACCAAACTGCAATTGCAAATACTCTTGGGGAGGTATTTGCTAGAGTGTCTGCTAAAACATCTTACCACCCTGAGTTTCTGGCCCTCAAAGAAAATGCTGAAAGGCAACCTTTGAAATTGTCATCAAAGAACTGTGAAGAATACAATCAACCCTTCACTGAATGGGAAATGAAAGCGGCACTATCACTATCCCAGGCGAGTGCCGTAGGGCCGGATGACATCCATTATGAGATGATAAAACATCTTTCGTCTCAATCTCTGGATCAGTTGCTCTGTTTGTACAACAGAGTTTATCTTGAAGATGAGTTTCCGGACTCCTGGCATAAGGCAATCGTGCTTGCGTTTCCAAAGCCAGGAAAAGATCCAAAATTTCCGAGTAATTACCGTCCCATTGCTTTGACAAGCTGCTTGTGCAAGATCCTGAGAAGGATGGTGAATGCCCGTCTCATGTGGTATTTAGAAGGGAATGACCTCCTTTCCAAAGTTCAATGTGGTTTCCGAAGGAACAGGTCAACACTTGACCATCTTATAAGATTGGAAACATCTATCCGAGATGCTTTCCTTAAACGTGAACACCTGGTGTCAATTTTCTTTGATATCGAAAAAGCGTATGACACGGCCTGGAGATTTGGAATCTTAAAGGATATCCATGATCTGGGTCTGAGGGGCCATCTAGCCCTCTTCATTAAAAATTTCTTATTGAACTGGTCATTCCAAGTTCGTGTCGGCTCTGTTTATTCTCAATCTTTTTGTCAAGAAGAAGGAGTCCCCCAAGGGTCAGTGTTAAGTGTTACGCTTTTCGCTATCAAAGTTAATTCTATTACTGAACAACTTCCTCCAACCGTAAACAGCGCCCTCTTTGTTGATGACTTTACCATCTTCTGTCAGTCATGCAACATGAGGGTTATTGAACGACAATTGCAGCATGCCATTTACCATGTAAAAACTTGGGCAATGGCTAATGGTTTCAGGCTATCACCACAGAAGACCGTCTGCGTACATTTTTGTCGCAAACGGAACCTTCACCCTGAACCAGAACTCAAACTTGGACAACACATCATTCCAGTAGTACCTGAGACAAAATTCTTGGGTCTCAAATTCGATAAGAAGTTGACATTTTTACCACATATCCGTCAACTGCGAACAAGGTGCACGAGGGGATTGAATCTCCTTCGTGCCATCTCCTCAAATAAATGGGGGGCAGACCGATGCACTTTACTGCGTCTTTATCGTACACTTGTTCGTTCAAAATTAGACTATGGGTCCCAAGTGTACGCATCGGCTAGAAATAGCGTACTACGGTGGCTAGACCCACTGCACCACCAAGCCATCCGTACTGCAACTGGAGCATTCAGAACATCTCCCGTCCAGAGTTTATACGTCGAAGCAGGTGAACCACCACTATTGCTCCGACGAAAGCAATTGTCGCTAAAATACACCTTCAAACTAAAATCCCTGCCAGACAACCCAACGTGGGCTTGTGTTTTTGAGCCACGATGGGAAACGCTTTATAAAACCCGTCAGACTGCTAACCGATCCTTTGGCATCCGTGTCCAAGATCTGCTCAGAGAGCTCAGCATTACGGTAGACAATGTTGCAAAGTCACCAAGGCATCTATTTCCACCCTGGCATGCTCGCTTACCATCATGTGACTTCTCAATAAAAAGTTGGGGTAAAGCCATAACTCCGTCCTCTGTCTACCAACAACTCTATGCTGCCCATCGATCCGATTACTCTGATTTCTTGCCTGTGTTCACTGATGGCTCGAAGTCAGAGTTGTCTGTAGGATCTGCTGCTGTCTTTCCAGATTGTACTATATCTGGGAAAATTCCCCTCGAATGCAGCATATATACAGCTGAGTTGTATGCTATAGAGCTAGCCTTGGACCACATTAAAACACGGAAGCATCAAAGATGTATGGTGTACACTGACTCTTCAAGTACACTGCAGGCTTTATCGGGGATGAGATATAATCCTCATCCAATATTGACCCGGGTTCAGCAGACTTTACATTCTTTGTTTGAGAGTTCATTCGATATCCGTTTCTGCTGGATCCCAAGCCACATTGGGATCGGGGGAAATGAACTGGCTGATGCTGCGGCCAGATCACCAGAACCCCAAAACACTTATTGCCTGTTAGTCCCCTATACAGACTACAGGCAGCTAATACACACTAAATTATTGTCCCAATGGCAACAATCTTGGCATGAGCAGGTCACAAACAAGCTCTATCAGATAAAGCCTGTAATCGGACATTGGCAGTCTAGTCTGCGCAGGAATCGCAGAGAGGAAGTTGTTTTAGCTCGCCTCCGCATAGGACACAGTCATCTTACACATGCTTTTCTGCTGAGGGCAGATGACTGTCCTATGTGCGAGAACTGCGGCACCATTTTAACTATTTATCACATTTTAACCGTGTGTCCACGTTTTGCCCCTGAACGTGATTTTTATTTTACCGCTTTTAGTCATCTGGCTGAGCCTTATACGCTCAGCCAGATTTTATCCGACAATGACCACGTGTCTGCTGTTTTTAGCTTTTTAAAATCAATAAACGTTTTTGCCTATATATAAAGTTTACATTTTATTGTGATTTTCTGTTGATTTAGCTTATATACATTTGTTAAAAACTTTTTTGACATAGTGACCAACTAATTAGGTCACTGAAAGTTTACTCTTTTATACATGACTTGGTCTTGGCGCATTATAGCCTAAGTTGCTAATGCGCCAATAACACCCAAATCAAACTCAAACTCAAACCCATTATGGGGTTCCCCCACCTCAGACAGACGAGGTAAGCTTATCGAAACCTTGATCGATAGGCAGAATTTAACATTACTGAATACTGGTTCTCCTACATATGTGCATCTCCCTACTGGCTCAACATCTGCTATAGACCTTTCCATATGTTCCCCAATACTCTTTCCAAGTATAGATTGGATACCTCTGAGTGATCCTTATAGTAGCGACCATTATCCATTAATCTGCAAAATTCAAACATCCTCTCCATACCCAACAGAAAGTCCAATTAAATGGAAATTTTCAAAGGCTGACTGGGCAAAATACAGATCGCACATCTCATTTGACAACGATATCATTCAGACCGATCCCATCAATAGTGTTACTGAGCACATCACGAATCAAATCCTGGCAGCTGCATCTGTCACCATACCTCAATATCAAGCAAGAAATAGACGAAAAATAAATTACTGGTGGAATGAAGATTGCAATAATGCAAAAAAAGAGAAAAACAAAGCGTGGAATCTTTTCCGCAAAAATCCGACCACCCCCAATTTTATTAACTATAAACGGCTCAGAGCTAAAGCTCGATACATCAGACGCAAAGCAAAAAAAGAAACTTGGATTAAATTTGCCTCATCAGTTAATAAAAATACCGATATCAGATTAATCTGGAGAAAAATAAAATGTTTAAACAATAAATTTCCACCTCTATCCACCCCGCTACTAAACTGGAATGGACAAGAACTCTCTAATCCCACAGATATATCAAATGCACTGGGAATTGTATTTTCTCTGTTGTCATCTTGTAATGCTTATGATCAATCATTCCAAAAACGTAAAACAGTTGCAGAGAGATCCAAACTGAATTACACTGACAATTCTGCTTTATCTTATAATCAGCCATTTACCATGTTCGAGCTACAGCAAGTTCTTACCAACTCAAGAAACAGTGCTGCTGGCCCTGATGGGTTATATTATGTAATGCTCCGAAATCTGGATCAAAGGTCACTCTTTTCGCTGCTCTTATTTTATAATCGCATATTTTCTGAACATACCTTCCCCAGCTCTTGGAGTCATTCTTATGTAATACCGATTGCAAAACCCGGTAAAGATCATTCGGTTCCTCAAAATTACAGACCGATATCCCTCACCAGCTGTCTCAGCAAAACTCTTGAGAAAATGATACATCGCCGTCTCACCTGGTTCCTCGAATCTCAAAACTTGATAAGTAACAAACAATTTGGATTCCGCAAAAACCCCCCTCGACGTGGGCACCTGTACGTGGTGAGGGGACCTCCCAGTGATGCTGCTGGGTTTCCAGATTAGCATCGCTGGGATCTAACGCCCATACCTTGGTTCCAGGGTTACATCTTTGGAATCCGGCGTGTGCAGCCGTGCGCCGCGACCCGTGGAAGCGGAAAGGGGGATCCTGGTGGTTGAGGGGCCCAGCCTTAATACACCACTTTGGCCCCTGCTTCGACAAGACGGGCGGTCCCGGACCGGCTCGACTGGGATCAATCGGCCGGTGGTTCTATACTGCTAGGGTCAACTGCGTTCCAATAAGTCTCCCTCCCTATGGTCCTGGGACGGGATGAAGACTTATTGGTAACGTGGGTATGGTGTTCTAAGCGAACTCGGCGTCCCATTCGTGTACGCAGTACCTGCTAGTTCACGAGTGGGCGCCCCCTCGCAGGGCTCCGTGGTGGGTGAGGTACTTAGGCATCAGACATTTTTTCTTTACTCTCATGAGTAATTTAAATCCAATTTCTTCTGGGGCCCCAACAAGGCCCCTACCTAACCGATCAGATGAGAATGACACCAATTCTGCCAAAAGAGCCAGAACTGAGGATAAACCAACATCTATAACTCCGTTTTCCTCATTCTCCATTCCACCGGAGAGCAGTCAATTGGGAAGATGTCACCCTTCTTCATCCAGAAAGGATTAGAAGGGTTGGCAGGATCACCAAAATCCGTTAAACGGCTGCGTTCTGGTGATCTTTTAATCGAAGCTTCAAACACAAAGCAGGCAGAAAGAATGTTAAACGCGACATCCATAGGGGGAATACCGATCAATGTAACACCCCATAAAACTTTGTACTCTTCACGCGGTGTCATTTCAGAGTGGGATCTTCTTCATGTCTCTGAAGAGGAGATCTGCTCTGAACTAAAAGATCAAGGAGTGACAGCTGTCAAGAGAATATCAATGCGGAAGGAAGAGAATCTCGTCCCTACCCGAGTTCTCATCCTAACATTTAACACCCCACGGCCTCCAAGTTCCATCAAGGCAGGGTATTTAAACTGCCCAGTGAGGATCTATATTCCAAACCCACTGAGGTGTTTTAAATGCCAAAAATACGGACACTCACAAACGGCTTGTCGTGGTAACCCTGCCTGTGCTCGATGTGGTGCGAAAGACCACGAGAGCAAGGAATGTTCAGCTTCTAAACCGATCTGTGTAAATTGCCAACAAGATCATCCTGCCTACTCCAGAGCATGCCAGCGGTGGAAGGATGAAAAAGAGATCCAGAAATTGAAAACGGAGCTGAATATCTCCTACCCAGAGGCAAGAAAACGCATTCAACCAATAAATAGCGGGAAACCTTCATATGCCCAGAAGGTTTCTGCGAAGTGCACTATCGGTACGCAGACTGAGATGACTGTACCACCAAGAGAGTCATTCACACCGATTGCCCGCTATTTATTGAGCTCACAAAAGCTCACCAAAAAAACGCAGTCAGCTGCCACTCCTATATCCGTACCTCCCAATGCTCCACCACTACCAAAACCAAGTGGTAAAGAGCCAACAGTAATAACAGAAACAATGGATGTCGAGCACAAGGAGGTACCGGATGAATCAGTCTTGGAACTCTTTGCGGAGGAAGAAATGGACACGGGACAGCGTCCATTCTTCCCCAAAAAAGATAAAGCCAAGACTGATAAAATCAAGCCCTTAGCACTTCGGAAGCCGCCTGATGGACCCACCAAGCCAAAATAATGGCTAAATTCCTACAATGGAATTGTCGTGGATTCCGGCGAAATACTGATGACATCAAGGCCCTCCTGCAAAAGCACGAGCCAGTTTGCGTTTGCTTGCAGGAGACGTACCTAAAAGCAAATGATGATCCCACCATGTATAACATCACAATCTTTAGTAAGGATAGAATTGCGGATGGTCCTGCTCATGGAGGAGTGGCTATCCTTGTGAGTAATCAGACCCTAGTTCAGCCCTTGCTAATTACATCCAGCATAGAGGCTGTTGCAATTCGCCTTACAGTGGGATTTTTATTAACAGTCTGCTCTATTTATTTGCCACCTGGGACTGACATCTCCCAGGAAGACCTTGATGATCTTGTAACGCAGCTGCCACCCCCTTTCTTACTTCTTGGCGATTTTAATGGACATAACACCCTGTGGGGTATGCTAACATCAATGGAAGGGGACGGGTCATAGAGCGTATGCTCAATGACAATGCCCTTTCCCTTGTAAATACTGGAAAAAACACCTTCTTCCACATGCCTACCCGTACGTTCTCTGCCATTGATCTCTCTATCTGCTCCCCTTCTCTGCTCCCTTCTCTCACTTGGGAAGTGGAGGAGAATCCATACGGAAGTGATCACTTCCCTGTGCTAACCTTGTTACACAGTGGGAGACCATGTCTTCCTTTTAGGTTACCACGGTGGAAGTTTGATCAGGCTGACTGGAATGCCTTCCAACATCAGGCAAATTTTGACCTCAGTACAGTCAGTCAGGAGCCTATCAGTGACGCAGTAACGTATATCACAGAAATCATTGTCCAAGCAGCTGCAAATTCTGTTCCAAAAACATCTGCCCGGTTTCCACCATATCCCAAACCTTGGTGGAATTCCCAATGCACAGCAGCAAAAAAGGCTCAAAACAAAGCGTGGGGGATATTCCGTCGATATCCTACCACAGTTAATCTAATAGCCTTCAAGCGTGCACGAGCCAAAGCACGCTACATTCGCCGTCATAGTCAAAAGGAATCATGGATCCGTTTTACATCATCTATTAACCAGACTACCAATTCTAAGGTAGTCTGGGATAAAATCCGGAAAATGAAGGGAAAATATACATCCCACCCTTCTTCAATCCTAGATTATAATGGATGCGCTATTGCAGATCCAACTGCAATAGCCAATGCTCTTGGGGAAACATTCTCTAACATCTCTGCAACATCTTCGTATTCCCCAGAGTTCCTGGTCCTGAAACATAAACTGGAAAAACAGGCACTTAATTTTCAGTCTAAGAACATCTACCCCTACAATGGGTCGTTTACTATTCAGGAACTGAAAAGAGCCCTCGCCCTTTCCAAAGCAAGTGCCGTTGGACCAGATGGCATCCATTATGAAATGGTTAAACATCTTTCACCAAAATCTATGGATTATCTGCTCTCTCTGTATAACAGAATTTTCATTGAAGGGCAGTTTCCGGATTCCTGGCGCAAGGCAATCGTTCTTGCCTTTCCTAAGCCAGGAAAGGATCCAAAAGTCACTAGAAATTATCGTCCAATTGCTCTGACTAGCTGTCTGTGCGAAATCCTGGAGAGAATGGTCAATTCTCGTTTAATAAGATACTTAGAATCGAATGACCTTCTCTTCAATATCCAGTGCGGCTTCCGAAGGAACCGGTCCACTTTGGACCGTCTTATTAGACTGGAAACATCCATCCGGGATGCTTTCCTAAAACGCGAACACTTGGTGTCGGTGTTCTTTGACATGGAGAAAGCGTATGACACAACTTGGAGAGGCCCCGGGTGCCAAGCGATTGACTGAGCGATTTCTATTTGTGCTTTCACTGCGACTTTTTGATAGGTGAATTCTGCGTTCTCTTTTACGTTCCTCTCTTTGAGAAATCCTTTAATTTAGTAGCTCTTGTATCAAAAGTACTGGTATAGAGCAAGGAAGGAAAGTAACCTTTCTTTATTTTTCATATCTAATAGACTAACTCCTACTAATTTCGCTTGGTCACTCCAGGCACTGCTCCTGCCTCCCCGTGGCGGGGCCGGTAACCTTGGCAGAAAAGTTCATCCGCCAGGGGCTAAAAGGAGCCAAGATGGAACAAAATATGTTTCCTTGTTTAGAACCGACAAGCAGTCGGCTAAACACAGAGCATGAGCATGACTCTTCGCAAGCAAAGAGGTTTAAAAACCATTTCCTCTGCGACCGAGTTTCCTGCATTTTTATTAATGCATTCATTATCAGAACAGCCTCTTAGTAAGCTATCCCCCTTTCTTACCCCTCAACGTGGGCACCTGTACGTGGTGAGGGGACCTCCCAGTGACGCTGCTGGGTTTCCAGATTAGCATCACTGGGATCTAACGCCCATACCTTGGTTTCAGGGTTACATCTTTGAAATCCGGCGTGTGCAGCCGTGCGCCGCGACCCGTGGAAGCGGAAAGGGGGATCCTGGTGGTTGAGGGGCCCAGCTTCAATACACCACTTTGGCCTCTGCTTCGACGAGACGGGTGGTCCCGGACTGGCTCGACTGGGATCAATCGGCGGGTGGTATTATACTGCTAGGGTCAACTGCGTTCCAATAAGTCTCCCTCCCTATGGTCCTGGGACGGGATAAAGACTTATTGGTAACGTGGGTATGGTGCTCTAAGCGAACTCGGCGTCCCATTCGTGTACGCAGTACCTGCTAGTTCACGAGTGGGCGTCCCCTCGTAGGGCTCGGTGGTGGGTGAGGTACTTAGGCATCAGACATTTTCTCTTTACTCATATGAGTAATTTAAATCTTTCTTCTGGGGCCCCAACAAGGCTCCTACCTAATCGAAATGATGACGCAGAAAACACCTCTGCAAAAAGAGCCAGGACTGAGGATACACCATCATCAGTGACACCGCTTTTCCTCATTCTCCATTCCACCGGAGAGCAGTCCATTGGGAAGATGTCACCCTTCTTTATCCAGAAAGGATTAGAAGGGTTGGCAGGCTCACCTAAAACTGTAAAAAGACTGCGTTCTGGCGACCTTTTGGTTGAAGCTTCTACCAACAAGCAAGCGGAAAAAATCATAAAGTCTACATCCATAGGGGGAATACCTATCATCGTAACCCCTCACAAAACTCTAAATTCGTCACGTGGTGTCATATCAGAGTGGGACCTTCTTCATGTTTCTGAAGAAGAGATCTGCTCTGAATTAAAAGAACAAGGAGTGACAGCTGTCAAACGAATATCAATGAGAAAGGATGGGAATCTCGTCCCTACCCGAGTTCTCATCCTAACGTTTAACACCCCACGGCCTCCAAGTTCCATCAAAGCAGGCTATCTAAACTGCCCAGTGAGGATTTATATCCCAAACCCACTGCGGTGTTTTAGATGCCAAAAATATGGCCACTCACAAACATCTTGTCGTGGTAACCCTACCTGTGCTCGATGTGGTGTGAAAGACCACGAGAGCAAGGAATGTACAGCTCCAAAACCCACCTGTGTCAACTGCCAAGGTGAGCACCCCGCCTACTCAAGAGCATGCCAGAGGTGGAAGGACGAAAAAGAAATCCAAAAATTGAAAACAGAGCTGAATATTTCCTACCCAGAGGCCAGAAAACGTATCCAACCAGTAAATAGCGGGAAACCTTCATATGCCCAGAAGGTTTCTGCTAAGAGCACTATAGGGACACAAACTGAGATGACTCTACCACCAAGAGAGTCATTCACCCCGATTGCACGCTATTTATTGAGTTCTCAAAAGCCCACCAAAAAAACACAATCAGTTGCCACTCCTATATCCGTACCTCCTAATGCTCCACCTCTACCAAAACCAAGTGGTAAAGAGCCTCAAGTAACAACAGAAAGAATGGATGTAGAGAACAAGGAGGTACAGTATGAATCAGTCTTGGAACTCTTTGCGGAGGAGGAAATGGACACGGGACAGCGTCCATTCTTCCCCAAAAAAGACAAAGCCAAGACTGATAAAAGTAAGCCCTCAGCACCTCGGAAGCCGCCTGATGGACCCACCAAGCCAAAATAATGGCTAAATTCCTACAATGGAATTGTCGTGGATTCCGGCGAAATACAGATGACATCAAGGCCCTCCTGCAAAAGCACGAGCCAGTTTGCTTTTGCTTGCAGGAGACTTATTTAAAGGCAAATGACGATCGCACCATGCATAACATCACAATCTTTCGTAAGGATAGAATTGCGGATGGTCCTGCCCATGGAGGAGTGGCTATCCTTGTGAATAATCAGACCCCAGTTCAGCCCTTGCTAATTACAACCAGCATAGAGGCTGTTGCAATTCGCCTTACAGTGGGATTCCTATTAACGGTCTGCTCTATTTATTTGCCACCTGGGACTGACATCTCCCAGGAAGACCTTGATGATCTTGTAACGCAGTTGCCTCCCCCTTTCTTACTTCTTGGGGATTTTAATGGACATAACACCCTGTGGGGTAGTGTTAACATCAACGGAAGGGGACGAGTCATAGAGCGTATGCTCAATGACAATGACCTTTCCCTTCTGAATACTGGAAAAAACACCTTCTTCCACATGCCTACCCGTACTTTTTCTGCCATTGATCTCTCTATCTGCTCCCCTTCTCTACTCCCTCCACTCACTTGGGAAGTGGAGGAGAATCCATACGGAAGCGATCACTTCCCTGTGATAACCTTGTTACACAGTGGGAGACCATGTCTTCCTTTCAGGTTACCACGGTGGAAGATTGATCAGGCTGACTGGTTTGCCTTCCAAAATCAGGCAAATTTTGATCTCAGTACCGTCAGCCAAGAGCCTATCAATGAAGCAGTAACGTACATCACAGAAGCTATCGTCCAAGCAGCTGCGAATGCAGTTCCAAAAACATCTGCCCGGTTTCCACCATTTCCCAAACCTTGGGGCCCCAGGTGCCAAGCGATTTATTAGTGACTAAGCGATTCCCAGCGATTTATAGAGAGTTAGAAAAAAAATATATCCGTTTCTTTAATTTTCATCGTTAACTTACTTTCATTTTTTTTGTGAAACAGCTCTTTGTCTTACAAGCAGTAAGTGAAGACACAGGAAGGAAACTCACCTTTCTTATTTTTTATCTTAATCTCACTTTACTAACCTAACACAGTAGCCGCTTGGTCACTAAGTGGCACTGCTCTTGCCTCCACGTGGCGGGGCTGGTAACCTGGGAGAGGAAAGTAACACTCCCAGGGCCAAAAGAGCAAATATGAGTAGTAAAATAACTACTGATACTACAGGGCTTCAAGAGAAAGCCCTACCAAGTAGAGATACAGAAAAGACAAAGGCAAAGAGACAGAGGACTGATATGGACCCACCAAAAATACCGACATACATTGTTATACATGCGACAGGAGATCAGACATTAGGACGTATGTCTCCCTTCGTAATTCAGAAAACGTTAGAGGGTCTAGTAGGATCTCCCAAGTCTGTTCGACGCCTGAGATCCGGGGACATACTAGTAGAAACAGAAAGTCCTAATCACTCCCAGAAGTTGCTAGCTACGACAACCTTTGGAGGATTACCAGTAGTTGTAACACCACACAACACGCTGAATTCTTCCAGAGGAGTGATCTCCGAGTGGGACCTCTTAAATGTGTCAGAAGAAGAGCTCATAGAAGAATTAAGAAGCCAAGGGATAACAGCAGTGAAGAGAATCAATATCCGAAGGGATGGAAATATAATTCCAACAAGAACTCTAATCATAACCTTTAATACTCCGAAACCTCCAGCAACAGTAAAAGCAGGATATCTGAACTGCCAAGTAAGACAATACATTCCAAATCCATTGCGATGTTACAAATGTCAGAAATTTGGACATTCGCAAATGGCATGCAGAAACTCGGCTACCTGTGCAAAATGTGGTTCTAAAGAACACGAGACTACAGATTGCTCTGCCAACACCTTGATATGTACAAACTGTAAAGGGGAACATCCAGCCTACTCAAAAACATGTGAAAAATGGAAACAAGAGAAACTAATTCAGAAATACAAAACAGAACACAACACAACGTACCAAGAAGCAAGAAGAATAATAAAGCCATGGCCTACAAACAAGCCATCATATGCACAAGCAGTGATCCAATACAAATCAGTAGAAGTGCAAACGGAAATTTCCATGCTGCCAAAAGAATCACTTAATGAAATGAAGGCACAAAAACAGGAGAAAATAGTGAGTACTCCAATTTCTATTCACACAGAACAAATACCAACAAATCAGCACCACAACAAAGACCGAGGTAAACCTACAAACACCAAAACAACCGAACAGATGGATATAGGAAAAATAAACACACCGGAAGAACCAGTATTAGAAATTTTCACAGAAGAAGATATGGATATGGACAGGCCTCAATACCCTAAAAAAGATAAGACAAAATATAAGAATGTTCCATTTCGGAAACAACCCGAAAGCCCTAGAAAAACCAAATAATGGATCAGTTCATCCAGTGGAACTGTAGAGGACTACGAACCAATTACGACGATGTCCAGTATCTAATTACACACCATATGCCAATATGCTTCTGTCTTCAAGAGACATACCTTAGACAACAAGAAACTCTTTCAGTAAAAAATTATACAATGTATAGGAAAGACAGAATAAGAGATGGGCCAACACATGGAGGAGTAGCCATCTTGGTTCATAACCACATCCCAACTGAACACATTCCTTTAAACAGCAACCTCGAAGCGATAGCTGTAAGAATAACACTAAGATTTAAGTTAACCATCTGTTCAGTGTACCTTCCACCAGGATCAGATATAACTTTTGAAGAAATAGACCAACTAATCTCCCAACTCAAATCACCTTTCTGTATAATGGGCGATATGAATGGGCATAGTCATCTGTGGGGAAACACTGACATCAACAGACGAGGACGAATAATAGAAAGAATAATAGATCACCATAATCTTTCTCTACTTAACAACGGTAAACATACTTATTTTCACTTTCCTAGTCGTACGACCTCAGCAATAGACCTAACCATATGCACCCCTTCACTCCTACCAGAGTTAAAGTGGCAAGTAATAGAAAACCCATACAGCAGTGACCACTACCCAGTAATCACCACACTGTTCAGAAATACTCCCTGTCATCCCAGCAGACCACCCCGCTGGAAAATAGAAAAAGGCAACTGGGAAAAATTTAGAGAACTCGCAATATTTAATCCACAAAGCATTCAAGAAAAATCAGTCGATGAAGCTGTGAAACACGTCACAGATACCTTAATACAAGCAGCTGAGCAAACAATACCCAGAACTTCAACTCGTTTCCCGCTACATCCAAAATCCTGGTGGAATGAGGACTGTATGACAAAAAAAAGACAGCAAAACAAAGCATGGAATAAGTTCCGGAGATGTCCTACAACGGAAAATCTGATAAAATTTAAGCAAGCACGAGCGCTAGCCAGGTACACAAGGAAACAAGCCAAAAAAAATTCCTGGATCCAGTTTACTTCCTCAATAAATAGAACAACAAATACACAGACAATATGGAATAAAATACGGAAAATGAACGGGAAATACAAAAACCAACCATCCTTAGTATTACACTGGAATGGCGAAAGCATTACTGAACCTTCAGAGACAGCTAATATACTAGGAGAAATATTTGCCAGAGTATCGTCAAAACAATCATATCGTGAAGAATTTTTGACCTATAAAGAGAAAACTGAAAAAAACAGAATTAATTTTAACACCAAACATATTGACTCCTATAACCAACCAATTACATTGCATGAATTACGTGAAGCATTATCAAAAACAAAATCAAGTGCAGTTGGACCAGACAACATACATTATGATATGCTTAAACATCTGAAGCAAAAAGAAATAGAAAACCTTCTTAAACTGTACAATCGCATTTTTCAAGAAGAGCAATATCCTGAAGCTTGGCATCATGCAATAGTATTAGCTTTCCAAAAACCGAATAAAGATCAGAAGGACCCAAACAACTATCGACCGATAGCGCTCACTAGCTGCTTGAGCAAAGTTTTGGAGAAAATTATCAACAAACGATTAATCTGGTTTTTAGAAACAACCAACTGGTTAAGCAGTATGCAATGCGGGTTTAGAGGTAATAGATCCACCTTAGATCACCTCGTAAGAATAGAAACAGACATAAGAGATACATTTATAAGTTCAAAACATATGGTTACCATATTTTTTGATATAGAAAAGGCATATGATACAGCTTGGAGATACGGTATACTACAAGACATCCACGATACAGGCCTCAGAGGACATTTACCGCACTTCATCCAAAACTTTATGAAAAACAGAACATTTCAGGTCAGAGTACAGAACACCATGTCAAAAATATATAAACAAGAAGAAGGAGTCCCCCAGGGGTCTGTCCTCAGTGCTATACTATTCGTCATAAAAATAAATGGCATCACAAAACAACTTCCATCCACGGTGTCGCATGCACTATATGTAGATGACTTCAGTATATCGTATCAAGCACAGAATATGGGAACAATAGAAAGGCAACTGCAATGCGCAATTAACAAAATCAGTAGTTGGGCCCAGAAAAACGGATTTAGAATTTCACAACAAAAAACAGTCTGCGTACACTTCTGCAGGAAAAGAAATTTACATCCCGACCCTGAACTAACAATAGAAGGTCACAAAATACCCGTCAAACAAAGCGTAAAATTTCTTGGACTCACTTTAGACAACAAGTTAACCTTCGTAGAACATATAAAGCAATTACGAATACAATGTATGAGACGGCTTAATATCCTTAAAGTCTTAACATCACTATCTTGGGGAGCAGACCGTTATACCCTGCTCAATCTGTACAAAACACTAGTAAGATCAAAAATAGATTACGGAGCACCTGTTTATGCTTCCGCCAAAAAGAGCGCCCTCAAATGGTTAGACCCAATTCACCATAGTGCACTACGAATAGCAACAGGAGCATTCCGCACATCACCTTCATACAGTCTTTATACAGAAGCGAATGAACTACCATTGTTCCTCAGGAGACAAAAGCTGGCCCTACTCTATGTATACAAGATAAGATCCACAAGATATCATCCGACTTGGGCATCATTATTCTCACCAAAATTTGAAAACATATATAGGAATCGCAAAAGTGCAAACAAGCCTCTAGGAATCAGACTGCAAGAGCTATTGACAACATATGATCTTAACGTAAATAATGTTGCAAATCTTGAAAGGCACATAATACCACCATGGATAAACCACTCCGCAACTTGTGAACTCTCCACGCAAACCTGGAATAAAAATAACTTATCAGACATTAACTTTCAACAACTACATGCAGCACATAGAACTAAATATCCCAATCATTTACCAATATATACAGATGGATCAAAAGCAGAGAACCATGTAGGAGCATCGGCAGTATTCCCAGACACTACACTGGCACGCCAACTTCCAAAAGACTGCAGCGTCTACACTGCAGAATTAGTAGCAGTTCAGATAGCCCTGGAGTACTTCAGAACCACATATCATTTGAGAACAGTAATATACTCTGATTCATTAAGTGCAATACAAGCCATTCAAACCACGGCCAATACAACCCATCCAGTTCTAGTGCAAATTAAACAGATATTAACGGATTTAACAAAAGAAAAACAAGAAATAATTTTCTGCTGGATACCAGGACACAAAGGGATAAAAGGAAACGAAGAAGCTGATAGATTTGCAAAATCAACAACTAACCTTCAGAAACAACCTTTCCCAGTTCCGTATCAGGATTATAAACCAATCATTCAAAACCGCTCTCTGACACAATGGCAAGAACTCTGGCAAAAACAAACTTCAAATAAATTATATAAAATAAAACCAAAAGTTGAACATTGGAAAACAAGCACAAGAAAATCAAGGAGAGAGGAAGTTGTTCTGACTAGACTACGAATTGGACATACACACCTCACACATGGCTATTTACTACGTGCAGAAGAACCTCCAAGATGCCAAACATGCAATACTACCCAAACAATCAGACATATACTCATAGAATGCCCAACCTATGAAAATGATCGACGAAAGATTTTCTCATCATTATATAAAAGAAATCAAGACATCACCCTCAGAGATATCCTAGGTGACGAGGGACGGGTATCAGACATTTTCAGATTCATGCAGACAATCAACATCTACCATCTACTATAAATAATGATAGAGTATATAATCACAGAAAAAGTTTAACTCCAGTTAATACGACAAGATATAGAGAATCAATATACATACAAAGACATAATATAACGAATGAACTGGCGCATTATGATCTCCGTTGTCAATGTGCCAATAAACAACAAAACAACCAACCAACCAACCCAAACCTTGGTGGAATTCCCAATGCACAACAGCAAAAAGGGCCCAAAACAAAGCGTGGGGGATATTCCGCCGATATCCTACCACGACGAACCTTATGGCCTTTAAACGCGCACGAGCTAAAGCACGCTATACCCGCCGTCAGAGTCAAAAGGAATCGTGGATCCGTTTTACATCATCTATTAACCAGTCTACCAACTCCAAGGTAGTCCGGACGTCCCAATTTTCCTAGAAAAGATAAAATGAAATACGACCGTCAAAAGCAACCCACTCACAAGAAACAGACAGACTCGCCTTCCCACCTCAAACCCCGATAATGCAGAACATTGTTCAATGGAATTGTAGAGGTTTACGCAGCAATACCGATGACATCTATGATTTAATATCCCGATATGGTCCTATAGCCGTTTGCATACAAGAGACTAATCTAACTCCACAAGTCATTCCATCAATCAGAAATTTTACATTTTACAGAAAAGATAGAAACTCCTCATTATCCGCACGCGGAGGCGTCGCGATTCTAGTTGACTGTAAAATACCATCTAGAAAAATTCCGCTTCAAACCCACTTAGAAGCCATTGCCGTACGTGTATCAGTTGGGCAAATTCTAACTCTAGTATCTCTGCACCTTCCACCTAACAAGATGTGCACGTTTAAAGAACTAGAAGACCTTATAAGACAGATACCACCACCTTTTTGTATCTTTGGTGATTTCAACGCGCATCATCCATTGTGGGGATCAGACCACATGGACAGTAGAGGACACTTGATCGACACTATACTAGACCAACTTAATATAACATTACTGAACACTGGTGAAAATACTTATACTCACCTTCCCTCTGGATCTATGTCAGCAATTGATTTAACTCTCTGTTCCCCCATATTATACCCCAGTATAGAATGGACAGTATTAAACGACCCACACAACAGTGATCACTTTCCAATCATATGCAGAATCCAAACGCTTCAAACATCACATCCTGATAATCGCTCAAAATGGAAATTCTCCAGAGCAGATTGGAAAAAGTTTTCAACCCGTCTTTCTTTTGATAGCCAATTGATCAAACTACAATCCATTGATGATGCCACAGAGCATATTACCAAACAAATACTGACCACTGCCTCCGAAGCAATACCTCAAGCCTCCACATTTAAACACAAAAACCTTAAACACTGGTGGAATGAAACTTGTACCAATGCCAAAAAGGGAAAAAAAAAATAAAGCTTGGAACCTGTTCCGGAAGTTCCCAACTACCAACAACCTAATTCAGTATAAAAGACTAAAGTCAAAAGCTAGGCAAGTTAGAAGAAAAGCCAAAAAGGAATCATGGATACAGTTTGCCCCTCGACGTGGGCACCTGTACGTGGTGAGGGAACCTCCCAGTGATGCTGCTGGTTTACCAGATTAGCATCACTGGGATCTAACGCCCATACCTTGGTTCCAGGGTTACATCTTTGGAATCCGGCGTGTGCAGCCGTGCGCCGCGACCCGTGGAAGCGGAAAGGGGGATCCTGGTGGTTGAGGGGCCCAGCCTTAATACACCACTTTGGCCCCTGCTTCGACAAGACGGGCGGTCCCGGACCGGCTCGACTGGGATCAATCGGCGGGTGGTTTTATACTGCTAGGGTCAACTGCGTTCCAATAAGTCTCCCTCCCTTTGGTCCTGGGACGGGATAAAGACTTATTGGTAACGTGGGTATGGTGTTCTAAGCGAACTCGGCGTCCCATTCGTGTACGCAGTACCTGCTAGTTCACGAGTGGGCGCCCCCTCGTAGGGCTCCGTGGTGGGTGAGGTACTTAGGCATCAGACATTTTTTCTTTACTCCTATGAGTAATTTAAATTCTTCTTCTGGGGCCCCAACAAGGCCCCTACCTAATCGATCGTCGGAAGAAAGTGAGAGCAATTCTGCTAAAAGAGCCAGAACTGAGGAGAAAACACCATCTGTGACACCGCTTTTCCTCATTCTCCATTCCACCGGAGAGCAGTCAATAGGGAAAATGTCACCTTTCTTTATCCAGAAAGGATTAGAAGGGATGGCAGGTTCACCCAAATCCGTAAAACGGCTGCGTTCTGGAGATATTCTTATTGAAGCATCGAATATAAATCAAGCAGAAAAAATTTTGAAAGATACATCTATAGGGGGATACCCATTATAGTAACCCCTCACAAAACTTTGAACTCTTCACGAGGTGTCATATCAGAGTGGGATCTCCTTCATGTTTCTGAAGAAGAGATCTGCTCTGAATTAAAAGAACAAGGAGTAACAGCTGTCAAGCGAATATCCATGCGTAAGGATGGTAATCTTGTCCCTACCCGAGTTCTCATCCTAACATTCAACACCCCAAGGCCTCCAAGTTCCATCAAGGCAGGGTACTTAAACTGCCCAGTGAGGATTTATGTTCCAAACCCACTGAGGTGTTTTAAATGTCAAAAGTACGGCCACTCACAAACAGCTTGTCGTGGTAACCCTGCCTGTGCTCGATGTGGTGCTAAAGATCACGAGAGCAAGGAATGTATAGCTCCTAAGCCTAACTGTATTAACTGCCAAGGAGAGCACCCTGCATACTCTCGAGCATGCCAGCGGTGGAAGGACGAAAAGGAGATACAAAAGTTAAAAACGGAGCTTAACATCTCCTACCCAGAGGCTAGAAAACGCATACAACCAATAAATAGCGGGAAGCCTTCATATGCTCAGAAGGTTTCTGCGAAGTGCGCTATCGGTACACAAACAGATATGACTATACCACCAAGAGAGTCATTCACGCCGATTGCCCGCTATTTATTGAGTTCACAAAAGCCCACCACAAAAACACAATCAGCTGCTACTCCAATATCCGTACCTCCTAGTGCCCCACCACTAACAAAACCAAGTGGTAAAAAAGAGCAACCAAAATTAACAGAATCAATGGATGTAGAGGACAAGGAGGTACCGGACGATTCAGTCTTGCAACTCTTCGTGGAGGAAGAAATGGACACCGGACAGCGTCCCTTCTTCCCCAAAAAAGATAAAGCCAAGACTGATAAAAGTAAGCCCTCAGCACCTCGGAAGCCGCCTGATGGACCCACCAAGCCAAAATAATGGCTAAATTCCTACAATGGAATTGTCGTGGATTCCGGCGAAATACAGATGACATCAAGGCCCTCCTGCAAAAGCACGAGCCAGTTTGCTTTTGCTTGCAGGAGACATATCTAAAGGCAAATGATGATCCCACCATGCATAACATCACAATCTTTCGTAAGGATAGAATTGCGGATGGTCCTGCTCATGGAGGAGTGGCTATCCTTGTGAATAATCAGACTCCAGTTCAGCCCTTGCTAATTACAACCAGCATAGAGGCTGTTGCAATTCGCCTTACAGTGGGATTTCTATTAACGGTCTGCTCTATTTATTTGCCACCTGGGACTGATATCTCCCAGGAAGACCTTGATGATCTTCTAACGCAGTTGCCTCCCCCTTTCTTACTTCTCGGGGATTTTAATGGACACAATACCCTGTGGGGTAGTGCTAACATCAACGGAAGGGGACGAGTCATAGAGCGTATGCTCAATGACAATGACCTTTCCCTTCTAAATACTGGAACAAACACCTTCTTCCACATACCTACCCGTACTTTTTCTGCCATTGATCTCTCTATCTGCTCCCCTTCTCTACTCCCTTCACTCACTTGGGAAGTGGAGGAGAATCCATACGGAAGTGATCACTTCCCTGTGATAACCTTGTTACACAGTGGGAGACCATGTCTTCCCTTCAGGTTACCACGGTGGAAGATTGATCAGGCTGACTGGACTGCCTTCCAACATCAGGCAAATTTTGATCGTAGCACAGTCAGTCAGGAGCCTATCAATGATGCAGTTAAGTACATCACAGAAAATATTGTCCAAGCAGCTGCGAATGCTGTTCCAAAAACATCTGCCCGGTTTCCACCATTTCCCAAACCATGGTGGAATTCACAATGCACAGCAGCCAAAAAGGCTCAAAATAAAGCGTGGGGGATATTCCGTCGATATCCTACCACGACCAACCTTATAGCCTTTAAACGTGCACGAGCCAAAGCACGCTACATCCGTCGTCAGAGTCAAAAGGAATCGTGGATCCGTTTTACATCATCTATTAACCAGTCTACCAACTCTAAGGCAGTCTGGGAAAAAATCCGGAAAATGAAGGGTAAATACACAGCACACCCCTCA
This sequence comes from Mastigoproctus giganteus, assembly GCF_048544385.1. NCBI lineage: Eukaryota > Metazoa > Arthropoda > Arachnida > Uropygi > Thelyphonidae > Mastigoproctus > Mastigoproctus giganteus. Next base: position 124,850,782 of record NC_143586.1, read on the forward strand.
TCGGTCCTTGAATATAATGGATGTACTATTGCAGACTCTACTGCAATAGCCAATGCTCTTGGGGAAACATTTTCTAAGATCTCCGCAACGTCATCTTACTCCCCAGAGTTTCTGGTCTTAAAGTGCAAGACTGAAAATCAGGCCCTTAAATTCACATCGAAGGGTTCCCACCCATATAATGGGCCATTTACTATCCACGAGCTAAAAACAGCACTTGCCCATACAAAGGCTACCGCTGTTGGACCAGACAACATCCATTATGAAATGATCAAACATCTTTCACCAGAATCCATGGACTGTTTGCTTTTCATGTATAGCAGAATCTTCCTTGAAGAGCACTTTCCGGATACCTGGCGCAAGGCAACTATACTTGCTTTTGCTAAGCCGGGAAAGGATCCTAAATGTCCAAAAAACTATCGTCCTATTGCTCTGACCAGCTGTCTGTGCAAAATATTGGAGAGAATGGTCAATGCTCGTCTCTTATGGTATTTAGAATCGAACGACCTTCTCTCCCTCTTTCAGTGCGGCTTCCGAAGAAACAGGTCCACACTGGACCACTTAATTAGACTGGAAACATCAATCCGTGATGCTTTCCTAAAAAGAGAACACTTGGTGTCCATCTTCTTTGACATGGAAAAAGCGTACGACACAACTTGGAGATTTGGTATTTTAAAAGACCTTTACAATCTCGGTCTGAGAGGCCACTTTCCCATTTTTATTAAAAACTTTTTATCCTGCCGTTATTTCCAAGTTCGTGTAGGATCCTCCCTTTCACGGCCTTTTTACCAAGAGGAGGGGGTACCGCAAGGATCTGTCTTAAGTGTTACGCTTTTTGCCATTAAAATAAATTCTATTTCTGAACAACTTCCTCCAACTATAAACAGTGCACTCTATGTCGATGACTTCAGCATATTCTCTCAATCATGCAATATGAGGGTTATTGAGAGACAACTGCAACAAGCTATTGACCGCGTTAACACCTGGGCCACGGCCAATGGATTCAGGTTCTCACCGGAGAAGACCGTTTGCGTCCATTTTTGTCGCAAACGTAACCTCCACCCTGAGCCTGAATTACGACTTGGACAAAGCACCATTCCAGTTGTATCAGAGGCGAAATTCCTGGGACTCATTTTTGACAAAAAGTTGACATTTGTTCAACACATTCGTCAGCTACGTACGAAGTGTACGAGAGGGCTTAACATCCTCCGCTCTCTCTCTTCTACCTCTTGGGGTGCAGACCGATGCACTCTTCTACGTCTGTACCGTGCACTTGTACGTTCAAAATTGGACTATTGGTCTCAGGTATATGCATCTGCCAGAAATAGCGCTGTTCGTTGGCTTGACCCCGTCCATCATCAAGCCATCCGCATTGCTACCGGTGCTTTTAGAACTTCGCCTGTCCAAAGTCTGTACGCCGAAGCAAATGAACCATCTTTGTCGCTTCGGCGAATGCAGTTGTCTCTGCAATATGCCTTCAAGCTGAAGTCCCTGCCGGACCACCCCACGTGGACATCCGTTTTCGAGCCACGATGGGAAAATCTTTATAACACACGACGCAATGCCAATCGGCCATTCGGCATTCGTGTTCAAGAGCTACTCAATGAGCTTAACATCTCGGTAGACAAGGTTGCTCGATCATCACAGGAGCCCCTTCCACCCTGGCATGCACAAACACCAGCATGTGACTTCTCGCTCAAACTTGCGACGAAGTCTAATACTCCGCCCTCTGTCTACTTTCAGCTCTATTCACAACACCGTGCAGAACATTCTGACTTCTTGCCAGTTTACACAGACGGCTCGAAGTCGGAATCATATGTAGGATCTGCTGCTGTTTTTCCAGATAAAACCATATCAGAGCAGATACCTGTTAACTGCAGCATTTACACTGCAGAGCTGCATGCCATAGAGTTAGCTCTAGATCACATAAGAAAACACCATTACCAACGGTGTATTATATATGCCGATGCAATGAGTGCACTACAGGCTTTATCAGCGATGTCACACACCAATCATCCAACCCTGTCCCGAATTCAGCAGATAATATACAGCCTCGATGCAAGCGGATTCGATATCCGCTTCTGCTGGATCCCCAGTCACATCGGGATTAGAGGAAATGATTTGGCTGACACTGCAGCCAAATCGACAGCCCTGACGGATAATCTTGACCTGTTAGTCCCCTATACAGACTACAGGCAAGTGATCCGTAGTAACCTGCAATCTCAGTGGCAAGATTCGTGGCATCGACTGATTACTACAAACAAACTATGTCGAATTAAGCCTGTGATCCATCCTTGGCGGTCCAGCTTTCGCAGGGATCGCAAAGAGGAAGTTGTTCTTGCTCGGCTCCGCATAGGACACTGTTATTTGACACACTCCTTTTTGCTGAGGGCTGATGACCCTCCTATGTGTGAGCAATGCGACACCGTTTTAACCGTCGAACACATTTTATGTGATTGTTCTAGTTTTATAAATGCTCGTTTTACTGCTTTTACCCATCTGACTGATCCGTATACACTCAGTCAGATTTTAAATGACAACGACAATGTGTCAGCAGTTTTTAAATTTTTAAAGTCGATCAATTTGTATACAGTCATATGAAATAAACAATTTGCTTTTGTCATTGTACTGATTTTATGACTGTATGCACCTTAAGACGAAGTAGCTTTTTACAAGTTACCAGTCTTACCTTTTTATATTTTAACTTTTTCCTGGCGCACTATAACCCTGCTGTTTTTGCGCCACAAAAAATCAAAATCAATCAATCAATCAATGGATACAGTTTGCCTCCACTATTACAAAAGATACTAGCAGTCGTCTCATCTGGAAAAAAATTCGGCAATTAAATGGGAAATATCCACCTCTTCCTTCTCCCATTTTAATCAAAAATGGACAGGAAATTTCTTCCTGTCAAGAAATAGCTAACGTCCTTGCAGAGAGTTTTTACCAAACATCTGCCACGTCAGCATATAGCAACTCCTTTCTTAAAATCAAAGCTTCAGCAGAAAGGTACAAAATAAATTTCCATACTTCCCAATATATTGGCTATAATCAACCGTTTAACCTATTTGAACTGCAAACAGCATTAAAAAGATCACCTAACAGTGCAGCTGGACCTGATGGTATATATTATGTAATGCTGGAACATATAAACAGTACAGCCTTGAATTTACTATTAATGTTCTATAATCGGATTTTTCTTGAGGGTACGTATCCATCTTCCTGGCATCATTCCATCATTTTGGCCTTTCCTAAACCAGGAAAAGATCACACATTTCCAGAAAATTACCGACCTATTTCTCTAACTAGCTGCCTAAGTAAAATCCTAGAAAGAATGATACACAGACGGCTTACCTGGGCTCTTGAAACTAAACAACTGATGAACAACAATCAGTTTGGTTTCCGACAAAACAGATCCACTTTAGATCTAATGGTGAAAGCCGAGACTAACATCCGCAATGCTTACGTCAAAAATGAACATCTTGTAATGGTAAGTCTCGATATAGAAAAGGCTTTCGACACTACCTGGAGATACGGCATATTGAGAGAGCTTCATTCCATAGGATTGCGAGGGCACTTACCAGAATTCGTTAAAAATTTTCTTCAACACAGAACCTTTCAGGTCCGCTATCAATCTGTACTTTCCCGGTCCTACACTCAAGAAGAAGGTATCCCGCAAGGATCAGTACTGAGCTCTACCCTTTTTTCACTTAGCCTGAACACCATAACACACAACATCCCAAATACTGTAGAACTATATATGTATGCTGATGATCTAACTATATCTTGCCGTTCCAAAAATATACATACCATTGAAAGACAGCTGCAACTCTCTATAAATAAGTTGGAGGCATGGGCAATGCAGAATGGATATCGTTTATCAGACCAAAAAACAATTGCAGTTCACTTTTGCAAAAAACGTAAGCTACACCCAGAACCAGAACTCAGATTAAAAAACCATTTGATCCCTCTCACCAGTAATTTCCGTTTTTTAGGCCTAATATTGGACACCAAACTGAACTTTATTTCACATATCACACACCTCCGAACTGTCTGTCTAAAGAAACTTAATATACTTAGGTCCATTTCTGCTATGACATGGGGAGCTGATAGGTACACTCTATTACATTTGTATCATGCTATTATCAGATCTCGTTTAGACTACGGTGCTATTGTATATGATTCAGCTAGGAAAAGCGCATTAATCAGACTTAATACCATCCAACACAGTGCCCTTCGAACTGCTCTGGGCGCATTTAGAACATCCCCTGTTCAGAGTCTGTATGTAGAGGCACACGAACCTCCACTTCACCTTCGAAGGAAAATGTTGCTTCTAAATTATGGAGCTAAAATTCAGAGCCTTCCAGACCATCCCGTTCGACCGTTGCTTTCCAACCCTGAGTGGACAACGTTCTATAACAGTAAACCGAATGAAAATAGACCAACTGGCATGAGACTAAAAGATTTGCTTCACACCTGGAATATTGATTTTGATAACATACTTAAAGAAAGCGATATTCCTGATCCACCCTGGTCTGTAAATCTCCCTCACTGTGATACGCACTTTCAGCAATGGGGAAAGAATTCCCTGGCAGATGAAAATATCAAACAACTACATAAAGAACATACCCTCAACAATATACAAAGCTACCAAATATATACAGATGGCTCAAAAACAGATTCTACAGTTGGTGCCGCAGCTGTCTTTCCATCTTTTACAGTCTCCATATCACTACCAGTTGAATGTAGCAGTTACACTGCTGAGTTATATGCAATTAAACTAGCCTTACAGAATATTAACACTATCCACAATACTAGCAGTATAATATACACTGATTCTTTGAGTGCAGTGTCTGCTTTGGGTAATCAGTTTTCAATATCACAACCAATCGAAAAACAAATCATTTGCTACTTAAACCACCTACGAAGTAGGAATCATAAAGTGAAATTCTGCTGGATCCCAGGGCATTCTGGTATCTTAGGCAATGAGAGAGCAGATCAGGCAGCCAAAAATCCAAACAGTACAACACCAGCAAATTATAAAGTACCATATAGAGATTACTTGAAGTATATAAAAAAAGTCTATATGTTTCAGTGGTCAGAAATATGGAAGACACAAAGTAATAACAAGTTGCTCCAAATCAAAAAGAACCTGCGTTATGGATTTCCAGCCTTAGACAAAATAGACAGGAAGAAGTTGTTCTAGCAAGACTAAGGATTGGACATACTCATCTAACCCATATGTTTCTACTTATGGGGGATGACCCACCTCGATGCACGCATTGTTCACTACCGCTTACAGTCAAGCATATACTTTTAGATTGTCCTCACTATTCTCCTTTCAGAAGAATTTTCCATTCTCAATCACAACTACAAGAACCGTTATCGCTTAACCACATGATTGGCAATAGTGCTAAGCTAGCTACACTCTATACATTTCTGAAGGAAATACATATATATGAATTCCTATGATGCCAAAATAGAACATATTATATTACCTTAGAATAATAATGTAGGACCTGGCACATTTTGGCCTTAGTTGCCCTTGTGCCTTTAAACACCAATACCAATACCAATACCAAGGTAGTCTGGGATAAAATCCGGAAAATGAAGGGAAAATATACATCCCACCCTTCTTCAATCCTAGATTATAATGGATGCACTATTGCAGATCCAACTGCAATAGCCAATGCTCTTGGGGAAACATTCTCTAACATCTCCGCAACATCTTCCTATTCCCCAGAGTTCCTGGTCCTGAAACATAAAATCCAAAAACAGGCACTTGACTTCAAGTCCAAGGGCCTCTATCCCTACAACGGGGAATTCACTAGAGAGGAACTGAAAAGAGCTCTCACTCTTTCCAAAGCAAGTGCTGTTGGACCAGATGGCATCCATTATGAAATGATTAAACATCTTTCATCAAAATCTATGGATTATCTGCTCCTTCTATATAACAGAATCTTTATTGAAGGGCAGTTTCCGGATTCCTGGTGCAAGGCAATCGTTCTTGCCTTTCCTAAGCCAGGAAAGGATCCAAAAATCACCACCAATTATCGTTCTATTGCTCTGACTAGCTGTCTGTGCAAAGTCCTGGAGAGAATGGTCAATTCTCGTTTAATATGGTATTTAGAATCAAATGACCTTCTCTCCAATATCCAGTGCGGCTTCCGAAGGAACCGGTCCATTCTGGACCATCTTATTAGACTGGAAACATCCATCCGGGATGCTTTCCTAAAACGCGAACACTTGGTGTCAGTGTTTTTTGACATGGAGAAAGCGTATGACACAACTTGGAGATTTGGCATCTTAAAAGATCTGCATAGCCTGGGTCTCAGGGGACGACTCCCCATTTTTATTAAAAACTTTTTGGCCAACCGCTCTTTCCAAGTTCGTGTGGGATCCTCACTCTCTCGTTCCTTTAGTCAAGAGGAGGGAGTACCACAGGGATCAGTTTTAAGTGTCACGCTTTTCGCCATCAAAATAAATTCCATCACAGGACAACTTCCTCCTACCGTAAACAGTGCCCTCTATGTTGATGACTTTAGCATATTTTGTCAGTCATGCAACATGAGGGTTATTGAAAGACAACTGCAAAAATCCATTGATCGCCTCAACTCCTGGGCACTTGCAAATGGCTTCAGGTTCTCGCCGGAGAAGACCGTTTGCGTACACTTTTGTCGCAAGCGTAATCTTCATTCTGAACCTGAATTAAGGCTCGGACAAAATGCTATTCCAGTAGCAGCGGACACAAAATTCTTGGGACTCGTATTTGATCAAAAGCTGACCTTTCTGCACCACATCCGTCAACTTCGCACAAAGTGCACACGCGGGCTTAATATTCTCCGCTCGCTCTCCTCTACATCTTGGGGAGCAGACCGTTGCACGCTTCTTCGGCTTTACCGTGCACTTGTGCGATCCAAACTTGATTATGGGTCCCAGGTATATTCTTCAGCCAGAGACAGTGCCCTTCGATGGCTGGATCCTGTCCATCACCAGGCTCTTCGTATCGCTACTGGAGCATATCGCACATCTCCTGTCCAGAGTTTATACGTCGAAGCAAACGAACCACCGTTATCGCTTCGACGTAAGCAGTTGTCTTTAAACTATGCTCTAAAGTTGAAATCCCTGCCAGACCATCCTACGTGGACATCCGTTTTTGAGCCACGTTGGGAAAACTTATATAATACCCGTCAGACTGCCAACCGACCTTTTGGCATTCGTGTCCAAGAGCTACTCAGAGAGTTTAACATCATGGTAGACAAGGTTGCACAAACACCAAAAGAAACTCTTCCACCCTGGCTTGCTCATACTGCATCGTGCGACTTTTCCCTTAAGAAATGGGTAAAGTCTGAGACCTCATCATCTGTCTACCAGCAGCTCTTTTCTGCACATCGAGCTGAGAACTCCGACTTCCTGCCCGTCTACACAGACGGCTCGAAGTCTGAATCGTCCGTTGGATCTGCTGTTGTGTTCCCGGACACTATAATATCTCAGCAGATTCTTCCCGAATCCAGCATATACACTGCAGAGCTGCATGCTATAGAGTTAGCCTTGGATCACATTCGAATTTCCCAATGCCAAAGGTCAATAATATACTCTGATTCTTTGAGTGTATTACAGGCTTTATTATCTTTGAGACGCAGCTGTCATCCAGTTCTCTCTCGGGTTCAGCAGAAGATATATTCTCTTCATAAATATAAATTTGATATTCGCTTCTGCTGGATTCCTAGCCATATTGGGATAAAGGGAAATGATTTGGCTGACACTGCAGCCAAATCAGCAGCTCCCACTAACAATCGTTGCCTGTCAGTCCCCTATACAGACTACAGGCAAATAATACGAGAAAATATATATTCCCAATGGCAAGAACTATGGCATAGAGAGAGAACAAATAAATTATACCAAATAAAGCCTCTAATACAAATATGGCAGTCCAGTCTGCGCAGGAATCGGAGCGAGGAAGTTGTTCTTGCCCGACTCCGCATAGGACACAGTCATCTGACACATTCGTTTCTGCTGAGGGCGGATGATCCTCCTATGTGCGAGCAATGCGACACCATTTTATCCGTTAAACATATTTTATATGACTGTCCCAGTTTTAGTAATGCTCGTTTTATCGCTTTTAACCATCTGACTGAGCCTTATACACTCAGTCAGATTTTATCCGACAATGACCACGTGTCTGCTATTTTTTGTTGCCTGAAATCAGTAAACCTTTTTAACCATATTTAAAAAATCTTTTTATTTTTACCTTGTTTACTGCTATTCGTCTTTTAAAATATATACGTGGCTTTTATACCCTGACTTAGTGACCTAATTCGTTAGGTCACTGAAAGATTTTTATCACTTTCATGACAAGGTTTTGGCGCATTATAGCCTTAGTTGCTGATGCGCCAATAAAACTAAACCAAACCAAACCAAACCCTGCTAGTCAAATCATTCTTCAAACCAAAATTGAAGCCGTTGCTGTGCGTCTGATTACTGAGATTGCATTTACGCTAGTCTCAGTCTATCTCCCACCAAACAATTCCTACTCTTTCAAAGATATTGAAGAACTTTTAGTACAGCTGCCGTCACCAGTGTGCTTGCTAGGGGATTTCAATGGCCACCACCCTTTATGGGGATCCTCTAAATTAGATAGACAGGGCCGACTGATTGAAACTATACTAGATAAACAAAACCTTACCATTCTTAATACTGGTACACACACCCACATACAGTTACCTACTGGACAGACCTCTGCAATTGACCTCTCAATTTGTTCTCCGATACTGTTTCCAGTCATTCAGTGGTCCGCAATGGATGATCCAATGGGAAGTGACCATTTTCCAATTGTCTGTAACCTGCTCACTGCACAACTACCATTAGACCAACCCTGCAGAAAATGGAAATTTTCTAAAGCCAAATGGGCCAAATTTCAATCAGCAATCATTCTGGACAAAGAAACTATTCAGCTACAACCTATAGATAAAGTAACCGATTATATCACATCCAGTCTTTTAGTTGCAGCAAAATACTCAATTCCATTATCAAACCCCCCAACCCGACGGCACTTCAACTACTGGTGGAACGAAGAGTGCACAAAAGCAAAGAAGGAAAAAAATAAAGCATTCAACTTATTCCGTCGATTTCCGACAACAGCTAATTTAATTAGCTACAAGAAGCTAAGGGCAGAAGCGCGGTTCATTCACAGGCAAGCCAAGAAAGATTCTTGGACTCGGTTTGCATGTACTATCAACAGAAATACCAACTCCAGAATAATATGGAAGAAAATTAGACAGCTTTCTGACTCCAGAATAATATGGAAGAAAATTAGACAGCTTTCTGGGAAGTTTCCAATCATCCCTTCCCCAATGAGCAAAACTTACAAATGCTGCTAGTTTTCTTTAATCGGATCTTCCTGGAAAATACTTATCCAACATCTTGGCACCATGCTAGAGTTTTGCCCTTTTTGAAACCTGGAAAAGATCCTTCCAGTCCTAATAGTTACAGGCCAATCTCTCTGTCAAGTTGCCTTGGTAAAATTCTTGAAAAAATGATCCACAGTCGACTCAGCTGAATCATTGAAACTGAAGAACTATTGAGTAATTGTCAACATGGCTTTCGCAGAAATAGGTCCTCTCTAGATCTGATGATCAAGGCCGAATCTGAAATTCGCAATGCCTTTGTGAAAAATGAACACCATGTCATGGTCTCCATTGACATAGAAAAGGCATTCGATACAACCTGGCGGTATGGCATTCTCAGTGACCTACATAATATTGGTCTACGAGGCAACCTGCCTATATTCATTAGGAACTTTCTCCAGATCCGCTCTTTCCAGGTTCGATACCAAAACTCCCTTTCTTCTACTTTCTTGCAGGAAGAAGGAGTACCACAGGGGTCGGTTTTGAGTGCAACCCTATTTGCCCTTAGAATTGATTCCATTTCCAAAGAACTTCCAAATACTGTAGAAGCCTATCTTTATGCTGACGATCTCTCCATTTCTTGCCACTCTCAGAACATGAGATCTATTGAACGGCAATTGCAAATGTCCCTCAATAAAATTGAAAAATGGGCTGAGTTCAATGGATATCGACTTTCCCATCAGAAAACAGTTGCTATCCACTTTTGTAACCAACGCAAATTACATTTAGACCCCGAACTCCGGATATCAAATTCCAGCATCCCGATTACCAACAATATTAGATTCTTGGGATTAATATTAGACAGCAAGTTAAATTTCCTTGAGCACATTAAAGTAATACGTACTACCTGTTTGAAAAAGCTGAACATGCTTAGAGCTCTATCTACCCAGTCTTGGGGAGCAGATCGTACAACTTTGCTGGGCCCCGGGTGCCAAGCGTTTCCGTGGCCAAGTGATTATTGTGCGTCTATCAAGCGTTTTTCTTCCCAGCGACTAAGTTTTTCTTTGTTTTCTCTTGCAATTATTAAATTTTCTGTTAAGTAGCTCTAGTCTCTTATAAGAAATAAGAAGAGAGCCCAGAAGAAGGAAATCACCTTTTTCTTTAATTTAGATTTACTAACTGTACTAACTCTACGCTTGGCCACAAAGCGGCACTGCTCCTGCCTCCCCGTGGCGGGGCCGGTAACCTGGGCGGTAAGGACAAACCCCCAGGGCGAAAAGGAGCCATTATGGATAAAAATAATTATCCACCGTTAGAGCCTTCGAGCTCAAGAACAGACAATCATGACCCCAATCACGACTTAGAAAATGATCGTCCAAAGAGACAGAAGACTAATCAGATGGAGCAACCCTGCCCATCCTTTTTAATTTTCCACTCCCTTACTAGTCAGCCAATGAGCAAACTGTCTCCCTTCGTAATACAAAAACATCTCGAAGGTATTGCAGGATCTCCTAAGACTGTCAAGAGATTACAATCAGGAGACCTGCTAGTGGAAACTACGAACCACAGGCATTCGGAGAAACTCTTACAGTTAACAAACTTTGCGGGCATTCCGGTAAAAATATCTCCTCACGCAACCCTGAATTCATCTAAGGGTGTCATATCCAGTTGGAACCTGTTAAATGTCACAGAGGAAGAAATTACCCAAGAGCTGCAGGGACAAAATGTAATTCAAGCCAAACGTATAATGACAAAAAAAGATAATCAACTTATCCCAACTAGAAACATTATTCTCACGTTCAATACGCCCAACTTACCGTCCTCTGTAAAAGCAGGTTATTTACTTTGCCGTATCCGCCCGTACATTCCCAATCCTTTAAGATGTTTTAAATGTCAAAAGTATGGCCACTCACAAACTGTATGCAGAGGAGTTCCTGTCTGTCCCAACTGTGGTTCCCCGGATCACATACAAAGTGACTGTACGACTACTAAAATGACATGTCCAAATTGCAAAGGTGATCATCCTGCCTATTCTAGAACTTGTGAAAAATGGAAAACGGAGAAACAAATTGTAAAATACAAGGTCGAGAACAAATTGAGTTACCCAGAAGCGAGAAGACTAGTGGCACCTACTATGAATAAAAATATTTCCTATGCCAATGCAGTTAAAAAATACCAAACAGTCTCTACTCAAACTAATGTTACAGTTCCTACTAATATTTCAATTTCAGATTGGGCTAGAACTGTCCTCTCTGTGGAAAAACCAAACGTACCTAAACAACAACCCAAACTCTCAGACCAAGAAAATAATACTCCTCTTACAATACCAGCAGAATCTCCTCCTCCAATGAGTGCTACCACACCATGTATTACAAATTCAAATATAATCAAAAATAATCGAGACACAACCATGGACACAGATGGAACATCTATAGAGGAAGATCCTCCTTTAGAAATCCATGCCGAAGAAGAAGAAATGGACACTGGTCGGCCAGTCTTCCAAAAAAAAGACAAACACAAATTGGAACGCCATAAACCAATCACTTTCAAAAAGCAGTCAGAATCAGCTCCATCAACTAAACACAAATAATGCCTTGTATTTTACAATGGAACTGCAGAGGCTTTCGTCGCAATACAGTCGATATCCAAGATCTAATAAATCAATTTTCTCCAGTTGCCCTTTGTCTTCAGGAAACTTACTTAACTTTGCAAATTTCTCCTTCGATAAAGAACTATTGCCTTTATCGAAGGGATCGTAATACAGCAAATGCTGCCCATGGTGGTGTAGCAATCCTGATAAATTCAGTGATCCCAGCTAAACATATTCCACTTCAAACTGACATAGAAGCTGTTGCTGTGCGTATAATGCTCCATATTGAAATAACATTAGTATCAATCTACTTACAGCCAAACCGTACCTACTGTTTAAAAGATCTTGAAAATCTCCTTATACAGATACCTCCACCTCTTTGTATGTTAGGGGACTTCAACGGGCATCACCCCTTATGGGGCGATCCTAAATTAGATAGACGAGGTAGACTCATTGAGAGTCTAATAGAGGCAGCAAACCTCACTATACTCAATACTGGCACACACACTCACGTTCAGCTCCCAAATGGACATACCTCAGCCATAGATCTCTCCATTTGTTCTCCATTACTGGTCCCGACCATAGAGTGGTATGTTTTAAATGATATAATGGGTAGTGATCACTTCCCAATCGTATGCAACCTATTAATAGCACAGGCTCCTCCAGCTCAACCGTGTAGAAAATGGAAATTTGCCCGAGCAAACTGGGCAAAATTCCGGTCATCAATATCTTTTGATGAGGAAAAAATCCGTCTCCAGCCTATTGATGATGTGACACAATACATCACGTCACATCTCCTAAATGTGGCTAAAGAAACAATACCACTATCAAATCCTTCGGTTCGTAAGCATTATAATTATTGGTGGAATGAGCAATGCACAAAAGCCAAAAAAGCCAAAAATAAAGCCTGGAATTTGTTTCGGCAATATCCAACAACACCCAATCTAATAAACTATAAGAAGTCAAAAGCAAAAGCACGCTTCATACAAAGGCAAGCCAAAAAAGAATCCTGGATCCGTTTTGCATCAAGCATTAACAAAAACACTGACACCAAAATAATATGGAAAAAAATTAGACAGCTTTCTGGTAAGTTTCCTACCGTACCTTCACCAATTCTGTCCTGTAATGGGCAAGATCTATCTAGTCCTTTAGATATCGCAAACGCTTTGGGCAACACATTTGCTGAAATCTCAGCGACAGAAGCTTATACTCCACTTTTCCAGAGAATTAAAAACACTGCAGAACAGCACTCTGTTAACTTCCAAACTGCTCTCCTTCTGCCGTATAACAAACCCCTACAATATTCCGAACTCTTGCATGCTATCAGAACAGCCCACAATGGTGCTGCCGGACCAGACGGAATCTATTACGTCATGCTACAACATCTTGATGACAGAGCTTTGCATCTCCTTCTGCTCTTTTACAATCGTATTTTTCTAGAAAATGTCTATCCAACTTCTTGGCATCATTCTACTGTTTTGGCATTCCTAAAACCTGGAAAAGATCCAACCAATCCCCATAGCTATAGACCAATATCCCTCTCAAGCTGCCTCAGCAAAATTCTAGAAAAAATTGTCCACTGTAGACTCGTCTGGATCATTGAGTCAGAACAGTTAATGAGCAATAGTCAGTATGGCTTTCGTCAAAACAGGTCATGCCTGGACCTTATGGGTAAGGCTGAATTTGCCATTCGTAATGCCTTTATTAAGCATGAACATCTAGTAATGGTTTCCATAGATATAGAGAAGGCTTTTGATACCACCTGGCGGCATGGCATACTAAGAGACCTTTACTCTCTTGGTCTGCGGGGCAACCTTCCTATATTTATAAAGCATTTTCTACACACTAGATCTTTTCAAGTTCGATACCAACATGCCCTCTCTGCAACTTACATTCAGGAAGAAGGTGTCCCACAGGGATCAGTACTGAGTGCCACTCTTTTTGCCCTAAGAATAGATTCTATCACTAAACAACTTCCAAATACTGTAGAAACTTACCTTTATACGGACGACCTTGCTATCTCCTGTCATTCCCAAAATATGAGATCTATTGAACGACAGCTTCAGATATCATTAAATAAAATACAGCAATGGGCCAGCCTTAACGGCTATAGGCTATCACAACAGAAAACAGTTGCTATCCATTTTTGTAGACAACGCAAATTCCATCTGGATCCTGAACTTCACATCTCTAATATTTCCATTCCGGTCACTAGTAACATTAGATTTCTAGGTTTAATCATGGACAACAAGCTAAATTTTATAGAGCACATTAAAAAAGTACGTACTGCCTGCTTAAAAAAGATAAACATACTCAGATCTTTATCTGCACAAACGTGGGGTGCAGACCGTACCTGCCTTCTTCAATTATACAGGGCATTAATTAGATCCCGTCTTGATTATGGAGCTCCTATTTATGACTCTGCCAGAAAGAGTGCTTTACGCTGGCTTGATCCAGTACAACACAGTGCACTGAGGATTGCACTTGGCGCATTCAGAACATCGCCAGCTCATAGCCTTTACATCGATGCTAATGAGCCGCCACTATCTTTACGTAGGAAATTATTATTGCTAAAGTATTCTGTCAAGATACAAAGTTGTGCCTCGCATCCCATTCAGCCATATCTTTTCAATCCACCGTTAGAAAATCTGTACAGAAATAAACCTAGCATAGTAAAACCAGCTGGTCATCGCCTTCTTGAACTACTGCAGGTTTGGAATATATCCATCCATTCTGTACAACAAGTAGCCGCTTGTACCCAACCACCATGGGTTCAAACTCCTATACCGACCTGTGACACTTACCTCTGTCAGTGGGGAAAGAATATTTTGCAATCATCAAATATCAGACAAGTTCATGCTGTTCACACTCAAAAGTATATTGATTTTTTACCAATATACACAGATGGCTCTAAATCAAATTCAAAAGTTGGAGCAGCTGCAGTATTTCCGAATACAATTGTGTCAGCAGCCCTTCCTCCTGATTTCAGTATCTTCTCAGCTGAGTTATTCGCAATTAAACTAGCTTTAAAAAATCTCCCTCCTGACTGCTCATTAAAATCAGTTATTTACACGGATTCCCTCAGCTCAATCAACGCTTTGTGTAGTTCTTCAGATAAATTTCACCCTGTTATAATTGAAATTAGAAAATTATTACTAAAGATTAAAGAACGTCACCAACTGGTCGCCTTCTGCTGGATACCAGCACATTCTGGTATTTTAGGCAATGAACAGGCTGATAAAGCTGCAAAAAACCCAACCAGCTTAGATTTCACCAATATCCCTGTCCCAGCCTCAGACTATACGCTAATGATTCATGCTGCATGCCTAACAGAATGGACAGCACTATGGCATTCCCAAACGAATAATAAACTCTTTCAGATTAAACAGGTTCCGAAAATCTGGCCCTCTAGTGTCCGGACATCAAGACGAGAAGAAGTAATTCTTTCAAGAGTAAGAATAGGTCATACTTATCTAACCCATTTTCATTTACTCACAGGAGATGATCCACCACAATGTCCACATTGCTATATAAATATGACTGTTAAACACATTCTCATTGACTGCCCCCATTATAAACAAGACAGAATTTCCACCCTGCAATCACTGGTTATCCTCCAACAACCAATAACCCTAGAGAATTTGATAGGCGACAAGGCAAATATACCGGAATTCTTCCGTTTTCTGAAGCAAATTAGAATTTTTAATCTATTCTGATTAAGGACATTTCAGGCAGTACGTTTCTTTCTCATAAATGAATAGGCGCATTATAGCCAAAGTTGCTTATGCGCCATGAAACCCCCACAACAACAACAACAACAACAACAACAACTTTGCTGCTCTTATATAGAGCACTGATTAGATCTCGGTTAGATTACGGTGCCCCAGTTTATGATTCTGCTCGAAAGAGTGTATTACGCTGGCTCGATCCTGTACAATACAATGCACTGAGGATTGCTCTTGGTGCTTATAGGACATCACCAACCTATAGTCTATATATTGAAGCCCATGAGCCCCCTCTTTACCTCCGCAGAAAAATGTTACTACTTAAATATGCAGTCAGAATACGAAACTGTTCTTCGCACCCCATCCAACCACATCTCTTTAATCCATCATTTCACAATCTCTATAGAAATAAACCAAATACAATACGCCCAGCAGGCCTACGGCTCCTTGAAATAGCATAAAATTGGAATGTTCCTCTCCAGAGTAGGCAGCACAGAAAGAATGATTCTTGCCCACCATGGACCCCATTTCCTCAACCAGCCTGTGATAATTATTTTCTCCAATGGGGAAAGAATCGTCTACCAACTCTGAATGTGCAACAACTCCATGCTAGCCATATTCAAAACTGTTTTGACTCCTTACCGATATATACTGATGGTTCCAAATCTCATTCAACTGTTGGAGCAGCAGCAGTGTTTCCCTCTGCTATCATATCAGCCTCTCTTCCACCTGAGTACAGCAGCTTTTCAGCGGAATTATATGCAATTCAATTAGCTCTAGAAAATTTGAGTCTTCACCCATCTGCAAAATATTTAATTTACACCGACTCTCTCAGCTCAATTAGAGCAATGCAGAATTTCTCTAATAAGGATCACCCTATACTAAATCAAATCAAGTATTTACTATTGAAAATTGAAGATCGCCAGCAACGAGTGAACTTCTGCTGGATCCCAGCACATTCAGGCATCAAAGGGAACGAGTTGGCTGATATTTCGGCTAAAAATCCATCAACAGCAGATTTAACCTCTGCCTTTATTCCAGTTTCTGATTATAATATTATAATTAAAACAGCTTTTCATGCACAATGGACAGAGCTATGGCATAAACAAACAAATAACAAACTGTTCCAGATAAAACAGGACCCAAAATTTTGGCACTCATGCATTCAGACAGTTCGGCGAGAAGAAGTGGTACTCGCGCGGATTAGAATAGGTCATACCCATCTAACGCACCTCCATCTACTCACAGGCGATGATCCTCCTCTTTGTTCACAGTGCTCTGAGCATCTAACAGTCAAACATATTTTGATTGACTGTCCACATTTTCAACAACATCGAACTTCAATATTTCAATCTCTGGCTAATTTCCGTGAACGAATAACGTTAAATGATATCATTGGTGAAAATGCCAATATTAATGAACTTTTCTGTTATTTAAAACAAATAGGAATGTATAAGCGACTGTGATTAGTTTCTGGAATGAAATGAGATTGAACCGTCTTCACATTAATTATTTATTTTATCTTTTCAACATACCTATGAATAGGCGCAATATAGCCACAGCAGCTTGTGCGCCATTAAACACCCATACCACACACACAACTTGGAGATTTGGCATCTTAAAAGATCTGCATAGCCTGGGTCTTAGGGGGCAACTCCCCATTTTTATTAAAAACTTTTTAGCCAATCGATCTTTCCAAGTTCGTATGGGATCCTCACTCTCTCGTTCCTTTAGCCAAGAGGAGGGAGTACCACAAGGATCAGTATTAAGTGTCACGCTTTTTGCTATCAAAGTAAATTCCATTACAGAACAACTTCCTCCAACCGTAAACAGTGCCCTCTATGTTGATGACTTTAGCATATTTTGTCAGTCATGCAACATGAGGGTTATTGAAAGACAACTGCAGAAAGCCATTGATCGTCTCAACTCCTGGGCACTTGCAAATGGCTTCAGGTTCTCGCCGGAGAAGACCGTTTGCGTACATTTTTGTCGTAAGCGTAATCTTCATCCTGAACCTGAATTAAGGCTCGGACAAAATTCTATTCCAGTAGCAGCAGATACAAAATTCTTGGGACTCGTATTTGACAAAAAGTTGACCTTTCTGGATCACATCCGTCAACTCCGAACAAGGTGCACAAGAGGGCTGAATATTTTGCGCTCTCTTTCCTCTATATCTTGGGGCGCGGATCGATGCACCCTACTACGCATCTACCGTGCACTTGTACGATCCAGACTAGATTACGGGTCCCTGGTATACAATTCGGCCAGAGACAGTGTACTTCGTTGGCTGGATCCTGTCCATCATCTGGCTCTCCGTACTGCTATTGGAGCATATCGAACATCTCCAGTCCAGAGCTTATACGTCGAAGCAAACGAACCGCCGTTATCGCTTCGACGTAAGCAGTTGTCTCTAAACTACGCCTTAAAACTGAAATCCCTGCCAGACCATCCTACGTGGCTATCCGTTTTTGAGCCACGGTGGGAAAATTTGTACAACACCCGTAAGACTGCCAACCGACCTTTTGGTATTCGTCTCCAAGAGCTACTCAAAGAATTTAATATCAAGGTAGACAAGGTTGCACAAACACCAAAGCAACCCCTTCCACCCTGGCATGCTCATTTCCCGGCATGTGACTTGTCCCTTAGAAATTGGGGAAAGTCGGAAACTCCATCATCTGTCTACCTGCAGCTTCATTCAGCACACCGAGCTGAATATTCTGACTTCGCGCCAGTTTACACAGACGGTTCGAAGTCGGAATTATATGTGGGATCTGCTGCTGTCTTGACAGACAGCACTACATCGGAGCAGATTCCCTCTGAATGCAGCATATTTACTGCAGAGCTGCACGCAATAGAGTTAGCCTTGGATCACATTAGTAAATGCCAATACCAACGGTTCATTTTATATTCCGACTCTCTCAGCGTGTTACAGGCTTTAATAACGGTGAGATATAATTCTCATCCAGTTCTGTCTAGCATCCAGCAGAAGATTCACGTTCTCCATGAACGTGAATATGACATCCGCTTCTGCTGGATTCCCAGGCACATTGGGATTAGGGGAAATGATTTGGCTGACGCCGCAGCCAAATCAGCAATTCCCAATAATAACCGCTGCCTCTTAGTCCCCTATACAGACTACAGGCAAATAGTACATCAAAAGGTACATTCCCAATGGCAGGATTCGTGGAATAGACAGACTGCGAATAAATTATATTGTATAAAGCCTGTAATTGAACCGTGGCAGTCTAGTCTGCGCGGGAATCGTAAGGAAGAAGTTGTTCTTGCCCGGACCCGCATAGGACATAGTCATTTGACTCATTCGTTTTTGCTGAGGGCTGATGACCCTCCTATGTGTGAGTCCTGTGGCACAATTTTAACAATAAGACACATTTTAGTTGACTGTCCAGATTTTAGCAATATCCGTTTTACCGCTTTTAATCATCTGACTGAGCCATATACCCTCATTGTAGATTTTATCCGACAATGACAATGTGTCTGCTGTTTTTAGCTTTTTTAAATCAATAAAGGTTTTTACTCGCATTTAAAATTTATACGTTATCGTTACTTCTTTTATTGATAAGCTTTATATTATATATCTGGACATGGTGGCCTAACTACTTAGGTCACTGAAAGGAGAAATTTTTATATATTACCTGGTCTTGGCGCATTACAGCCTTAGATGCTAATGCGCCAATAAAAAATTCAAATCAAATCAAATCAAAAAACGAAGGAAATATCAGACAGTAATTAGTGCATTATAGCCTAAGTTGCTGATGCACCAATAACTCTAACAAACAACAACAACAACAACAAATCAAATCAACCGGAAAAACCGATCTTCATTGGATCTTATGATCAAAGCCGAGACAAATATCAGAAATGCTTTCATCAAAAAGGAACATCTCGTCATGGTCTGTCTTGACGTTGAGAAAGCCTTTGACACTACGTGGCGTTTTGGAATCTTAAAGGATCTACATTCTCTTGGCCTGAGAGGTAATTTATCATATTTTATCCAAAATTTTCTTCAAAGGAGATCCTTTCAAGTTCGTTATCGGGGAACCCTGTCTAAAATCTTTATCCAAGAAGAAGGAATTCCACAAGGATCTGTTCTCAGCGCTACCTTGTTTGCAATGAGAATAAATCATAATTGAACTCATTCCGAAAACTGTGGATTCATACCTATTTGCAGATGATCTCTCGATTTCCTGTCATTCCCAAAACATGCATTACATTGAACGTCAACTTCAAATATCAATGAATCGCATCATGACATGGATGACACGAAATGGTTATAGACTATCCAGCCAGAAATCTACTGCCATACACTTCTGCTCCAGACGAAATATGCATCCTGAACCTGAACTACACTTGAATAACCATCCTCTTCCCATAGCTAACTGTACTCGTCTACTAGGATTGTTCTTTGACAATAAGTTCAATTTCCAAAAGCACATTGAACATCTCCGGATTACTTGTCAAAAAAAACTGAACATACTGAGAGTCCTATCAGCCACAACATGGGGAGCAGATCGCCAAAGCCTGTTACATTTATATAGATCCATAATCAGATCTCGACTGGACTACGGTGCCCCTGTCTTCGATTCTGCTAGGGAGAGCGCTTTATCTCGCCTCAATCCTATTCAACATTCAGCTCTCAGAACAGCACTAGGTGCGTTCAGAACATCCCCAGTGCAAAGTTTGTATGTTGAAGCTCATGAACCTCCCCTAAATATCAGGAGAAAGATGCTGCTGCTGAATTATGCAATCAAGATCCAAAGCCAGGTGACCCATCCTAATTGGCCAATCCTCTACAATCCACAGTTTATGACCCTCTATAGAAATAAACCACAGACAGTTCGGCCTGCTGGAATTAGGCTAAAACAGCTAGCAGAAGATTGGGATATACACTTCAATAAAATCTTACAAGATCCTATAGATCCTGATCCTCCATGGTCTGTCATCATGCCATCTTGCGACAATTATTTCTACCAGTGGGGTAAACACTCTCTATCAGATATTAACATCCAACAGCTCCATATAGCGCATACTCAACGTTAACCTGACTTCGCTAAAATTTATACAGATGGATCGAAGTCTGAGAGTGGATCAGGCGCAGCAGTAGTACTCCCTGATACTGTCATTTCTCTATCTCTCCCAACAGAGTGCAGTAGTTACACGACTGAATTATATGCCATAAAGCTTGCTGTAGAAAGTATTTTCCACATGTCAATTCAAAAGAGCTTAATTTACACAGACTCGCAGAGTTCCTTATTAGCCTTGCAAAACAACTCCCCGTCTACTCACCCTCTATTAAAGCTCATTAGAACAGAGTTGATACGTCTGAGAGAGCGCCAACAAAAGGTTATATTCTGCTGGATACCTGGTCATACTGGAATACCAGGAAATGAAATTGCGGATGATGCTGCCAAACATCCATCGAGAGCAGCCCCAACAAATTCCCTTGTACCGTTCACAGATTATAAAATGAAGATCCGAAGTATATGTAAAGGTCGATGGACTCTACAATGGCAAGCACAAATGCATAATAAACTTTTTCAAATTAAACCTGTACCAAAATTATGGGCTTCTAACCTCATTGCAAACAGACAAGAAGAAGTAATCCTAACCAGAGCCAGAATCGGTCATACTCATTTAACTCATTCGTTCCTCCTGTCAGGGAATGACCCTCCTCAGTGTAATCATTGTCATACACCACTTACAGTCAAACACATACTTCTAGAATGTACTCTGTATCATAATGCTCGACTAGTGTCATTCTCTAGCAAGCTTAAAGGTACCTTTATCCCTTAGCCATATCATAGGCGAAAAATCAAACATCGCAGAATTCTTCTCCTTCCTAAAACAAATAGGATTGTATAGCCGTTTCTAATTGCTTCTACATGAACCAAACAGGCAGTATGAACCACTTTTCTAAGTGCAATATGGCCTAAGTAGCCATTGCACTTAAAACCCAATAAACAACAACAACAGAAATTCCTGACAACGACCGTGACTCCAATCGTCCGAAGCGACTAAGGACGGAAAATCAGAATAATGACGTGCCAGCATTTCTTATAATGCACTCATTATCCACGCAACCTGTTGGCAAACTATCGCCTTTTCTTATACAGAAATGTTTATAATCGGTTTGTGGATCTCCTAAAATGGTTAAGCGTATCCAATCTGGAGACCTTCTAATAGAAACTTCTAAGACAACTCACTCAGTGAAGCTGTTAAAATTAACATCATTTAACAGTATTCCAGTGTCAGTTACGCCCCATAACACTATTAACACCTCTAGAGGCGTTATCAGCGAATGGGACTTAATATCAGTGTCAGAAGAAGAGATAATACAAGAACTCAGGGAACAAAATGTGATTCATGCGCGGAGAATAATGACCAAAAAAGATGGGGACCTACTACCAACCAGATCCGTCATTTTGACATTTAGTACTCCGACTCTTCCATCTTCTGTTAAAGCAGGTTATTTAAACTGCAAGATTCGGCCCTACATCCCAAATCCCATTCGCTGCTTTAGGTGCCAGAAGTATGGCCATTCTCAGACGACATGCCGAGGCGATGCTGTGTGTCCTATTTGTGGCTCTAAGGAGCATTCCCAAGGAGACTGTACAGCTGCCACTCCTAATTGCCTTAACTGTAAAGGAAGCCGTCCTGCCTTTTCTAAAGCATGTGACCTTTGGAAAACAAGCAAACAAATCCAGAAATATAAGGTGGAGCATAAAGTCACATACCCTGAAGCAAGGAAGCAAATACTGTTAACCATGCCTAGCCGATCATACGCATCGGTTTCTAAAAACAGCCGGTCAATTTCAACCCAAACAGATGTCTCCAGGCCCCGGGTGCCAAGCGTTCCGTGGCCAAGCGATTTGTAGTGCATTTCTAAAAGCGATTTCTGCAAAGAGTATTTGAGCAAACAGATTCTATTTTTGTTTCAAAAACCGTTTTCTTGATTTCTTTGTATATCTCAGTAGCACTTTCACTCTACAAGAAGTAGGGAAAGGCCCAGAAAGGGAATCCACCTTTCTGTTTTTTTCTATAAATACTAATTACTAACCCAGCCGCTTGGTCACCTCGTGGCACTGCTCCTGCCTCCCCGTGGCGGGGCGGTAACCTGGGTGGAAAAGATAATCCCCCAGGGCCAAAAGGAGCCATCATGGATTCTACAAATTTTCCACCCTTAGAGCCTTCAAGCTCAAGACCAGAATATGGTAATGAAGACAAGGAAAATAGCCAACCCAAAAGGCTTTGAACAGAAACACACTGTTCAGATATTCCCAATTTTTTGGTGATGCACTCTCTGTCTACCCAGCCTGTGGGTAAGTTATCTCCATTCGTGATTCAAAGACATCTAGAATCAATTGCAGGATCACCAAAAATGGTAAAGCGACTCCAATCCGGAGATCTCCTGATTGAAACAGCCACCACAAAACATTCGGAGTGGCTATTAAAGACAACGACATTTGGTGGGTTGCCAGTATCTGTTACTCCCCACAATACCTTAAATTCATCAAAGGGTGTCATCACAGAATGGGACTTAATTACTGTGTCTGAGGATGAATTAGTACAAGAACTTAGCAACCAAAAGGTAATCAGCGCTAAAAGAATAATGACAAAAAAAGATGGAAATCTCATTCCAACTCGTTCCATCATTTTAACTTTTAGTACTCCTGATTTGCCATCCTCAGTAAAAGCTGGATATTTAAACTGCCGAATTCGTCCATACATCCCAAATCCTCTTCGCTGTTTTAAATGCCAGAAATATGGCCATTCACAGCAGGCATGCAGAGGTGACGCCATCTGTCCTATTTGTGGAGCAAAGGATCATATGCAGGCAGATTGTCCAGCCGCAATTCCCATTTGCCCCAACTGCAAAGGCAATCACCCCGCATTTTCTAAAACATGTGAAATGTGGAAAACAGGTAGGAATATCCAAAAATATAAAGTAGAACACAAAGTCACATATCCTGAGGCACGCAGACAAATAATGCTGACCATGCCAAGTCCATCTTATGCCTCTCGAACCCGAAGTTTTCATACAACTGCAATTCAAACAGATGTGTCGATACCGCCCAACGTCTCGCTAGCTAATTGGGTTAAAGCAACCATATCAACAACAGGAAAAGAAAATTCTAAAACGAAAACCAGCAATGCCACCAACACCCCAATTAGTATCCCAAATGATACTGAGACAGTCTCAAATAACACAAAAAAATTCCCAATTGAGACTCGGACAGTTCCGCATAACAAAGAAAAACTTAAAACTGCTAAAGATAAGAATAAACCTGAATCATCAGCCAGTAGTATGGAAGTAGATGTAAACCCAGATCATGAAGAACCCATACTAGAACTTCACGCAAATGACACGATGGATACTGGACGCCCTACTTTCCCGAAAAAAGACCGAAAAAAATCCTCTTCAAACAAAAAACAGTCAGATGATTCATCCTCAACTAAACCAAAATGAACCACAACATCTTACAATGGTAGCGGTCCGTGTAGCTGCCGACATCCATATTACAATCTGCTCCTTATATATTCCACCAAGCTATCCCATCCAACAAAATGATCTAAACAACCTCATAGCTGAACTCCCCACACCTTTCCTCATTCTGGGAGACTTAAATGGTCATCACACACTATGGGGTAACAACAATATTGACCAAAGAGGAAAACTAATTGAAAAATGTTTAGATGATAACAACCTTCTCCTTCTAAATGACGGCTCACCTACTTACGTTCACCTTCCTTCTGGAACATATACTGCAATAGACCTGTCTATCTGTTCTGAAACTTTGTATCCTACTCTAAAGTGGACGGCAAACAATGATCCACTGCATAGTGATCACTTTCCCATTACAATTGAATTAGTAAATAAACCCTCTTATCAACTTACTAGAATTCCTCGGTGGCTAATTGATAAAGCAGACTGGGAGATGTATAAAAAATTAGCTAAAGTGGACCCTGAAATTATACAAAAATCCCCAACCAAGGAAGCGGTTGAGTATGTCACAAAAACTATACTACACGCAGCAGGACAAGCTATACCAAAATCCTCCTCAAAATTACCTGTACACCCAAAAATATGGTGGAATGACGAATGCCGTGCAGCAAAAAGAGATCAAAATAAAGCTTGGAATACTTTTAGGCGCTATCCAACCACAGCTAATCTCATTCAGTTTAAACGCGGTAGAGCAAGAGCCAGGGGCCCCGGGTGCCAAGCGATTGTGACTGAGCGAATTCTTTGTGCTTAAAGAGTGATTTTCCAAAAGTGATATTATAGTTCTTTTACGTTCCTCTCCTTAAAATAACTTATTTTTTCAGTAGCAGCTCTTGTTAAAAAAGTACTTTACAGAGCCGGAAAGGAAAGTCACCTTTCTTTACTTCTTATATATTTATTACTAACCCCTACTACTTCTCGCTTGGTCACACCAGGCACTGCTCCTGCCCCCCCCGTGGCGGGGCCGGAAATCTTGGCAGAACAGTTAATCTGCCAAGGGCCAAAAGGAGCAATTATGGAACACAATATGTTTCCTCCACTAGAGCCGACAAGTTCTCGGCCAGACATAGAAATGAACATGACATGTCTCAACCGAAGAGGTTTAAGACCAACTCTTCAAACATAGATTTTCCTGCATTTCTCATAATGCATTCACTTACGGATCAGCCTCTCACCAAATTTTCTCCGTTTCTTATTCAGAAACATCTCGAAAGTCTTGCAGGATCTCCTAAAACAGTCAAGCGACTGCAATCAGGAGACCTACTAATAGAAACAATCAGCAGGAAACATTCGGAGCATCTACTAAAAATGACAAATTTTGCTGGAATTTCAGTAAAAGTTTCTCCCCATGGTACCCTAAACACCTCTAAGGGTGTTATATCCAGCTGGGACCTACTGAATGTGTCGGAGGAGGAGATATGTCAAGAACTTCAGGAGCAAAATGTAATTGCAGTAAAAAGAATCATGATTAAAAAGGACAACACACTGGCACCTACTAGGAATATTATACTCACTTTTAATACTCCAAACCTACCTTCTTCCATAAAAGCAGGTTATCTTCTTTGCCGCATTAGACCCTACATCCCTAATCCATTGAGATGCTATAAGTGCCAAAAGTATGGCCACTCTCAAACGGCATGTAGAGGAAACTCAGTCTGTCCCAAATGTGGGTCCACCGATCATACTCAAAATGACTGTTCAGCAACAGAAATGAGCTGTCCTAACTGTAAAGGCAACCATCCCGCCTATTCTAAGACATGCGACAGGTGGAAAACCGAAAAGAAAATTGTGAAGTATAAAATCGAAAATAAAGTAAGCTTTCAAGAAGCGAGAAAATTAATTGCTCCCAGTATTACAAAACGTACATATGCCAGTGTCGCACAAAAATATCAATCAGTGGCCACCCAGACTGATGTTACAGTCCCCACAAACAACTCAATCTCTGACTGGGCACGAACTGTTCTCTCACAGCAACAGTCCAATATCCCGAAACAGTTGAACCAGGCAAGCAATACTGCTCTTACAGTACCAGCGAAATCTCCTTCTCCTACTCCTCCAACCAATGCTGCTGCTCCATCAAATAATCGAGGTTCAAACATCAAAAAGAATATTCAAGACACATCCATGGATACAATTGACTCATCCAGACAGGAAGACCCAGTCTTAGAAATACATGTGGAAGAAGAAGATATGGACATCGGTCGGCCATTCTTCAAAAAAGACAAACCGAAACCTGAACGCCATAAAACAGTCACATCAAAAAAACAGTCAGATACAGCTTCTTTTACTAAACACCAATAATGCCTTATATTCTTCAATGGAATTGTAGAGGATTTCGTTGCAATTTTAATGATATTCAAGACCTAATTAATCGCTACAATCCAGTTGGTTTCTGTATACAAGAAACCTATTTAACTTCCCAAATTTCTGCCAGCACAAAGAACTACTCTATCTACCGAGAAGATCGTAATACTTCCACTTCCGCTCGTGGGGGTGTGGCCATCTTGGTCAACGCAAAAATCCCATCTAAGCAAATTGTTTTGAAAACTGAAATTGAAGTCATTGCTGTGCGTTTGGTAACCGAAATTGAGTTAACATTAGTATCAATTTATCTTCCACCAAGTCATACCTTCTCTTACCAAGACCTTGAAAACCTGCTAATACAGCTAACTTCCCCTATCTGTCTCCTGGGGGATTTCAATGGCCACCACCCCTTATGGGGATCTACTAAACTAGACAGTCATGGCCGACTGATTGAAACCTTCGTAGATAAGCAAAACCTTACCATTCTTAATACCGGTGCACCTACTCACATACAATTACCAGCTGGACAAACTTCTGCAATCGATCTCTCGATATGCTCCCCTATTCTGTATCCAATCATGGAATGGTCAGTTATGGACGATCCCATGGGCAGTGATCATTTTCCGATTATTTGTGATTTGCTCACTGCGCCACCGCCAGTAGCCAAACCCTGCAAGAAATGGAAGTTCTCTCGAGCCAACTGGGCCAAATTTCAGTCAGCTGTCAATCTGGATGAGAAATTTATAAGAACACAGTCGATAGATGAAGCCACTGATTATATTACTTCAAAACTACTATCTGCAGCTAACTGTTCAATTCCACTGTCGAATACCCAGTTCCGACGGCACATTAACTATTGGTGGAATGAAGCATGCACCAAAGCAAAGAAGTTAAAAAATAAAGCATGGAATTTATTTCGGAAATCCCCAACCACAGCTAACCTTATCAACTACAAAAAATTAAGGGCAAAACTCGTCTCATTCAGAGGCAAGCCAAGAAGAATTCTTGGATCCGGTTTACATCTACCATAAATAGAAACACTAACTCCAGGTTAATATGGAAGAAAATTAGGCAGATTTCTGGCAAATTTCCAACCACCCCTTCGCCAATTCTTTCGTTTAATGGGCAAGAACTGTCTGCTCCTGAAGACATAGCAAATGCCTTGGCTAAAACTTTTGCCGAAGTTTCTGCGGCATCAAATTATTCTCCGGATTTCCAGAAAATAAAGACCACAACTGAACAACGTGCCATCAACTTTCGAACATCAGTTTCCCTTCCGTATAACCAGCCTCTTCAATATTCTGAACTTTTACACGCCATTAAAACAACACGCAACAGTGCCGCTGGGCCAGATGGAATATTTTATATCATGTTACAAAACCTTGGTGACAAACACTTAGAAATACTGCTGATCTATTATAACCGAATATTTCTAGAAAACATTTATCCCAACTCTTGGCATCATGCAGCAGTTCTTGCCTTTTTGAAACCCGGTAAAGATCCTACCAGTCCGTACAGTTACAGGCCAATTTCCCTCTCCAGTTGCCTTGGTAAACTACTTGAAAAAATTATCCATAATCGACTTGTTTGGATCATCGAAACAGAACACCTAATGAGTAATCACCAACATGGGTTTCGTAAGAACAGGTCCTCCTTAGATCTCATGATCAAAGCTGAGTCTGCAATTCGTAATGCCTTTGTAAAAAATGAACATCTTGTTATGGTTTCCATAGACATTGAGAAGGCATTTGATACTACCTGGCGTCATGGCATTCTCAGTGACCTTTATGCTCTTGGTTTACGAGGCAACCTGCCCATATTCATTAGGAACTTTCTTCAGAATCGTTCATTCCAAGTTCGATATCACAACTCACTTTCTGCGATATTTTCACAGGAAGAAGGAGTGCCACAAGGGTCTGTACTGAGTGCAACCCTTTTCGCCCTTAGAATCGATTCCATCACAAAAGAACTTCCAAATACTGTTCAGACCTACCTTTACGCTGATGATCTTTCTATTTCTTGCCATTCCCAGAACATGAGATCCATCGAACGGCAACTGCAGATATCCCTGAATAAAGTCCAAAGGTGGGCAAGGTTAAATGGCTATCGTCTATCACAGCAGAAGACTGTTGCCATCCATTTTTGTAATCAACGAAAAATGCATACAGACCCTGAACTTCATATATCAAACTTTACCATTCCAGTAACTAACAACATCAGATTCCTAGGATTAATCCTTGACAGGAAACTAAATTTCCTTGAGCACATTAAATTTGTACGTACTTCCTGTCTCAAAAAACTAAACATACTAAGAGCTTTATCTGCCTTGTCTTGGGGAGCAGATCGTACATCTTTGTTGCTCTTATATAGATCACTGATTAGATCCCGATTGGATTATGGTGCCCCACTCTATGATTCTGCTCGTAAGAGTATACTACGATGGCTAGATCCTATACAGCATAGTGCTTTGCGGATTGCACTTGGGGCGTTCAGGACCTCTCCTATTCATAGTTTATATATTGAAGCTAATGAGCCACCTCTTTACCTCCGCAGAAAAACGCTGCTTCTTCAGTATGCAGCCCGAATACAAAGTTGCTGGCAGCATCCTGTTGAGCCATACCTCTTTAATCCACCACTGCAAAATCTCTATAGAAACAAACCCACTAAAATAAGACCAGCAGGATTACGCCTAATTGAAATAACACAGAGTTGGAATGTTCCAATTTTCAACAGGCAACAAGTAATGAATTACTCTCAACCACCTTGGAGTCCGCCTCTACAATTAACCTGCGATACTTTTCTTCACGAGTGGGGAAAGAATCGCCTACCAATAATCAATGTGAAACAACTCCATGCAAGCCATATTCAAAAATATGCCGATTTTTTACCGATCTATACTGATGGCTCCAAATCACATTCAGCGGTAGGAGCAGCGGCAGTTTTTCCTACTTCAATCATTTCGGCTGCTCTTCCAGCTCAGTATAGCAGCTTCTCAGCAGAACTCCATGCAATCAAATTAGCCTTAGAAAATCTGATTCACTACCCATCTGTAAAATACATAGTATACACGGACTCGCTCAGCTCAATTACAGCAATGCAAAATTCCTCCTACACGGTTCACCCTGTGTTAGATCAAATCAGAAGTCTCCTACTGCAAATACAAGAACGTCATCAATCAGTGACCTTTTGCTGGATCCCAGCACATTCGGGGATAAAGGGGAACGAACTCGCTGACAAAACTGCTAAAAATCCATCAACTTTTGATTTAACCTCCGTCCATGTTCCAGCCTCTGACTACAGTTGCATCATACAAACAGCATGTCTCGCACAGTGGAAAGATCTATGGCAATTCCAAACCAATAATAAACTCTATCAGTTGAAACAACACCCAAAGCTTTGGCACACTAGCACCAAAACAGTGCGAAGAGAAGAAGTAGTACTTGCAAGGGCACGAATAGGACATACGTATCTCACTCACCTCCATCTACTCACAAGAGAGCATCCTCCTCAGTGCCCACACTGTTTAACTCAATTATCAGTGAAACATATTCTAATTGACTGCCCACAGTATCAACAAGAAAGAACATCTGTCCTGTCTTCCCTGAGAAATCTGCGAGTACCAATGACACTAAATCATATTATTGGCGAGGAAGCAAATATCAATGAATTTTTCTCTTTCCTGAAAAAAATTGGACTATATCATAAATTCTGAAAGATCACTGTAACAAAAATCATCAAGTTATTACAACAAAAATTTGTTTTTAACAGTTTCCTATGAATAGGCGCATTATAGCCCCAGCAGCTTATGCGCCATTAAACCTCCATAACACACACACACACACACGCAAGAGCCAGGTATGTTAGACGCAGTAATAAAAAGGCCGCTTGGATTCGCTTCACTTCAACCATCAATCAAGCAACTCCCACACACAAAATTTGGAAAACAATCAGGAAAATGAGTGGTAATTATCAAACGACACCTCAGCCTATCATGGAATGGAGAGGGCAGAACATTTCTGACGCCGCCCAAATTGCCAATATACTAGGAGAAACTTTTGCCAAAACATCAGCAACAGAAAGTTACATACCAGCCTTCAGAAGATTCAAAGCAAATTCAGAAAAACAAAAGTTAAACTTTTCTTCAAAAGCAGAAGAACAATATAACTTACCATTCACTATCCACGAACTACATAGAGCCTTGTCAACATCTAGGCGTAGCGCTGTAGGACCAGATAATATCCATTATTCAATGATACAGGAACTAAGTGCTGAATCACTGCAGTCACTTCTTGATCTGTTCAATAGGCTCTACCGGGAAGACACATTCCCTGAGCAATGGCACCACGCTACAGTCCTTGCATTCCTTAAACCTGGAAAAGACCCGACAAACCCTACTAGCTATAGACCCATTGCTTTGACCAGTTGCCTTTGCAAAATTCTGGAAAAGATGGTGAACCGTCGACTGATATGGTACCTGGAAAATTTCAATCTCTTAAATTCTGCACAATTCGGCATTCGACAGAACAGATCAACACTAGATATACTAGTAAAATTAGAGAATTCCATTCGGAATGCATTAATTAGATCGGAACACCATGTAATGGTTTGCTTTGACATCAGCAAGGCCTATGATTCCACGTGGAAGTATGGAATACTCCGTGAGCTACATCGCCATCGACTTCGGGGCCATCTCCCGATTTTCATACGCAACTTCCTAGACAAGAGAACTTTCCAGGTTCGATTTAAAACTTCGCTGTCCAAACTATTTTTTCAGGAAGAAGGAGTTCCCCAGGGCTCTGTACTCAGCGCTACACTCTTTATAATTGTGATAAACACCATTGCTGAACAACTTCCGAACACTATTGATAAGGCACTGTTCGTAGATGACCTTAGTATTTCTTGCCATGCGAAAAACATGAATACGATCGAGAGACAATTACAAGCGGCAATAAATAAGATCAGTACATGGGCACAAACCAATGGTTTTCAGCTTTGTTCTCAAAAAACGTTGTGTATCCATTTTTGCCGACAACGTAAATTGCACCTACACCCGGAACTACAACTGAACGGAAAACCAATAGCAGTTCAACCCAGCATACGATTCTTAGGAATCACCTTAGATCATAAACTTACCTTCCTGGAACATATTAAAAGACTAAGAACATCCTGCCAACAAAAATTAAATATCATCCGGGTTCTCTCAGCAACAAAGTGGGGAGCTGATCGCCTTACCTTATTACGGCTATACAGATCTTTAATAAGATCAAAACTTGGTTACGGGGCCCCAGTATATAGCTCAGCAAGGCCTAGTGTCCTTCGCTGGCTTGATCCTCTCCATCATAGTGCAATACGCATTGCTCTAGGAGCATATCGTACGTCACCAACACATAGTCTATATGCCGAAGCTCACGAACCCCCTCTCTCTATCAGAAGGCAACAACTTATATTACGCTATGCATATAAAATTAGATCTATGCCTGAACACCCAAATTGGGAATTACTTTTCACTCCCCAACACAGCAGGTTATACCATAACCGCCTTACTGCTAACAGACCGTTAGGTATAAGAATAAGACATCTTCTAGAAGAACTTAATCTGAGTTTTGATAATATCACAAGTACCCCTCCACTACTCCTTCCACCGTGGAGAATTACTCCACCTTTATGTGATAAATACCTTCATAAATGGGATAAATCTGCACTAAATAAAGAAAATTTTTTGCAATTGTACCATGCAGTGGTGGAGCAGTTTCCAAACTTCATTGTAGTTCATACAGATGGGTCAAAGAATGACACCCACGTTGGAATCGCCGCAGTTTTCCCGAACATAACATTAGCCTACAAACTGTCACATGAGTTCAGTATCTTTTCTGCTGAACTAATGGCAATTCAGGTTGCACTGAAGCATATCGAGTCCTCCAATATTGAAAGCAGCATAATATTCTCTGATTCTCTAAGTGCACTTCAAGCCCTGGAAAACACCATGAACATCACCCACCCTGTCGTTAAAGAAATAACAAACTCTTTATATACCTTATCTGAGCTTGGAAAAACCATACACTTCTGTTGGGTCCCAGGACATATGGGAATTCCAGAAAATGAATTAGCGGACAGTGCCGCAAAAACGGCCGACTTACCACCTGATGTACATTGGAGAGTTCCACATCAAGATTATAGACAAATAATACAGGAAAAATGCATGTACCAGTGGCAATCAACATGGCAAAATCAACTTGAAAATAAGCTTCGAAGTATCAAGGCAAATCTTGAGCAATGGCCTTCAAGCCTCAGTGCAATTCGACAACAGGAGGTAATACTAGCTCGTCTCCGAATAGGTCACACTAATATTACTCATGGTTATCTTTTAAGAGGGGAGAATCACCCCCAGTGTGATCACTGTAAAACAGTACTTTCAGTGAAACATATCCTTGTGGAATGCGCAAAATTTGCAATAGAACGCCAGAATATCTTCACTCCAGCCACAACTGAAGACCCACTAACACTTGTTTCACTTTTGGGCAATAAAACAAATGTCTCAAAGATTTTTACTTTTCTCAAAGCGATCAATGTATACCACCTCCTTTAGCTAGTCAAAAATCAGTCTCCTGACCCTCGATCTATAACGAAATAGCAGAAATACTAACCTATGTATGGCGCACTATGGCCATAGATGCCCATGCGCCAATAAATCCCCAACCAAACAAACAAACAAACAAACAATCTTACAATGGAATTGCAGAGGCTTTCGTTCCAACACAGACGATATTCAATACCTAATTAACCAATATTCTCCGGTTGCCTTTTGTTTACAGGAAACTTACCTAACCACACAAATTTCTCCTTCGATAAAGAACTATTGGATTTATCGAAGAGATCGAAATACTGCTAACGCTGCCCATGGTGGTGTGGCAATACTAGTAAATTCAAAGATCCCATCAAAACATATCCCACTCCAAACTGAAATAGAAGCTGTTGCTGTTCGTATAACTCTCCATGGTACAATAACACTAGTCTCAATCTATCTACCACCAAAATGTACTTGCTCTTTAAAAGATCTTGAAGACCTCTTTATACAGATACCTCCACCTTTCTGTATATTAGGGGACTTTAACGGGCACCACCCATAATGGGGCTCTACTAAATTGGATAGACGAGATAGACTAATTGAAAGTTTTTTGGAGGCACTAAATCTCACTGTACTCAATACAGGTGCACCGACACACGTACAGCTCCCAGCAGGATACACCTCAGCAATAGATCTCTCAATTTGTTCACCAGTACTAGTCCCAACCATAGAGTGGTATGTAATAAACGATTCCATGGGCAGTGACCATTTCCCAATAGTATGCAACTTTCTGAAAGCAAAGACTCCTTCATTTCAACCATGCAGAAAGTGGAAATTTGTCCGAGCAGACTGGGCAAAATTTCAGTCATCAATTGACCTTGACGAGGAAAAAATCCGCCAACAGCATATTGATGATGTGACAGAATACATCACGTCGCATCTTCTAAATGTGGCTAAAGACACGATACCACTATCAAATCCGCCGTGCCGAAAGCATTATAATTACTGGTGGAATGACAAATGCACCACAGCAAAGAGAGCAAAAAATAAAGCCTGGAATTTGTTTCGGCAGTGCCCAAGCACAGTCAATCTCATTAATTATAAGAAATTAAGGGCAAAAGCACGCTTTATACAAAAGCAAGCAAAGAAAGAATCCTGGACCCGTTTTGCATCCAGTTTTCACGAAATACTGATCCCAAAATAATATGGAAAAAATTACACAGCTGTCTGGTAAGTTTCCTACCATACCTTCTCCAATCCTCTCCTGGAATGGGCAAGATATATCTAATCCCGTAGATATAGCCAATGCTTTGGGCAATATTTTTGCAGAAATCTCAGCAACATCAGCATATACTAGCTCATTCCAAAGAATTAAAAACACTAAAGAAAAGCATGGTATTAATTTTGAAACTTCAAACCTTCTCCCATATAAATAAACCTCTGCAATATTCTGAACTATTACATGTCATTAGAACAGCCCGCAATGGTGCTGCTGGACCAGATGGGATTTATTATGTCATGCTACAACATCTTAATGACAAAGCTTTGCGTCTCCTCCTAGTCTTTTACAATCGTATATTTTTAGAAAATGTTTTTCCAGTTTCTTGGCCTCACTCTACAGTTTTGGCATTCCTAAAACCTGGAAAAGATCCATCCAACCCATATAGCTATAGACCCATATCTCTCTCAAGCTGCCTCAGTAAAATCCTTGAGAACATTATCCACAGAAGACTCATCTGGATCATCGAGTAGGAAGAGCTAATGAGCCGTAGTCAATATGGCTTTCGTCAAAACAGGTCATGCTTAGACCTTATGGTCAAGGCTGAATTTGCCATCCGTAATGCTTTTGTCAAACATGAACATCTAGTAATGGTTTCAATAGACATAGAGAAGGCATATGATACCACCTGGAGGCATGGTATACTTAGTGATCTGTACTCTCTCGGACTACGTGGCAACCTTCCTGTATTTATTAAGAACTTTCTACATACTAGATCATTTCAAGTTCGATACCAACATGCCCTCTCTTCAACTTTCATTCAGGAAGAAGGTGTTCCACAGGGATCAGTATTGAGTGCCACTCTTTTTGCTATTAGAATTGATTCCATCACAAACAGCTTCCAAACACAATTGAGACTTATCTATATGCAGATGACCTTTCCATCTCCTGCCATTCCCAAAACATGAGATATATTGAAAGACAGCTTCAAATTTCACTAAATAAAATACAACAATGGGCCAGCCTCAACGGCTACCGACTCTCTCAGCAGAAAACAACTGCAATCCATTTTGCAGACAACGAAAACTTCATCCGGATCCTGAACTTCAAATTTCCAATGTCTCCATCCCAATCGCTACTAACATCAGATTTCTAGGATTAATCCTTAACCACAAATTAAATTTCCTAGATCATATTAAAAATGTACGGACTTCCTGTCTGAAAAAGATAAACATACACAGAGCCTTATCTGCCCGAACGTGGGGTGCAGATCGTACCTCCCTGCTTCGGTTGTACAAGGCATTAATCAGATCTCGTCTCGATTATGGTGCTCCAATCTATGATTCTGCCAGAAAGAGTGCATTACGCTGGCTTGATCCTATTCAACACAGTGCTTTGAGAATTGTAATTGGTGCGTTCAGAACGTCGCCAGCACATAGTCTCTACATAGAAGCTCACGAGCCCCCACTAACTTTACGCAGGAAAACACTGTTATTGAAATATGCTGTCAAGATACAAAGTTGTGCCTCTCATCTCGTTCAGTCATACCTTTTAAACCCACCATTAGAAAACCTATACAGAAACAAACCCAGCATAGTTAAACCAGTTGGTCTTCGCCTTCTTGAACTGGTGCAGGTTTGGAATATTTCCATCCGGCAAGTACAGCAGATATCAACCTTTGCTCAACCACCATGGGCTACTCCTCCTCTTCCAACATGTGACACTTACCTCTGCCAATGGAGAAAGAATACTTTGCAAGCAACAAACTTCAAACAAATTCATGATGTTCACATTCAAAGATATATTGATTTCTACCAAATTTATACAGATGGCTCTAAATCTAATTCAAATGTTGGAGCAGCTGCAGTGTTTCCAAATACAGTTGTATCAGTATCCCTTCCATCAGATTTTAGTATATTTTCAGCTGAATTGTATGCAATAAAACTTGCTTTAGAAAATCTCTATTCTGACTGTTCTTCAAAATCTGTTATTTATACTGATTCCCTCAGCTCAATCATGTCGCTAAGTAATTGCGAAGATAAAGTTCACCCTGTTCTAGATGAAATCAGAAGCTTGTTACTACAAATCAAAAAACGTCAACAAGTGGTTTCTTTTTGTTGGATACCCGCCCATTCCGGTATTTTAGGCAATGAACTGGCTGATAAAGCTGCAAAAAATCCAACTACCTTTGATTTAACCAATATCCCTGTTCCAGCATCAGATTGTGTACTAACCGTTCATGCTGCTTGCCTATCACAATGGACAGCACTCTGGCACTCTCAGACTAATAATAAACTCTTTCAGTTTAAACAAGATCCGAAAATTTGGCGTTCCAGTGTCCGTACATCGAGACGAGAAGAAGTAGTCCTCTCAAGGGCAAGAATAGGCCATACTCATCTGACACATCTTTATTTACTCACAGGGGACGATCCACCACAGTGTACACATTGCTCTAACATCTTAACTGTTAGACATATTCTCATTGGCTGCCCCTACTATAAACAACACTGAGTTTCATCCTTGATCTCATGGCCCCGGGTGCCAAGCGATTGTGACTAAGCGACTTCTCAGTACTTCCAGTGCGATTTCCAGAAAGCGATTTACAGTTCCTTTTTGTTGTTATCGTTTAAAAAATCTTTTCATTTTATAACAGCTCTCGTAACAAAAGTCCCTGTACAGAGCAAGGAAGGAAAGCCACCTTTCTTTTATCTCATAGTATATTACTAATACCTACTAATCTTCGCTTGGTCACACCAGGCACTGCTCCTGCCTCCCCGTGGCGGGGCCGGAAATCTTGGCAGAAAAGTCTCTCTGCCAAGGGCTAAAAGGAGCAAAGATGGACTATACCAACACTGACTCTTGCGGGCTCAATGCCCCATCACATTCTAGAGAGCAGGAAGAATATACCCCTTCCTTTGCTAAGAGACAAAAGAAGGATACAGACCAGAATATCTGGCCTCATTTCCTCATAATACATTCTTTGACTGACCAGCCAGTCAGCAAGCTTTCTCCTTTTCTGATCCAGAAAAGTTTAGAGAATGTCGCTGGCTCACCAAAAATGGTTCACAGACTAAAATCAGGTGACCTGCTTGTTGAAACAACACAATCCAAGCATTCTGACAAGCTACTTAAATTGAAAACACTTTTAGGAATTCCCATAGAAGTGTCACCTCATGCCACCCTAAACTACTCAAAAGGAGTTGTAACGGAATGGGATCTTCTACACGTATCCGAGGAAGAAATTAAACAAGAACTCTCAGACCAAAATGTCATTCAAGTTAAAAGAATCCTAATTAAAAAGGATGGTTCATTACTTCCAACCAGAAACATCATACTAACGTTCAACTTGCCAAATCCACCAACTACTGTAAAGGCCGGATACTTGAACTGTCATGTCCGACCGTATATACCGAACCCAATCAGATGTTATAAATGTCACAAATTTGGGCATTCACAGACAGTATGTCGGGGGACTGCTGTATGTGCTTCATGTGGATCTAAAGACCATATCCATACCGAATGTTCTGCACAAACCTTGCAGTGTCCAAACTGCAGAGGCAACCATTCCGCTTACTCAAAAGACTGTGAAACATGGAAAAAAGAAAAAATGATTCAGAAGTATAAAATCGAGCACAAAGTTTCCTACCCTGAGGCAAAAAAACAAATATCACCAATTACAATAACACGCTCATATGCAGCAACTGTCCAACAGCATAAACAAATAACTGCTGTTACCACCACTACCACTTCAGTTCAAACCAACGTTACAGTCCCACCAAACATCTCTATTTCTGATTGGGCTCGCTCAATCCTAGCTCCATCAGCAAAATCATCTTCAACCTCAACTTCTAATCAAGCCATAAATACACCTGTTACAATTCCGCCAACAATGCCGTCTATGTCACGGCCAATCATGAATACTAAAAATATAGATAAAGATGACAAACCCCCTGCCCATGATCATATGGATACATATGAAAAAGAAGCCACAGAAGAACCAATCTTAGAGATGCATGCTGAGGAAGAGATGGAAGTTCGCCCAATCTTCCCCAGAAAAGAGAAAAAGCCTGAGCGATCCAAGCAGACCCCCACTCGTAAAAAGTCAGAGACAAATACAAATACAAAGCCAATATAATGCGCACAATAATACAGTGGAATTGTCGAGGTTTTCGCAGCAACCTGGATGACATTCGCAATCTAGTTGATAAATATCACCCGGTAGGCGTCTGCCTTCAAGAAACTAACCTCACACCACAAATAAATGCAGCAGTAAACCACTACGGTATCTACAGACAAGACCGAATTTTTTCCGGAGGAGCTCATGGTGGAGTTGCAATCTTAATTGATTCCAAAATTCCGTGTAAACGCCTCCAACTACAAACTCTTTTGGAAGCAGTCGCAGTTCGAGTCTCAGTACATTTTACTTTCTCACTGGTCTCACTCTACCTTCCCCCAAATCAAGAATTTTCATTTTCAGATTTGGAAGCGTTAGTAGCCCAGCTTCCACCTCCGGTCTGTATTATGGGAGATTTAAATAGCCACCATCCCATGTGGGGATCCCGTCATCAAGATAAACGTGGTAAATTGATTGAGAAATTACTGGAACAGCAAAATCTCTCTCTCCTTAATACTGGTACTGAGACATACATCCATTTGCCCACTGGAACAGCCTCTGCAATTGACGTATCCATATGTTCACCTGTCCTATACCCATTGATTGAATGGTCAATATTGAAGAATCCACTGAATAGCGACCATTTTCCTGTGATCTGCAAAATACTAACAAATGATGTTGCACATCACGATGGCCAAAAAAGATGGAGATTCCATAAAGCTGACTGGACTAAATATAAAACAATTGCAGCAATAGATGAACAAATAATCACCACTCAGCCCATAGACAATGCTACAGCTCATGTCACAAACCAAATTTTAATAGCAGCTGAAGCTACAGTTCCTCGGTCATCTGGAAAATGCCATAAACATGACACAGCATGGTGGACTGAAGAATGCAGTATAGCCAAAAGAGAGAAGAACAAAGCTTGGAATCTCTTCCGAAAATATCCCATTTTCATCAATCTCATAAATTTTAAAAAAGCCAGAGCCAAAGCTAGATATCTCCAGCGTAAAAGTAGAAAGGAATCATGGATACGTTTTGCCTCCACAATTAACAAAAATACAGATACCCGTGTCATATGGAACAAAATCAGAAAACTAAATGGGAAATTTCTTTCAGTTCCAACTCCACTAATAATCTGGAATGGCCAGGAGATAACCAACCCCAAGGAAATCGCTAACTTACTGGCAACTATATTTGCAAATATATCAGCAGTATCGGCATATACCCCATCTTTTCAGAAAACTAAAACTGCAGCTGAAAAATACAGACTAAATTTTAAAACCAACAAACAACTCCCATATAACAAACCTTTCAACATAGAAGAATTACAGAAAACTCTGTCTAAGTCTAGGAAAAGTGCAGCAGGACTTGATGGAGTTCACTATGAAATGATCCAACAACTTAATGAAAAATCTCTAAAGGCATTGCTTATGCTATACAATAGAATTTATATAGAAAACTACTATCCAAATTCCTGGCTTCACTCCCTTATAATTGCCTTACCAAAACCTGGCAAAGATCACACGATCCCTACAAATTATCGACCAATAGCGCTAACAAGTTGCCTTGGGAAAATCCTCGAAAAAATGGTGAACAATAGATTAACCTGGTTTCTGGAAACATATAACGTTCTTAACATAACTCAATACGGATTTCGTAAAAACAGATCATCTCTGGACCCCATGATAAAAGCAGAAGCAAATATCCGAAATGCTTTTCTAAGGAATGAGCATCTAATAATGATCAGTCTTGATATAGAAAAGGCCTTTGATACTACCTGGCGATACGGCATTCTTAAAGATCTCCACAATATCGGTTTGCGAGGAAACTTACCACTCTTGGTAAAAAATTTTCTGAAAGTTAGAACCTTCCAGGTAAAATACCAAAACAATCTGTCAAAAATATACACACAGGAAGAAGGTGTACCCCAAGGCTCAGTGCTGAGTGCAACCTTATTTGTCATCAAAATAATCTCCATTATAAAAGACCTGCCAAAAACAGTTGAAACATTCCTTT
The DNA here is from genome assembly GCF_048544385.1 of Mastigoproctus giganteus. Classification (NCBI taxonomy): domain Eukaryota; kingdom Metazoa; phylum Arthropoda; class Arachnida; order Uropygi; family Thelyphonidae; genus Mastigoproctus; species Mastigoproctus giganteus. The sequence continues at coordinate 124,891,183 of NC_143586.1, forward strand.
ATGCTGATGATGTTACTATCTCGTGCCATTCACAAAACATGAACATGATAGAAAGACAATTACAAAGTGCAGTGAACAAAATAGAACTGTGGACTAAAAACAATGGCTATAGATTATCAGAACAAAAAACAATAGCTGTACACTTCTGTAGAAAACGAAAAATGCATCTAGATCCAGAAATAAAACTAGAAAACCGGCTGATACCTCTAGCAAATAGTATACGTTTCCTTGGCCTGATTCTTGACAAAAAACTTAACTTTTTGGAACACATCAAATACCTCCGAACAACCTGTCAAAAAAAACTAAATATTCTCAGAGTTCTTTCTGCAATGAAGTGGGGAGCCGATCGGCTCACACTTCTTCACCTATACCATGCTATAATCAGATCAAGACTAGACTATGGAGCCCCTGTGTACAGTTCGTGTAGACCAAGTGTCATCAAATGGCTCGATTCCATACATAATAGTGCCTTACGAATCTCTTTAGGTGCATACAGAACATCACCAGTACAAAGCTTATATGCAGAGACTCATGAGCCCTCATTATATCTCCGGAGGCAAATGCTGCTATTAAACTATGCAATTAAAATCCGAAGTCTGCCTCACCATCCTACTTGGCAGTATCTTTTCAATCCACAGTGGGAAATCCTCTACAGCAATAAACCCACAGTAAATAAACCAGCCGGAATACGACTAAAAGAAACAATTTCAAAATGGGGCCTAAACTTTGAAAATGTACATGAGGATAACAGCATAAGTATTCCACCATGGCACACCTACACGCCAAACTGTGACACTTATTTTCAACAATGGGGAAAAAGCACTCTGGCAAATGTCAACATAAAACAGATGCATGCAGCCCACGCATCACAGTTCTCGGAATACCTTCATATATATACAGACGGCTCTAAAACAGACACCAAAGTTGGTGCTGCAGTGGTACTTCCACACACTGTTCTCTCACAACAACTTCCAAATCAATGCAGTAGTTATTCCGCTGAACTATTCACCCTACAAATGGCCTTAAAATACATAGATTCTTCCCCTCTTCTAAAACATCTCATCTACACAGATTCATTGAGTGCAATACAAGCTCTCCAAAAAAGACAGACTCCATCACATCCCTTTCTCTATCAGATACAAGCTCACCTTGTGAAGCTTAAAAGCAAAATGAGGCAAGTAAAATTCTGTTGGATCCCAGGACATACAGGCATTGAAGGTAATGAAAGAGCTGATCAAGCAGCAAAGAATCCTATAAACGTAAACCAAAGGTTTTGCAAAGTTCCATATACCGATTACAGACCAATCATAAAACAGTTTCTCCACAATCAGTGGTCACAAATGTGGCAAAATGAATTAAACAATAAATTGTTTCAAATAAAACATGAGCTACAGCCATGGAAATCGAGTCTTCGCAAGAATCGGCATGAAGAAGTCATTATATCGAGATTACGCATTGGACATACACATCTTACGCACAATTATTTACTCACCAAAGCAAATCCTCCAGAATGCCCTCACTGTTCTTGTCAACTCACTGTAAAACATTTCCTTATAGAATGTCCACAATACCACATGGCGCGACAATCAGCCTTCCACCTCCCTATAAATTCCCAAGTTTCTCTGACCTTATCACAAATCCTAGGCGATAACTCCAACATTGAAAATATATTCACTTATTTAAAATTAATAGGATATTTTGACCAGATATAAATCATATTTAAGAAATATAAATGTCTTTGTCACTAAACATTAATAAATAGGCGCAATATGGCCAAAGTTGCTTTTGCGCCAAAAAAACCCAACAACAACCAACCAACCAACCTTGATCTCACTGATAAATAATCGTAAACCAATAACTCTTGAAAATCTGATTGGTGATAAGGCAAATATTTCTGAATTTTTTGACTTCCTCAAGCAAACTGGGCTTTTTAATAATTTCTGATTTAAAATTTTCTTTTGATTTTATGGAAATTCCTCATCTCTTAAAATAATAAGTGAATAGGCACATTATAGCCATAGATGCTTATGTGCCATTAAGCCTCCATAACAACAACAACAACAACAGATGTCTCCATAGAACCAAAGATTTCATTTGCCACCTGGGCCAAAACTATGCTAACGTGCAATAAAAAATCTACAGTTAATGAAACCAGCAACACGCCAATCAGTATCCCAACTGATGCCATCTCAATCTTGCCCGAAAGAACAAAATCTGTTAGTGTTGAAAATCAAAAGACAATGAAATCATGCTATAGCAACATTCAAATGGAAGTTCAGTCAGAGGACGAAGACACAGTCCTAGAATTAAATGCCAGTGATACGATGGATACAGGACACCCAACCTTTCCCAAAAATGAAAAATTAAAACTAAGCAGGCAAAAACCTCAGAAAAAACAGTCAGATCAATTTTCGTCAAATAAACCCAGGCAATGAACAAATTCCTACAACGGAACCGCAGAGGATTACGTAGTAATAGAGATGTGTAAGGACCCGTCCTTACATTAATTAATAAAATTTGTTAAATATTATGAGAATTTAACTATAATACGAATAGTGGTTTTCTGGTAAAAACAACATGGGTTAAGAAGCACTGGAATTCAAAAATACCTTCCAGTCACTCCCTGTTTAGTTGTATCTTGTTTGTATGGAAGTTCTTTGATGAGTCAGTGAAAGTAATATACCATGACAAATCCCCCATTAAGACAGAGGCAGATGCACCATAGAAAGGGCCAAGAGTGCTTAAGCTGGCCCTCTTAAAAATTTCACGGTGAAACGCTATTAGAAGTAGGTGACGTCACCAGGTGTGCGCGCGTGAGGTCACGGGAGGAGCTGTGACGCTTCTCAGTTGACCGGAACTTCCGCCTCTCTTTCTGGATTGTTCTCGTATGTTCGAGGCCCACGGAAGTTGGGACACAAAGAGTAAAGAAGACCCGCCCACGGAAGAGGAGAGGAGACAAATGAGAACACAGGAAAAAGGATGTGCAGATCTCCTATTGGCCAGGAAGAAAATAGAGGGAATTTTGAGAGGGAGATTCTGAAAAAGTTTTCGTGGCATTCGGGAAAAGTTTTCGTGGCATTCGGAAGAAGTTTTCGGAGGATTCGGAAGAAGTTTTCGGAGCGGTCTGGAGAATGATTTGAAGGAGCTGGAGAACGATACAAAGCAGAGCAGTAGTCTAATTTGGATGATAGCTGCAGACCTGAGGTAGATGGAAGCAAAGATAGAAATTCTGCATAGCCCGTAGGAATGTTCACCTGTAAACATGGAAGCCATAGTGAGGAAGAAGGAACAATCACACCCTGAGAATCATATAAGCAAAGCCAGTCGAATGAGTAGTCGAACCATTGACCTACTCGAAAACCCCTCTATCCACGGAAGAAGAAATGCTGACCTGTAAAGAGTATGCGACATGTAAAGAGTATGGAGATTTAAGTAATGAATATATGTGTAAAAGTGTAATGTATTTAAGACGGACGTAGCCTATAATTTGAAGTGAAGCTCCTCATATAAATGCTTACTGGAAGGAGAGGGTATAATAGATAACTGAGAATTGTTTAAAGTTGGGAAAGGTTTTTATAATATGTATGAAATTGAAGGTTGAAATTTCAATTTATTATGAGTTGATTTGTGGAGAGTATTTCTGATTTGAGTAGGGGCTAATTAATAAGTGATATATAAAGGTATAGAGGATTAACTGTTCTGAAGGGTAATGTTAAATTGAATTGATTAATATTTCCTGTTGACCTGATTGCAGAAAGGGTGTCTGATTGATTATATGCAATTTTCTTACAAATTGAGACACGAACTCTGAAGGTTTTTGTGAGCCAGTTCATTGGCTGGTAGTTGTTGGTTAATTATACAGACTGTTCAGAAGAAGAGTGGGAAGAATCTATGTAAAGTGTATGACACGACCTATTGAAGTCCCTGTAAGGAACATGAAGAGACACCATGTCATAATGAATAATAATGTGTATTAGAATAGGATATCTGATGATGAAACAATTGAGTTTGAACAAGATATTTACACATATAAAGGTTAATGAATTAACAAGTCACCAGCCAAATATAGTTTGACCAAATACTATTGCTAGTTTCTGTATGATATGTTAATAAACATTGTTTTATTTTACATTCATGTGTTGGAGTCTGTCATTCCGAAACTCAGCCAATCCGGTGGAAAATTACCTAAAATAATTGGGGTCCCCTTTGAGTCTCGTAATCTTCTGAGAACAAACAAGTCAGATGCTAAGTGGGAGGATTGGACTACGGGGATATACATTTAAAAAAGGGGATAAATTATAATAATTAAAATATAAAGAAAATTAGGGCAACCAAGAAAAACAATAATACCCCCAGCCCCACAATTGGCGAGCACAACCCGCACAGATGACCTGAACGATTTACTCATATAAACTAACGCATTAGGAGTATGCTTACAGGAAACATTTTTATCACCAAAAGTTTCACTCAAATTCAAAAACTATACTATGTTTAGGCGAGACAGGGATTCTTACTCTTTTTCTCGTGGAGGGGTAGGTATTCTTGTCAAAACTACCATACCATCAAGACATCTCCAACTAGAAACCTCCCTAGAAGTTGTAGCAGTTCGGATAGCAATGGGAATATCATTAACCCTTGCATCTGTTTATATACCACCTAATTATCCTTGTACCTAGACTGAACTTGACAACCTTTTAACACAACTGCCACCTCCTGTCTGTTTACTCGGTGATTTTAACGGTCACCATCCATTGTGGGGATCCTCCACTATGGATAAGAGAGGCCAATTAATTTAAACATTCCTAGATAACCGTAATCTGACTGTATTAAACACTGGCTCTCCAACTTATGTTCAATTACCTGCAGGCACAAAATCTATCTGTTCAGCATCTCTTTTTCCAAGTATGGACTGGTTGGTGTTGAATGATCCATTCCACAGTGACCATTTTCCAATCATCAGCTCAATTCAAACACAGGTCATCATGCCCCAAAGCCCGTATCTTGGAATTTCCACAAAGCAGACTGGAAAAACTACTGTCGAGCACATTACCAGCCATATATTATCAGCAGCCGAAATTTCTATTCCAAAATCCAACCAGAGCAAGCGGGCACACCAAAACGAGTGGTGGAATCAAGATTGCACCATAGCGAAAGTAGAAAAAAACCGTGCTTGGAACCAATTGCGCAAATTCCCCACTACCGCCCACCTTATAGTTTTCAAAAAACTGAGAGCCAAAGCAAGACAAATTAGGAAAAAAGCAAAACATGACTCCTGGATTACGTTTGCCTCAATTATTAACAAAAGTACTGACACTCGGATTATCTGGAAAAAAATACAAGCTTTCAATGGAAAATTTCTACCGCTACAGTCTCCAATAATTCAGTGGAATGGGCAGGACGTATCTTCTCCTACTGACATCGCAAATTCTTTAGCAGAATCTTTCTATAATACTTCCGCCTCAACCACTTATGTGACTGCTTTACAGAGAATTAAAACTAATGAAGAACGAAAAAAATTGAATTTTTCAACTAATCACCCACTTCCATATAACCAGCCCTTTACTATAGCTGAACTCAAAGAAGCCTTGAGTAAATCTCCAAATAGTGCAGCAGGACCAGGCGGCATTCATTACAGAATGCTTAAACATCTGTGTGAAGCTGATCTGTACACACTATTGCTATTTTATAATAGGATCCTCTCAGAAAACATATCCTCTCTCATGGCGTCATTCCTATATTTGTGCAATACTAAAACCGGGAAAAGATACCTCTCTAGTTCAAAATTACAGACCAATATCATTGACAAGCTGTTTGGGCAAGACCTTCGAAAGGATGTTGCATAAGAGGCTCACCTGGATTCTTGAGTCCCAAAATCTGCTTTCTGATCACCAATATGGCTTCCGCAAAAACAGGTCCACAAGTATATACTTATCAAAATTGAATCCAACATACGTAACTCCTTCATCAGGAGGCAACATTTAGTTATGGCCAATCTGGATATTCAGAAAGCATTCGACACCACATGGCGTCATGGTATTATCACAGATATGCATCAGTTAGGGTTGAGAGGCTATCTCCCTCAAATAATTCAGAACTTTTTAAAGTTACGTACCTTTCAAGTCAGATATCAAAACTTCCTATCAGTATCTCATATTCAAGAAGAGGGTGTCCCACAGCGTTCCATACTGAGTCCAAAGCTATTTGCAATTAGGGTCATCAATATAAACCTCACCATATCGTGCCAATCACAAAATATGAATACTATCGAAAGACAGTTACAAATTACTCTAAACAGAATAGAATCGTGGACTTTACGCAATGGATACCATCTTGCCGAACAGAAATTCACTACCACTCATTTCTGCAAACTCCGGTTATTTCATCCTGATCCTGAGTTAAAGATAAAAATGTGTCGGTTCCTCTGGTTAACACTGTCCGCTTTCTTGGCCTGATACTAGATAGAAAACTGAACTTTCAAGCACATGTGGCCTATCTTCGAACCATCTGCTTGAAGAAATTGAATATCCTTCGGTGTGTGTCATCCATGTCATGGGGCGCTAATCGGCATACGCTTATCCATATTTATAGAGCTCTGATCAGGTCCCGTTTGGACTACGGTTCTCCAGTGTATGACTCTGCGAGGAAGAGTACTTTAGAGCGGTTAAATACTATCCAGCACGGCCCCGGGTGCCAAGCATATTTCGAGGCCAAGCGATATCTGTGAGATTATAAAGTGCTCTTCAAAGGCGATTAAAGTTGTTTATACGTTTATCTAAAGCCTTATTTTTTTAAAACCGTTCTACACTTGAAAAGCCACAAGTTAGAACAGAGAAAGAAAAGCCACCTTTCTTTTTATTCATTTTTCTAGGTCACTAATCAACTAACACTTTAACCGCTTGGCCTCCTAGCGGCACTGCTCCTGCCTCCCCGTGGCAGGGCCCCGAGTGCCAAGCGTTTCTAGTGATCAGGCGATATATCTGCGATTATAAAGCGATTTCTAAAGTGATAGTGATACATATTTATAGAGTTTAAAGAAAATTCTCTATTGTACATATATATATAGTTGCTGAAAAGTACCAGCACAAAGAATCCTAAGAAAGGAAAGACACCTTTCTTTTATTTATTTCCTAGTTCTACTAACTACTAATCAACTTCCGCTTGGTCACTAGGTGGCACCGCTCCTGCCTCCCCGTGGCGGGGCCGGAAACCTGGGAGGAAAAGCTCTCACTCCCAGGGCTAAAAGGAGCAAACATGAATGATCCAAATATCACAACCACAGATCCCAAAGATCCGTCTCCTTTGAGTCGGAAAAATGAGGATAATGAGACAAACTTTACCAAAAGACAAAAAAAGGACATAACAACGCTTCACGCACCTACCTTTCTAGTCCTTCATTCAACATCAGAACAGCCATTGGGAAAACTGTCGCCATTTGTAATCCAAAAATGCCTAGAAAGTGTAGCTGGAACACCAAAAAATGTCAAGAGACTGAAATCAGGCGACATTTTAGTCGAGACAGCCAGTGCCAAACATGCAGAAAGACTTCTTCAGATGAGAACTTTTGGAGGGATCCCAGTAGCAGTCTCTCCCCATAACAGCATAAATACATCAAAAGGAGTAATTTCTGAATGGGACCTTATTAGTGTCTCAGAAGAAGAAATTAAAAATGAGCTAGAAGATCAAGGTGTCATTGCTGTGCGAAGGATTAATGTAACTAGAGATGGTATACTTACTCCAACCAGAAATTTGATACTGACCTTTAACACTCCCAAACCACCTACATCGGTAAAGGCCGGATATCTAAATTGTAACATCAGACCATACATTCCAAATCCTCTCCGCTGCTTTAAATGCCAAAAGTATGGTCATTCACAAATGGCATGCCGTGGAGTTCATATCTGTTCCAACTGTGGATCTCAAGATCATACCAATCAGAACTGTCCAGCCGAGCAACCGAAATGTCCAAATTGTAAGGGGGATCATTCCGCCTATTCTAAGAACTGCGAATTCTGGAAAAGAGAAAAGCAGATTCAACGATATAAAGTAGAACACTCAGTCACATACCAAGAAGCTAAGAGAACTGTACTCCCGACTATTTTAAACAGACCTTCCTATGCACAGGTCATAAAAAATCGGCGTACAATAGAGACGCAAACAGATTTCACCATTTCCCCAAAGAAGTCTATTTCGGATTGGGCACGAGGTCTACTTATCACATCCCAGCCAAAACAAAAAGAGAAAGTCACAAACACACCACTATCTGTACCTCCAAATGCAAAACACTCAGAAACAAAAGCCACAGAAAAACGTAATATCATAAGCCAGAAGCCAACGGAAAAAAATGGATACAGAATTGACCAATCAAGCAGAGGAATCAGTACTAGAGATTTTTGCGGAAGAAGAGATGGATACCGGCAAACCATATTTTCCAAAGGAAAAACATAAACTTGAAAAGCTTAAAACAACAGCTAAGAAACAGTCTGACACTTTCTCCAAAACCAAATAATGGGGATTATAATCCAATGGAACTGCAGAGGTTTCCGCAATAATATACATGATATATATGATCTGATTGCACAGCATACACCGCTGTGTCTTTGTCTGCAAGAAACATATCTCAGACCTCAAGACTCTCCCACAGTAAAGAACTATATCACATACCGTAAAGACAGAGTAACAGGCGGCACGACCCCTGGTGGTGTGGCAATTTTGGTAAATTCGCATATTCCTTCCCAAGTTCTTCCACTAAACACAATCCTCGAGGCGGTTGCAGTACGCATAGCCATTAAATCTCTCATAACCATTATAACAATTTACGTTCCCCCAAACCAAGAATTACAACAACAAGACTTGGAAGATATATTAACTCAGTTACCTCCACCCTTCTGTATACTGGGAGACCTCAACGGACACAGTCCTATGTGGGGAAACACAGCCGTAGACCGGAGAGGAAAACAGATCGAAAAATGGATAGAACAGAATGACTTAACCCTGTTGAATGATGGCACACATACATACACGCGTCTTCCATCGGGAAATAGCACAGCTATCGACCTATCATTATGCTCTCCAACATTATTTCCAATACTTGATTGGTCTGTACACAGAGATCCTCTCAGCAGCGATCACTATCCAATAATCATTTCCATGATATCAGGAACCACATGTCAGTCACGTAGAAATCCCAAATGGAAAGTAAATGAAGCGGATTGGGAAAAGTATAAATCCATTGTAAAATTAGATGCAGATATTATCAAGCAAAAACCGTTAGATGCAGCAGTACAATATGTAACAAATAAACTAATCCAAGCTGCTGAGCGGCCACAGGTGCCAAGCGATTTTGTGATCAAGTGTATTTGCCAGTGAATTGCGCTCTCTTGAATAAGTAAAATCGCCTTCTTTATTTACAGCGTTACACTAACAATCAATTAAATAAGCTTCAGTAAAGAAATCACTTTACTTGAACAGGAGGAAAACTAACCTTCTTTTTTTTCCCCTTTTTTCTTTGCATATTACTACTAACCCACTACCGCTTGGTCACAAAGGTGGCACTGCTCCTGCCTCCACGTGGCGGGGCCGGTAACCTGGAGGGGAAAAGATCTCCCTTCCAGGGCGAAATGGAGCAAGAAGTCCATAAAACCCAGAAACACACTGGGTACACAGAAGAAACTCTGACAAGGCAAGAACAAGAGGAGTCTGGTTCTGTCGCAGCAAAACGTCAAAAGACTGACGTAGGCAGAATCCGAACCCCAACCTTTTTAATTATACATTCAACTCAAGAACAACCAGTTGGAAAACTCTCCCCTTTCCTAGTGCAAAAAAGCCTAGAAAGCATAATAGGTACTCCCAAGACAGTTCGTCGGTTAAGATCTGGAGACCTACTGGTTGAAGTTGTCACTGCCAGACAATCTGAACAACTACAAAAATTACAATCCTTTGGTGGAATTTCGGTCAGCGTTTCACCGCACGTTTCCTTGAACTCGTCAAGAGGTGTCATCACTGAGTGGGACCTCCTCAATTTGTCAGATGAAGAACTCAAACAGGAATTACGAGAAGAAGGAGTCATCAATGTAAGGCGAATTCTCACGAAGAAGGATAATGTACTAGTTCCTACCCGGAATATAATCCTTACTTTTGATAATCCTAAACCACCAACATTGATCAAAGCCGGTTACCTTAACTGCCGAGTTAAACCATACATACCAAATCCATTACGCTGCTATAAGTGCCAGAACTTTGGGCACTCACAGACGGTCTGCAGAGGAGCAGCTGCCTGTGCCACATGTGGATCCACTGAACATTCTACAAATGACTGCACTAACACAACTCCAAACTGCATTAACTGTAAAGAAGCCCATCCGGCGTATTCGAAGGAGTGTCCCCTTTGGAAACGCGAAAAACAGATACAGCGATACAAAACTGAACATAATGTAACCTACCAAGAAGCTAAAAAATCCTTACCAGTTCCAAATACTAACAAGCCAAGTTATGCCCAAATAACCAAAAATCATGTATCAATTGCTACCCAAACAGAGGTCACCATACCACCAACAAAGTCACTAGCTGAATGGGCAAAGTCAATATTGTCCTCAGTGCCAACACCCCAAACAAAAAGCAAACAAAGCAAAGCAATAAATACGCCGATCACAATACAACCAGATGCCACTCAACAGCAAAATACTACAGTGTCTACCACTCCCGACTCAAACCAAACAGACTATATGGATTCAGAAGATAATTCAAACCAAGATGGACAGATTTTAGAACTTTTTACTGAAGAGGAGATGGATACAGCGAAACCTTATTTCCCAAAGAAGGGAAAAGGTAAACTTGAGCGATCTAAACCTTCTGCACCTCGAAAACAAATCGAGGGCCCCACTAAACCAAAATAATGCTTACTTTCTTACAATGGAACTGCAGAGGCTATCGCAGTAATTTGGCTGACATCCGAGATCTCCTTTCGCAGTATGATCCTATTGCCTTCTGCCTACAAGAAACCAATCTAACACCAAATATAATTGTTTCCCTTCAGAAATCCCCTCGACGTGGGCACCTGTACGTGGTGAAGGGACCTCCCAGTGACGCTGCTGGACTTCCAGACTAGCATCACTGGGATCTAACGCCCACAGCCCAGGATCCAGGCTTACATCAATGGAATCCGGCGTGTTTGCCGTGCGCTGCGACCCGTGGAAATTCGGAAAGGGGGATCCTGGTGGTTGAGGGGCCCAGCTTCAATACACCACTTTGGCCCCTGCTTCGACAAGACGGGTGGTCCTGGAAGGCCCGGCTAGGATCAATCGGCTAGTAGGCTCGCCTGCGAGGGTCAACCGTGTCAATGCCACGCCCCTACCCTCATGGTCCGAGGGACAGGATTCAGGCTGGCGGCGGTGCGGGTATAGTGTCTGGGTAGCCCTGGCGTCCCACTCCCGAGCGCATTTATTGCATGCCGGGTAGTGGGCGTCCCTTTGGGCTCCGTGGTGGGTGGGGAGCCCTGGCACTGAACAACTAAATAACCTTCATGAATCCTGAGAAACTTACTTCTTCAGGCGCCCCAACCCGGTCCCTATCTGAAAATATAGACGGAGAGGCAGATATTATTGCAACAAAGAGGCAGCGAACTGAAACATCATCATCAGGGCCTGTCCCAAGATTCCTAATTATTCATTCCACCAGTGAAAAACCGATTGGGAAAATGTCGCCCTTTTTTATTCAAAAAGGGTTAGATGGGTTAGTAGGTTCTCCCAAATCAGTTAAGAGGCTCCGTTCTGGAGACGTCTTAATTGAAACAAAAAATGACAGGCAATCCGAACATCTACTCCGAGTAACATCAATCGGAGGAATCCCTGTAACAGTGACACCACACAGAACACTCAATTCATCGAGAGGTGTCATTTCGGAGTGGGACCTTCTCGACGTGACCGAGGAGGAAATCTGCTCCGAATTAAACCCACAGGGAGTCATTGCTGTCAAGAGAATCACTGCGCGAAGGGATGGAAAAATTGTTAAAACCAGGAGCGTAATCCTGACTTTTAACACTCCTAAACCTCCTGACGAGATTAAAGCTGGATACATCAACTGTTCAGTGCGTCCATACGTTCCGAACCCTTTACGGTGCTTTAAATGCCAGAAGTATGGACATTCTCAAATGGCCTGCCGTGGAGTCCTTGCATGCGCTCGATGCGGTGCAAAGGACCACGAAACAACAGCTTGTTCAGCCGCAAAACCCACTTGTATTACCTGTGAGGGCGAACATCCGGCCTACTCACGAGCATGCCAGAGGTGGAAAGAAGAAAAAGAAATTCAACGGCTGAAGGCAGAGCTAAATATATCATACCAGGAGGCAAGGAAATCGGTCAAACCCCTGAATATCAACAGACCTACCTACGCCCAGAAGGTAGCAGGGAGATGTTCCTTCGGAACTCAGACGGACATGACCATTCCTCCAAATGAGTCTTTCACTCCCATCGCGCGGTATCTCTTAAGTTCGCAAAAACCTACACAGAAGGACCAATCAGCTGCCACTCCTATATCGGTACCTCCTAATGCTCCACAAATTACAAAGGTAGTTATGAAAGAAAAGAATAAGAAAGGGGAAGTCCCCCCTAGTACCCAAGAAAAGATGGATGTCGAGCAGAAGGAGGTACCCGAAGAGTCAGTCTTGGAACTCTTTGCGGAGGAGGAAATGGACACGGGACAGCGTCCTTTCTTCCCCAAAAAAGATAAATCCAAGACTGACAAAAGTAAGCCCTCAGCACCTAGGAAGCCGCCTGATGGACCCACCAAGCCAAAATAATGGCTAAATTCCTACAATGGAATTGTCGTGGATTCCGGCGAAATATAGATGACATCAAGGCCCTCCTGCAAAAGCACGAGCCAGTTTGCTTTTGCTTGCAGGAGACATATCTAAAGGCAAATGATGATCCCACCATGCACAACATCACAGTTTTTCGAAAGGATAGAATTGCGGACGGCTCTGTACATGGGGGAGTGGCTATCCTTGTGGGTAACCATACCCCAGTGCAGCCCTTGCTAATTACAACCAGCATAGAGGCTGTTGCAATTCGCCTTTCAGTGGGATTCTTATTAACTGTATGCTCTATTTATTTGCCACCTGGGACTGACATCTCCCAGGCAGACCTTGATGATCTTCTAACGCAGTTGCCTCCCCCTTTATTGCTTCTCGGGGATATGAATGGACATAACACCCTGTGGGGTAGTGCTAGCATCAACGGAAGGGGACGAGTCATAGAGCGTATGCTCAATGACAATGACCTTTCCCTTCTAAATACTGGAACAAACACCTTTTTCCCCCTCGACGTGGGCACCTGTACGTGGTGAGAGGACTTCCCAGTGACGCTGCTGGACTTCCAGACTAGCATCACTGGGATCCAACGCCCACAGCCCAGCCTAGGTTCCGGGCTTACATCAATGGAATCCGGCGTGTTTGCCGTGCGCTGCGACCCGTGGAAATTCGGAAAGGGGGATCCTGGTGGTTGAGGGGCCCAGCTTCAATACACTACTTTGGCCCCTGCTTCGACAAGACGGGTGGTCCTGGAAGGCCCGGCTAGGATCAATCGGCTAGTAGGTTCGCCTGCGAGGGTCAACCGTGTCAATGCAACGCCCCTACCCTCATGGTCCGAGGGACAGGATTCAGGCTGGCGGCGGTGCGGGTATAGTGTCTGGGTAGCCCTGGCGTCCCACTCCCGAGCGCATTTATTGCATGCCGGGTAGTGGGCGTCCCTTTGGGCTCCGTGGTGGGTGGGGAGCCCGGGCACTGAACAACTAAATAACCTTCATGAATCCTGAGAAACTTACTTCTTCAGGGGCCCCAACCCGGTCCCTATCTGAAAATATAGACGGAGAGGCAGATATTATTGCAACAAAGAGGCAGCGAACTGAAACATCATCATCAGGGCCTGTCCCAAGATTCCTAATTATTCATTCCACCAGTGAAAAACCGATTGGTAAAATGTCGCCCTTTTTTATTCAAAAAGGGTTAGATGGGTTAGTAGGTTCTCCCAAATCAGTTAAGAGGCTCCGTTCTGGAGACCTCTTAATTGAAACGACAAATGACAGGCAATCCGAACATCTACTCCGAGTAACATCAATCGGAGGAATCCCTGTAACAGTGACACCACACAGAACACTCAATTCATCGAGAGGTGTCATTTCGGAGTGGGACCTTCTCGACGTGACCGAGGAGGAAATCTGCTCCGAATTAAAACCACAGGGAGTCATTGCTGTCAAGAGAATCACTGCGCGAAGGGATGGAAAAATTGTTAAAACCAGGAGCGTAATCCTGACTTTTAACACTCCTAAACCTCCTGACGAGATTAAAGCTGGATACATCAACTGTTCAGTGCGTCCATACGTTCCGAACCCTTTACGGTGCTTTAAGTGCCAGAAGTATGGACATTCTCAAATGGCCTGCCGTGGAGTCCTTGCATGCGCTCGATGCGGTGCAAAGGACCACGAAACAACAGCTTGTTCAGCCGCAAAACCAACCTGTATTAACTGTGAGGGCGAACATCCGGCCTACTCACGAGCATGCCAGAGGTGGAAAGAAGAAAAAGAAATTCAACGGCTGAAGGCAGAGCTAAATATATCATACCAGGAGGCAAGGAAATCGGTCAAAGCCCTGAATATCAACAGACCTACCTACGCCCAGAAGGTAGCAGGGAGATGTTCCGTCGGAACTCAGACGGACATGACCATTCCTCCAAATGAGTCTTTCACTCCCATCGCGCGGTATCTCTTAAGTTCGCAAAAACCTACACAGAAGGACCAATCAGCTGCCACTCCTATATCGGTACCTCCTAATGCTCCACAAATTACAAAGGTAGTTATGAAAGAAAAGAATAAGAAAGGGGAAGTCCCCCCTAGTACCCAAGAAAAGATGGATGTCGAGCAGAAGGAGGTACCCGAAGAGTCAGTCTTGGAACTCTTTGCGTTGGAGGAAATGGACACGGGACAGCGTCCTTTCTTCCCCAAAAAATATAAATCCAAAACTGACAAAAGTAAGCCCTCAGCACCACGGAAGCCGCCTGACGGACCCACCAAGCCAAAATAATGGCTAAATTCCTACAATGGAATTGTCGTGGATTCCGGCGAAATATAGATGACATCAAGGCCCTCCTGCAAAAGCACGAGCCAGTTTGCTTTTGCTTGCAGGAGACATATCTAAAGGCAAATGATGATCCCACCATGCACAACATCACAGTTTTTCGAAAGGATAGAATTGCGGACGGCTCTGTACATGGGGGAGTGGCTATCCTTGTGGGTAACCATACCCCAGTGCAGCCCTTGCTAATTACAACCAGCATAGAGGCTGTTGCAATTCGCCTTTCAGTGGGATCCTTATTAACTGTATGCTCTATTTATTTGCCACCTGGGACTGACATCTCCCAGGTAGACCTTGATGATCTTCTAACGCAGTTTCCTCCCCCTTTATTACTTCTCGGGGATATGAAGGGACATAACACCCTGTGGGGTAGTGCTAGCATCAACGGAAGGGGACGAGTCATAGAGCGTGTGCTCAATGACAATGACCTTTCCCTTCTAAATACTGGAACAAACACCTTTTTCCACATGCCTACCCGTACCTTTTCTGCCATTGATCTCTCTATCTGCTCCCCTTCTCTGCTCCCTTCACTCACTTGGGAAGTGGAGGAGAATCCATACGGAAGTGATCACTTCCCTGTGATAACCTTGTTACACAGTGGGAGACCATGTCTTCCCTTCAGGTTACCACGGTGGAAGTTTGATCAGGCTGACTGGACTGCCTTCCAACATCAGGCAAATTTTAATCTTAGTACAGTCAGTCAAGAGCCTATCAATGATGCAGTTAAGTACATCACAGAAAATATTGTCCAAGCAGCTGCAAATACTGTTCCAAAAACATCTGCCCGGTTTCCACCATTTCCCAAACCCTGGTGGAATTCACAATGCACAGCAGCAAAAAAGGCTCAAAACAAAGCGTGGGGGATATTCCGCCGATATCCTACCACGACCAACCTTATAGCCTTTAAACGTGCACGAGCCAAAGCACGCTACATCCGTCGTCAGAGTCAAAAGGAATCGTGGATCCGTTTTACATCATCTATTAACCAGTCTACCAACTCTAAGGTAGTCTGGGATAAAATCCGGAAAATGAAGGGAAAATACACAGCGCACCCCTCATCGGTCCTTGAATATAATGGATGTACTATTGCAGACTTTACTGCAATAGCGAATGCTCTTGGGGAAACTTTTTCTAAAATCTCCGCAACATCATCTTACTCCCCAGAGTTTCTGGTCCTAAAGCGCAACGCTGAACAGCAGGCCCTTAAATTCACATCGAAGGGATCCCACCCATACAATGGGCCATTTAATATCCATGAGCTGAAAACAGCACTCGCCCGTACAAAGGCTACCGCTGTTGGACCAGATAACATCCATTATGAAATGATCAAACATCTTTCACCAGAATCCATGGACCGTCTGCTCCTCCTGTACAACAGAATCTTCCTCGAGGAGCACTTTCCGGAAACGTGGCGCAAGGCAACTATTCTTGTTTTTGCTAAGCCAGGAAAGGATCCTAAATATCCAAAAAACTATCGTCCTATTGCTCTGACCAGCTGTCTGTGCAAAATATTGGAGAGAATGGTCAATGCTCGGCTCCTATGGTATTTAGAGTCGAATGACCTTCTCTCCCGCTTTCAGTGCGGCTTCCGAAGAAATAGGTCCACATTGGACCACTTAGTTAGACTGGAAACATCTATCCGAGATGCTTTCCTAAAAAGAGAACATTTGGTGTCGGTGTTCTTTGACATGGAAAAAGCGTACGACACAACTTGGAGATTTGGTATTTTAAGAGACCTATACAATCTCGGTCTGAGAGGCCACCTTCCCATTTTTATTAAAACTTTTTTATCCTGCCGTTATTTCCAAGTTCGTGTAGGATCCTCCCTTTCGCGGCCTTTTTGCCAAGAGGAGGGGGTACCACAAGGATCTGTCTTAAGTGTTACGCTTTTTGCCATTAAAATAAATTCTATTTCAGAACAACTTCCTCCAACTGTAAACAGTGCACTCTATGTCGATGACTTCAGCATATTCTCTCAATCATGCAATATGAGGGTTATTGAGAGACAACTGCAACAAGCTATTGACCGTGTTAACATCTGGGCCACGGCCAGTGGTTTCAGGTTCTCACCGGAGAAGCCCGTTTGCGTCCATTTTTGTCGCAAACGTAACCTCCACCCTGAGCCTGAATTACGACTTGGACAAAGCACCATCCCAGTCGTATCAGAGGCAAAATTCCTGGGACTCATTTTTGACAAAAAGTTGACATTTGTTCAACACATTCGTCAGCTACGTACGAAGTGTACGAGAGGGCTTAACATCCTCCGCTCTCTCTCTTCTACCTCTTGGGGTGCAGACCTATGCACTCTACTACGTCTGTACCGTGCACTTGTACGTTCAAAATTAGATTATGGGTCTCAGGTGTATGCATCTGCCAGAAATAGCGCCGTTCGTTGGCTTGACCCCATCCATCACCAAGCCATTCGAATCGCTACTGGTGCATTCCGAACATCACCTGTCCAAAGTCTGTATGTCGAAGCAAATGAACCATCGTTGTCGCTTCGACGAATGCACTTGTCTCTACAATATGCCTTCAAGCTGAAGTCCCTGCCGGACCATCCCACGTGGACATCCGTTTTCGAGCCACGATGGGAAAATCTTTATAACACACGGCGGACCACCAATCGCCCATTCGGCATTCGTGTTCAAGAGCTACTCAATGAGCTTAACATCTCGGTAGACAAGGTCGCTCGATCACCAAAGGAGCCCCTTCCACCCTGGCATGCACAAACACCAGCATGTGACTTCTCGCTCAAACTTGCGACGAAGTCTAATACTCCAGCCTCTGTCTACCTTCAGCTCTATTCACAACACCGTGCAGAACATTCTGACTTCTTGCCAGTTTACACAGACGGCTCGAAGTCAGAATCGTATGTGGGATCTGCTGCTGTCTTTCCAAATAATACCGTATCAGAGCAGATACCCCTTGACTGCAGCATTTACACTGCAGAGTTGCATGCCATAGAGTTAGCTGTAGATCACATAAGAAAACACCGTTACCAACGGAGTATTATATATGCCGACTCAATGAGTGCACTACAGGCTTTATCAGCGATGTCACACACTAATCATCCAACCCTGTCCCGAATCCAGCAGATAATATACAGCCTCTTTGTAAGTGGATTCGATATCCGATTCTGCTGGATTCCCAGTCACATCGGGATTAGAGGAAATGATTTGGCTGACACTGCAGCCAAATCGGCAGCCCTGACGGATAATCTTGACCTGTTAGTCCCCTATACAGACTACAGGCAAGTGATCCGTAGTAACCTACAATCTGAGTGGCAAGATTCGTGGCATCGACTGATTACTACAAACAAACTATGTCGAATTAAGCCTATGATCCATCCATGGCGGTCCAGCTTACGCAGGGATCGCAAAGAGGAAGTTGTTCTTGCTCGGCTCCGCATAGGACACTGTCATCTAACACACGCCTTTTTGCTGAGGGCTGATGACCCTCCTATGTGCGAGCAGTGCGACACCATTTTATCCATCAAACATATTTTATGTGACTGTACCAATTTTAGAAATGCTCGTTATACCGCTTTTAACCATCTGACTGAGCCGTATACACTCAGTCAGATTTTATCCGACAATGACCATGTGTCTGCTATTTTTAGTTTCCTAAAAACAGTAAACCTTTTTACTCGTATTTAAAAAAAAAAAAAAATCTTATTATTCTAAGGTATACTATTGTTACTCGTTTACAGATATTTGTCTTTTACAGTTTATAATTGTTTTTATACTCTGACTTAGTGACCTAATTCATTAGGTCACTGAATGTTTTACTAATTTTGCTGACAAAGTTTTGGCGCATTATAGCCTAAGTTGCTGATGCGCCAATAAAACTCAACTAACTAACTAACTAACCAAACACCTTTTTCCACATGCCTACCCGTACCTTTTCTGCCATTGATCTCTCTATCTGCTCCCCTTCTCTGCTCCCTTCACTCACTTGGGAAGTGGAGGAGAATCCATACGGAAGTGATCACTTCCCTGTGATAACCTTGTTACACAGTGGGAGACCATGTCTTCCCTTCAGGTTACCACGGTGGAAGTTTGATCAGGCTGACTGGACTGCCTTCCAACATCAGGCAAATTTTAATCTTAGTACAGTCAGTCAAGAGCCTATCAATGATGCAGTTAAGTACATCACAGAAAATATTGTCCAAGCAGCTGCGAATACTGTTCCAAAAACATCTGCCCGGTTTCCACCATTTCCCAAACCCTGGTGGAATTCACAATGCACAGCAGCAAAAAAGGCTCAAAACAAAGCGTGGGGGATATTCCGCCGATATCCTACCACGACCAACCTTATAGCCTTTAAACGTGCACGAGCCAAAGCACGCTACATCCGTCGTCAGAGTCAAAAGGAATCGTGGATCCGTTTTACATCATCTATTAACCAGTCTACCAACTCTAAGGTAGTCTGGGATAAAATCCGGAAAATGAAGGGAAAATACACAGCGCACCCCTCATCGGTCCTTGAATATAATGGATGTACTATTGCAGACTTTACTGCAATAGCGAATGCTCTTGGGGAAACTTTTTCTAAAATCTCCGCAACATCATCTTACTCCCCAAAGTTCCTGGTCCTAAAGCGCAACGCTGAAAAACCGGCCCCTAAATTCACATCGAAGGGATCCCACCCATACAATGGGCCATTTAATATCCATGAGCTGAAAACAGCACTCGCCCGTACAAAGGCTACCGCTGTTGGACCAGACAACATCCATCATGAAATGATCAAACATCTTTCACCAGAATCCATGGACCGTCTGCTCCTCCTGTACAACAGAATCTTCCTCGAGGAGCACTTTCCGGAAACCTGGCGCAAGGCAACTATTCTTGCTTTTGCTAAGCCAGGAAAGGATCCTAAATATCCAAAAAACTATCGTCCTATTGCTCTGACCAGCTGACTGTGCAAAATATTGGAAAGAATGGTCAATTCTCGGCTCTTATGGTACTTAGAGTCGAATGACCTTCTCTCCCGCCCCTCGACGTGGGCACCTGTACGTGGTGAGGGGACCTCCCAGTGACGCTGCTGGACTTCCAGACTAGCATCACTGGGATCCAATGCCCACAGCCTAGGTTCCGGGCTTACATCAATGGAATCCGGCGTGTTTGCCGTGCGCTGCGACCTGTGGAAATTCGGAAAGGGGGATCCTGGTGGTTGAGGGGCCCAGCTTCAATACACCACTTTGGCCCCTGCTTCGACAAGACGGGTGGTCCTGGAAGGCCCGGCTAGGATCAATCGGCTAGTAGGCTCGCCTGCGAGGGTCAACCGTGTCAATGCCACGCCCCTACCCTCATGGTCCGAGGGACAGGATTCAGGCTGGCGGCGGTGCGGGTATAGTGTCTGGGTAGCCCTGGCGTCCCACTCCCGAGCGCATTTATTGCATGCCGGGTAGTGGGCGTCCCTTTGGGCTCCGTGGTGGGTGGGGAGCCCGGACACTGAACAATTTAAATAACTTCATGAATCCTGATAAACGTATTCCTTCAGGGGCCCCAACCCGGTCCCTATCTGAAAATAATGACGGAGAGGCAGATAGCATTATTGCTACAAAGAGGCAGCGAACCGAACTACCATCAGGGCCAGTCCCAAGGTTCTTAATAATGCATTCCACCAATGAAACACCGATTGGTAAAATGTCGCCCTTTTTTATACAAAAAGGGTTGGATGGGTTAGCAGGTACACCCAAGTCAGTTAAGAGGCTCCGTTCTGGGGACCTCTTGATTGAAACCAAAAATGACGCGCAGTCTGAACATCTACTCCGAGTAACATCAATCGGAGGTATACCCGTAACAGTGACATCACACCGAACACTAAATTCATCGAGAGGTGTCATTTCGGAGTGGGACCTTCTCGACGTCACCGAGGAGGAAATCTGCTCCGAACTAAAACCACAGGGAGTTACTGCCGTCAAGAGAATCACTGCGCGAAGGGATGGGAAAATTGTTAAAACCAGGAGTGTTATCCTGACTTTTAACTCTCCCAAACCTCCTGATGAGATCAAAGCTGGATACATCAACTGTCCAGTACCTCCATACATTCCAAACCCTTTACGGTGTTTTAAATGTCAGAAGTATGGACATTCTCAAATGGCCTGCCGTGGAGTCCTTGCATGCGCCCGGTGCGGTGCAAAGGACCACGAAACAACAGCATGTTCAGCCAGCAAACCCACCTGCATTAATTGTGAGGGAGAACATCCGGCCTATTCAAGGGCATGCCAGAGGTGGAAAGAAGAAAAAGAATTCCAACGGCTGAAGGCAGAGCTCAACATATCGTACCAGGAGGCAAGAAAAGCAGTGAAACCTCTTAACATCAAAAAACCTACCTACGCCCAGAAGGTAGCAGGGAAATGTTCGATTGGGACTCAGACGGACATGTCCGTCCCCCCAAAAGAATCATTTACTCCCATTGCACGTTATCTTTTAAGCTCCCAAATACCTGCACAGAAGGACCAATCAGCTGCCACTCCTATATCGGTACCTCCTAATGCTCCACAAGTAACAAAAGCAAAAGAAAAGAATAAGAAAGGGGAAGTAACACCTAGTACCCAGGAAAACATGGATGTCGAGCAGAAGGAGGTACATGATGAGTCAGTTTTGGAACTCTTCGCTGAGGAAGAAATGGACACAGGACAGCGTCCATACTTCCCCAGGAAAGATAAATCCAAGACTGACAAAATTAAGCCCTCAGCACCTCGGAAGCCGCCTGATGGACCCACCAAGTCCAAATAATGGCTAAATTCCTACAGTGGAATTGTCGTGGATTCCGGCAAAATACTGACGACATCAAGGCACTCCTACAAAAGCACAAACCAGCTTGCTTTTGCATACAGGAGACTTATTTAAAGGCAAATGATGACCTCACCATGCATAACATTACCATCATTCGTAAGGATAGAATTGTGGATGGTCCTGCCCACGGAGGAGTCGCAATCCTCGTCGGCAACCAGATCCCATTTCAGCCTTTGCAGCTTACAACTAGCATTGAAGCTGTAGCAATTCGCCTTACAGTGGGGTTCTTATTAACTGTCTGCTCTGTTTATTTGCCACCTGGGATTGATATCCCCCAGAAAGACCTTGATGATCTTATCATGCAATTGCCTTCCCCTTGTTTAATTCTTGGGGATTTCAATGGACATAACACTCTGTGGGGTAGTGCTGACATCAATGGAAGGGGACGAGTCATAGAGCATATGCTCACTGACAATGATCTCTCCCTCCTAAATGTGGGAACAAACACCTTCTTCCACATGCCTACCCGTACTTTCTCTGCCATTGATCTTTCTATCTGCACCCCTTCTCTCCTTCCTTCACTTGCTTGGGAGGTAGAGGAGAACCCATATGGAAGCGATCACTTCCCCGTGATAATCACATTAACTAGCGGTAGACCGTGTCTTCCGTTTAGTTTACCGCGGTGGAAGCTTGATCAGGCTGACTGGAATGCCTTTCAACATCTGGCAAATCTTGACATCGCTACAGTCAGTCAGGTGCCAATCAATGATGCAGTCATGTACGTCACAGAAACAATTGTCCAAGCAGCTGCAATTGCAATCCCAAAATCATCTAGCCGGTTCCCACTTTTTCCGAAACCTTGGTGGAATTCCGAATGCACAGCAGCAAAAAAAGCACAAAACAAAGCGTGGGGGATATTCCGCCGATATCCCACCACTGAAAATTTAATATCATTCAAACGTGCACGTGCAAAAGCACGTTATGTACGACGTCAGAGCCAAAGGAAATCTTGGATTCGTTTTACATCTTCCATAACTCAGGCTGCTAGCTCAAAGGTAGTCTGGGATAAGATCCGGAAAATGAAGGGAAAATATCCACCATGCCCTACTGTGATCCTCGAGCATAACGGATGTCCAATTGCAGATCGAACTGCAGTAGCAAATACTCTAGGGGAAACATTTGCAAAAATATCTGCAATAACATCTTTTCCCGCAGAGTTTTTGGCCCTGAAAGAGAAAAATGAGAAAAACCCCCTGAACTTCTACTCAAAAGGGCTTGAATCTTATAACAAGCCCTTTTCACAGGAGGAATTAAATGCTGCACTCTTTCTCACGCACGCAAGTGCTGTGGGGCCCGATGACATCCACTATGAAATGGTAAAACACCTCACACCACAATGTAAGGATCACCTGTTAATTCTGTTTAACAGAATTTTTCTTAATAAACAATTTCCGGATTCCTGGCGGAAGGCAATCGTTCTTCCCTTCCCAAAACCAGGAAAGGATCCTAGAAATCCAAGTAACTACCGTCCTATTGCTCTGACAAGCTGTTTGTGCAAGATCCTGGAAAGAATGGTAAATTCTCGCCTGGTATGGTATTTAGAAACAAATGGTCTGCTTTCCAGGAAACAGTGCGGCTTCCGAAGAAATAGATCCACTCTGGATCATTTAATCCGATTGGAAACGTCCATTCGTGATGCTTTTATTAAATCCGAGCATTTGGTAGCAGTTTTCTTTGATATTGAAAAAGCGTACGACACAGCCTGGCGATTTGGGATTTTAAAAGACCTCTATAACTTTGGTCTTAGAGGTAATCTTCCTCTTTTTATTAAAAACTTTCTTTCGAATCGCCAGTTTCAAATCCGTTTAGGATCCACCCTCTCTCGAGTTTTCTCTCAGGAAGAGGGAGTCCCACAAGGATCCGTTCTAAGTGTCACGCTTTTCGCAATCAAAATAAACTCTATCGCAGAACAACTTCCACCCACTGTAAACAATGCCCTCTATGTTGATGACTTTGCTATATTTTGTCATTCATGCAATATGAGGGTCATTGAAAGGCAACTACAGAAAACCATTGACCTTCTTACAGCTTGGTCTTTGGCTAATGGGTTCAGATTTTCATCACAGAAGACTGTTTGCGTACACTTTTGTCGCAAACGTAATCTTCATCCTGACCCAGAATTAAGGCTAGGGCAAAATAACATCCCAGTTGTAGCAGAATTCAAATTCCTTGGACTTATTTTCGACAAAAAGCTGACATTCTTACAACATATTCGTCAGCTGAGGACAAGATGTGTCAAAGGGCTTAACATCCTTCGTGCCCTTTCGTCAACCTCATGGGGCGCAGATCGTGCTACCCTTCTTCGTCTCTACCGGGCACTTGTCCGTCCCAAACTCGACTATGGGTCTCAGGTCTATGGTTCTGCTAGAGATAGTGCCCTTCGGTGGTTAGATCCAATCCACCATCAAGCCATCCGGACAGCCACTGGAGCATTTCGCACATCTCCTGTCCAAAGCCTTTACGTCGAAGCAAATGAACCATCTCTGTCTCTTCGACGTAAGCAGTTGTCCTTACAGTATGCATTCAAATTAAAATCCCTGCCCGATCATCCCACGTGGCCATCCGTTTTTCAGCCGCGTTGGGAAAATCTCTACAACACCCGTCGGACTGCCAACAAACCATTTGGTATTCGCATTCAAGGGCTGCTGAATGAGCTGAACTTGACGGTAGACAATGTTGCCCAGTCACCAAGGCAATTCTTTCCACCCTGGCATGCTCATTTTCCAACTTGCGACTTCTCCCTTAAGATCTGGGAGAAGGCTACTACACCGCCATCTGTCTACCAGCAACTCTTTGCAGTACATCGACAGCAGTATTCTGACTTTCTGCCAATCTATACAGATGGCTCAAAGTTGGAATGTCATGTGGGATCTGCTGTTGTGTTCCCTCACAAAACAATATCCTATAAGATCCCACAAGAAACTAGCATCTATACTGCAGAGTTGCATGCAATACAAACAGTCCTAGATCACATTAAAAATTGCGACTACCAGAGGTATATGATTTACTGCGATTCATCGAGCGTGTTACAGGCTCTGGTATCGGTGGGTTTTAACCCTCATCCGATCCTGTCCAGGATCCAGCAGATTCTTTTTTCTCTCAAGACATTAGAATTCGATATTCGCTTTTGCTGGATCCCAAGCCACATTGGGATCCGGGGAAATGAATCGGCTGATGCTGCTGCCAAATCAGCCATTTCCCTGGATAATCATTGCCTGTCAGTCCCCTATACAGACTACAGGCAAATAATACGTTCTAAACTGCTTTCCCAATGGCAAGATTCTTGGCACGGACAGACCACAAATAAATTACATCAAATCAAGCCTGTAATTTCGCAATGGCAGTCCAGTCTGCGCAGGGTCCGAAGAGAGGAAGTTGTTCTTGCTCGGCTCCGCATAGGTCATAGTTATCTAACTCATTCCTACTTGCTGAGGGCGGATGACCCACCTATGTGCGAGATGTGTAATGTTATTTTAACCGTTCGTCATATTTTAATAGAATGTCCTGTTTTTATAGAAGCCCGACGCTTGTATTTTACCGCTTTTAATAATCTGACTGAGCCATTTACACTCAGTCAGATTATAGGTGACAGACACAATACGTCTGACGTCTTTAATTTTTTACAATTTGTTAATTTTTATACAAAGCTCTAAGTTTTATGCTTTTACTATTATACCTTTTTAACACAAATATTTGACGTGGTAGCCTTGGCTACCAAAATATTTAATAGCATTTTAAAATTTGACTTGGCGCATTATGGCCTTAGCTGCCAATGCGCCATAAGAAACCAAACCAAAAAATCAAAAAACCTTCTCTCCCGCTTTCAGTGCGGCTTCCGAAGAAATAGGTCCACATTGGACCACTTAGTTAGACTGGAAACATCTATCCGAGATGCTTTCCTAAAAAGAGAACATTTGGTGTCGGTGTTCTTTGACATGGAAAAAGCGTACGACACAACTTGGAGATTTGGTATTTTAAGAGACCTATACAATCTCGGTCTGAGAGGCCACCTTCCCATTTTTATTAAAACTTTTTTATCCTGCCGTTATTTCCAAGTTCGTGTAGGATCCTCCCTTTCGCGGCCTTTTTGCCAAGAGGAGGGGGTACCACAAGGATCTGTCTTAAGTGTTACGCTTTTTGCCATTAAAATAAATTCTATTTCAGAACAACTTCCTCCAACTGTAAACAGTGCACTCTATGTCGATGACTTCAGCATATTCTCTCAATCATGCAATATGAGGGTTATTGAGAGACAACTGCAACAAGCTATTGACCGTGTTAACATCTGGGCCACGGCCAGTGGTTTCAGGTTCTCACCGGAGAAGACCGTTTGCGTCCATTTTTGTCGCAAACGTAACCTCCACCCTGAGCCTGAATTACGACTTGGACAAAGCACCATCCCAGTCGTATCAGAGGCAAAATTCCTGGGACTCATTTTTGACAAAAAGTTGACATTTGTTCAACACATTCGTCAGCTTCGCACAAAGTGCACGAGAGGGCTTAACATCCTACGCTCTCTCTCTTCTACCTCTTGGGGTGCAGATCGATGCACTCTCCTACGTCTGTACCGTGCACTTGTACGTTCAAAATTAGATTATGGGTCTCAGGTATATGCATCTGCCAGAAATAGCGCTGTTCGTTGGTTGACCCCATCCATCATCAAGCCATTCGTATTGCTACTGGTGCATTCAGAACATCACCTGTCCAAAGTCTGTATGTCGAAGCAAATGAACCATCCTTATCGCTTCGACGAATGCAGCTGTCTCTACAATATGCCTTCAAGCTGAAGTCCCTGCCAGATCATCCCACGTGGACATCCGTTTTCGAGCCACGATGGGAAAATCTTTACAACACACGACGGACCGCTAATCGCCCATTCGGCATTCGTGTCCAAGAGCTACTCAATGAGCTTAACATCTCGGTAGACAAGGTCGCTCGATCACCAAAGGAGCCCCTTCCACCCTGGCATGCACAAACACCAGCATGTGACTTCTCGCTCAAGATTGCGACGAAGTCTAATACTCCGCCTTCTGTCTACCTGCAGCTCTATTTACAACACCGTGCAGAACATTTTGACTTCTTGCCAGTCTACACAGACGGCTCGAAGTCAGAATCATGTGTGGGATCTGCTGCTGTCTTTCCAGATAACACCATATCAGAGCAGATACCCCTTGACTGCAGCATTTATACTGCAGAGCTGCATGCCATAGAGTTAGCTCTAGATCACATAAGAAAACACCGTTACCAACGGTGTATTATATATGCCGATTCCGTGAGTGCACTACAGGCTTTATCAGCGATGTCACACATTAACCATCCAACCCTGTCCCGAATTCAGCAGATCATACACAATCTCTATGGAAGTGGATTCGATATCCGCTTCTGCTGGATCCCCAGTCACATCGGGATTAGAGGAAATGATTTGGCTGACACTGCAGCCAAATCTACAGCCCTGACGGATATTCTTGACCTGTTAGTCCCCTATACAGACTACAGGCAAGTGATCCGTAGTAACTTACAATCTCAGTGGCAAGATTCTTGGCATCGCCTGATTATTACAAACAAACTATGTCGAATTAAGCCTGTGATCCATCCTTGGCGGTCCAGCTCACGCAGGGATCGCAAAGAGGAAGTTGTTCTTGCTCGGCTCCGCATAGGACACTGTCATGTTATACACTCCTTTTTGCTGAGGGCTGATGACCCTCCTATGTGCGAGCAATGCGACACCGTTTTATCCGTCCAACACATTTTATGCGATTGTACCAATTTTATAAATGCTCGTTTTAGCGCTTTTACCCATCTGACTGAGCCATATACACTCAGTCAGATTTTAAATGACAACGACAATGTGTCAGCAGTTTTTAAATTTTTAAAATCGATCAATATGTATACACTCATATGAAATATACAATTTGCTTTTATGTATTGATATGTCTGTATATATATATATACACATGCAACTTTAGACGAAGTAACCTTTTTTAAAACTAACAAGTCTAATTTTCTTTTTGAATTTTATTCATTCCTTGGCGCACTATAACCTTGCTGTTTTTGCGCCACAAAAATCCAAATCAATCAATCAATCAATCAATCAACCCTTCAGAAATACGTAATACATCGGCAAGATCGTGTTGCCCACAATCTGAACAACGTTGCACATGGAGGAGTAGCGCTGATCATCAACTCCCAGATACCCTCAAAAGCAATTCCACTAAAGACAAATCTTGAAGCAGTTGCTGCACGAATCAATGTCAACTTTGATTTAACCATAGTCTCATTATACTTACCACCTAACCAAAACATAAGCTACGCTGAATCAGAAGAACTAGTGATCCAGCTTCCCAAACCCTATCCGCCAAATAAGAAGGAAGGCAAAAAGAGAAGCATGGCTTAGCTTTTCCTCTAGTATAAACAAGGACACAGATATCAGACTCATCTGGAAGAAAATACAAACAATTGATGGCAAATATATCCAGTCCCCAGCCTCAATATTAAACTGGAAAGGAAAGGAGTTGTCCTCACCGGCAGAAATTGCAAATGCCTTAGCCGAATCATTTGCCAGTATATCAAGTGTATCCACCTACAACCCAATCTTTCAGAAAATTAAAAAATCATCAGAGCAGCATAAGATCAATTTCTCCACTAGAGTTTCACACCCGTACAACCAGCCATTTACATTAACAGAACTTTTAGGGGCGCTCAATAAAACTTCCAGTAGTGCTGCTGGTCCAGATGGGATCTACTACATCATGATAAGCCAACTAAACAACAGAACAAAAAGGGCATTGTTAAAATATTACAATCGAATATTTCTAGAAAATATTTACCCAAACTCCTGGCGTCACTCAATTATACTAGCCTTTCCAAAGCCAGGAAAGGATCGCAGCTTTCCACATAATTACAGGCCGATTTCACTGACCAGCTGCTTAGGCAAAGTCTTGGAAAAAATGGTTCACAGGCGGCTAACGTGGTTCCTGGAAACTAACAACTTGCAAAATAATAATCAGTACGGGTTTCGAAAGAACCGGTCCACGTTAGATGTAATGATAAAAGCAGAAGCAAACATACGAAATGCCTTCATAAGGGGACAACATCTGGTCATGATCAATCTTGATATTGAGAAAGCCTTTGATAACACCTGGCGATACGGTGTACTTCAAGATCTTCATTCTTTTGGCTTGAGAGGTCATTTACCCCACTTTATAGAAAACTTCCTATGCCACAGAACATTTCAGGTTAGATACATGAACAATTTATCTAAATCATTTGTACAAGAGGAGGGTGTTCCTCAGGGGTCCATTCTTAGTCCGACGTTATTTTCAATAAGAATTACAAACATGACACAGGATGTACCTAATACAGTAGAATCATATATGTTCGCTGATGACCTCGTTGTTTCTTGTCAATCCCAAACCATGAACACCATTGAAAGACAACTCCAAATTTCCATCGCTAAAATTGAATCATGGGCATTGCGGAATGGCTATTCCCTATCAGAAAAGAAATCTAGCGCAATTCATTTTTGTAAAAAACGCAAACTTCACCCGGATCCCGAAATATTTTTAAAAAACAACCTGATTCCTGTCACTAACAATTTCCGTCTGTTGGGGTTATATTTAGATAACAAACTTAATTTTGCTTCCCATATTGCTTTCCTTCGAACTACATGTCTAAAAAAACTGAACATCCTGAGAGCAGTCTCTGCTAAGTCCTGGGGTGCTGACAGAAGCTCTCTCCTTCATCTGTATAGAGCTTTAATAAGATCACGATTAGATTATGGATCACCTGTCTATGACTCCGCTAGGAAGAGTTCACTATTACGTCTAAACACCATACAGCATAGTGCTCTTAGGACAGCTGTGGGAGCCTTCAGAACATCTCCGGTCCACAGCCTGTATATTGAGGCAAATGAACCCCCTTTGAATCTCAGGAGAAAATCCTTATTGTGTAATTATGCAGCAAAAATTAAAAGCATGCCATTCCACCCTAGCTGGCAGTACCTGTTTGATCCTCAATATGTTGAATTATATCACAGTAAGCCTAATGAAAACCGCCCCGCAGGGATTCGATTGCAAGAACTCACGATCAGTTGGGATCTTAAATTTCACAACATATTCCAAGACCTTGCTACTCCTGAAACTCCCTGGACTGAATTCTCACCTCTCTGCGACAATTCCTTTTCCAGATGGGGAAAATCCTCTGTGGCAAATATAAACTATCAACAGCTCCATAAAACTCATTTGTTGGAAAACTCAGATAAAGTACCTATCTATACTGATGGCTCCAAAACAGATGCAGCCGTTGGTGCTGCAGCAGTTTCTTCTACCTTTTCAGATGCTGTGTCTCTTCCTACGGAATGTACTATCTATACTGCAGAATTATTTGCTATTAAACTAGCTCTAGATAAAATACACAACAGCTGTATAAAGCAATCTATGATATACACAGACTCCTTAAGCGCAATCACTGCCATTCAAACTACCATGCCGCCCTCTCATCCGATTCTTAAAGAGATACGGTCCAAGTTATTTTACTGTAAAAAAGCCAACCAGAAGGTTACCTTCTGCTGGATACCTGGTCATGCAGGCATTCCAGGTAATGAACAAGCGGACGCCGCTGCTAAACACCCTGACTCAAGCACTTCCAGGCAACAAACAGTGCCCTACACCGACTACAAATCCATCATTGAAACATCATGTAGGAAGCAATGGTCTGACCTATGGAAAGCTCAAATAAATAATAAACTGTTGCAGATAAAAAAAGAGCCAAAATTGTGGACATCTAGTATCAGGAAAAGCAGGCGGCAAGAAGTAATTCTAGCAAGGCTCCGCATCGGACACTCACATCCAACTCATCTGTATTTGCTTATGGGAGAGAACCCTCCTCAGTGTTTGTTCTGCCAGTCACAGTTGACAATATATCATATTCTCATTGAATGTCCCCAACTTTCAACTACCAGAAAATCAACCTTTACCTCCCTGTCCCATTTGAAGGAACCGATAACCTTATTGCAGATTCTTGGCAATGATGCAAATTTGGAGGAACTGTTTACTTATTTGAAACAGATAAATCTCTATAATAGCCTATGATCACAATAACATGAGAAATTTGTGATAAGCAAATATCGAACAGGCACAATATGGCCCAAGAGGCCCTTGTGCCAGAAAACCCAAATACAACAACAACAACAAATCCCAAACCCTATTGTATCCTAGGAGACCTGAACAGTCACCATCCGCTGTGGGGAAACCACAACCTGGACAAGCGCGGAAAAACTATCGAAAAATTACTTGATCAACACAATCTGATAACTCTCAATAATGGAGCCCACACTTATACGCATCTTCCCACAGGATCTACCTCAGCTATTGATGTCTCTTTATGCTCAGCAACCATATACCCTCTGTTCGGATGGACTATTCACAGCAACCCACTGGGCAGTGATCATTACCCTGTGATATGCCGCATTGATACAAGCGTTCCCCATATTTTTTTACCGAATCCCAAAATGGATATTCTCCAAAGCTGATTGGGATATGTACAAGCAGCTAGCTACACTAGAAGAAAAACAAGTTCAACAAACAACTATAAACTTGGCAGTAGAACATATATCTAACAAAATACTGCAAGCAGCGGACAAAGCAATTCCGAAACGATCCACTAAAATATCGGCCCGCTGTAAAGTGTGGTGGAATAATGAATGTAGTGCCGCAAAAAAAGAGAAGAACAGAGCATGGAACATCTTCAGAAAGTTCCCAACAACAGAAAACCTCATCTGCTTTAAAAGGGCAAGGGCAAAAGCAAAACGAGTTAGACAGACCAGCAAAAGGGAAGCATGGAGGCGTTTCGCTTCCACAATTACCAAAATGACAAAAACCCAAACAGTTTGGGCTAAAATACAGCGTATGTATGCAAAACATCCAAGTGTCAACTGTCCCATGCTTAATGTGAATGGCTCTGATATTTCAAAACCAGAGGAGATTGCAAACGCTCTAGGTAGATCTTTCAAGGAAATATCAGCTGTGACATCATACTCGCCACAATTCCAGACACTCAAAGCACAAGCTGAAAAACACTCAATTAATTTTGAATCAACATCCAGTGCTGCATACAATCTCCCTTTCACAATGTCAGAATTACATCATGCTCTAGCCTCCACTAAACTCAGTGCAGCAGGTCCAGATGGAATACATTACATAATGATAGCAAAACTCACTGAATCTGCACTCAAGACACTATTATTGCTCTTCAACAGAATATCCAAAGAAAACACTTTCCCTGACAAATGGCGGCATGCTTATGTTTTGGCTTTTCCAAAACCTGGAAAAGATTCTTCAAATCCGCAGCATTATCGACCTATTGCACTCACCAGCTGTCTATGCAAGGTAATGGAAAAAATGATCAACGCTCGGCTATCCTGGTTTCTAGGTCGAAATAACCTTATGAATCCAGTGCAGTGTGGCTTTCGTGAAGGTAGATCCACTCTTGACCTATTGATTAAGACAGAAATAAACATCCGTGACGCCTTCGTACGCAAAGAACATCTTGCGATGGTCCTATTTGACATTGAAAAAGCGTTTGACACTGCTTGGAGATACGGTATAATGCGAAATCTATACGATCTGGGATTACGCGGACACCTACCACAGTTTATAAGAAACTTCCTACAACACCGCTCATTTCAAGTTCGATTTCACAACCACTTATCTTCAAAGTTCATACAGGAAGAAGGAGTGCCCCAAGGATCAGTGCTAAGTGCTACCCTCTTTAATATAAAAATGAACTCGGCCCCGGGTGCCAAGCGTTCCGTGGCCAAGCGATTCTAGTGCGTTTTCTAAAGCGTTTTTCTACAGAGAACATTTGAGCGAACAGTTTCTATTTTAGTTTGAAAAACCGTTTTCTTTATTTCTATAGCATAGTAGCTCTCTCGCACTACAAGAAGTAGGCAGAAGCCCAGAAAGGGAAGCCACCTTTCTGTTCTTTTCTCTTAGTACTAACTTACTAACTCAGCCGCTTGGTCACCTCGTGGCACTGCTCCTGCCTCCCCGTGGCGGGGCCGGAAACCTGGGTGGTAAAGATAAACCCCCATGGCGAAAAGGAGCTATCATGGATTCAAACAATTTTCCACCCTTAGAGCTTCCAAGCTCAAGACAAGAATCCTGTCATGATAATGACAATCAACCAAAAAGGCTTCGAACTGAAGCACAGCGTCCAGACATCCCTAATTTTCTTGTGATACACTCTCTGTCCACGCAGCCCGTGGGCAAGTTATCACCATTTATGATTCAAAGACATCTAGAATCTATTGCAGGGTCACCAAAAATGGTGAAGCGACTACAATCAGGAGATCTCCTGGTTGAAACAGCCACATCCAAACATTCTGAGTGGCTATTAAAAACAACTACATTTGGTGGATTACCAGTGTCTGTCACTCCTCACAATACCTTAAATTCATCTAAAGGAGTCATCACAGAATGGGACTTAATTACAGTGTCTGAGGAGGAATTAGTTCAAGAACTTAGCCATCAAAAGGTAATCGCTGCTAAAAGAATTATGACCAAAAAAGATGGAAATCTCATTCCAACTCGTTCCATCATTTTAACTTTTAGTACTCCTGATTTGCCATCCTCAGTAAAAGCTGGATATTTAAATTGTCGAATTCGTCCATACATCCCAAATCCTCTTCGCTGTTTCAAATGCCAGAAATATGGCCATTCACAGCAGGCATGCAGAGGTGACGCCATCTGTCCTATTTGTGGAGCTAAAGATCATACACAGGCAGATTGTCCAGCCGCAGTTCCCATTTGCCCCAACTGCAAAGGCAATCACCCCGCCTTTTCTAAATCATGTGAGATGTGGAAAACAGGTAGGACAATCCAAAAATACAAAGTAGAACATAAAGTCCCATATCCTGAGGCACGCAGACAAATAATGTTGACCATGCCAAGTCCATCATATGCCTCTCGAACCCGCAGTTTTCAAACAACTGCAATTCAAACAGATGTCTCAATACCGCCCAACGTCTC
The DNA here is from genome assembly GCF_048544385.1 of Mastigoproctus giganteus. Lineage (NCBI taxonomy): Eukaryota > Metazoa > Arthropoda > Arachnida > Uropygi > Thelyphonidae > Mastigoproctus > Mastigoproctus giganteus. The sequence continues at coordinate 124,925,133 of NC_143586.1, forward strand.
GCTAGCTAATTGGGTTAAAACAACCTTATCAACCACTGGAAAAGAAAATTCTAAAACTAAAACCAGCCATGCCACCAACACCCCAATTAGTATCCCAACTGCTACTGTGACAGTCTCAAATGATGCGGAAAGATTGAAACCCAATAAAGAATCTAAGGAAACTGATCCAACAACCAACACTATGGAAGTGGATGTACACCAAAATGATGAAGACCCTATCCTAGAACTCCATGCCAATGACACTATGGATACTGGACGTCCATTATTCCCAAAAAAAGACCGAAAAAAATGCCCTGCACATAAAAAACAGTCAGATGAATCATCTTCAGCCAAACCAAAATAATGCCTAACATCATACAGTGGAATTGTAGAGGACTAAGCAGCCACTCTGATGACATAAGGGATTTAATCTCTCAGTTTAATCCCATAGGTATATGCCTACAGGAAACATTCTTGTCACCCCAAGTTTCGCCGAAATTCTCAAATTTTATGATATACAGACGAGACAGAAGCCCAGAGTCTCCTGCCCGTGGAGGAGTAGCCATTCTTGTAAATACTAACATACCGTCCAGACCGATCCAATTAAGAACCAGCCTAGAAGCTGTGGCAGCTCGGATTGCAGTTGGTATTTCAGTTACCATTGTTTCGATTTACATTCCACCATCTCTATCACTGGCCCAATCAGAACTTGACAACCTCATCGCACAACTTCCAACTCCACTTTGTCTTTTCGGTGACTTTAATGGACACCATCCATTGTGGGGATCAGCTACAATGGACAGAAGAGGCAAGTTGATCGAGGAATTTATAAATAATAATGACCTAAATTTATTAAACTCTGGATCTCCTACATACATCCACTTACCTACAGGATCTACTTCTCAAATTGACTTGTCAGTTTGCTCACCTTCCATCTTTCCAAGCATGACATGGTCTGTATTAACTGATCCTTTTAGCAGTGATCACTTTCCGATCATTTGCTCCTTACAAACAGGAGTAACACCAAATCCTGATAAACGATCCTCTTGGAAGTTTAAAAAGGCGAACTGGGATGGCTATTCTGCTCAAATACTTCTAGATAGACTTTACGTTAAAAAAGAACCTATTGATGATGTAAATACTTACATCACCAATCAGATTCTGACTGCAGCAAATACCTACATTCCAAAATCCAAGACATATCACAATCACCGAAATCACTGGTGGAATGCAGATTGCTTCACTGCCAAACAGGAAAAAAACCGAGCTTGGAATAATTTCCGTAAGAATCCCACCACAAATAACCTCATTGCTTATAAAAGGTTTTAAGCAAAAGCAAGGCAGATTAGACGAAAAGCGAAACGAGACTCGTGGATCGCTTTTGCCTCAACAATCACAAAAGACACCGACACACGCCTCATTTGGAAAAAAATACAGGCACTAAATGGGAAATTCGCTCGTATGCCCTCTCCAATACTTCATTGGAAAGGAAAAGACCTATCTACAGCTGAAGAAGTTGCTAATGCACTTGCTGAATCATTTGCTACAATCTCTGCTTCTGCCTCCTATGGGTTCACATTTCAGAACATCAAAGCTAGTGCAGAACGATATAAAATCAACTTTTTCACGCCCCGCTCTTTCCCGTACAACCAACCCTTTACATTCATAGAACTTCAAGAATCGTTAAACAGATCTTCAAGCAGTGCTGCAGGCCCAGATGGAGTTCATTATGTTATGCTGAAGCATTTAATTCAAGAAGATTTGAGTACCATGTTAATCTTTTATAATCGGATATTCTCCGAAAATGCCTATCCTTCTTCCTGGCGTCATTCTTTCATTATTGCTTTACCAAAACCAGGAAAAGATCATTCCTGTGTTGAAAACTATAGGCCAATATCTCTTACGAGCTGCCTGGGTAAAATTTTCGAAAGAATGGTTCACACTAGGCTTACTTACATCCTGGAGTCACAAAATCTCCTTCCAGATCATCAGTATGGCTTTCGGAGGAATAGATCAACTCTGGACGTGCTTATCAAAGCCGAATCTCATATCCGAAATGCCTTTGTCATGAAACAACATCTAGTCATGGTCAACCTAGATCTTGAAAAGGCATTTGACACTACATGGCGTCATGGGATTATTATGGACCTTTACCACTTGGGGTTTAGAGGCCATTTGCCGAAAATAATTCAAAATTTTCTGCAATTGCGTTCTTTTCAGGTCCGATATAAAAATGTACTCTCTGCATCCCACATTCAGGAAGAAGGAGTCCCGCAGGGATCGATACTTAGTCCAACACTATTTTCAATCCGAGTTAGTAGCATAACACGAGACATCCCAAAAACTGTTGAAACTTACATGTACGCAGATGACCTTACAATTTCTTGTCAATCTCAAAGTATGAACACCATCGAACCGATCCGGAATTACAAATAAACCATACTCCAATCCCGCCTGTAAGTACCGTTAAATTCCTTGGAGTGATATTAGATAGCAAGCTGAATTTTCAAGCTCACATCTCTCATTTAAGAAATACATGTCTAAAGCATCTGAATATACTGCGATCAGTCTCGGCTATGTCATGGGGCGCTGATCGGTATACACTATTGCATCTTTATAGAACTTTAATCCGGTCACGGCTAGATTATTGTTGTCCGGTGTATGACTCTGCCAGGAGCACTACTTTACAACGTCTAAATATTGTCCAGCACAGTGCTCTCAGGACTGCGTTGGGCGCTTTTAGGACTTCTCCAATCCAGAGTCTCTATATCGAAGCACATGATCCTCCATTACATCTTCGTAGGAAATCATTACTGCTCCACTATGCTGCTAAGATCCAGAGTCTTCCATCTCACCCCAGTTGGGAGTATCTTTATAATACTCGGTGGGATTTGTTATATGACAGCAAGCCAAGTGAAAACAGACCTGCTTCACTCAGGATTAAAGAACTTTCTCAGAGTTGGAATATCCATTTAAGCGATATTTTTCAGGACACAACTGCACCTGTGCCACCTTGGACATACGTTTCTTCCTCCCACGATACACATTTTTTGGAGTGGGGAAAGAATACTGTACCTTCCTTTAATATCAGGCAGTTGCACTTAGCTCACACTACTCTGAACTCCCATGCCTGTAAAGTCTATACTGACGGATCCAAAACAGCTACTGCGGTTGGTGCAGCTGCAGTTTTTCCTTCTCTAACGGTTACTGCCTCACTACCATTAGTCTGCAGCGTCTTCACAGCCGAATTATATGCCATCAAATTAGCACTCAGTAAAATTATTGAACTTTCCATCTCACCTGTCATAATTTACACTGACTCGCTCAGTGCTGTTTCTGCCATAAGGAAGAATTTTTCATCTTCTCATCCTACCTTGAAACACATTCATTCTCAGCTATTTTCCTGCAGTGTGTCTAATCAATCAATCAGTTTTTGCTGGATCCCTGGCCATTCTGGTATTCCGGGAAACGAAAGTGCGGATCTTGCAGCTAAAAATCCTCAACCAGCTGTTCCAGAACATCCTCAGGTTCCTTACACTGATTATAAGCCTGTTATTCGCAAAGCAAGTTACGACAATTGGTCACAGATCTGGAAAAGAAACACCAACAATAAACTTTACCAGATAAAGCAAGAACCAAAGCTGTGGCTCTCAGGCTTTCGACAAAACAGACGAGAGGAAGTAGTACTGGCAAGACTCAGAATTGGACACACTCATCATACTCATCTGTTCCTGCTACTGGGAGAAGATCCACCCCAGTGTTCATCCTGTGACAGTCAACTTACTGTTAGGCATTCACTCTTCGATTGTCCCCTATATTCAACCATACGGTCAAACACTTTCCAGTCCGTCTCTACGTTGACCCTCTCACATGATTTAACTCATATCCTGGGAAATGAAGCAAACATAAATGAACTTGTAATATTTTTAAAATGTATTGGCCTATATAGGAGTATTTAATTTAACATCAACAGTGTTATATTTCGACTAAATAAACTATGAGCAGACACAATTTGGCCTCAGTAGCCCTTGTGTCGTTAAGCTAAATAACAACAACATAAAAATGAACTCAATAACACAGGACCTGCCACAAACAATATCCACTACCCTGTATGCCGATGACTTTAGTATCGCCTGCCATTCTCCTAATATGCGGATGGTAGAGAGACAGCTGCAATGTGCAATCAACAAAATAGCAAAATGGGCCCAAAACAATGGTTTTCGCCTGTCAAACCAAAAGACTGTCGGTATACACTTTTGCAGGAAGCGTAACCTACACCTACACCCAGAACTTCGACTAGAAAATCAAATCATACCAGTTGTCCCTAGTGTCCGCTTTCTTGGTGTGATACTTGACCAAAAGCTCACCTTCCTGGAACATATAAAAACACTCAGGATCACCTGTCTTAAAAAGCTAAATATCTTAAGAGTTCTATCAGGCACAACATGGGGAGCTGACCGATACACACTATTACAATTGTACCATGCGCTAATACGTTCACGTCTAGACTATGGTTCTGTAGTTTATAGCTCTGCTAGACAAAGTGCTTTACGCTGGCTTGATCCTGTGCACCACAGTGCTCTACGTCTTGCACTGGGGGCGTACCGAACATCACCTGTCCATAGCCTATATGCTGAAGCACATGAAACCTCCCTGCAGCTACGCAGACAAATGCTTCTATTACAATATGCAGTAAAACTCAAAGGGCATCCAAACCATTCCCCCTCGACGTGGGCACCTGTACGTGGTGAGGGGACCTCCCAGTGACGCTGCTGGACTTCCATACTAGCATCACTGGGATCTAACGCCCATACCTTGGTTCCAGGGTTACATCGTTGGAATCCGGCGTGTGCAGCCGTGCGCCGCGACCCGTGGAAGCGGAAAGGGGGATCCTGGTGGTTGAGGGGCCCAGCCTTAATACACCACTTTGGCCCCTGCTTCGACGAGACGGGTGGTCCCGGACCGGCTCGACTGGGATCAATCGGCGGGTGGTATTATACTGCTAGGGTCAACTGCGTTCCAATAAGTCTCCCTCCCTATGGTCCTGGGACGGGATAAAGACTTATTGGTAACGTGGGTATGGTGTTCTAAGCGAACTCGGTGTCCCATTCGTGTACGCAGTACCTGCTAGTTCACGAGTGGGCGCCCCCTCGTAGGGCTCCGTGGTGGGTGAGGTACTTAGGCATCAGACATTTTTTCTTTACTCCTATGAGTAATTTAAATCCTTCTTCTGGGGCCCCAACAAGGGCCCCTACCTAATCGAGATGATGACGCAGATAACACCTCTGCAAAACGAGCCAGAACTGAGGATAAACCACCACCATCAGTGACACCGCTTTTCCTCATTCTCCATTCCACCGGAGAGCAGTCCATTGGAAAGATGTCACCCTTCTTCATCCAGAAAGGATTAGAAGGGTTGGCTGGTTCACCCAAATCTGTTAAACGACTGCGTTCTGGCGACCTTTTGGTCGAAGCTACAAATATTAAACAGGCAGAAAAAATCCTGAACGCCACATCAATAGGGGGAATACCTATCATTGTAACCCCCCACAAAACTTTGAACTCTTCAAGAGGCGTCATTTCGGAGTGGGACCTTCTTCATGTTTCTGAAGAAGAGATCTGCTCTGAATTAAAAGACCAAGGAGTGACAGCTGTCAAAAGGATATCAATGAGAAAGGATGGGAATCTCGTCCCTACCCGAGTTCTCATCCTAACGTTTAACACCCCACGGCCTCCAAGTTCCATCAAGGCAGGCTATCTAAACTGCCCAGTGAGGATTTATATCCCAAACCCACTGCGGTGCTTTAGATGCCAAAAATACGGCCACTCACAAACATCTTGTCGTGGTAACCCTGCCTGTGCTCGATGTGGTGCGAAAGACCACGAGAGCAAGGAATGTTCAGTTTCTAAACCGATCTGTGTAAATTGTCAACAAGATCATCCTGCCTACTCCAGAGCATGCCAGCGGTGGAAGGATGAAAAAAAAAATACAAAAACTGAAAACAGAGCTGAATATCTCCTACCCAGAGGCCAGAAAACGTATCCAACCAGTAAATAGCGGGAAACCTTCATACGCCCAGAAGGTTTCTGCTAAGTGCACTATCGGGACACAAACTGAGATGACTATTCCACCAAAAGAGTCATTCACCCCGATTGCACGCTATTTATTGAGTTCTCAAAAGCCCACCAAAAAAACACAGTCAGTTGCCACTCCTATATCCGTACCTCCTAGTGCTCCACCACTACCAAAACCAAGTGGTAAAGAGCCTGCAGTAAGAACAGAAACAATGGATGTAGAGAACAAGGAGGTACAGGATGAATCTGTCTTGGAACTCTTTGCGGAGGAAGAAATGGACACGGGACAGCGTCCATTCTTCCCCAAAAAAGATAAATCCAAGACTGACAAAAGTAAGCCCTCAGCACCTCGGAAGCCGCCTGATGGCGGCTTCCGAGGTGCTGAGGGCTTACGTACCCACCAAGCCAAAGTAATGGCTAAATTCCTACAATGGAATTGTCGTGGATTCCGGCGAAATACTGATGACATCAAGGCCCTCCTGCAAAAGCACGAGCCAGTTTGCTTTTGCTTGCAGGAGACTTATCTAAAGGCAAATGATGATCCCACATTGCATAACATCACAATCTTTCGTAAGGATAGAATTGCGGATGGTCCTGCTCATGGAGGAGTGGCTATCCTTGTGGGTAATCAGACCCCAGTTCAGCCCTTGCTAATTACAACCAGCATTGAGGCTGTTGCAATTCGCCTGACAGTGGGATTTTTATTAACTGTGTGCTCTATTTATTTGCCACCTGGGACTGACATCTCCCAGGAAGACCTTGATGATCTTGTATCGCAGTTGCCTCCCCCTTTCTTACTTCTCGGGGACTTTAACGGACATAACACCCTGTGGGGTAGTGCTAACATCAATGGAAGGGGTCGGGTCATAGAGCGTATGCTCAATGACAATGACCTTTCCTTTCTAAATACTGGAACAAACACCTTCTTCCACATGCCTACCCGTACCTTTTCTACCATTGATCTCTCTATCTGCTCCCCTTCTCTACTCCCTTCACTCACTTGGGAAGTGGAGGAGAATCCATTTGGAAGTGATCACTTCCCTGTGATAACCTTGTTACACAGCGGGAGACCATGTCTTCCCTTCAGGTTACCACGGTGGAAGATTGATCAGGCTGACTGGACTGCCTTCCAACATCAAGCAAATTTTGAACTCAGTACGGTCAGTCAGGAGCCGATCAATGATGCAGTAACGTACATCACAGAAATTATCGTCCAAGCAGCTGCGAATACTGTTCCAAAAACATCTACCCGGTTTCCACCATTTCCCAAACCTTGGTGGAATTCTCAATGCACAGCAGAAAAAAAGGCTCAAAACAAAGCGTGGGGGATATTCCGCCGATATCCTACCACGAACAATCTTATAGTGTTTAAACGTGCACGAGCCAAAGCACGCTACATCCGCCGTCAGAGTCAAAGGGAATCGTGGATCCGTTTTACATCATCTATTACCCAGTCTACCAACTCTAAGGTAGTCTGGGATAAAATCCGGAAAATGAAGGGAAAACATACATCCCACCCTACTTCAATCCTAGATTATAATGGATGCGCTATTGCAGATCCAACTGCAATAGCCAACTCTCTTGGGGAAACATTCTCTAAAATCTGTGCAACATCTTCTTATTCCCCAGAGTTCCTGGTCCTGAAACAAAAAATAGAAAAACAGGCACTTAATTTTAAGTGTAAGAGCGACTGTCCCTACAACAGGGAATTCACTATACATGAACTGAAAAGAGCCCTCACTCTTTCCAAAGCAAGTGCTGTTGGACCAGATGGCATCCATTATGATATGATTAAACATCTTTCACCAAAATCTATGGATTATCTGCACTTTCTGTATAACAGAATCTTTACCGAAGGGCAGTTTCCGGATTCCTGGCGCAAGGCAACCGTTCTTGCCTTCGCTAAACCAGGAAAGGATCCAAAAGTCACTAGAAATTATCGTCCCATTGCTCTGACTAGCTGTTTGTGCAAAATCCTGGAGAGAATGGTGAATTCTCGTTTAATCTGGTATTTAGAAACCAATGACCTTCTCTCCAACATCAAGTGCGGCTTCCGAAGGAACCGGTCCACTTTGGACCATCTTATTAGACTGGAAACATCCATCCGGGATGCTTTCCTAAAACGTGAACACTTGGTGTCGGTGTTCTTTGACATGGAGAAAGGGTATGACACAACTTGGAGATTTGGCATCTTAAAAGATCTGCACAGCCTAGGCCTTAGAGGGCATCTCCCCGTGTTTATTAAAAACTTTTTAGCCAATCGATCTTTCCAAGTTCGTGTGGGATCCTCACTCTCTCGCTCCTTTAGCCAAGAGGAGGGAGTACCACAAGGATCAGTATTAAGTGTCACGCTTTTCGCCATCAAAATAAATTCCATCACAGAACAACTTCCTCCAACTGTAAACAGTGCCCTCTATGTTGACGACTTTAGCATTTTTTGTCAGTCATGCAACATGAGGGTTATTGAAAGACAACTGCAGAAAGCCATTGACCGCCTCAACTCCTGGGCACTTGCAAATGGCTTCAGGTTCTCGCCGGAGAAGACCGTTTGCGTACATTTTTGTCGTAAGCGTAATCTTCATCCTGAACCTGAATTAATGCCCGGACAAAATGCTATTCCAGTAGCAGCGGACACAAAATTCTTGGGACTCGTATTTGATAAAAAGTTGACCTTTCTGCACCACATCCGTCAACTTCGCACAAAGTGCACACGCGGGCTTAATATTCTCCGCTCGCTCTCCTCTACATCTTGGGGAGCGGACCGATGCACGCTTCTTCGGCTTTACCGTGCACTTGTGCGATCCAAACTTGATTATGGGTCCCAGGTATATTCTTCAGCCAGAGACAGTGCCCTTCGATGGCTGGATCCTGTCCATCACCAGGCTCTTCGTATCGCTACTGGAGCATATAGAACATCTCCTGTCCAGAGTTTATACGTCGAAGCAAACGAACCACCGTTATCGCTTCGACGTAAGCAGTTGTGTCTAAACTACGCTTTTAAACTGAAATCCCTGCCAGACCATCCTACGTGGCTATCCGTGTTTGAGCCACGATGGGAAAATTTGTACAATACCCGTAAGACTGCTAATCGTCCTTTTGGTATTCGTCTCCAAGAGCTACTCATAGAACTTGATATCAAGGTAGACAACGTTGCCCAAACACCGAAGCAACCCCTTCCACCCTGGCATGCTCGTATTCCAATATGTGACTTGTCCCTTAAAAATTCGGGAAAGTCGGACACTCCATCATCGGTCTACCTGCAGCTTTATTCAGCACACGGAGCTGAACATTCTGACTTCGCGCCAGTTTACACAGACGGTTCGAAGTCAGAATCATATGTGGGATCTGCTGCTGTCTTTAGGGACACCACTACATCGGAGCAGATTCCCTCTGAATGCAGTATATTTACTGCAGAGCTGCACGCTATTGAGTTAGCTTTGGATCACATCAGTAAATTCCAAAACCAACGGTTCATTTTATATTCTGATTCTCTTAGTGTGTTACAGGCTTTAATAACCGTGAGATTTAATTCTCATCCAGTTCTGTCTAGCATTCAGCAGAAGATTCACTTCCTCCGTGAACGTGAATATGATATCCGCTTCTGCTGGATTCCTAGCCACATTGGGATTAAGGGAAATGATTTGGCTGACACCGCAGCCAAATCAGCAATTCCCAGAAATAATCGCTGCCTGTCAGTCCCCTATACAGACTACAGGCAAAGAATACTCGAGAAAATACACTCCCAATGGCAGGACTCGTGGAATAGACAGACTGGAAATAAACTATATCGTATAAAGCCTGTAATTGAACCGTGGCAGTCTAGTCTGCGCAGGAATCGTAAGGAGGAAGTTGTTCTTGCCCGGACCCGCATAGGACACAGTCATTTAACTCATTCATTTTTGCTGAGGGCTGATGACCCTCCTATGTGTGAGTCCTGTGGCACAGTTTTATCAATTAGACACATTTTAATCGAATGTCCAGTTTTTAGCAGTATCCGTCTTACCGCTTTTAATCATCTGACTGAGCCATATACACTCAGTCAGATTTTATCCGACAATGACAATGTGTCTGCTATTTTTAGATTTTTAAAGTCAATAAATATTTTTACTCGTTTATAAAATTTATATTTTCTTATACTTCTTGACATAGTGACCTAACTAATTAGGTCACTGAAAGTTTAAATTATTTTATAAATGACATGGTCTTGGCGCATTATAGCCTTAGTAGCTAATGCGCCAATAAAACCAAAACAAAACAAAACAAATCCAAACCATCCCACTTGGAACGGACTTTTCTCCCCTAAATGGATAAACCTATACCAAGCCTATCCATCAATAAATCCACCAACTGGGATACGTCTTTGCTCATTGCAGGCCGATTGGCAAATCGACTTTAGTAAAATACAGCCCACTGCCTCTCATGAAGTTCCACCTTGGACATACTATATACCACCGTGTGACTTTTCATTGACAGCATGGGGAAAACACACCTTATCCCAACAGAACGCACTGCAAATGTACACCGCACTGAGAACCCAGCACGGCCAGTACACACCAATTTACACAGACGGGTCTAAAACTAACAATCATGTTGGAGCAGCAGCAGTATTTCCCAACACAACTATATCCAAGAAACTCCCTTTAGAATGTAGCAGCTATACTGCAGAACTTTGTGCTATCCACATAGCCTTAAACTATGCACTCTCTAAAACCATATTGCACAGTGCTGTATATACAGACTCCATTAGTGCTATCCAAGCCATACAACGCAATACAAAAAATGATAACCCCTTACTTGGACAGATCTGGAATACTCTGACAAAGTTAAACCAGAAGAAACAACAAGTTCTGTTATATTGGATCCCTGGTCATGCTAGAATTTCTGGAAATGAACAGGCCGACCTAGCTGCCAAAACTGCTACCGACCCTATAGCCCAAGCCTTTACTACACCTGCATCTGACTACAAGTACATTATAAAGAAACAATGTATGGAACAATGGCAACGCATCTGGCAGAGTCAGGCCAATAACAAATTACTCGGCATTAAAAAAGATCTCAAACCATGGAAGTCTAGTATTCGTGAGAACCGTCATGAAGAAGTTGTATTAGCCCGATTACGAATAGGTCACACACACCTGACACATCTCTATCTACTTACAGCCGCTGATCCACCACGTTGCACAAACTGCAAAGCCCAACTTACAGTCCAACACATACTCATTGACTGCCCGATTTATAAAAATGAGCGTCAAACTTTATTTGCCTCTTTTTCAGCAACGAATTCTCCGAGCATTGCCCATCTTTTAGCAGATATGCCACATGTAGACAAAGTCTTCACTTTCCTTAAAGAGATAAAACTGTATAACACACTGTAAACGTTAACTGCAATATATAAAAAAAAAAAAAAAAAAGCACTAAACTTTACCAGAGTTAGGCGCATTATGGCCATGTTGCTCTTGCGCCGTAAAGCCCACACTCAAACAAACAAGCTGCTGAGCAGGCTATTCCAAAAACATCATCACACCTTCCAACACATCCAAAACCATGGTGGAATGAAGAATGTTCACACGCTAAAAGAGAGAGGAATAAAACCTGGAATAATTTCCGAAGATGTCCCACTACAGAGAACCTAGTAATATTCAAAAAGGCACGAGCGCGAGCCAGGTATGTTAGAAGAGCCAGTAGCAAAGCATCCTGGATAAAATTTGCATCCACTTTAACAAGTTCCACACCATCTCAAACTGTCTGGAATAAAATCAGCAAAATGAATGGCAGATACCAGATTAATCCACCTCCAATCCTAAACTGGAATGGACAAATCACCGCACAGCCTTCAGAAATAGCCAATGCACTGGACGAAACCTTTGCCAAAATATCAGCAACCACATCATATACTCCTAATTTTCAAATATACAAGGCAAAAATAGAAAAACACAAACTGAATTTTTCCACAAGAAATGACGAACAGTATAACCTTCCGTTAACTTTCCATGAATTAAGAACAGCTCTGTCGCAGACAAAGCAAAGCGCTGTAGGACCAGACCAAATTCACTACATGATGATAAAGGAACTTGACCACCAATCCCAAATGGCATTACTTGAACTGTTCAACAAAATCTTTCTAGAAAACCAGTTTCCAGATAGTTGGCATCACGTAATAATTCTGGCCTTCCCAAAACCGGGAAAGGATCTTTCTAATCCACGCAACTACCGTCCAATTGCTTTAACAAGTTGCCTAGGCAAAGTTATGGAAAAAATCATCAACGCTCGTTTAATGTGGTATTTGAACAGTAATAATCTTCTCAACTCAGCACAGCATGGTTTCAGGAAAAATCGCTCAACACTAGACCTACTTATAAAATTAGAAAACAGTATACGGAATGCCTTCATCCGAAAGGAACATCACGTCATGATCTGCTTTGATATAGAAAAAGCTTACGATACGGCATGGCGTTATGGAATCCTTCAAAACCTATACCTCCTTGGTTTACGTGGACATCTCCCTATATATATCCAAAATTTCTTGCAACACAGGACATTCCAAGTTAGGCTGCAGACAATCCTTTCAAAGGTTTTCATCCAAGAAGAAGGAGTGCCTCAAGGATCTGTGCTTAGCACGATCCTGTTCGCTATTAAAATAAATACAATAACCGAGCAAATTCCAAGAATCATTGACGCAGCTTTATATGTTGACGATTTCAGCATTTCATATCACTCTCAGAATATGCGAAGTATAGAACGGCAGCTACAAGGAACAGTAAACAAAATAAGCAAATGGGCTCAAACAAATGGCTTCCGGATTTCCACACAAAAAACTGCGTGCATACACTTCTATAGAAAACGAAACCTACACCCTGATCCTGAATTGAAACTTGACGGACATATTATCCCAGTAGTACCAAGCATAAGATTCTTAGGACTTCTTTTGGATAAGAAACTAACATTCCTTGATCACATTAAACAACTCCGGCTTTCTTGCTTAAAGAAATTAAACATTCTCAAAGTTCTTTCCGCAACAACTTGGGGAGCAGATCGACGTACACTTCTTAAACTTTATCGATCTATAGTTCGTGCCAAACTAGATTATGGAGCAGCTGTTTACGACTCTGCTAAACCAAGTGCTTTGAGATGGTTAGACCCCATACACCACAGTGCACTCCGTATAGCACTCGGCGCTTTTCGAACTTCACCTATACCAAGCCTTTATGCAGAAGCCCATGAACCTTCATTGGAGCTTAGACGACAAAACTTGTTATTGCACTATGCCGTCAAGATAAAATCTATCAGTGATCATCCCAATAGAGATTTTCTGTTTTCATATAACTGGGAAAACATATACCAAGCCCATCCACGGATGAATCGACCTGCCAACATCCGTCTGAAAGATTTACTACTAAGCCGAGAACTTGATTATGACAACGTAGCTGCTGTAATTACACAGACCATTCCACCATGGTGCATAGTTCAACCCATATATGATATGTACTTTCAAACCTGGGGGAAAAACCCCCTATCCAGACAAAACTACCAGCAGTTATATGCAGCATACAAAGAACAATATCCACATCACACCTGCATATATACAGATGGGTCTAAGTCAGGGACTTGTGTAGGCGCTGCAATTCATTTTGAGGATCATACCTTCATCCAACAACTCCCAAAAGAATGCAGTATTTTTACTGCTGAATTACAAGCCATTTCAATGGCTATAAACCAAATCAAACATAAACAGATAGCAAACAGCATTATTTTCACGGACTCATTTAGCTCTGTTACTGCCTTGCAGAACTCAAATACCAAAGGACACCCAATCCTACAACATATCCAAATTTCAATATCAAAGGTATTACAAACAAATCACAATATCAGAATCTGCTGGATCCCAGGCCACACAGGAATAACTGGAAACGAAAGAGCAGACAAAGCAGCAAAAGAAGCTTCCACATCTGATTATGCCTTTCATACAATTCCATATACAGATTACAAGTCCTTGATCCACCAAAGTAGTATAAAACAATGGGAAAAACACTGGCTAGATCAGACTAGCAACAAACGTCGCCTAATAAAAGAAACACTTCGACCATGGCCTACTAGCTTCCGATCGAATAGACAAGAAGAAGTGATCCTCGCTCGATTGCGAATCGGGCATACACATATGACTCACTGTTATCTACTCAGAGGTGAAAACCCCCCTCAATGCCAAAACTGTCAAGTTCCGCTAACTATACAACACTTCATGGTGAACTGTCCAAAATTTCATAGAGAACGTCAAAGAGCCTTTCAATCAATAATGAATAAACAAAACAATCTAATGCTTAAAACAATTTTAGATGACCGGCCAAATATAACCGAAGTTTTCTGCTTCCTTAAGTTAACTGGATACTCTCAAAACATATAAAATTAATAGTACACCTTTTATAGAGAAACTACACAAATATATATAGCAAAGTCTTGGTTCTGCCATAAACCACACGTAAAGTTAAAAAAAAAAAAAAAAAATGCTGTTATACAAAACTCTGCTACCTAGGCTAGGCGCATTATAGCCTAAGCTGCTCTTGCGCCAATAGCTTGCAAACAACAACAATAACAACAACAACCCCGTGGCGGGGCCGGAAATCTTGGCAAGTCCACTTGCCAAGGGCTAAAAGGAGCAATCATGGATAATACAGACCATAAGGATATTGAGAACGATAATCCAAAGAGACAAAAGACTGATCGGATGGAGCAACCTTGCCCGTCGTTCTTAATCATCCACTCCCTTACTAGTCAGCCCATGAATAAATTGTCTCCGTTTTTAATACAAAAACATCTGGAGGGTATTGCAGGATCTCCCAAGACGGTGAAGAGACTGCAATCAGGAGACTTACTAGTAGAAACCACCAACCACAGACATTCCGAGAAGCTGTTACAACTCACAAGCTTTGCTGGCATTCCAGTTAAAATATCTCCACACACAACCCTAAATTCATCTAAGGGTGTGATATCCAGTTGGGACTTATTGAACGTCACCGAGGAAGAAATAACCCAAGAGCTGCAGGGACAACACGTAATTGAAGCAAGACGAATAATGGTTAAAAAAGATAATGAACTTACACCTACAAGAAATATTATTCTCACCTTCAATACACCCAACTTACCCTCCTCTGTAAAAGCAGGTTATTTACTTTGCCGCATCCGACCTTACATTCCAAACCCTTTAAGGTGTTACAAATGCCAAAAGTATGGCCACTCACAAACTGTATGCAGAGGAGTTCCTGTCTGCCCCTGGCCCCGAGTGCCAAGCGATATTAGTGACCACAGCGCCTTTCCAGAGTGATTATCTAGTACGCTTAATTGTAAATACGTTTCTCCTGAGTTTCGAAAGTCCGATAACTCCTGAAGATTATAATTAAATAGATATATTCAAATACTATAACCTAGAAAGGAAAGCCACCTTTCTTTAATCCCTCTTTTTATTTTTAGTTATTACTAACCCTTTTCTTCGCTTGGGTCACTAGGCGGCACCGCTCTTGCCTCCACGTGGCGGGGCTGGTAACCTGGGAGAAAAAGACAATCTCCCGGGGCCAAAAAGAGCATATCATGAGTAAATCAAACTCAGACTTATCTGGGCTGCCAGACGCAACCCAGATATCAAAAAAGAAAGACAGTTCCACAGCAGGAACGGCAAAGCGCCAAAAAACTGAGCCAGAGACATATCCAATTCCAACCTATCTAATCATCCATTCAACTGGCGAGAATGCAGTTGGCAAACTCTCTCCCTTTAGAATTCAAAAGGAATTGGAAAGTAAAGCAGGATCTCCGAAATCCGTAAAAAGACTCAGATCAGGAGATATTCTCATTGAGACATCTAATACCAAACATTCTGAGCGACTTCTGAAAACAAATTTCTTTGCAGGTCTCCCAGTAACTGTAACACCCCACAGATCACTAAACACCTCTAAAGGAGTGATCTCAAACTGGGACTTACTAGATGTAACTGAAGAAGAAATGCTAGAAGAACTGAAAGAACAAGGAGTTATTCATGTCAAGAGAATCTCCACGAGAAAAGATGGTAATCTGATCCCTACCCGCAATCTGATCTTGACCTTTAACACACCGAATCGTCCATCATCTATTAAGGCCGGATATCTGGTATGTAATGTCAGACCATATGTCCCAAACCCGCTACGGTGTTTCCGATGCCAGAAGTATGGACATTCCCAAACAGCTTGCCGAGGAACCCCTACTTGCGCAAAGTGTGGTTCAATCGAACACGATTGCGAAAACTGTAATGCTCCTCAATCAGTATGTCCAAATTGCAAAAAGGATCATCCCGCTTATGCCAGAATATGCGAGCGCTGGAAAAGTGAGAAACTGATCCAGAAATATAAAACTGAGCATAATGTTTCTTACCAAGAAGCAAAAAGAATCATCTCACCACCATTTTATGCAGACAGACCTACGTATGCCCAAGCCACCAAAAAATTCCAATCAACCGGATCGCAAACTGAAATAACAGTACCTCCAAAACAGTCTTTCTCAAATTACGTAAAATCTTTGTACAGTGCAACTCAAACCCAAGCAGTCAATACACCAATTACCATACCACAAGAAAACATACACACTCCGGACGAAGGATTTAAAGAAAAACATATCCTAACTTCTAGTCACCAACAACAAATGGACACTAAAGAAAAATCAGCAGATGACCCTGTTCTTCAAATCTTTGTTGAAGAAGATATGGACACCGAAAGGCCTTCCTTCCCAAAAAAGGATAAAAACAAAAGTGAAAAACAGAAAACATCAACAACCCGAAAACGCTCAGAAAGTCTAATAAGAGATAAACAATGAACAGAATAATACAATGGAACTGTCGTGGATTCCGCGCCAATATCGATGACCTATACGATCTTTCCTGTAAATACTCACCAATATGTATCTGCCTTCAAGAAACTTATTTAAAACCACAAAATACACCAAAACTGTCTCATTATAACATTATTAGAAAAGACAGAACCAATCAGAATATCGCACATGGTGGCGTAGCTATTTTAACAAACCCACATATTCCTACCAAACAGGTCTCACTGAACTCTCCCCTCGAGGCAATAGCAGTCCGTATAGCTGCTGACATCCATATGACAATCTGCTCCTTATACATTCCACCAAGCTATACCTTCCAGCAAAATGATCTCAACAATCTTATAGCTCAACTCCCAACACCTTTCCTCATTCTGGGAGACTTAAATGGTCATCACACTCTTTGGGGTAACAGCAACATCGACCAAAGAGGAAAACTAATTGAATAGTGTCTTGACAATAACAACCTCCTTCTTCTAAATGACGGTTCACCTACATACGTTCACCTTCCTTCAGGAACAAGCACTGCAATAGATTTGTCTATCTGTTCTGCGGCCCCGGGTGCCAAGCGATTGTGACTGAGCGATTTATCTGTACTTCCAGTGCGATTTCTATAAAGCGATTTACAGTTCCTTTTTGTCCTTATCGTTAAAAAATCTATTCATTTTATAACAGCTCTCGTAACAAAAGTCCCTGTACAGAGCAAGGAAGGAAAGCCACCTTTCTTTTTTCTCATAGTATATTACTAATACCTACTAATCTTCGCTTGGTCACACCAGGCACTGCTCCTGCCTCCCCGTGGCGGGGCCGGAAATCTTGGCAGAAAAGTCTCTCTGCCAAGGGCTAAAAGGAGCAAAGATGGACCATACCAACACTGACTCTTGTGGGATCAATGCCCCATCACATTCTAGAGAGCAGGAAGATTACAACCCTTCCTTTGCTAAGAGACAAAAGAAGGATACAGACCAGAATATCTGGCCTCATTTCCTCATTATACATTCTTTGACTGACCAGCCAGTCAGCAAGCTTTCTCCTTTTCTGATTCAGAAAAGTTTAGAGAACGTCGCTGGCTCACCAAAAATGGTTCGCAGACTAAAATCAGGTGACCTGCGTGTTGAAACAACACAATCCAAGCATTCTGACAAGCTACTTAAATTGAAAACACTTGGAGGAACTCCTATAGAAGTGTCACCTCATGCCACCTTAAACTACTCAAAAGGAGTTATAACAGAATGGGATCTTTTACATGTATCCGAGGAAGAAATTAAACAAGAGCTTTCAGAACAAAATGTTATTCAGGTAAAAAGAATACTAATCAAAAAGGATGGTTCACTACTTCCAACCAGAAACATTATACTAACTTTCAACTTGCCAAATCCACCAACATCTGTAAAAGCCGGATACTTGAACTGTCATGTCCGACCATATATACCGAACCCAATCAGATGTTATAAATGTCAAAAATTTGGACATTCACAGACAGTATGTCGAGGGACTGCTGTATGTGCTTCATGTGGATCTAAAGATCATACCCATACCGAATGTTCTGCACAAATCTTACAGTGTCCAAACTGTAGAGGCAATCATTCCGCTTACTCCAAAGACTGTGAAACATGGAAAAAAGAAAAACTGATTCAGAAGTATAAAACCGAGCACAAAGTCTCCTACCCTGAGGCAAAGAAACAAATATCACCAACTGCAATAACACGCTCATATGCAGCAACTGTCCAACAGCATAAACAGATAACTGTTGTCACCACCACTACCACTTCAGTTCAAACCAACGTTACAATCCCTCCAAACATCTCTATTTCTGATTGGGCTCGCTCAATCCTAGCTCCATCGGCAAAATCATCTTCAATTTCAACTTCTAATCAAGCCATAAATACACCTGTTACAATTCCTCCAATGCCTTCCACGTCACGGCCAACCATAAATACTAAAAACATAGATATAGATGACAAACTTCCTGTCCATGATCATATGGATACATGTGAAAAAGAAGTCCCGGAAGAACCAATCTTAGAGATACATGCTGAGGAAGAGATGGATGTTCGCCCAATCTTTCCCAGAAAAGAGAAAAAGCCTGAGCGATCCAAGCAAACACCTACTCGTAAAAAGTCAGAAACAAATACAACTACAAAGCCAATATAATGCGCACAATAATACAGTGGAATTGTCGAGGTTTCCGCAGTAACATTGATGACATTCGCAGCCTAATCGACAAATATCACCCTGTAGGTATATGTCTTCAAGAAACTAACCTAACTCCCCAAGTAAATACAGCAGTGAACCGTTACGGTACCTATAGACAAGACCGATGCCTTTCCTGTGGAGCTCATGGTGGAGTGGCAATTCTAATTGACTCCAAAATTCCATGTAAACGCCTCCAACTACAAACATCTTTGGAAGCAGTTGCAGTACGAGTCTCAATCCAGTTTACTTTTTCACTGGTCTCACTCTACCTTTCCCCAAATCAAGAGTATGCATATTCAGACCTAGAAGCATTAGTAACCCAGCTACCACCCCCGGTCTGTATCATGGGAGATTTAAACGGACACCATCCCATGTGGGGATCCCGTCACCAAGACAAACGGGGTAAATTGATTGAGAAATTATTGGAAGAGCAAAATCTCTCTCTCCTTAATACTGGAATTGAGACATACATCCATTTGCCCACTGGAACAGCCTCTGCAATTGACATTTCCATATGTTCACCTGTCCTATATCCACTGATTGAATGGACAATCTTGAAAAATCCTCTTAATAGTGACCATTTTCCAGTGGTCTGCAAAATATTAATAAATGATGTTACACATCACGATGGTGAAAAAAGATGGATGTTTCATAAAGCTGACTGGACAAAATATAAAACAATCGCAGCAATGGATGAACAAATAATCACCACTCAGCCCATAGACAATGCTACAGCTCATGTCACAAACCAAATTTTAATAGCAGCTGAAGCTACAGTTCCTCGGTCATCTGGAAAATATCATAAACACGACACAGCGTGGTGGAATGAAGAATGCAGGATAGCCAAAAGAGAGAAGAATAAGGCTTGGAATCTCTTCCGAAAGTATCCCATTTCCATCAACCTCATAAATTTTAAGAAAGCTAGAGCCAGAGCTAGATATATCCAGCGTAAAAGTAGAAAGGATTCATGGATACGATTCGCCTCCACAATTAATAAAAATACAGATACCCGTGTCATATGGAACAAAATCAGAAGACTTAATGGGAAATTTCTTTCAGTTCCAACTCCACTAATAATCTGGAATGGACAGGAAATAACTAACACCAAGGAAATCGCAAACTTACTTGCAACTACTTTTGCAAATATATCAGCAGTATCGGCATATACCCCATCCTTTCAGAAAACGAAAACTGTAGCTGAAAAATACAGACTAAACTTTAATACCAGACAACAACTCCCATATAACCAACCTTTCAACATAGAAGAATTGCAAAAAGCTCTGGCTAAGTCTAGGAAGAGTGCAGCAGGACCTGATGGAGTTCACTATGAAATGATCCAACAACTTAATCAAAAATCCCTAAAGGCTTTGCTTATGCTATACAACAGAATTTACATGGAAAACTACTATCCAAATTCCTGGCTTCACTCCACTGTAATTGCCTTTCCTAAACCTGGCAAAGATCATACGATTCCCACAAGTTATCGTCCAATAGCACTAACAAGTTGCCTTGGGAAAATCCTCGAGAGAATGGTGAACAACAGATTAACCTGGTTTTTAGAAACATATAATGTACTTAACATAAATCAATACGGTTTTCGTAAAAATAGATCTTCTCTAGATCCCATGATAAAAGCAGAAGCAAATATCCGAAATGCTTTTCTAAGGAATGAGCATCTAATAATGATCAGTCTCGACATAGAAAAGGCCTTTGATACTACCTGGCGATACGGCGTTCTTAAAGATCTCCACAGCATTGGTTTGCGAGGCAACTTACCGCTCTTAGTAAAAAAATTTCCTGAAAGTCAGAACCTTCCAAGTAAAATATCAAAACAATCTGTCACAAATATATTCTCAGGAAGAAGGAGTTCCTCAGGGCTCAGTACTGAGTGCAACCTTGTTTTCAATCAAAATAAATTCTATTACAAAAGACTTGCCAAAAACAGTGGAAACATTCCTATATGCAGATGATGTTACTATTTCGTGCCATTCACAAATATCCACCATGCCCTTCTGTGATCCTCGAGCATAACGGATGTCCAATTGCAGATCGAACTGCAGTAGCAAATACTCTAGGGGAAACATTTGCAAAAATATCTGCAATAACATCTTTTCCCGCAGAGTTTTTGGCCCTGAAAGAGAAAAATGAGAAAAACCCCCTGAACTTCTATTCAAAAGGGCTTGAATCGTATAACAAGCCCTTTTCACAGGAGGAGGAGTTAAATGCTGCACTCTTTCTCACGCACGCAAGTGCTGTGGGGCCCGATGACATCCACTACGAAATGGTAAAACACCTCACACCACAATGTAAGGATCACCTTTTAATTCTGTTTAACAGAATTTTTCTTAATAAACAATTTCCGGACTCCTGGCGGAAAGCAATCGTCCTTGCCTTCCCAAAACCAGGAAAGGATCCTAGAAATCCAAGTAATTATCGTCCTATTGCTCTGACAAGCTGTTTGTGCAAAGTCCTGGAAAGAATGGTTAATGCACGCCTTGTATGGTATTTAGAAACAAATGGTCTGCTTTCCAGGACACAGTGCGGCTTCCGAAGAAATCGATCCACTCTGGATCATTTAATCCGATTGGAAACGTCCATTCGTGACGCTTTTATTAAATCCGAGCATTTGGTAGCAGTTTTCTTTGATATTGAAAAAGCGTACGACACAGCCTGGCGATTTGGAATTTTAAAAGACCTCTATAACTTTGGTCTTAGAGGTAACCTTCCTGTTTTTATTAAAAACTTTCTTTCGAATCGCCAGTTTCAAGTCCGTTTAGGATCCACCCTCTCTCGAGTTTTCTCTCAGGAAGAGGGAGTCCCACAAGGATCCGTTCTAAGTGTTACGCTTTTCGCAATCAAAATAAACTCTATCACAGAACAACTTCCACCCACTGTAAACAATGCCCTCTATGTAGACGACTTTGCCATATTTTGCAATTCATGCAATATGAGGGTCATTGAAAGGCAACTGCAGAAAACCATTGATCGTCTCACAGCTTGGTCTTTGGCTAATGGGTTCAGATTTTCATCACAGAAGACCGTTTGTGTACACTTCTGTCGCAAACGTAATCTTCATCCTGAACCGGATTTAAGGCTTGGGCAAAACAACATCCCAGTCGTAGCAGAAGTCAAATTCCTTGGACTTATCTTCGACAAAAAGCTGACATTTGTTCAACATATTCGTCAGCTTAGGACAAGGTGTGTTAAAGGGCTTAACATCCTTCGTGCCCTTTCGTCAACATCATGGGGCGCAGATCGCTCTACTCTTCTTCGTCTTTACCGAGCCCTTGTCCGTTCTAAACTCGATTATGGGTCCCAGGTATATGGATCTGCTAGAGATAGTGCACTTCGGTGGTTAAATCCAGTTCACCATCAGGCCATTCGGATAGCCACAGGAGCATTTCGCACATCTCCAGTCCAAAGCCTTTACGTCGAAGCAAATGAACCATCCCTATCTTTTCGACGTAAGCAGTTGTCTTTACATTACACCTTTAAATTGAAAGCCCTGCCTGATCATCCCACATGGACATCAGTTTTTGAGCCCCGTTGGGAAAATCTCTATAACACCCGTCGGACTGCCAACAGACCTTTTGGTATTCGGATGCAAGGGCTATTAAATGAACTAAACGTGACGGTAAACAATGTTGCCCAGTCACCAAGGCAACTCCTTCCACCCTGGTATGCACATTTGCCAATGTGCGACTTCTCTCTCAAGATCATGGAGAAGGCTAATACACCGGCGGCCGTCTATCAGCAACTCTTCGCATCGCATAGAGAGCAGTACTCTGACTTTCTGCCAGTCTATACAGATGGCTCAAAGTCAGAATCTTATGTGGGATCTGCTGTTGTATTTCCTCAGAAGACATTATCATTCAAGATCCCACGAGAAGCTAGCATTTATACTGCAGAGTTGCATGCAATTGAAATAGCCCTTGAGTTCATTATAAATAGCGATTACCAAAGGTACATGGTTTACTGTGATTCATTGAGCGTATTACAGGCTCTAGTGTCGATGAGGTACAACTCTCATCCGGTCCTGTCACGGATCCGGCAGATGCTATGTTCTGCCTTTGAATCAGAATTTGACATTCGCTTCTGCTGGATCCCAAGCCACATTGGGATCCGGGGAAATGAATTAGCTGATACTGCTGCCAAATCAGCCATTTCCCTGGATAGTCATTGCCTGTCAGTCCCCTATACAGACTACAGGCAAATAATACGATGTAAATTATACTCCCAATGGCAAGACTCTTGGCACGAACAGACCGCGAATAAACTACAGCGTATTAAGCCTGTAATCATGCAATGGCAGTCCAGTGTACGCAGGGTCCGAAAAGAGGAAGTTGTTCTTGCTCGGCTCCGCATAGGTCATAGCCATCTAACACACTCCTTTTTGCTGAGGGCGGATGGCCCACCTATGTGTGAGACGTGTAACGTCATTTTAACTATCTCTCACGTTTTTATTGAATGTCCTGTTTTTAGACAATCTTTTTCTAGCAGTTTTAGTAATCTGGCTGAACCCTTTACACTCGGTCAGATCTTAGGTGACAGAGACAACATGTCTGACGTTTTTAATTTTTTACAATCGATCAATTTATACACAAAGATTTAAGTTTATATTTTATACCTTTTATTTAACCTTTAACCACTGTATCATTTTTACCTTTTTGACACGGTAGCCTGTTCTAAGGCTGACCAATATTTTTGTATTAGTTTTATTCTTTGATTTGGCGCATTATGGCCATAGCTGCCAATGCGCCATTAAAAACCAAACCAAACCAAAGCCATTCACAAAACATGAAAATGATTGAAAGGCAGTTACAAAGCGCAGTAAAAAAAATAGAATTATGGACTAAAAACAATGGCTATAGAATATCACAACAAAAAACAATGGCTATACATTTCTGTAGAAAGCGAAAAATGCACCCAGATCCAGAAATAAGACTAGAAAACCAGCTGATACCGCTAGCAAATAGTATACGTTTCCTTGGCCTCATTCTAGATAAAAAACTTAACTTTTTGGATCACATCAAATGCCTCCGAATAACCTGTCAAAAAAAACTAAATATCCTCAAAGTTCTTTCTGCAATGAAGTGGGGAGCTGATCGGTTCACACTACTTCACCTATACCATGCTATAATCAGATCAAGACTAGACTATGGAGCCCCTGTGTATAGTTCTTGTAGACCAAGTGTCATCAAATGGCTCGATACCATACATCATAGTGCCTTACGAATCTCCTTAGGGGCATACAGAACATCACCAGTCCAAAGTTTATATGCAGAGGCCCACGAACCCTCACTATATCTCCGGAGGCAAATGCTGCTATTAAACTATGCAATTAAAATCCGAAGTCTTCCTCATCATCCTACTTGGCAGTATCTTTTTAACCCACAGTGGGAAATTCTCTACAACAATAAACCTACAGTAAATAAACCAGCTGGAATACGACTAAAAGAAATTGTTTCAAAATGGGGCCTAAGTTTTGACAACATACATGAGGATAATAGGATAAGTATTCCACCATGGTTCACTTTCACGCCTAACTGTGACACTTATTTCCAACAATGGGGAAAAAGCACTCTTGCAAATGTCAACATAAAACAGATGCATGCAGCCCACTCATCACAGTTCCCTGAATACCTTCATATATATACAGATGGCTCTAAAACAGACACCAAAGTTGGTGCTGCAGTGGTATTTTCACAGACTGTTATCTCACAGCAACTCCCAAACCAATGCAGCAGCTATTCTGCCGAGCTATTCGCCATACTAATGGCCTTAAAATACATAGCAACTTCCCCGCATCTGAAACATCTCATATACACAGATTCATTGAGTGCAATACACGCTCTGCAACAAAGGCAGACTCCATCGCATCCCATTCTTCATCAGATACAAACTCATCTTGTGAAACTCAAAAGTAAAATGAGGCAAGTAAAATTCTGTTGGATTCCAGGACATACAGGCATTGAAGGTAATGAAAGAGCCGATAGAGCAGCAAAGAATCCTACAAACACAGACCTAAAGCTTTACAAAGTTCCACATTTCGATTACAGGCCTATTATAAAAAAAATTCTCCATACTCAGTGGTCACAAATGTGGCAAAATGAATCAAATAATAAACTGTTTCAAATAAAACATGAACTTCAGCCATGGAAATCGAGTCTTCGTAAAAATCGGCACGAAGAAGTCATTTTAACGAGACTGCGCATTGGACATACTCATCTCACGCACTTTCACTTACTCACCAAAGCAAACCCCCCAGAATGTTTTCACTGTTCTTGTCAACTCACTGTAAAACATTTCCTCATAGAATGTCCACAATACCACATGGCGCGACAGTCAGCCTTCCATCTCCCTATAAATTTCCAAGATCCTCTGACCTTATCACAAATCCTAGGCGATAACTCCAACATTGAAAATATATTCACTTATTTAAAATTAATAGGATATTTTGACCAGATATAAATCACATTTAAGAAATATAAACTTCCTTGTCACATAAACATTAATAGATAGGCGCAATATGGTCAAAGTTGCTTTTGCGCCAAAAAACCCTACAACAACAACAACAACAATCTGTTCTGCAACCTTATATCCTATTCTAAAGTGGACGGTAAACAACGATCCGCTACATAGCGATCATTTCCCCATAATAATTGATTGTTATTTGTTATTTGGTTTTTTTTTAGGAGCATTAGCAACTAAGGCCATATTGCTCCGGGATATGCGGTGGTCATTTCCCTGACCTTTCCGCATCCTCCGTATTTGGTGGTGACGGGCTTGAACCCCGGTCTAATCAAGAAGCGTGTGCTATGCACTGCTGCTCCTTCCCACCTGGCTACGGAGTCGCCCCATAATAATTGAATTACTTAATAAGCCCCCTCATCATCCTACCAAAATTCCGCATTGGCTTACTGATAAAGCAGATTGGCAGTCCTATAAAAAATTAATCAAGCTTGATCCCGAAATAATCCAAAATTCCACAACTGATGAAGCAGTTGACTATGTCACCAAAATGATATTACATGCAGCAGAACAAACCGTACCGAAATCCTCATCAAAATTACCGATTCATCCAAAAACCTGGTGGAGTGATGAATGCCTTGTGGCTAAAAAAATGCAAAGCAAAGCTTGGAATTCTTTTCGCCGGAGTCCAACTACAACCAATCTCATTCAATATAAGCGTGCTAGAGCAAGAGCGAGATATGTTAGACGCTGCAATAAAAAGGCTGCTTGGATCCGCTTCACTTCGACTATTAATCAAGCAATGCCTACACATAAAATTTGGAAAGCAATCAGAAAAATGAGTGGCAAATATAAACCGATACCCCTACCCATCATGGAATGGAGAGGGCAGAATGTAAATGATCCTGCTGGAATTGCCAATATACTAGGTGAAACCTTTGCAAAAACATCAGCAATAGAAAATTATACACCGACCTTCAGAAGATTAAAAACAAGTTTAGAAAAACAAAAGTTAAACTTCCCTTCAAAAGGAGATGAACAATACAATTTACCTTTTACCATTCACGAATTACATAGAGCTTTGTCAACATCTAGACGCAGTGCTGTAGGACCAGATAACATTCACTATTCCATGATTCAGGAACTAAGTACCGAATCATTACAGTTACTTCTTCATCTATTCAACAGACTCTTCCTGGAAGATAAATTTCCTAATCAATGGCATCACGCTACGGTCCTTGCCTTCCCTAAACCAGGTAAAGACCCTACAAATCCCACTCATTATAGACCAATCGCCTTGACCAGTTGCATTTGCAAAATTCTCGAAAAGATGGTGAACCGCCGACTGATCTGGTACCTTGAAAATCTCAATCTGCTACATTCTGCACAATACGGTGTCCGACAAAACAGATCTACACTAGATATACTAGTCAGACTAGAGAATTCCATCCGTAATGCATTCCTCAGATCGGAATACCATGTGTTAGTCTGCTTTGACATCAGTAAGGCATATGATTCCACGTGGAAGTATGGAATACTCCGTGAATTACATCGTCATGGACTTCGGGGTAACCTCCCGATTTTCATACAGAATTTCCTATGCAAGCGTACATTCCAGGTTCGATTCAAAACCTCACTGTCCCAAGTATTTTCCCAAGAAGAAGGAGTTCCTCAAGGCTCTGTACTCAGTGCTTCACTTTTTATAATTGCAATAAACTCCATTGCCGGACAAATTCCAGACACTGTTGATAAAGCACTGTTTGTAGACGATCTTAGTATTTGGTGTCATGCTAAAAATATGAATACTATTGAGAGACAGTTGCAAGTGGCAATAAATAAGATCTGTTCATGGGCTCAGACTAATGGATTTCAACTTTGTCCAGAAAAAACATTTTGCATCCATTTTTGCCGCCAACGCAAACTCCATCCCAATCTGGAGCTACAACTGAATCGCCAACAAATAACAGTTCATCCCAGCATACGGTTCTTAGGAATCACTTTAGACCATAAACTCACTTTCGTTGAGCACATCAAAAGACTAAGAACATCATGTCAACAAAAACTAAATATCATCCGGGTTCTCTCTGCAACCAAAAGGGGAGCTGATCGCCTTACTTTATTACGGTTATATAGAGCATTAATAAGATCGAAACTTGACTACGGAGCACCAGTCTATAGTTCAGCAAGACCTAGTGCCCTTCGCTGGCTTGACCCTATCCATCATAGTGGAATACGTGTTGCTTTAGGGGCATATCGCACGTCTCCAACACATAGCTTATATGCTGAAGCACACGAACCTCCTCTCTCGATCAGGCGACAACAACTGATACTACGATACGCCTATAAAATTAGGTCTATGCCAGAACATCCAAACTGGCAGATACTCTTCTCACCACAGCACACCAGGTTATACCAAAACCGCCCAAATGCTAATCGTCCTTTGGGTATGAGAATAAAACTCCTCTTAGAAGAACTAAATTTAACCTTAGACAATGTGGCACATAACCTCCCATCCTCTCTTGCTCCTTGGAATATCATTCCACCCTCATGTGACTTACATCTGCATGAATGGAATAAATCTACATTGCATAGAGAAAACTTCTTGCAACTATACCATGCAGTAATGGACCAGTTTCCCAGCTTTTCCATAGTACATACGGATGGATCAAAGAATGATGTCCACGTTGGAATCGCCGTAGTTTTTCAAAACATCACATTAGCTTATCAATTACCACGTGATTTCAGTATATTTTCCGCCGAACTAATAGCAATTCAGGTTGCACTGAATCATATTGAGTCTTCTGATATTAGCAACAGCATTATTTTCACTGATTCTTTAAGTGCACTTCAAGCACTAAAAAATACCATGAACATCACCCACCTAGTTGTGAAAAGAATAGTCAGCTCTCTACATTCCTTATCAGAACTTGGGAAAAACATACACTTCTGCTGGGTCCCTGGACATATGGGAATTCCTGGTAATGAACTAGCGGACAATGCTGCCAAATTAGCCCACCTACCACCCGAGAAAGAGTGGAAAGTGCCTCATCAAGACTATCGACCAATAATCCAGGAAAAATGCATGTGCCAATGGCAGTTATCATGGGAAAATCAACCTAACAATAAGCTTCGAAGTATCAAGCCAAACCTTGAGCGATGGCCTTCCAGTTTCAGTTCAATCCGACATCAGGAGGTAATTTTGGCTCGCCTGCGAATAGGACACACAAATATTACACATGGTTATCTTTTAAGAGGAGAAATACCCCCTCAATGTCATCACTGTAACACAATGCTCTCAGTGAAACACATTCTGGTCGAATGCACAAAATATACAAGAGAACGCCAGAAACTTTGCACTTCAGCCACAACAAAAGATCCTACACTTACCTCACTTTTAAACAATGAAACGAATGCCTCAAGCATTTATAACTTTCTCAAGATGATTAAAGTGTACCACCTCCTTTAGGAAAAAAAATAAATAAATAAATAAATAAATAATAATAATAATTACTTGTTCCTTTTTTCCATTTCCTCTATTTGAGAAGAAATGGCATGCATAATTACCTTATGTATGGCGCACTATGGCCATAGTTGCCGATGCGCCCAATAAATCCCGAAACAAACAAACAAACAAACAAACAAACCTGTCTGCCCTAATTGTGGATCCTCAGATCACATACAAAGTAACTGTACAGCTACAAAAATGACCTGCCCAAATTGCAAAGGTGACCATCCTGAATATTCAAAGACATGTGAAAAGTGGAAAACGGAGAAAAAAATAGTAAAATACAAGGTTGAGAACAAAGTAAGTTACCCAGAAGCGAGAAAATTAGTAGCTCCTACTATAACCAAAAATATGACCTATGCCAATGCTGTAAAAAAATTTCAGACAGTCTCCACTCAAACTGATGTAACAGTTCCCACTAACAAATCAATTTCTGACTGGGCTAGAAATGTTCTTTCTAAGCAACAATCCAAGTTCTCTGACCAGGCAAATAATACCCCTCTGACAATACCAGTGGCATCTCCTGCTCCAGTCATAGATACCATATCTCATAGTTTAAACACAAATGTAGTAAAAAATTTTCGAGATACAACCATGGACACAGATGGCACACCCATACAGGAAGATCCCCTTCTAGAACTCCATGCAGAAGAAGAAGTGGACACAGGTCGGCCAGTTTTCTCCAAAAAAGATAAATCTAAATTAGAACGTCATAAGCCAGTAACCTTCAAAAAGCAGTCAGATACATCTCCATCAATCAAACACAAATAATGCCTTGTATTTTACAATGGAATTGCAGAGGCTTTCGTTGCAACACAGATGATATCTGTGATCTAATTAACCGATATTCTCCAGTTGCCCTTTGTCTTCAGGAAACCTACCTAACCTCGCAAATTTCTCCTTCAATAAAAAACTATTGTCTTTATCGAAGAGATCGTAATACAGCAAATGCTGCCCATGGTGGTGTAGCAATCTTAATAAATTCAAAGATCCCAACTAAACATATTCCACTTCAAACTGACATAGAAGCTGTTGCTGTTCGTATAACTCTCCATATTTCAATAACACTGGTCTCAATATACCTACCACCAAACCATACTTACTGTTTAAAAGATCTTGAAGATCTACTCATACAGATACCTCCACCTCTCTGTATATTAGGGGATTTTAATGGACACCACCCCTTATGGGGCGGTCCTAAACTAGACACACGTGGTCGACTCGTTGAAAGCTTTCTAGAGTCACAAAACCTCACCTTACTCAATACTGGTGCGCACACTCACATACAACTCCCAACTGGACACACCTCAGCAATAGATCTCTCAATTTGTTCTCCAATACTCCTCCCAACTATAGAGTGGTATGTTTTAAATGATCCTATGGGCAGTGACCACCTTCCAATCATATGCAATTTTTTAATATCACAGTCTCCTCCAAACAAACTCCGCAGGAAATGGAAATTTGTTCGTGCAAACTGGGCAAAATTTCGATCATCAATCTCTCTTGACGAGGAAAAAATCCAGCTCCAGAATATTGACAATGTAACAGATTACATCACATCACATCTCCTAAAAGTGGCCAAGGACACAATACCATTATCAAATCCCCCTGGTCGCAAACATTATAATTACTGGTGGAATGATGAATGCACAAAAGCAAAGAAAGCAAAAATCAAAGCCTGGAATTTATTTCGGCAATGTCCAACCACAAACAATCTCATTAATTATAAGAAGCTAAGAGCAAAAGCACGATTTGTACAAAGGCAAGCCAAGAAAGAATCCTGGACCCGTTTTGCATCGACCTTTAACAGAAACACTGATCCGAAAACTATATGGAAAAAAATTAGACAGTTATCTGGTAAGTTTCCTACTATACCTTCTCCAATCCTCTCCTGGAAAGGGCAAGATCTATCTAGTTCCTTAGATATTGCTAATGCTTTGGGCAATACCTTTGCTGAAATATCAGCGGCATCAGCATATTCTTCGTCATTCCAACGAATTAAAAAAACTAGAGAAAAGCATGCCATAAAATCTCAAACCGCACATACTCTTCCATATAACAAACCTCTCCAACACTCTGAACTTCTGCATGCCATTAGAACAGCCCAAAATGGTGCGGCCGGGCCAGATGGGATTTATTATGTCATGCTTCAACATCTCGATGACAAAGCTTTAAGCCTGCTTCTGATTTTTTACAATCGTATATTTTTAGAAAATGTTTTTCCAACTTCTTGGCATCACTCTACTGTTTTGGCATTCCTAAAACCTGGAAAAGATCCAACTAACCCCTATAGCTATAGACCGATCTCTCTCTCAAGCTGTCTGAGCAAAATCCTTGAAAAAATTGTCCACAGAAGACTCGTATGGATCATTGAGTCACAACATCTAATGAGCCATAGCCAATATGGCTTTCGTAAAAATAGGTCATGCTTAGATCTTATGGTCAAGGCTGAATTCGCCATTCGAAATGCCTTTGTTAAACGTGAACATCTTGTAATGGTTTCAATAGATATCGAGAAGGCTTTTGACATTACCTGGCGGCATGGCATACTCAGTGATCTTTACTCTCTTGGTCTGCGAGGCAACGTTCCTATATTTGTCCAGAACTTCCTACGTACTAGATCGTTTCAAGTTCAGTACCAACATGCCCTCTCTAAAACATTTATACAGAAAGAAGGAGTACCACAGGGATCAGTACTGAGTGCCACTTTGTTTGCTCTTAGAATAGATTCCATCACCAATCAGCTTCCAAATACAGTTGAGACCTACCTTTATGCAGATGATCTTTCCATCTCCTGCCATTCCCAAAACATGAGGTCTATTGAACGACAGCTCCAGATATCACTTAATAAAATACAACAGTGGGCCAGCCTCAATGGCTATCGACTATCGCAGCAGAAAACAGTTGCCATCCATTTTTGTAGACAGCGCAAACTTCATCCGGATCCTGAACTTCAAATTTATAATGTCTCCATCCCGGTCACTAATAGCATCAGATTTCTAGGATTAACACTTGATAATAAGTTAAATTTTATAGACCACATAAAAAATGTACGTACTTCCTGTCTAAAAAAGTTAAATATACTCAGAGCTTTATCCTCCCAAACATGGGGCGCAGATCGTACATCTCTGCTTCGGA
Source organism: Mastigoproctus giganteus (assembly GCF_048544385.1). Lineage (NCBI taxonomy): Eukaryota > Metazoa > Arthropoda > Arachnida > Uropygi > Thelyphonidae > Mastigoproctus > Mastigoproctus giganteus. Next base: position 124,957,336 of record NC_143586.1, read on the forward strand.
TATATCGGGCATTAATCAGATCCCGTCTTGATTACGGAGCTCCCATCTATGATTCAGCCAGATTGAGTGCATTACGCTGGCTTGATCCAATTCAACACAGTGCCTTGAGACTTTCACTCGGTGCCTTCAGAACATCACCAGAACATAGTCTCTACATTGATGCCCATGAACCCCCACTAACTTTACGTAGGAAGACACTGCTATTGAAGTATGCTGTCAAGATACAAAGCTGTGCCATGCATCCGACTCAGTCATACCTGTTCAATACACCATTAGAAAACCTTTTCAGAAATAAACCAAGCATAGTAAAGCCAGCTGGTCTTCGCCTTCTTGAACTGATGCAAATTTGGAATGTTTCCATCCTTTCCGTACAACAGACAACTTGTACTCAACCACCATGGGTTCCACCTCCTATACCGACCTGTGACACTTACCTCTCTCAATGGGGAAAGAACATTTTACAAACATCAAATATCAAACAACTTCACGAAGCTCACACTCAAAGATACTTTGACTTTTTTACAATTTATACAGACGGCTCTAAATCTAATTCAAACGTCGGAGCGGCTGCAGTGTTTCCAAATACCGTTATTTCAGCATCCTTGCCATCTGAATTCAGTATCTTCTCAGCTGAATTATATGCAATCAAACTAGCTTTACAGAATCTCTCTTCTGACTGTGCTTTAAAATCTGTTATTTATACTGATTCCCTCAGCTCAATTTTGGCTTTATGTAACCCCTTAGATAAAGTACACCCTGTTCTAGATGAAATAAAAAGCATATTACTACAAATTGAAGAACGCAATCAACTGGTCACCTTCTGCTGGATTCCAGCTCATTCTGGCATTTTGGGCAACGAACTGGCTGATAAAGCCGCAAAAAATCCAACTAGCTTCGACTTAACTGGTATCCCTGTTCCGCCATCAGATTATGCATTAATCATTCAGGCTGCATGCCTGTCAAAATGGACAGCAATATGGCACTCTCAAATTAATAATAAACTCTTTCAATTTAAACATGATCCAAAAATTTGGCGCTCCAGTGTCCGCACATCAAGACGAGAAGAGGTAGTCCTTTCAAGGGTAAGAATAGGCCATACTTATCTGACCCACCTTTATTTACTCACAGGGAATGTCCCGCCACAGTGTCCACTTTGTAATATAAATCTGAGTATTAAACACATTCTCATTGACTGCCCTTACTATGAACAACACAGAACTTCAACCCTGCTATCACTGGTTAATTTTCGTAGACCAATAACTTTAGAGAATCTCATTGGAGATGATGCAGATATTTCCGAATTTTTCAACTTCATAAAGCAAACAGGACTTTTTAATCAATTCTGAATTTATGAAACCTTTTCATCTCTTTTATAATAAATGAATAGGCGCATTATGGCCAAAGTAGCCTATGCGCCATCAAACCTCCATATCAACAACAACAACAACTATCCAGCACAGTGCCCTTCCAGTTTCTCTAGGGGCTTTCAGAACCTCCCCAGTCCAGAGCCTTTACATTGCAGCCCACGAACCTCCCTTACATCTTCGGAGGAAAACATTGCTTTTAATATATGCCGCAAAAATCCGCAGTCTTCCCTATCACCCGAATTGGAGATGCCTATACAATACCGAATGGGACTCATTTTACAACAGTAAACCAAATGAAAACAGACCTGCTTCACTTAGACTTAGAGAACTAACTCAAACGTGCAATATTGAAATAGGCAATATATATCAATATATATAATACGAAATTAGAAGTTGAGTAATATGACCTAGAGCCAAGTTAATAGCATAAAGCTCAGCAGTGAAGATATTCACTGCTGAGCCTGATCCACCGTGGACAAATATCCCTGCAATTTACGATGACTATTTCCAACAGTGGGAAAAGAACACCTTGTGTCCCTTCAATATCGCACAGTTACATGAAGCTCACTCTGCTTCTAATTCACAGGCCTGTAAGATCTATACAGACGGATCAAAAACTGAGACTCAAGTAGGCGCTGCGGCAGTCTTTCCATCTTTCACCACTTCTGTCTCATTACTTGTAGAATGCAATATCTTCACTGCTGAGCTTTATGCTATTAACTTGGCTCTAGGTCATATTACTCAACTTCTAATTTCGTCTGCCATAATATACACTGACTCGCTCAGTGCTGTCTCTGCCATAAATAGTAATACCAACTCCTCTCACCCTGTAATATAACAAATCCATTCTAAATTACTTGTATGTAATGAGTCAAACCAAACTGTAACATTCTGTTGGATTCCAGGTCATTCTGGGATAGCAGGAAATGAAAGAGCAGATCTTGCAGCCAAACAACCAGATACTACTCTTTTGCAGACTTTTCGAACCCCATATTCTGATTATAAACATAATATCCGTAAAGCATGTTACAATAGCTGGTCACTAATCTGGAGAATTTATCCAGGAAACAAATTATATCAAATAAAACCAGAACCAAAGCTGTAGCCCTCCAGCTTCCAGAAAAGCAGACGAGAAGAAACAATTTTAGGAAGGCTCAGGATTGGGCATACTCATCTCACTCACCTGTATCTATTAACTAATGACAGCGCTCCACAATGTACATCATGTCAAGTACAACTGACCATTCGCCATTTTTTAGTGGACTGTCCCCACTTTCAGAACATACGCTTAGATACTTTTAAATCAATTGCTAAAACACAGTCATCAATAAATTTATTGCAGATTCTGGGAGATGATCCTAATAAAAAAGAACTATTTACTTTCCTAAACCGGATAAAAATATATCATAAAATATAGTTATTATTTCAAATTCACCATTAGAAGACACAATATGGCCCAAGTAGCCTATGTGTCGTTAAAACCCAACAACAACGACAACTACAAGACCAATACCAATCAATCAACCATACCCTTGATAGGAGCAATATGGTAGCCCTAGTAGCCCTTGCACCAGAAATAACAATACTAATACCAATATTTTCCTACCTCTAACAGCGTGGTATTATAATGGGTATCGGCAAGATGCCTGAAACATTACCTTAAATGTATATTGGTTTGGGTTATAAGCTTAATAAACTGTATTATTAATTTGACGTGTATAAGAGTGGTTATTAAATATTGTAATTAATCTTGAAAGCTATCTACATTTCTCACTTAAGGCCTCTCATAAGGCTCAGTACTCAGTGCAATTCTATTTTCACTCCGGTTTAAGAACACAACGCAAGGCAATCCGTTGGAATTTGAATGTACTAGGAAATCCTATCTCTTGTCAGTCACTGGGTATTAGCGATATTGAAACACAGCTCAGCTAGCTATAGGCGAAATTAGATTCTGGACCTCACATAGAAGGGTTACCGCTTGGCTGAACAGAAAATTTCCATTATTCATTTCTGCTCACAACTTGAACTAAACCATACTTTTGAACTGAGGATCAATACTTATCTGACGCCATTCTTAACACCGGCCGGGTTTCAGGCCTGATTTTAGAAAATTGATCGATCTAGCTGGCATTACTCATTTTCGGAAACTGAGCCTAAAGATGAGAAATAATTTGTAAATTTCTGCAATACTGATAACCAAATTTATATGTTATTTAAAAATTATGTATTTATGTCAAGCTGTTTTAAATATGCTTCTACAATGCAACATATGAAATTGTAATCGAGTGTTAAAATTCAAAGTGGGGTACAAAACGTACAAAACGATACTAAAAATTCAAACTTACACGACGAAAACCAACGATTTAATAAAGACAGCGAGAGCGAGAACAAAGTAACTTGCTGGTAAGTTTGTTGATTTTTATCCTTGATAACATTATGCTCACAATTCGAGGGAAAAAAATTCTTTTTATCCTTCAATTCTATGTAATTTATTACATTTTTTTCTTTTTTTTTTTACTACAGCTGTCAACTAACGTTGAAATAATTTCTTCCGTAATCTTCCTAATATATCGGATGAGGTCAAGCAGCAGTTAGAAATTAATTATTTCGAGATGGAGTGTCGTAGGCAAGAAAAATCTAAATACTGTGAGTATCGGTTTTTTACCAAAATTATTTATAATTCTCTTTGTCATATGATTTTTACTGAACCCGTAACATGCATTCCTCTTCCTATTTGTATGTCCTTTAAATTAGCAGTTTCCAAACCAGCAAAACAAATTTACATTGTGATGGCGGGCAAGCAGTTTATGTGAAAGAGTTTAAAAATATTACGTTTCTTTGATTTATTCGGTACTGGAAAGATCTACATTATGCAGTTGGCGTCTAGGACTATGTCTGCATTTCTACAACACCTGGTAGAAATGGCCGTGGTAACGATGGTGACCTCTCCGTTGAATCTAGGGTTAATGTGGATTGAGGGGCTACGTTTTGTACCCCACTTCAATCACATGAAAGCCAAAACGTATTCCACTCTGTGGGTGACCAAACAGGAGTTTGGCCTGGATTGCCAAGCCTTTCCGTAGCCAAGCGGTTTCTGAACTCTATAAAGCGCTCTCAAGTGTTTTCCTTTAAAAGAAATACACTTCTTTTTATAAGATTAAAGTTAGTTTCACTTAAGGTCTTCATAAAGCATATAATAGACTTCATCTTACAAGTAGTAATATTCAACTTTGTTGAATATTAACACAAAAGTTCTCATACATACCTTATACCATTACATAATACTATTGTATTCATTTTGACTTAATACAAGTCCACGTCAGTAGCACAGTTGGTAGAATTGCCGTCTTCCCCATACTGGGTGGAAAAAGGCTATGTTCGGATCCCGTCTATTACGAGAGGAATATTTATGGGGCTTTTTCACAACATGGCTGAGTTACTTGGTCTTAGGCGATGGTAGTATGTTTTTTTTTCTCCCGAAAACTCGGGTTTTTCTTCCAGAAAACGGTAAAGCGACCCCAAAACACATGCAATTTACAAACAATGTACACGGAGCAATATGGTCTTAGTCGCTGATGGTCCTAAAACCCCACAACAACAACAACAACTTAATACAAAAAGCTATTTATTTATTAATTTAAATTATTTGTGCTCTAAATGTGTATTATATATATATATTTATTTTATTTTTTTATTTTTTGAAATTACGTCTGGATTTTATCGATGTTTCCATTGATATATTTTCAGGTATTTTAGAAAAAAGATGTACCGACAATGACACAGAATTTATCTTTCGTCACTTGACTTTTCTACCAATTACTGCTGCAATCACGGTTATAGCAGTAATTGTAGTTCCCTATGTGATGGTTGTTGCAGCTGGTGAACTACCGGCGTTCCTCCCTTATGTCAGGTAAGTTCAGAGATTTTATAATGGATGAAGAGAAAGAAAATATTTTTTCTGTCTCTATTCTAGTCATTCTGTTTATATATACATTCAAAAATTAGGTAAAGAACAATAGATCTCTTGTAAGACCATCATTATAAACGTATTTCAATAATAAAGAAGAACCCAGTTGTGAAATGCTGGTTTAAAAATAAATGGAGAAAGTATTTTCAGAGCCCTTCCACTTCGTGGATTTTACAAATTTTCAAATACTGCTGGTCTTCTATAATTTAATATTGTTGGAAAACATTTATCCCAGCTGCTGGTATTATGCGACAGTTCTTGGCCCCGAGTGCCAAGCGATCTTTCTAGTGCGATTTTCTGGCGTTTTTCGTAGGACGAGTACTAGTGCTTTAATAATCCCTCCATTCCGCGAAACGTTACTGCTTCCCTCGCTGAGCAACGCCACTGCTTCCCTCGCTGAGTAACGTCACTGCTTCACCATGAGGGTTATTGGGCCCCGAGTGCTAAGCGAGTGACTAAAGCTATTCTTCAGTGATTTGAAAGCGATTTTCTTAAAAGAGCGATTGATTGTAGTTGAACGTTATTTTCTAATTTCCAAAGTTATATAATTTTGCTCTTCTAAAGTAAAGAAGTCAGCTTACCCAACAGAAAGGAAAGCCACCATTCTTCTTGTATATAAGACTAATCTACTAACGCACTAACACTAACAACCTTATCGCTTGGTCACTGTTGGCACGGATTAAAAGCCTTCCAGATCATCCGAATCAACCGCTGCATTTCAATCCTGAAGGCCCCGAGTGCCAATCGATAGTGTCCAAGCGATTTTCCAAAGCGATATATAGTGCTCTTTCCCAGTGATTTTGTTATAATTTCTTTCAAGTGCTTTTCTCATACTCATTTCTTTGTAAGTGGTTCTGTACTTAACAGATCCTAAGTAAGAACCCAGAAAGGAAAATTACCTTTCTTTCCCTAGTATATTTATTAATTTTTTGCACTAACAAACTAACCTCTCCAACCGCTTGGCCACTAGGTGGCACCGCTCCCGCCTCCACGTGGCGGGGCTGGAAGTCTGGGAGGAAAAGCGCTCACTCCCAGGGCTAAAAGAAGCAACAATGGACTGTGATACATGTCCACCACTAGAGCGACAGGCTCTTAACATACTGAGACTCGAAGAATGGAAGACGATTCCAATCTGGCAAAAGAATGAAATAAGACTGTAACAAATCAGAACCACCAGCTTTTCTGATTGTACATTCTTTATCGACTCAGCCGCTAAGCAGACTCTCTCCCTTTGTCATCCAGAGATGTCTGGAGAATGCAGCAGGTACACCGAAAATGGTGAAAAGGCTCCAATCAGGAGATCTCTTAATTGAGACCACTCAAGCAAGACATTCAGAATTTTTATTAAAAATGACATCTATAAGCGGAATCCCAATCAAAGTCTCACCACATAACACCTTGAACTCCTCAAAAGGAGTAATAAGTGAGTGGGATTTGTTGAACGTAACTGAAGAGGAGATAGTCGTGGAATTAGCAGAACAGAAAGTAACTCAAGCAAGAAGAATTATGATAAAGAAGGATGACAAACTTGTTCCCACACGTAATATTATACTGACCTTTAGTACACCAAATTTGCCGACCTCAGTTAAAGCAGGCTACCTAAACTGCCGTATCCGCCCATACATTCCAAACCCTTTAAGTTGCTTCAAGTGCCAAAAGTTTGGTCACTCCCAAACAACATGTAGAGGCGAAAATACTTGTCCTAACTGCGGCTCAAAAAACCATTCACAAACAGAGTGCACTGCAAAGGCTCCGGAATGTCCAAATTGCAAGAATGACCATCCAGCATATTCCAAATCATGCGAACTCTGGAAAATTGAAAAAAGAATACAAAAGTACAAGACTGAGAATAAGGTCACATATCAAGAAGCAAGAAAGCAAATAAAGTCAACTATCCCAAAAACCACGTACGCTGCCATTACACTAAAATGCCAAGCTGTTTCAACCCAAACTGATGTATCAATTCCGCCCAATACATCCATTGCAGAATGGGCACGATCTGTGCTATCAACATCTCAACCTACCAGCAAACCCGTTGTAGTTGATGAAATAAGCAATACCCCTATCACAGTTCCGCCTAAAATAAAATCATGTGATAAAATGTCAAATAAATCACGAAGGCAACAAGCCACTGAATTACAAAAGACAAACTCAAATAGAATGGACTCTGAAAATATAACTACACACGATGAAACAGTCCTTGATCTTCATGCAGAAGATGATATGGAGACTGGATTTTCATCAGGTCAAACTGATGACGTAGAAGAGGGTACAGATTCCGGACGTCCCAATTTTCCTAGAAAAGATAAAATGAAATACGACCGTCAAAAGCAACCCACTCACAAGAAACAGACAGACTCGCATTCTCTCCTCAAACCCCGATAATGCAGAACATTGTTCAATGGAATTGTAGAGGTTTACGCAGCAATACCGATGACATCTATGATTTAATCTCCCGATATGGTCCTGTAGCCGTTTGCATACAAGAGACTAACCTAACTCCACAAGTCACTCCATCAATCAGAAATTTTACATTTTACAGAAAAGATAAAAAATCCTCATTATCCGCACATGGAGGCGTCGCGATTCTAGTTGACTGTAAAATACATCTAGAAACATTCCGCTTCAAACCCACTTAGAAGCCATTGCCGTACGTGTATCAGTTGGGCAAATTCTAACTCTAGTATGGCCCCGGGTGCCAAGCGTTCCGTGGCCAAGCGATTTCAGTGCGTTTATACAAGTGAACTAGCTAAAGAGCTTTTGCCAATACATATTCTGTTTATTTCTGAATAGCGTTTCCTTCATTTCATTTTATATTTCAGTAGCTCTTTCGCTCTACAAGTAGTAGACAAAGGCCCAGAAAGGAAAGACACCTTTCTGTTTCTTTTTCCTTTAGTACTAACTCAACTAACAGCCGCTTGGTCACCTCGTGGCACTGCTCCTGCCTCCCCGTGGCGGGGCCGGTAACCTGGGAGGTAAAGAAAAACCCCCAGGGCCAAAAGGAGCTAACATGGATAAAAATACTTATCCACCACTAGAGCCTTCGAGCTCCAGGACCGAAAATTACAATGACCGTGACACAAATCTCGATTTAGGTAATAACACCAAAAGACTGAAAACTGACAGGATGGAGCAACCCTGCCCATCGTTTCTCATTTTCCACTCCCTCTCTAGTCAACCTATGAGTAAACTGTCTCCCTTTGTGATTCAAAAACATCTGGAAGGTATTGCAGGATCTCCTAAGACTGTCAAGAGACTGCAATCAGGAGACCTATTAGTGGAAACTACTAACCACAGACACTCGGAGAAACTTTTACAACTTAGTAATTTTGCTGGTATTCCAGTAAAAATATCTCCCCACGCAACCCTAAATTCATCGAAGGGTGTGATATCCAGTTGGGATCTTCTAAATGTCAGCGAGGAAGAAATAACCCAAGAGCTGCAGGGACAAAATGTCATTGAAGCAAAGCGCATAATGACTAAAAAAGACAATCAACTTACACCTACCAGAAACATTATTCTCACGTTTAATACCCCTGACTTACCCACCTCTGTAAAAGCAGGCTACTTGCTATGCCGCATTCGCCCATATATTCCCAATCCTTTACGATGTTACAAATGCCAAAAGTATGGCCATTCGCAAACTGTGTGCAGAGGAGTTCCAGTCTGCCCCAATTGTGGGTCCTCTGAACACAATCAAAGTGACTGTTCGGCTACAAAAATGACGTGCGCTAACTGCAAAGGTGACCACCCTGCATATTCCAAAACCTGTGAAAAATGGAAAACAGAGAAAAAAATCGTAAAATACAAGGTTGAGAATAAAGTCAGCTACCAAGAAGCAAGAAAACAAGTTACACCTATTATAAACAAAAATTTAACCTATGCCAATGCAGTAAAAAAATATGAAACAGTCTCCACTCAAACAGATGTCACCGTTTCCACTAATAAATCAATTTCTGATTGGGCTAGAACTGTCCTCTCTGAGAAACAACCAAGTGTACGCAAACAACAGCCCAAAGTCTCAGACCAGGCAAATAATACTCCTCTGACAATACCAGCAGCATCTCCTCCTCCAATGAGTACTACTACGTCCGATATTACAAACTCAAATGCAATGAAAAATACCCAGAACACAACCATGGATACAGATAGCACATCTATACAGGAAGAACCAATTTTAGAAATTCACGCTGAAGAAGAAGAAATGGACACTGGTCGGCCAGTTTTCTCCAAAAAAGATAAATCAAAATTAGAACGTCATAAGCCAGTCACCTTCAAAAAGCAGTCGGATACAGCTCCATTAGTTAAACACAAATAATGCCTTGTATTTTGCAATGGAACTGCAGAGGCTTTCGTTGCAATACAGACGATATTCATGATCTGATAAATCGGTATTCGCCAGTTGCTCTTTGTCTCCAAGAAACTTACTTAACTTCACAAATTTCTCCTTCGATAAAGAACTATTGTCTTTATCGAAGAGACCGTAATACAGCAACTGCTGCAAATGGTGGTGTTGCAATTCTGATAAATTCAAAGATCCCAACAAAGCATATCCCACTGCAAACTGAAATAGAAGCTGTTGCTGTTCGTATAACGCTCCATATTTCATTAACACTTGTGTCAATTTACTTGCAGCCAAACCATACATACTGTTTAAAAGAACTTGAAGACCTCATCATACAGATACCTCCACCTTTCTGTATTTTAGGAGACTTTAATGGTCACCACCCACTATGGGGCTCTACTAAATTAGATAGACGAGGTCGACTCATTGAAAGCCTATTAGAAGCACTAAATCTTGCCTTACTGAATACTGGCACGCACACTCACATTCAGCTCCCAACTGGAGATACTTCGGCAATAGATCTTTCCATTTGTTCTCCAGTACTGGTCCCGACCATAGAGTCGTATGTTATAAACGATCCTATGGGCAGTGATCACTTCCCAATCGTATGCAAGGTATTGATAGCACAAGCTCCTTTAACTAAACCCTGCAGGAAATGGAAATTTACAAGAGCAAACTGGGCAAAATTTCAGTCATCAATCTGTTTCGATGAGAAAAAAATCCGTCTCCAGCGTATTGATGATGCGACAGATTACATCACGTCGCATCTCCTAAACGTGGCTAAAGATACAATACCATTATCAAATCCACCGGGCCGTAAACACTATAATTATTGGTGGAACGAGGAGTGCACCAAAGCAAAAAAGGCAAAAAATAAAGCGTGGAATTTGTTTCGGCAATATCCAACCACAGCCAATCTGATAAATTATAAGAAAGAAAGGGCAAAAGCACGTTACATACAGAGGCAAGCCAAAAAAGAATCCTGGACCCGTTTTGCATCAACAATTAACAGAAACACTGACAGCAAATTAATTTGGAAAAAAATTAGACAGCTTTCTGGTAAGTTTCCAACCATACCTTCTCCAGTCCTCTCCTGGAATGGGCGAGAATTATCTAGTCCCTCGGATATAGCTAATGCTCTGGGCGATACTTTTGCTGAGATCTCAGCAACATTAGCTTATACTACATCTTTCCAACGAATTAAAAACAGTCGAGAACAGTATTCTGTTAACTTCCAAACTCCCCTCATTCTACCATATAACAAACCTCTACAATATTCTGAACTATTGCATGCCATTAAAACAGCTCGTAATGGTGCCGCAGGACCAGATGGCATCTATTATATCATGCTGCAACATCTTGATGACAAAGCTTTGCGCCTTCTCCTGGTCTTTTACAACCGTATTTTTTTAGAAAATGTGTATCCAGCTTCTTGGCACCACTCTATTGTTTTGGCTTTCCTGAAGCCTGGAAAAGATCCAACCAATCCCCATAACTATAGACCAATATCTCTGTCCAGCTGCCTCAGCAAAATCCTTGAAAAAATTGTCCACAGTAGACTTGTATGGATAATAGAGTCACAACATCTCATGAGCAATAGTCAGCATGGCTTTCGACAGAACAGATCATGTTTAGATCTCATGATCAAGGCCGAATTTGCCATTCGCAATGCTTTCGTTAAACATGAGCATCTGGTAATGGTTTCTATAGATATACAGAAGGCTTTTGACACCACCTGGCGACATGGCATACTTAGTGATCTTTATTCTCTCGGTCTACGGGGCAATCTTCCCATATTTGTTCAGAACTTTTTATACACTAGATCGTTTCAAGTAAAATACCAAAACGACCTCTCTACAACTTTCATTCAGGAAGAAGGTGTCCCTCAGGGATCTGTACTGAGTGCCACTCTCTTTGCTCTTAGAATCGATTCCATCACTAAACAGCTTCCAAACACAGTTGAATCATATCTTTACGCGGATGACCTTTCCATTTCCTGTCATTCCCAAAGCATGAGATCAATTGAAAGGCAGCTTCAGATATCACTGAATAAAATACAACAATGGGCCAACCTTAACGGCTATCGACTCTCACAACAGAAAACAGTTGCTATCCATTTTTGTCGGCAACGCAAGCTCCATCTGGATCCTGAACTTCAAATTTCCAATGTCTCCATCCCAGTCACTACTAACATCAGATTTCTAGGATTAATCCTTGACAACAAATTAAATTTCTTAGACCATATTAAAAATGTACGTACTTCCTGTTTAAAAAAGTTAAATATACTGAGAACTTTATCCGCCCTAACCTGGGGTGCAGATCGCACCTCCTTACTTCGGTTATACAGGGCATTAATCCGATCCCGTCTCGATTATGGTGCACCTGTCTATGATTCTGCCAGAGCAAGTGCTTTGCGCTGGCTTGATCCAGTTCAGCACAGCGCCTTGAAGACTGCACTTGGGGCTTTCAGAACATCACCAGCACATAGCCTCTACATCGATGCACATGAGCCCCCTTTAACTCTACGTAGGAAAACACTGCTACTGAAGTATGCCGTTAAAATACAAAGTTGTGCCTCGCATCCAATTCAGCGATACTTATTCAATCCACCATTAGAAAACCTCTACAGAATTAAACCTAGCATAGTAAAACCAGCTGGTCTTCGCCTTCTTGAACTGATGCAGGTTTGGAATGTCCCCATACATTCTGTACAAGAAGTAGTAACATGCGCTCAACCACCATGGACGTGTACTCCTCTACCCACCTGTGACACTTACCTTAGCCAGTGGGGAAAAAATGTTCTTCAAGAATCAAATGTGAAACAACTTCATGCAATTCACACTCACAGATATTTTGACTTTTCTCCAATTTATACAGATGGCTCTAAATCTAACTCAAACGTTGGAGCAGCAGCAGTGTTCCTAAATACCACTATTTCAGCATCCCTTCCACCTGAATTCAGCATATTCTCAGCAGAATTATATGCAATTAAACTAGCCTTAGAAAATCTCTGTTCTGACTGCTCATTAAAATTTGTTATTTACACTGACTCCCTCAGCTCAATTATGGCATTATCTAACTCCGCAGATAAAGATCACCCTTTTCTAAATGAAATTAGAAGATTATTACTGCAGATTGAAGAGCGCCACCAACTGATCACCTTCTGCTGGATTCCGGCACATTCTGGAATCTCTGGTAATGAACTGGCCGATAAAGCTGCCAAAAATCCATCTACCTTAAATTTAACCAATATACCTGTTCCAGCATCAGACTATCCACAAATCATTCGTTGTGCATGCCTAACAGAATGGACAGCACTCTGGCACTCTCAAACAAATAACAAACTTTTTCAATTTAAACAGGATCCTAGAATTTGGCGTTCCAGTGTCCGTTCATCAAGACGAGAAGAAGTACTTCTTTCAAGATCAAGAATAGGCCATACACATTTGACTCACCTTCATTTACTCACAGGAGATGATCCACCACAGTGTCCACATTGTTCTCTAAATTTGACTGTGAAACACATTCTCATTGAATGCCCACACTATAATCAAGACAGAAATACAACACTACTATCTTTGGTTAACCTTCGGAAACCAATAACCCTAGAGAATGTCATTGGTGACAATGCAAATATTCCTGAATTTTTTAATTTTCTGAAGAAAATTGGACTTTTTACTCATTTCTGATTTCTCCTTTTCTGACGTGACAAGAATTTCTAATATTTTATTACAATAAAGGAATAGGCGCATTATAGCCAAAGCAGCTTATGCGCCAGAAAACCCCCACAACAACAACAACTAACTCTAGTATCTCTGTACCTTCCACCTAACAAGATGTGCACGTTTAAAGAACTAGAAGACCTTATAAGACAGATACCACCACCTTTTTGTATCTTTGGTGATTTCAACGCGCATCATCCATTGTGGGGATCAGACCACATGGACAGTAGAGGACACTTGATCGAGACGATACTAGACCAACTGAATCTAACATTACTGAACACTGGTGAAAATACTTATACTCACCTTCCCACTGGATCTATGTCAGCAATTTATTTAACACTCTGTGCCCCCATATTATACCCCAGTATAGAATGGACAGTATTAAACGACCCACATAACAGTGATCACTTTCCAATCATATGCAGAATACAAACGCTTCAAGCATCATATCCTGATAATCGCTCAAAATGGAAATTCTCCAGAGCAGACTGGAAAAAGTTTTCAACTCGTCTTTCTTTTGATAGCCAATTGATCAAACTACAATCCATTGATGATGCCATAGAGCATATTACCAGACAAATACTGACCCCTGCCCCTCAACGTGGGCACCTGTACGTGGTGAGGGGACCTCCCAGTGACGCTGCTGGGTTTCCAGATTAGCATCACTGGGATCTAACGCCCATACCTTGGTTTCAGGGTTACATCTTTGAAATCCGGCGTGTGCAGCCGTGCGCCGCGACCCGTGGAAGCGGAAAGGGGGATCCTGGTGGTTGAGGGGCCCAGCTTCAATACACCACTTTGGCCCCTGCTTCGACAAGACGGGTGGTCCCGGACCGGCCCGACTGGGATCAATCGGCTGGTGGTTTTATACTGCTAGGGTCAACTGCGTTCCAATAAGCCTCCCTCCCTATGGTCCTGGGACGGGATAAAGACTTATTGGTAACGTGGGTATGGTGTTCTAAGCGAACTCGGCGTCCCATTCGTGTACGCAGTACCTGCTAGTTCACGAGTGGGCGTCCCCTCGTAGGGCTCCGTGGTGGGTGAGGTACTTAGGCATCAGACATTTTCTCTTTACTCATATGAGTAATTTAAATCCCCTTTCTTCTGGGGCCCCAACAAGGCCCCTACCTAATCGAGAAGATGAAAAAGAAAACACCTCTGCAAAAAGAGCCAGAACTGAGGATACACCAACACCATCAGTGACATCGCTCTTCCTCATTCTCCATTCCATCGGAGAACAGTCAATTGGAAAGATGTCACCCTTCTTTATCCAGAAAGGATTAGAAGGGTTGGCAGGGTCACCAAAATCCGTTAAACGACTGCGTTCTGGCGATCTTTTAGTTGAAGCTTCCAGCACAAAACAAGCTGAAAAATTCTTAAACTCTACATCCATAGGGGGAATACCTATCACCGTAACCCCCCACAAAACTCTGAACTCTTCACGTGGTGTTATATCAGAGTGGGACCTTCTTCATGTTTCTGAAGAAGAGATCTGCTCTGAATTGAAAGACCAAGGAGTGACAGCTGTGAAAAGAATATCGATACGAAAGGATGGGAATCTCGTCCCTACCCGAGTTCTTATCCTCACGTTCAATACCCCAAGGCCTCCAAGTTCCATCAAGGCAGGCTATCTAAACTGCCCAGTGAGGATTTACATCCCAAACCCACTGAGGTGTTTTAGATGCCAAAAATACGGCCACTCACAAACATCTTGTCGTGGTAACCCTGCCTGTGCTCGATGTGGTGTTAAAGACCACGAGAGCAAGGAATGTTCAGCTTCAAAACCGATCTGTATTAATTGCCAAGGAGAGCACCCCGCCTATTCTCGAGCATGCCAGCGGTGGAAGGATGAAAAGGAAATCCAAAAACTGAAAACAGAGCTGAATATCTCCTACCCAGAGGCCAGAAAACGTATCGAACCAATAAATAGCGGGAAACCTTCCTATGCTCAGAAGGTTTCTGCCAAGTGCACTATCGGTACTCAAACTGAGATGACTATACCACCGAAAGAGTCATTCACTCCGATTGCACGCTATTTATTAAATTCACAAAAGCCCACCAAAAAAACACAATCAGTTGCCACTCCTATATCCGTACCTCCTAGTGCTCCACCACTACCAAAACCAAGTGGTAAAAAAGAGCAAAAACGTTCTGAAGAGTCACCCGTAATACCAGAAACAATGGATGTAGAGAACAAGGAGGTACAGGATGAATCAGTCTTGGAACTCTTTGCGGAGGAAGAAATGGACACGGGACATCGTCCATTCTTCCCCAAAAAAGACAAAGCCAAGACTGATAAAAGTAAGCCCTCAGCACCTCGGAAGCCGCCTGATGGACCCACCAAGCCAAAATAATGGCTAAATTCCTACAATGGAATTGTCGTGGATTCCGGCGAAATACTGATGACATCAAGGCCCTCCTGCAAAAGCACGAGCCAGTTTGCTTTTGCTTGCAGGAGACTTATCTAAAGGCAAATGATGATCCCACCCTGCATAACATCACAATCTTTCGTAAGGATAGAATTGCGGATGGTCCTGCTCATGGAGGAGTGGCTATCCTTGTGGGTAATCAGACCCCAGTTCAGCCCTTGCTAATTACAACCAGCATAGAGGCTGTTGCAATTCGCCTTACAGTGGGATTTTTAATAACGGTCTGCTCTATTTATTTGCCACCTGGGACTGACATCTCCCAGGCAGACCTTGATGATCTTCTAACGCAGCTGCCTCCCCCTTTCTTACTTCTCGGGGATTTTAACGGACATAACACCTTGTGGGGTAGTGCTAACATCAACGGAAGGGGACGAGTCATAGAGCGTATGCTCAATGACAATGACCTTTCCCTTCTAAATACTGGAACAAACACCTTCTTCCATATGCCTACCCGTACTTTTTCTGCCATTGATCTCTCTATCTGCTCCCCTTCTCTACTCCCTTCACTCACCTGGGAAGTGGAGGAGAATCCATACGGAAGTGATCACTTCCCTGTGATAACCTTGTTACACAGTGGGAGACCTTGTCTTCCTTTAAGGTTAGGCCCCGGGTGCCAAGCGTTATTGTGATCGAGCGATTCTCTGAGCTATTTACAAAGCGTTTTCTTACTGCGACAGTTCTTGTTAATTTGGAAAGTTTCTCTTACGTTTAAAACTATTTATTGTTAACTTACTCTTACGAATTGTAAGTAAGTTACAGAAAGGAAAACCACCTTTCTTTTTTCTTTCCTTAAACTAACAAACTAACTTACACCGCTTGGTCACTCTAGCGGCACTGCTCCTGCCTCCCCATGGCGGGGCCGGTAACCTTGGCAGAAAAGTCTCTCTGCCAGGGGCTAAAAGGAGCTGACATGGATCTCAAAGATAGTTATCCATCTGTTGAGCCTCGTGCCTCAACCTGTCCAAGGACAGACCAAACTGATTTTGACACCTCCCATCCTAAGAGACAAAGAACAGAAGTTTCCAAAAAGGAATCGCCTCTGTTTCTTATAATACATTCCCAAACAAGTCAACCAATAGGTGCACTTTCTCCATTTCTTATCGAGAAATGTCTCGAGAATGCTGCCGGACCACCTAAAATGGTGAAAAGACTCCGCTCCGGAGATCTACTTATAGAGACCATGAATAGTAGGCACTCTGAAGCCCTACTGAGAATTTCAAAATTTGCTAATATTCCTGTCACAGTAACCCCACATGCCACCCTAAATTCATCCAAAGGAGTGCTCTCTGAGTGGGACTTATTAAATGTTACTGAAGAGGAATTAGTCCAAGAGCTACAAGATCAAAAAGTTATACAGGCAAAGCGAATTAAAATCAAGAAAGATGGCGAACTGGTTCCGACACGCAGTGTTATACTGACGTTTTCAACACCAATCCTTCCAGCTACAGTTAAGGCTGGATATCTGAACTGCCATATCCGACCTTATATCCCTAATCCGCTCAGGTGCTTCAAGTGCCAAAAATTTGGCCATGCTCAAACAGTGTGTAGAGGGGTTTCAGTGTGCCCCAACTGTGGATCCAAGGAACACACTCAGACAGACTGCCCAGCACAAACACCAGTATGTCCAAACTGCAACGGTAGCCATCCAGCTTACTCAAAAGTTTGTGAAACCTGGAAAACAGGAAAGAAGATACAGAAATACAAAATAGAAAACAAAGTGACTTATCAAGAAGCAAGGAAACAAGTTTTGCTCACAGTACCGAAACTCACATATGCAGCTGCAACACAAAAATACAAATCAGAAGGAACACAAACTGAAGTGTCCATACCACCAGCTACATCCATTTCCGGCTGGGCTCGGACTGTTCTAGCGAATCCGCAGGAGTCCCCTAAAGAAAAAGTAAAAGAACAAGCAAATAATACCCCAGTAACCGTACCACCAACTATTGCTCCATTACGTTCAGATACTGAAAGTCTAAGAAATCTTAAACAGCAAAATACTTTAACCGCAGATATGGAAACCGATAACACCACCAACAATGATGAAACAGTCTTAGAAATACATGCTGAGGAAGACATGGATACTGCACGACCCACTTTCCCGAGAAAAGATAAAATAAAACTGGAACGCCATAAACAGATTGGTTCTAAAAAACAGTCAGAAATAATTTCTACCTCAAAAGCTAAATAATGGAACAGTTGATTCAATGGAATTGTAGAGGCCTCCGTAACAACATAGATGACATTCACGACTTGATAAATCAGCATCATCCAGTAGGCATCTGTCTACAAGAAACGAATCTCTCTCCACAAGTGACACTTTCAGTTAAAAACTATACCTTGTTCAGGCAAGACAGGATCTCTGCCCATGGATCACATGGTGGTGTAGCTATATTGATTGACAGTAAAATCCCATCCAGACGTATTCCTGTCCAAAGCACTTTAGAAGTAGTTGCAGTACGCCTCGCTCTTGGCACAACGCTTACTCTCGTATCTATATATATCTCACCAAATCAGAACTGCCCGATAACTGAACTAGATGATCTTATCTTACAACTACCTTCTCCTTTCTGCATATTGGGTGATTTTAATGCGCATCACCAGTTATGGGGATCTTTACATACAGACAACCGGGGACGCACGATAGAGGCTTTTCTTTTAAAGCATAATATCACACTGCTGAACACAGGCTCCGACACCTATGTCCATTTTCCAACAGGCTCAACTTCTGCTATAGATCTGTCCTTATGCTCACCAATGTTATTTCCAGATTTCGATTGGAGAGTTTCAGAAAATCCATTAAACAGTGATCATTTTCCTATAATCTGTAAGCTCTGCACAAGAAGAAACTTACCAGTAAGTAGTCGAACCAAGTGGAAATTCTCAAAAGCTGACTGGATTAAATATGCATCAAGCGTTACACTAGATGATGATATTATCCATCATCACTCCATAGATGACGCCGTTAAACACATCACAGAAGAAATGCTGGCGGCAGCTGCTATAGCCATTCCTAAAACTTCAATTAAAGGATTCAAACACAAAAATTACTGGTGGAATTCGGCGTGTAACACTGCTAAGGCGGAAAAGAACAAGGCATGGAATCAGTTCCGAAAAAATCCAACCACTGCCAATCTGATTACCTTCAAGAAACTTAAAGCCCAGGCCCGATACATCCGGCGAAAAGCTAAAAAAGAGTCTTGGATTCGTTTTGCCTCATCTGTCACTAAAGACTCAAGTGCAGGACTGATCTGGCGGAAAATAAGATGCCTTACCGGAAAGTCTCCATCAATTCTCTCCTCTATCATTGTCTATAAAGGACAAGAGGTAACCCTTCCCGAGAATATTGCAAACATCCTCGCGGAATCCTTTGCTCACCATTCTGCATCAACCTCATATGATCCAACTTTCTTAAAAAGCAAATCAGTAGCTGAAAAATATAAAATAAATTTCAGAACGAAGTCAGCCCTCTCTTATAATGAACCACTTACCATATATGAATTAGAAGAATCTCTAAAAAAATCTGTCAATAGTGCATCTGGTCCAGACGGCATATTCTACTTAATGATAAAAAATCTAAATGAGAAATCTCGTTACTCTCTCCTAAAACTTTTCAACCGGATATTTGTCACAAATTACTTTCCCCTATCTTGGCGCCATTCTGTAGTCCTACCCATTCCAAAACCAGGAAAAGACCAATCAGACCCACATAATTATAGACCAATCTCACTTACTAGCTGCTTAGGTAAGACCCTGGAAAAAATGGTACATCGTCGCCTCACCTGGTATCTGGAAACTCAAACTACGGTGAACAACGATCAGTTTGGATTTCGTAAAAACAGATCTACCTTAGACCTCATGATAAAGGCTGAGGCAAATGTGCGAAATACATTCATAAAAAACGAACATTTAGTTATGGTGAGCTTAGATATAGCGAAAGCCTTTGAAACTACGTGGCGTCATGGCATCCTTTGTGACCTGCATGCCCTAGGATTAAAAGGACATTTACCAGCATTCATTCAGAGCTTTCTTGAATATCGAACTCTCCAGGTCTGTTATCGAGGTACACTCTCCAAAATCTACATACAGGAAGAAGGAGTCCCACAAGGGTCAGTCCTTAGTGCCACACTCTTCGCAGTTAGAATACACACTCTAACAACAACCATACCGAATTCAGTAGAAACTTATCTTTATGCCGATGACCTCACTATATCCAGTCACTCACAAAATATGTACTCTATCGAAAGGAAACTCCAAATATCAATAAATAAAATACAAACGTGGATGTCACAAAATGGTTACAGACTGTCACCAGAGAAAACTGTCGCTATACACTTCTGCAAGAAACGAAAACTGCACCCTGATCCTGAATTGCGCCTGGGAAACCATGCTATTCCAGTTAATGATAATATTAGATTTTTAGGATTAATATTAGATAAAAAATTAAACTTCCTGAAACACATACAGCATGTACGAACTATTTGTTTGAAGAAAATGAATATTCTTAGAGTGCTTTCTGCGATGTCATGGGGAGCTGACCGACTCTCCCTCCTTCACCTGTATAAAACTATAATCCGATCCAGACTAGACTATGGCGCACCCGTATATGGCTCAGCTAGAAAATCAGCTTTACAGTCCCTAAATACCATTCAACATAATGCACTTAGAATAGCCCTAGGTGCCTTCCGAACGTCGCCAGTCCAGAGTCTTTATATTGATGCACATGAACCTCCATTATCGTTTCGGAGACAGATGCTGCTGCTTACGTACGCTGCCAAACTTCGGAGTATGCCCTCACATCCCATCTGGCCTTACATGTTTGCTCCGTCTTTCCAAAATTTATACAGAAATAAACCAAATGAAAATAAACCTGCTGGAATCAGATTGAAAGATGTTGTACAGAATTGGAGTGTCCCACTCGACAATATCCACCCAGACACGGAAGACATTGAGCCTCCATGGTCCAATTTTACACCTTTAATCGATGAATACTTTCAAAAGTGGGGAAAACAGGCGTTGGACAATCACAATATACAGCAGCTACATTCAACTCATGCATCAGCAAACACTCACTGTTTTCAAATTTATACTGATGGATCAAAATCTGATAAAGATGTAGGTGCTGCAGTAGTTCTTCCAACTTGTGCAATCTCCGAAAAACTTTTCCCAAGTTGTAGTATTTACACCGCTGAACTCCATGCAATAAAAATGGCTATCAAACACGTCAACAACAGGTCTAATGAAGAAATTATAATCTATACCGATTCCTTGAGTGCAGTAACGTCTTTACAACATAAATTTCCGAAATCTCATCCTATTCTGAAAGAAATCAGAGCTCAGCTAATTAATCTCGCAAAACATAACACAGAGGTAAGGTTCTGCTGGATTCCTGGGCATGCTGGAATCCAGGGAAATGAGAAAGCAGATCAAGCAGCAAAAAACCCAGTCAACCCCGTATCTTCACTTTCCTCGATTCCTTATATGGACTGTAAACTTATCATAAAACAGTTATGTATTGACCAATGGACATCAGTATGGCAGCAGCAAACCCACAATAAACTTTTCCAAATCAAGAAAAAGCCACAATACTGGAAATCTAGTTCACGACTAAACAGAAGAGAAGAGGTTGTCCTTGCAAGGACACGCATCGGGCATACCTATCTCACCCACCTCCATCTGTTGACAGGGGATGAACCTCCTCACTGTCGCCATTGTTCCGCCCTACTTACAGTGAAACACATTCTCCTCGAGTGTCCTTACAATCATGCTGCCCGATTAACAAATTTTAAATCGGTTTTAACCCAAAACAATTCATTAGAGATGAACCATATTCTCAGTGATGACGCGGCCCCGGGTGCCAAGCGAATGTGATCGAGCGTTTTCTCTGTGCTGAAAAAGTGATTATCTAAAAGCGATTTAAAGTTATATTAAGTTCCTGTCCTTAATAAATTTATTTTTTATATCAGCTACTGTCACAAAAAGTACTTGTACAGAGCAAGAAAGAAAAGCTACCTTTCTTTATTTTTCATACTTCTTTTACTAACACTTAATACTCTACGCTTGGTCACACCAGGCACTGCTCCTGCCTCCCCGTGGCGGGGCCGGAAGTCTTGGCAGAAAAGCTCATCTGCCAAGGACTAAAAGGAGCAAACATGGATCAACATGCCTTTCCGCCTCTCGAGCCGACAAGCTCTCGGCCAGAGTTAGACAACGAGCATAACACGTCGCAACCCAAGAGGATGAAAACCACTTCCTCAGCGACAAATTGTCCTGCATTTCTAATAATGCACTCTCTTGGAGATCAGCCTCTCAGTAAGCTCTCTCCGTTTGTTATCCAAAAACATCTGGAAAGTCTGGCAGGATCGCCTAAGACAGTCAAGAGGCTGCAATCAGGCGACCTACTAGTGGAGACAATAAACCATGGACATTCGCAGAAACTACTAAACCTTGCCAACTTTGCTGGAATTCCAGTAAAGGTTTCTCCCCATGCTACCCTAAATACATCCAAAGGGATTATATCCAGCTGGGATCTTTTGAATGTCACGGAGGAGGAGATAATGCAAGAACTTCAAGACCAAAATGTCATTGCAGTCAAAAGGATTAAGACTAAAAAAGACAATATACTTGCACCTACAAGGAACATTATCCTCACTTTCAATACACCAAATCTACCAACATCGATAAAAGCAGGCTATCTACATTGTCGAATTAGGCCCTACATCCCTAATCCTTTGAGATGTTTTAAGTGCCAAAAGTATGGTCACTCTCAAATGGCATGTAGAGGAAATCAAGTTTGCCCCAATTGTGGGTCCTCTGAACACACTCAAAGTGATTGCTCAGCAAAAGAAATGGCCTGCCCCAACTGTAAAGGCAACCATCCTGCCTATTCCAGGTCTTGCGAGAAATGGAAAACTGAAAAGAAAATTGTGACATATAAGATTGAAAATAAAGTAAGTTTTCAAGAAGCAAGGAAAGTAATTGCTCCCAGTTTGACTAAGCGTACGTACGCCAGTATTGCGCAAAAGTATCAATCAGTGGGCACCCAAACCGATGTTACAGTACCTATAAACACTTCAATTTCTGACTGGGCTAGGGCTGTTCTCTCCCAGCAACAGTCCAATACCCCTAAGCAGATGAACCAGGCAAATAATACTGCAATTACAGTACCAGCAACATCTCCTTCTCCTCCCACAGTGACTGCTTCTACATCAAATAATCGGAGCTCACATTTAAAAAAGAATATCCCAGAAACATCTATGGATACATTCGACTCATCTAGACAAGAACCTATATTAGAATTACATGCGGAAGAAGAAATGGACACCGGTCGACCATTCTTTTCCAAAAAAGACAAACCAAAGCCTGAACGTCACAAGCCAACCACATTAAAAAAGCAGTCAGATACAGCTTCTTCTACTAAACACCAATAATGCCTTATATTCTACAGTGGAATTGCAGAGGATATCGTAGCAACCTTAATGATATTCAAGTCCTAATTCACCGCTATTCTCCAGTTGGTTTCTGTCTACAGGAAACCTACCTAACTCCACAAATTTCCACCAACATTAAGAACTATGTCATATATCGACAAGATCGTAATACTTCAAATGCTGCCCGTGGAGGTGTGGCCATCTTCATCAGCTCAAAGATCCCGACCAAACAAATTGTTTTGCAAACTGATATTGAAGTTGTTGCCGTACGTCTGATAACCCAGATTGCTTTAACACTAGCATCAGTCTATCTCCCACCAAGTCATACTTTCTCTTACCAAGATCTTGAAAACCTGCTAATGCAATTGCCACCCCCGGTCTGTCTGTTGGGTGATTTCAATAGCCACAATCCCTTATGGGGATCAACAAAAGTAGATACACATGGCCGACTAATTGAAACTTTTCTAGACAAACAAAACCTTACTGTTCTTAATACTGGTGCACCCACTCACATACAATTGCCAACTGGACAAACTTCTGCAATTGATCTATCAATATGTTCCCCGACTCTGTATCCAATCATAGAATGGTCTGTTTTAGATGACCCCTTGGGCAGTGATCATTTTCCCATTATTTGTGATCTGCTCACTGCTCAACCACCATTAGTCAATCCCTGCAGGAAATGGAAGTTTTCTCAAGCCAACTGGGTCAAATTTAAATCTTTAGTCACCCTGGATGAGCAATATATACGGACACAGTCGATAGATGAAGCCACAGATTATATCACTTCACACATACTATCTGCAGCTAAGTGTTCAATTCCATTGTCGAATCCGCATTCCCGACAGCACCATAATTATTGGTGGAATGAAGACTGCACTAAAGCAAAGAAGTTAAAAAATAAAGCATGGAATATATTTCGCAGATCACCAACCACGACTAATCTAATCAATTACAAGAAACTAAGAGCGAAAGCACGTCTCATTCAAAGGCAAGCCAAGAAGAATTCTTGGATTCATTTTGCATCTACCATAAACAGAAACACCAACTCCAGGTTAATATGGAAGAAAATCAGACAGATTTCTGGAAAATTCCCTACAACCCCCTCACCTATTCTTTCATGGAATGGGCAGGAACTCTCAGCTCCTGAGGACATAGCAAATGCTTTGGGCAAAACGTTTGCTAAAGTTTCAGCGGTGTCAAATTATTCGGAGGATTTTCAGAAAATAAAGACCAAGGCTGAAGAACGAGCCATAAACTTTCGAACCTCAGTTTTCCTTCCGTATAACCAGCCTCTTCAATATCACGAACTCCTACATGCCATGAAAACGACACACAACGGTGCTGCTGGGCCAGATGGCATATCTTATATCATGTTACAATACCTTGGTGACAAAAATTTACAAATACTACTGGTCTACTATAACAGAATATTTATGGAAAACATTTATCCCATCTCCTGGCATCATGCCACAGTTCTTGCCTTTTTGAAACCTGGAAAAGATCCTACGAGGCCATACAATTACCGACCAATTTCCCTCTCCAGTTGCCTCGGTAAATTACTTGAAAAAATTATTCATAATCGACTTGTTTGGACCATCGAAACACAACACCTAATGAGTAATAAACAGCATGGCTTTCGTAAGAACAGGTCCTCCTTAGATCTCATGATTAAAGCAGAGTCTGCAGTACGCAATGCCTTCGTAAAAAATGAACATCTCGTTTTGGTTTCCATTGACATAGAGAAGGCATTTGACACTACCTGGCGTCATGGCATTCTCAGCGACCTCCATGCCCTTGGTCTAAGGGGCAACCTTCCTATATTTATCAGAAACTTTCTTCGGAACCGTTCGTTCCAAGTCCGATACCACAACTCTCTTTCTAAGACATTTTTACAGGAAGAAGGAGTGCCACAAGGTTCTGTATTGAGTGCAACCCTCTTCGCCCTTAAAATTGATTCTATAACAAAAGAACTCCCAAATACAGTTGAGACCTATCTTTATGCGGATGATCTATCCATTTCTTGCCATTCTCAGAATATGAGATCCATTGAACGGCAACTGCAGTTATCCTTGAATAAGGTGCAAAGTTGGGCAGGACTCAATGGCTATCGTCTATCTCAGCAGAAAACTGTTGCAGTCCACTTTTGTAATCAACGAAAAATGCATACAGATCCTGAACTTCAGATGTCAAATTTTACCATTCCAGTGACCAACAATATCAGATTCCTGGGATTAATCCTTGACAGAAAATTAAACTTCCTTGAACACATTAAATCGCTACGTACTTCCTGCCTTAAAAAACTGAACATACTGAGAGCTTTATCTGCAATGTCTTGGGGAGCAGACCGTACATCTTTGCTTCTGCTATATAGAGCATTGATCAGATCCCGTTTGGATTATGGTGCTCCAATCTACGATTCTGCCCGAAAGAGTACACTACGCTGGTTAGATCCTATACAGCATAGTGCACTGCGGATTGCCCTTGGCGCATTCAGGACATCCCCTACCCAAAGTTTATATATTGAAGCACATGAGCCCCCTCTTTGTCTCCGCAGGAAAACACTACTTCTTAAGTATGCAGCCCGAATCCAAAACTGCTGTCAGCATCCTATTGGGCCGTATCTCTTTAATCCACCACTGCAAAACCTTTATAGAAACAAACCCAGTAAAATAAGACCGGCAGGCTTACGCCTAATTGAAATAACACAGAGTTGGAATATTCCTAATATCAACAGGCTAGACGTCATGAAATGCTTTCACCCACCTTGGACACCTCCTCCACAATTAACTTGTGATACTTACCTTCAAAAATGGGGAAAGAATCTTTTACCGTCACTGAACATGAAACAACTCCATGCAAGCCATATTCAGAAATATGCTAGTTTATTGCCAATATATACTGATGGCTCCAAATCACACTCAGCTGTTGGAGCAGCAGCAGTATTTCCCTCTACAATCATTTCTGCTTCCCTGCCGCCTGAGTATAGCAGCTTCTCTGCAGAACTTCATGCAATAAAGTTAGCTTTAGAAAACCTGAATCTCTACCCATCTCTAAAATATATTGTATATACTGACTCTCTAAGCTCAATTACAGCAATACAAAACTTTCGTTATAAGGTTCATCCTATATTAAACCAAATCAGAAGCCTATTATTAAAAATTGAGGAACGTCATCAATCAGTGACCTTTTGCTGGATCCCAGCCCATTCGGGGATAAAAGGGAATGAACTCGCTGACAAAACTGCCAAAAATCCATCAACTTATGACTTAACCCTTGCTCCTATTCCAATCTATGACTATAATCATATCATACAAACAACATGTCTTGCGATGTGGAAAGAGATATGGGACACCCAAAGCAATAATAAACTTTATCAGTTGAAACAGGATCCACAGCTTTGGCGCTCTAGCATCAAAACAGTACGAAGAGAAGAAGTAGTGCTTGCACGAGCACGGATAGGACATACATATCTGACTCACCTTCACCTACTTACAGGAGAGGATCCTCCTCATTGTCCACACTGTTCCTCGCACTTATCAGTCAAACACATTCTCGTTGACTGCCCTCACTATGATCAGGACAGAATATCCATCCTCCTTTCCCTAAAAAATTTTCCGGAACCGAAGACATTAAAAAATATTATAGGTGACGATGCAAACATCAATGAATTCTTCTCTTTTTTGAAAAAAATTGGATTGTATCATAAATTTTAAAACATCACTCTAATAAGCCATAAATTGATTTTATCCAAAATTTGAGTTTTATTATTTTCCTATGAATAGGCGCACTATAGCCCCAGCAGCTCGTGCGCCATTAAACCCCCATCACAACAACAACATCAGTGATGACGCAAATCTATCCGATTTATTTAGTTTTTTAAAACAAATTCATTTATTTGAACTTGTGTGACGTACGACTGAAAAAAAAAAAAAAAATTTTTTTTTTTTGCACAATTACTGTGACAGGCACAATTTGGCCTTAGTTGCCCTTGTGCCAATAAACTTCCATTTAAACAACAAACAACCTTTAAGGTTACCACGGTGGAAGTTTGATCAGGCTGACTGGAATGCCTTCCAACATCAGGCAAATTTTGAACTCAGTACAGTCAGTCAGGAGCCTATCAATGACGCAGTAACGTACATCACAGAAATCATTGTCCACGCAGCTGCTACTGCTGTCCCAAAAACATCAGCCCGGTTTCCACCATTTCCCAAACCTTGGTGGAATTCACAATGCACAGCAGCCAAAAAGGCTCAAAACAAAGCGTGGGGGATATTTCGCCGATATCCTACCACGAACAACCTTATAGCCTTCAAACGTGCACGAGCCAAAGCACGCTACATCCGTCGTCAGAGTCAAAAGGAATCGTGGATCCGTTTTACATCATCTATTAACCAGTCTACCAACTCTAAGGTAGTCTGGGATAAAATCCGGAAAATGAAGGGAAAATATACATCCCACCCTTCTTCAATCTTAGATTATAATGGATGCGCTATTGCAGATCCAACTGCAATAGCCAATGCTCTTGGGGAAACATTCTCCAACATCTCCGCAACATCCTCATACTCCCCAGAGTTCCTGGTCCTGAAACATAAACTGGAAGGAGAAGCACTTAATTTTAAGTCCAAGGGCCTCTATCCCTACAACGGGGATTTTACTATTCAGGAACTGAAAAGAGCCCTCACTCTTTCCAAAGCAAGTGCTGCTGGACCAGATGGCATCAATTACGACATGATTAAACATCTTTCACCAAAATCTATGGATTGTCTGCTCCTTCTGTATAACAGAATCTTTACTGAAGGGCAGTTTCCGGATTCCTGGCGAAAGGCGATCGTTCTTGCCTTCCCTAAGCCAGGAAAGGATCCAAAGGTCACCACCAACTATCGTCCTATTGCTCTGACTAGCTGTCTGTGCAAAATCCTGGAGAGAATGGTTAATTCTCGTTTAATATGTTATTTAGAATCAAATGACCTTCTCTCCAACATACAGTGCGGCTTCCGAAGGAACCGGTCCACTCTGGACCATCTTATTAGATTGGAAGCATCCATCCGGGATGCTTTCCTAAAACGTGAACACTTGGTGTCGGTGTTCTTTGACATGGAGAAAGCGTATGACACAACTTGGAGATTTGGCATCTTGAAAGATCTGCATAGCCTTGGCCTTAGGGGGCAACTCCCCATTTTTATTAAAAACTTTTTAGCCAATCGATCTTTCCAAGTTCGTGTGGGATCCTCACTCTCTCCTTCCTTCAGCCAAGAGGAGGGAGTACCACAAGGATCAGTACTAAGTGTCACGCTTTTTGCCATCAAAGTGAATTCCATCACAGAACAACTTCCTCCAACTGTAAACTGTGCCCTCTATGTTGATGACTTTAGCATATTTTGTCAGTCATGCAACAAGAGGGTTATTGAAAGACAACTGCAGAAAGCTATTGATCGCCTCAACTCCTGGGCTCTTGCTAATGGCTTCAGGTTCTCGCCGGAGAAGACCGTTTGCGTACACTTTTGTCGTAAGCGTAATCTTCATCCTGAACCTGAATTAAAGCTCGGACAAAATGTAATTCCAATAGCAGCGGACACAAAATTCTTGGGACTCGTATTCGATAAAAAGCTGACCTTTCTGGACCACATCCGTCAACTCCGCACAAAGTGCACAAGAGGGCTAAATATTCTGCGCTCTCTTTCCTCAACATCTTGGGGTGCGGATCGATGCACCCTACTACGCATCTATCGTGCACTTGTACGATCCAGACTGGATTACGGGTCCCTGGTATACAATTCGGCCAGAGACAGTGTACTTCGTTGGCTCGATCCTGTCCATCATCTGGCTCTCCGTACCGCTATTGCAGCATATCGCACATCTCCTGTCCAGAGCTTATACGTCGAAGCAAACGAACCGCCATTATTGCTTCGACGTAAGCAGTTGTCTCTAAACTACGCTCTAAAACTGAAATCCCTGCCAGACCACCCTACGTGGCTAACCGTTTTTGAGCCACGATGGGAAAATTTGTACAACACCCGTAAGACTGCCAATCGTCCTTTTGGTATTCGTGTCCAAGAGCTACTCAAAGAACTTAATATAAAGGTAGACAGGGTTGCCCAAACACCAAAGCAACCCCTTCCACCCTGGCATGCTCATGTCCCGGCATGTGACTTGTCCCTTAGAAATTGGGGTAAGTCGGACACTCCATCGTCTGTCTACCTGCAGGTTCTTTCAGCACACCGAGCTGAACATTCTGACTTCGCGCCAGTCTACACAGACGGCTCGAAGGCGGAATCATATGTGGGATCTGCTGCTGTCTTTAGAGACAGCACTACATCGGAGCAGATTCCTTCTGAATGCAGCATATTTACTGCAGAGCTGCACGCTATAAAGTTAGCCTTGGATCACATTAGTGAATGCCAATACCAACGGTTCATTTTATATTCTGACTCTCTCAGTGTGTTACAGGCTTTAATATCCGTGAGGTATAATCCTCACCCGGTTCTGTCTAGCATTCAGCAGAAGATTCACGTTCTCCATGATCGCGAATATGACATCCGCTTCTGCTGGATTCCCAGCCACATTGGGATTAGGGGAAATGATTTGGCTGACACCGCAGCCAAATCAGCAATCCCTAATAATAATCTCTGCCTGTCAGTCCCCTATACAGACTACAGGCAAATAATACACGAGAAGATACATTCCCAATGGCAGGAGTTGTGGAATGGACAGACTGGGAATAAACTATACCGTATAAAGCCTTTAATTGAACCGTGGCAGTCTAGTCTGCGCAGGAATCGTAAGGAGGAAGTTGTTCTTGCCCGGACCCGCATAGGACATAGTCATTTGACACATTCGTTTTTGCTGAGGGCTGATGACCCTCCTATGTGTGTGTCCTGTGGCACAATTTTAACGATCAGACACCTTTTAATTGACTGTCCAGATTTTAGCAGCACTCGTTCTACCGCTTTTAACCATCTGACTGAGCCGTATACACTCAGTCAGATTTTATCCGACAATGACAACGTGTCTGCTGTTTTTAGCTATTTTAAATCAATAAAAGTTTTTAATTGTATTTAAAATTTATGTTATTGTTACGTCTTTATTGATTTATTTTTTTATATCTTTGTTATTATACATCTGGACATGGTGGCCTAACTACTTAGGTCACTGAATGTTTTAATTTTTTTTTTTACATATGACCGGTATTTGGCGCATTATAGCCTCAGCTGCTTATGCGCCAATAAAACTCAAATCAACTGACCACTGCCTCCGAAGCAGTACCTCAAGCCTCCACATTTAAATACAAAAACCTTAAACACTGGTGGAATGAAGCTTGTACCAATGCCAAAAAGGAAAAAAATAAAGCTTGGAACCTGTTCTGGAAGTTCCCAACTACCAACAACCTAATTCAGTATAAAAGGCTAAAGTCAAAAGCTAGGCAAGTTAGAAGAAAAGCCAAAAGGGAATCATGGATATAGTTTGCCTCCACTATTACAAAGGATACTAGCAGTCGTCTCATATGGAAAAAGATTCGGCAATTAAATGGGAAATATCCAACTCTTCCTTCTCCCATCTTAATCAAAAATGGACAGGAAATTTCTTCTTGTCAAGAAATAGCTAACGTCCTTGCTGAGACCTTTTACCAAACATCTGCCACGTCAGCATATAGCAACTCTTTTCTTAAAATCAAAGCTTCAGCAGAAAGGTACAAAATAAAATTCCACACTTCCCAATATATTGGCTATAATCAACCATTTAACCTATTTGAACTGCAAACAGCATTAAAGAGATCACCTAACAGTGCAGCTGGACCTGATGGTATGTATTATGTAATGCTGAAACATATAAACAGTACAGCCTTGAATTTACTATTAATGTTCTATAATCGGATTTTTCTTGAGGGTACATATCCATCTTCCTGGCATCATTCCATCATTTTAGCCTTTCCTAAACCAGGAAAAGATCACTCACTTCCAGAAAATTACCGACCTATTTCTCTAACCAGCTGCCTAAGTAAAATCCTAGAAAGAATGATACACAGACGGCTTACCTGGGTTCTTGAAACTAAAGAACTGATGAACAACAATCAGTTTGGTTTCCGAAAAAACAGATCTACTTTAGATCTATTGGTGAAAGCTGAGATTAACATCCGTAATGCTTACGTCAAAAATGAACATCTTGTAATGGTAAGTCTCGATATAGAAAAGGCTTTCGACACTACCTGGAGATACGGCATATTGAGAGAGCTTCATTCCATAGGATTGCGAGGGCACTTACCAGAATTCGTTAAAAATTTTTTTCAACACAGAACCTTTCAGGTCCGCTATCAATCTGTACTTTCCCGGTCCTACACTCAAGAAGAAGGTATCCCGCAAGGATCAGTACTGAACTCTACCCTTTTTTTACTTAGACTGAACACCATAACACACAACATCCCAAATACTGTAGAACTATATATGTATGCTGATGATCTAACTATATCTTGCCGTTCCCAAAATATACAGACCATTGAAAGACAGCTCCAACTCTCTATAAATAATTTGGAGGCATGGGCAATGCAGAATGGATATCGTTTATCAGGTCAAAAAACAATTGCAGTTCACTTTTGCAAAAAACGTAAGCTACACCCAGAACCAGAACTCAGATTAAAAAACCATTTGATCCCTCTCACCAGTAATTTCCGTTTTTTAGGCCTAATATTGGACACCAAACTGAACTTTGTTTCACATATCACATACCTCCGAACTGTCTGTCTAAAGAAACTTAATATACTTAGGTCAATTTCTGCTATGACATGGGGAGCTGATAGATACACTCTATTACATTTGTATCGTGCTATTATCAGATCTCGTTTAGACTACGGTGCTATTGTATATGATTCAGCTAGGAAAAGCGCATTAATCAGACTTAATACCATCCAACACAGTGCCCTTTGAACTTCTCTCGGCGCATTTAGAACATCCCCTGTTCAGAGTCTGTATGTAGAGGCACACGAACCTCCACTTTACTTTCGAAGGAAAATGTTGCTTCTAAATTATGCAGCTAAAATTCAGAGCCTTCCAGACCATCCCATTCGACCATTGCTTTCTATCCCTGAGTGGACAACATTCTATAACAGTAAACCGAATGAAAATAGACCAACTGGCATGAGACTAAAAGATTTGCTTCACACCTGGAATATTGATTTTGATAACATACTTAAAGAAAGCGATATTCCTGATCCACCCTGGTCTGTAAATCTCCCTCACTGTGATACGCACTTTCAGCAATGGGCAAAGAACTCCCTGGCAAATGAAAATATCAAACAACCAGATAAAGAACATGCCCTCAACAATATACAAAGCTACCAAATATATACAGATGGCTCAAAAACAGATTCTACAGTTGGTGCCACAGCTGTCTTTCCATCTTTTACAGTCTCCGTATCACTACCAGTTGAATGTAGCAGTTATACTGCTGAGTTATATGCAATCAAATTAGCTTTACAGAATATTAACACTATCCACAATACCAGCAGTATAATATACACTGATTCATTGAGTGCAGTGTCTGCTTTGGCTAATCAGTTTTCAATATCACAACGAATCGAAAAACAAATCATTTGCTACTTAAACCACCTACGAAGTAGGAATCATAAAGTGAAATTCTGCTGGATCCCAGGGCATTCTGGTATCTTAGGCAATGAGAGAGCAGATCGGGCAGCCAAAAATCCAAACAGTACAACACCAGCAAATTATAAAGTACCATATAGAGATTATTTGAAGCATATAAAAAAAGTCTATATGTTTCAGTGGTCAGAAATATGGAAGGCACAAAGTAATAACAAGTTGCTCCAAATCAAAAAAGAACCTGCTTTATGGATTTCCAGCTTTAGACAAAATAGACAGGAAGAAGTTGTTCTAGCAAGACTAAGGATTGGACATACTCATCTAACCCATGTGTTTCTACTCATGGGGGATGACCCACCTCGATGCACGCATTGTTCACTACCGCTTACAGTCAAACATATACTTTTAGATTGTCCTCACTATTCTCCTTTCAGAAGAATTTTCCACTCTCAATCACAACTACAAGAACCGTTATCGCTTAAACATATGATTGGCAATAGTGCTAACCTAGCTACACTCTATACATTTCTGAAGGAAATACATATATTTGAATTCCTATGATGCCAAAATAGAACATATACCTTAGAATAATAATGTAGGACCTGGCACATTTTGGCCTTAGCTGCATTTGTGCCTTTAAACACCAATACCAATACCAATCAATCCTGAAACGGTAACATTCTATAACAATAAACCCACTGAAAATAGACCAACTGGTATGAGACTACAAGATTTGATGCATTCTGGAATGTTCATTTTGAAAACACGCTCAAAGAAACCAAAATATCTGATCCGTCTTGGTCCTCAAACCCACCATACTGTGATACCTATTTCCAACAATGGGGAAAAAAGTCCATGGAAAGCTGTTATATCAAGCAATTGCACGAAGGACATGCCGCTAGCAATGCGCAGAGCTGCTTAATATATACTGATGGCTCAAAATCAGATGATTCCGTAGGTGCTGCAGCAGTCTTTCCCACATTTACAGTATCTGTATCTCTCCTGACTGAATGTAGCAGTTATACTGTAGAACTTTATGCAATCCACCTAGCTATATACAATATCAATATCTGTCTCAACACTAATAGTTTAATATATACAGACTCCATGAGTGCGCTTTCCGCAATAAGTATCAATTTCTCAACCCCACATCCCATAGTAAAAGAAATCAGGTCTCGTCTAAATCATTTGAGGAATCTGAATCATACCGTAAGTTTCTGTTGGATTCCAGGGCATGCTGGAATCACAGGTAACGAAACAGCAGACCAGGCAGCTAAGCACCCAAAGAGCAAAGCACCGCCATCTTACCAATTACCCTATATAGATTTATTAAAACATATCCGACGTATCTGTAGGGAACAATGGTTAAACATTTGGAAGACACAGACAAACAATAAATTATTTGAAATTAAACAAGAACCACAAATATGGAACTCGAGCTTGAGGAAAAACAGGCACGAAGAAGTAATACTGGCGAAATTGCGCATAGGGCACACACACCTGACCCACTTGTTCCTGATCATGGGCGATGACCCTCCTGTATGCATGCATTGTTCATCACAACTTACAGTTCGACATATTCTGTTAGATTGTTCGTATTACTCCCATATCAGAAATGCAACCTTCCTTTCTCTGACACAAATGCAAGAACCTTTATCACTATCCCACCTATTGGGAAACAATGCCAATCTGGATGAGCTTTTCGCTTATCTCAAACAAATTAGACTTTATCTATATATCTAATAACAAATAAGGCAAACTCCGGTACCATACCAAACATTTGAATAGGCACATTTTGGCCTCAGTTGCCCTTGTGCCGAAAAACCTCTACACCACCAACTGTTGGCACCGCCCCTGCCTCCACGTGGGAGGGCTAGAAGCCTGGGAGAAGAAATACACTCTCCCGGGACTCCCCTCGACGTGGGCACCTGTACGTGGTGAGGAGACCTCCCAGTGATGCTGCTGGGTTTCCAGATTAGCATCACTGGGATCTAACGCCCATACCTTGGTTCCCGGGTTACATCTTTGGAATCCGGCGTATGCAGCCGTGCGCCGTGACCCGTGGATTTGGGAAAGGGGGATCCTGGTGGTTGAGGGGCCCAGCCTTAATACACCACTTTGGCCCCTGCTTCGACAACGGGAGGTCCCGGACCGGTCCGACTGGGATCAATCGGCGGGTGTTTTTTTATTGCTAGGGTCAACTGCGTTCCAATAAGTCTCACCCCCTTCTTTGGTCCTGGGACGGGATAAAGACTTATTAGTAACGTGAGTATAGTGCTCTAAGCGAACTCGGCGTCCCATTCGTGTACGCAGTACCTGCTAGTTCACGAGTGGGCGTCCCCTCGTTGGGCTCGGTGGAGGGTGAGGTACTTAGGTATCAGACATTTTCTCTTTACTCTTATGAGTAATTTAAATCTTTCAAACCCCTCTGGGGCTTCTACGAGGTCCCTACCTGAAATTGATGAAGATAATGTATCATCAAAAAAGAAACACCGAACAGAAGCTGCACCACCTCCTGTACCTCGATTCCTTATCATACATTCTACCGGTGAAAAGGAAATAGGTAAAATGTCGCCCTTCTTCATTCAGAAGGGTCTCGAAGGGCTGGCATGGTCCCCGAAGTCGGTAAAACGACTTAGATCAGGTGACCTTTTAGTAGAAACTTCCTCAGTTCGACATTCAGAATTGCTTCTCCAAGCAACATCTCTTGGGGGCATTCCAATTAAGACATCACCACACAGGACATTGAATACATCGCGTGGCGTAATTGCCGAGTGGGATCTCCTTGAAACATCTGAAGAGGAGATAAGCACCGAACTGAGAGATTAAGGTGTAACAGCTGTTAAGAGGATATTTATGCGTAAGGAGGGAAAATTAGTGCCAACTAGGGTTCTTATCCTTACATTTAACACACCTAAATCGCCTACTTCCATCAAGGCTGGTTATCTGAACTGTCCTGTAAGGCTGCACATTC
Source organism: Mastigoproctus giganteus (assembly GCF_048544385.1). Taxonomy (NCBI): domain Eukaryota; kingdom Metazoa; phylum Arthropoda; class Arachnida; order Uropygi; family Thelyphonidae; genus Mastigoproctus; species Mastigoproctus giganteus. The sequence goes on from NC_143586.1 coordinate 124,993,169, forward strand.
CAAACCCGTTGCGATGTTTGAAATGCCAAAAATATGGCCACTCTCAGATATCATGTCGTGAATCACCTGCTTGTGCCCGCTATGGAGCAAAAGAATATGACACAAAGGAATGTTCTGCCTCGAAACCAGCATGCTCGAATTGTGGCGGTGAACACCCTGCATATTCAAGAGCATGCCAAAGATGGAAAGACGAAAATCAAATTCAAAAAATCAAGACGGAACAAAACATCCCATATGTTTTGCATATGGAAGCAAAGAAACAGTTAACACCAGCAAACACTGGAAAATCTTATGCACAAGCAGTTTTGAGGAAGGTTTCAATTTCGACGCAAACTGATATTTCAATATCGCCATGTGATTCTTTTGAACCCCAAGCTAGATACTTGTTGACACAAGCACAGCAAGATAAAACAGTCGCTACTGCCATTTCAATACCAACTAAGGAAGTAGCACCTAAAGGAAAATCACCTCCGACAAAATCCCCACCTCTTATTAGTGAGGAACAGGAGGAAATGGAGGTAAATGAAGGAGCCGAAAGTGGGGAAAAATCTATTCTGGATCTTCATCCGGAGGAAGAAATGGATATTGGGCGCCCTCAATTTCCCAAAGGCAGAATAAAACCCAAAGCGGGTCAATGAAAACCCGCATCACTTCGGAAGCCAGTCAACGGTTCCACTAATTCCAAGTAATAATGGCTAAATTACTGCAATGGAACTGTTGTGGATTCCGACGAAATATGGAGGATGTCAAAATGCTAATGCGCAAATACTAACCTGTTTGCTTTTGCTTGTAGGAAACGTACCTAAAGGCAAATGATGACCTCATCTTGCGAAATTTTACTGCTGTTCGTAAAGTCAGAAACGGGGACGGCCCGGCCCATTGAGGAGTCGCAATCCTTGTGGGCAACCAAACCCTTTTCTCACAAGTTCGGCCCCGAGTGCCAAGCGATAGTGACAAGCGATTTTTCTCTGCGACTCATAAAGTGATCTTTGAAAGTGATATAGTTCTATTTTTTGTTGTGCGATTTTCTTCTGTTTTGTTCACTTAAAGTGGTTCTTCACTTAAAAAGTCTTACGTAAGTACCCAGAAAGGGAATCTACCTTTCTTTTTTTGTATTTATATTAAATACTCACACTCTACTAACCTTAATAACCGCTTGGTCACTGGTGGCACCGCTCCTGCCTCCACGTGGCGGGGCCGGTAATCTGAGAGAAGAAAGACCTTCTCCCAGGGCTAAAAGGAGTAAAAATGGACTCTCATGATTTCCCACGATTAGAGCCAAAGAGCTCTCAACATGACAGCCACGAAACTGATCATGACTTCTCATTGTCGAAAAGACCAAAAAAGGATGCAAACAAGCAGGAATCTCCAGCTTTCCTGATTATTCATTCTCTGTCCTCACAACCTATCAGCAAGCTCTCTCCTTTCATCATACAGCGATGCCTTGTAAATGCAGCAGCATCTCCAAGAATGGTGAAACGTCTTCAGTCCGGTGACTTGCTAATAGAGACCTCTCACCCGAGACACTCTGACCTCCTGTTAAAACTTACATCTTTAAGTGGAATTCCAATTCAAGTCACTCCACATAACACCCTGAATTCTTCCAAGGGAGTGATCAGTGAATGGGACCTATTGAACGTTTCCGAAGAAGAAATAATTCAGGAACTAAAAGATCAAAATGTAACTCAGGCCAAGAGAATCATGATACGAAAAGACGGCACCTTAGTCCCAACCCGTAGCATAATTTTAACCTTTAGTTCGCCGAATCTACCATCCTCGGTCAAAGCAGGCTATTTAAACTGTCGTGTTCGGCCCTACATCCCGAACCCTCTGAGATGCTACAAATGCCAGAAATTTGGCCACTCCCAGACAGCATGCCGTGGAGATGCAACATGTCCAAACTGCGGTTGCAAAACTCACACTCAATCTGAATGCAAGGCACAAACTCCGCAGTGTCCTAATTGCAAGGGCAATCATCCAGCCTACTCCAAAGATTGTGATCTTTGGAAGTTAGGAAAAAAAATACAGAAATACAAGACAGAAAATAAAGTATCTTTTCAAGAAGCTAGAAGGCAAGTAAAATCAAGTATTCCAAAAACTACTTATGCTTCGGCTGCCCATAGTTACAAATCAGTAGCATGTCAGACAGAAGTGTCAGTCTCTCCAGACAAATCGATCGCCGACTGGGCTAGATTAGTGCTATCAACTCAGCTTACATGTGAATCACAGTTAGTGGACCAAAGTAATAATACGCCACTCACAATTCCAACTCAAAACCTAACCCACAATACAGTGGCAGAAAAATTACATAAATCAGATAGTGTGGAGGTGAAACAACCGACAAGCATGGATACAGACGATATGCCCAACCAAGAAGATTTTCTTGAATTATATGCAGATGGAGATGTGGAGGATAAAAATGATTCAAAACGCCCTAATTTTCCTAGAAAAGAAAAATCTAAATCTGACCGTCACAAACAACCTACGCATAAAAAGCAGACGGATTCATCTTCCTCCTACAAAACCATAATGGAACATGTTATCCAATGGAATTGTAGAGGTCTTCGCAGTAACTTAGATGATATACACGAATTAATTCATCAATATAAACCTCTTGCAATGTGCTTACAAGAAACTAATTTAACATCTCTGGTCTCAGTTTCAATCAAAAATTATACTGTATTCAGACAAGACAGGGCTGACTCCAATAACCCTCATGGAGGAGTAGCGATACTCGTGGACTCAAGCATCCCCGCAAGACGTATTCCATTACAAACATCCTTAGAAGCCGTTGCCACGCGTGTTGTTAATGGTATTACTCTAACATTGGTTTCCATTTACCTTCCGCCTAGTCATCAATATAATATTCAGGAACTTGAAGATCTTGTTATGCAGTTACCATCACCGTTTTGTTTACTAGGAGACTTTAATGCACATCACCCATTATGGGGTTGCCCCACCTCAGACAGACGAGGTAAGCTGATCGAAACGTTAATCGATAGGCAGAATTTAACACTACTGAACACTGGGTCTCCTACATATGTGCACCTCCCTACGGGCTCAACATCTGCCATAGACCTTTCCATCTGTTCCCCAATCCTCTTTCCAAGTATAGATTGGATATCTCTAAGTGATCCTTATAGCAGCGACCACTTTCCGTTAATCTGCAAAATTCAAACATCCTATTCTTTTCCAACAGAAAGTCCAATTAAATGGAAATTTTCAAAGGCTGACTGGGCAAAATACAGATCGCACATCTCATTTGAGAACGACATCATTCAGTCTGGTTCCATCAATAGTGTTACTGAACATATCACAAATCAAATGCTGGCAGCTGCATCCGTCGCAGTTCCTCAATATCAAGCAAGAAATAGACGAAAAATAAATTACTGGTGGAATGAAGATTGCAATAATGCAAAAAAAGAGAAAAACAAAGCATGGAATCTTTTCCGCAAATATCCTACCACCTCCAATCTTATTAACTATAAACGGCTCAGAGCTAAAGCTCGCTATATCACACGCAAAGCAAGAAAAGATTCTTGGATTAAATTCGCCACATCAGTTAATAAAAATACTGATATCAGATTAATCTGGAGACAAATAAAATGTTTGAACAATAAATTTCCACCTCTATCCACCCCGGCCCCAGGTGCCAAGCGATTTTGTGATCAAGTGTCTTTGCCAGTGAATTGCGCTCTCTTGAATAACTAAAATCGTCTTCTTTATTTCAGCGTTACACTAACAATCAATTAAATAAGCTTCAGTAAAGAAATCACTTTACTTGAACAGGAGGAAAAGTAACCTTCTTTCTTTTTTTTCCCCTTTTTTCTTTGCATATTACTACTAACCCACTACCGCTTGGTCACAAAGGTGGCACTGCTCCTGCCTCCACGTGGCGGGGCTGGTAACCTGGAGGGGAAAAGGTCTCCCTTCCAGGGCGAAATGGAGCAAGAAGTCCATAAAACCCAGAAAAACACTGGGTACACAGAAGAAACTTTGACAAGGCAAGAACAAGAGGAGTCTGGTTCTGTCGCAGCAAAACGTCAAAAGACTGACGTAGGCAGAATCCGAACCCCAACCTTTTTGATTATACATTCAACTCAAGAACAACCAGTTGGAAAACTCTCCCCTTTCCTAGTGCAAAAATGCCTAGAAAGCTTAATAGGTACTCCCAAGATAGTTCGTCGATTAAGATCTGGAGACCTACTGGTTGAAGTTGTCACTGCCAGACAATGTGAACAACTACAAAAATTACAATCCTTTGGTGGAATTTCGGTCAGCGTTTCACCGCATGTTTCCTTGAACACGTCAAGAGGTGTCATCACTGAGTGGGACCTCATCAATTTGTCAGATGAAGAACTCAAACAAGAATTACGAGAAGAAGGAGTCATCAATGTAAGGCGAATTCTCACGAAGAAGGATAATGTACTAGTTCCTACACGGAATATAATCCTTACTTTTGATAACCCTAAACCACCAACATTGATCAAAGCCGGTTACCTCAACTGCCGAGTTAAACCATACATACCAAATCCATTACGCTGCTACAAGTGCCAGAAATTTGGGCACTCACAGACGGTCTGCAGAGGAGCAGCTGCCTGTGCCACATGTGGATCCACTGAACATTCTACAAATGACTGCACTAACACAACTCCAAACTGCATTAACTGTAAAGAAGCCCATCCGGCGTATTCGAAGGAGTGTCCCCTTTGGAAACGCGAAAAACAGATACAGAGATACAAAACTGAACATAATGTAACCTACCAAGAAGCTAAAAAATCTTTACCAGTTCCAAATACTAACAAGCCAAGTTATGCCAAAATAACCAAAAATCACGTATCAATTGCTACCCAAATAGAGGTAACTATACCACCAACAAAGTCACTAGCTGAATGGGCAAAGTCAATATTGTCCCCAGTGCCAACACCCCAAACAAAAAGCAAGCAAAGCAAAGGAATAAATACGCCGATCACAATACAACCAGATGCCACTCAACAGCAAAATACTACAGTGTCTACCACTCCCGACTCAAACCAAACAGGCCCCGGGTGCCAAGCGATTGACTGAGCGATTTCTCTTTGTGCTTTCACTGCGACTTTTTCATTGGTGAATTCTGCGTTCTCTTTTACGTTCCTCTCGTTGAGAAATACTTTTATTTAGTAGCTCTTTTATTAAAAGTACTGGTAGAGAGCAAGGAAGGAAAGTAACCTTTCTTTATTTTTCATATTTAATAGATTAACTCCTACTAATTTCGCTTGGTCACTCCAGGCACTGCTCCTGCCTCCCCGTGGCTGGGCCGGTAACCTTGGCAGAAAAGTTCATCTGCCAGGGTCTAAAAGGAGCCAAAATGGAACAAAATATGTTTCCTTCTTTACAACCGACAAGCAGTCGGCTAGACACAGAACAGGAACATGACTCTTCACATGCAAAGAGGTTAAAAACCATTTCCTCTGCGACCGAGTTTCCTGCATTTTTAATAATGCATTCATTATCAGAACAGCCTCTTAGTAAGCTATCCCCCTTTCTTATCCAAAAACACTTGGAAAGTATTGCAGGGTCTCCCAAGATGGTTAAGAGATTGCAATCGGGGGACTTACTAGTAGAAACTGTCAACTGTAGGCATTCTGAAAAACTCCTGAAAGTGACAAACTTTGCAAAAATTCCAGTAAAGGTAACTGCCCATGCAACCCTAAATACATCTAAGGGTGTTATATCTAGTTGGGACCTTTTGAATGTGACAGAAGAAGAAATTAAAGAAGAGCTAAATGAACAAAACGTAATTGCTGTTAAAAGAATCATGACTAAAAGGGACAATATACTCACACCCACCAGAAGTATCATTCTCACCTTTAACAGTCCAAATCTACCCTCAACAGTAAAAGCAGGATATCTACTCTGTCGCATTCGTCCTTATATTCCTAATCCGCTGAGATGCTACAAATGCCAAAAGTATGGCCATTCTCAGACGGCATGCAGAGGGAACCCAGCTTGTCCCAACTGTGGATCTACTGATCACAGTCAAAATGACTGTTCGGCAAAGGAAATGACTTGCCTTAATTGCAAGGGTAACCATCCTGCTTACTCTAAAACATGTGAGAAGTGGAAAATGGAGAAAAAAATTGTAAAATATAAAGTCGAAAACAAAGTTACTTACCAGGAAGCAAGAAAATTAATTGCACCAAGTATATCTAACCGTAGCTATGCCAGTGTTGCAAAAAAATATCAAACAATAGCCACGCAAACTGATGTTACTGTTCCATACAACATATCAATCTCCGACTGGGCCCGAGCTGTTCTTTCTCAGCAACAGTCCAATATCCAGAAGCACTCAGATCAAGCAAGTAATACGCCTCTTACGATTCCAGCAAAATCTCCTCATTCGCCAATGATTGCTACCACACCAAATAATCCCAGTTCAACTTCAAAACAGAGTATTCAGGAAACATCAATGGATCAAGAGTACCCATCTAAACAGGAAGATCCGATTCTTGAAATATTTGCAGAAGAAGAAGAAGAAGATATGGACACAGGTCGCCCCACCTTTCCAAAAAGAAATAAACCAAAGCCAGAACGCCACAAGACAGCCACGTCAGGTACAGCTTCTTCTAAACTCAAATAATGCCTTATATTTTACAGTGGAATTGTAGAGGCTTTAGATGCAACATTGATGACATTCAGTACTTAATTAGACGCTACTCTCCAGTGGGTTTCTGTCTGCAGGAAACCTATTTAACTGCTAAAATCTCTGTTTCTATAAAAAACTACTCAGTCTACCGAAGAGATCGGAATACATCTGACTCTGCTCGTGGTGGTGTAGCTATTTTGATTAACTCAAAGATCCCTGCTAGTCAAATCATTCTTCAAACCAAAATTGAAGCCGTTGCTGTGCGTCTGATTGCTGAGATTGCATTTACGCTAGTCTCAGTCTATCTCCCACCAAACAATACCTACTCTTTCAAAGATATTGAAGAACTTTTAGTACAGCTACCCTCACCAGTCTGCTTGCTAGGGGATTTTAATGGCCACCACCCTTTATGGGGATCCTCTAAATTAGATAGACAGGGCCGACTGATTGAAACTCTACTAGATAAACAAAACCTTACCATTCTTAATACTGGTACACACACACCCATATACAGTTACCTACTGGACAGACCTCTGCAATTGACCTCTCGATTTGTTCTCCGATACTGTTTCCAGTCATTCAGTGGTCCGCTATGGATGATCCATTGGGAAGTGACCATTTTCCAATTGTCTGTAACCTGCTCACTGCACAACTACCATTAGACCAACCCTGCAGAAAATGGAAATTTTCTAAAGCCAAATGGGCCAAATTTCAATCAGCAATCATTCTGGACAAAGAAACTATTCAGCTACAACCTATAGATAAAGTAACCGATTATATCACATCCAGTCTTTTAGTTGCAGCAAAATACTCAATTCCATTATCAAACCCCCCAACTCGACGGCACTTCAACTACTGGTGGAACGAAGAGTGCACGAAAGCAAAGAAGGAAAAAAATAAAGCATTCAACTTATTCCGTCGATTTCCGACAACAGCTAATTTAATTAGCTACAAGAAGCTAAGGGCAAAAGCGCGGTTCATTCACAGGCAAGCCAAGAAAGATTCTTGGACTCGGTTTGCATGTACTATCAACAGAAATACCGACTCCAGATTAATATGGAAGAAAATTAGACAGCTTTCTGGGAAGTTTCCAATCATCCCTTCCCCAATTCTTTCATACAATGGAGAAGAACTGTCTGGTCATCTAGATATAGCGAATGCCTTGGGTAAAACCTTTGCCGAAGTCTCTGCCGTATCAAATTACACTCCGAAATTCCAAAAAATTAAGACCTCCACTGAACAGAGGCCCATTAACTTTACAACCTCGCTATCACTTCCGTATAATCAGCCCCTTGAATATTGTGAACTTTTACAAGCCATAAAAACAACGAGAAACAGTGCAGCTGGGCCAGATGGCATATATTATGTCATGCTGCAGCATCTCGATGAGCAAAACTTACAAATGCTGCTAGTTTTCTTTAACCGGATCTTCCTGGAAAATATTTATCCAACATCTTGGCACCATGCTACAATTTTGCCCTTTTTGAAACCTGGAAAAGATCCTTCCAGTCCTAATAGTTACAGGCCAATCTCTCTGTCAAGTTGCCTTGGTAAAATTCTTGAAAAAATGATCCACAGTCGACTCAGCTGGATCATTGAAACTGAACAACTATTGAGTAATTGTCAACATGGCTTTCGCAAAAATAGGTCCTCTCTAGATCTGATGATCAAGGCCGAATCTGAAATTCGCAATGCCTTTGTGAAAAATGAACACCTTGTCATGGTCTCTATTGATATAGAAAAGGCATTCGATACTACCTGGCGATATGGCATTCTCAGTGACCTACATAATCTTGGTCTACGAGGCAACCTGCCTATATTCATTAGGAACTTCCTCCAGATCCGCTCTTTCCAGGTTCGATACCAAAACTCCCTTTCTTCTACATTCTTGCAGGAAGAAGGAGTACCACAGGGATCGGTTTTGAGCGCAACCCTATTTGCCATTAGAATTGATTCCATTTCCAAAGAACTTCCAAATACTGTAGAAGCCTATCTTTATGCTGACGATCTCTCCATTTCTTGCCACTCTCAGAACATGAGATCTATTGAACGCCAATTGCAAATATTCCTCAATAAAATTCAAAAATGGGCTGAGTTCAATGGATATCGGCTTTCCCATCAGAAAACAGTTGCTATCCACTTTTGTAACCAACGCAAATTACATACAGATCCTGAACTCCGGATATCAAATTCCAGCATCCCGATTACCAACAATATTAGATTCTTGGGATTAATATTAGACAGCAAGTTAAATTTCCTTGAGCACATTAGAGTAATACGTACTACCTGTCTGAAAAAGCTCAACATGCTTAGAGCTCTATCTGCCCAGTCTTGGGGAGCAGATCGTTCAACTTTGCTGCTCTTATATAGAGCACTGATTAGATCTCGGTTAGATTACGGTGCCCCAGTTTATGATTCTGCTCGAAAGAGTGTATTACGCTGGCTGGATCCTGTACAACACAATGCACTGAGGATTGCTCTTGGTGCTTATAGGACATCACCAACCTATAGTCTATATATTGAAGCCCATGAGCCCCCTCTTTACCTCCGCAGAAAAATGTTACTACTTAAATATGCAGTCAGAATACGAAACTGTTCTCCGCACCCCATCCAACCATATCTCTTTAATCCACCATTTCACAATCTCTATAGAAATAAACCAAATAAAATACGCCCAGCAGGCCTACGACTCCTTGAAATAGCACAAAATTGGAATGTTCCTCTACAGAGTAGGCAGCACAGAAAGAATTATTCTTGCCCACCATGGACCCCATTTCCTCAACCAGCCTGTGATAATTATTTTCTCCAATGGGGAAAGAATCATCTACCAACTCTGAATGTGCAACAACTCCATGCTAGCCATATTCAAAACTGTTTTGACTTCTTACCGATATATACTGATGGTTCCAAATCTCATTCAACTGTTGGAGCAGCAGCAGTGTTTCCCTCTGCTATCATATCAGCCTCTCTTCCACCTGAATACAGCAGCTTTTCAGCGGAATTATATGCAATTCAATTAGCTCTAGAAAATTTGAGTCTTTACCCATCTGCAAAATACTTAATTTACACTGACTCTCTGAGCTCAATTAGAGCAATGCAGAATTTCTCTCATAAGGATCACCATATACTAAATCAAATCAAGTATTTGCTGTTGAAAATCGAAGAAAGCCAGCAACGAGTGAACTTTTGCTGGATTCCAGCACATTCAGGCATCAAAGGGAACGAGTTGGCTGATATTTCGGCTAAAAATCCATCAACAGTAGACTTAACCTCTGCCTTTATTCCAGTTTCTGATTATAATATTATAATTCAAACAGCATTTCATGCACAATGGACAGAGCTATGGCATAAACAAGCAAATAACAAACTGTTCCAGATAAAACAGGACCCAAAATTTTGGCACTCATGCATTCAGACAGTTCGGCGAGAAGAAGTGGTACTCGCGCGGATTAGAATAGGACATACTCATCTGACTCACCTCCACCTACTCACAGGCGATGATCCTCCTCTTTGTTCACAATGCTCTGAGCAGCTAACAGTCAAACATATTTTGATTGACTGCCCACATTATCAACAACATCGAACTTCAATATTTCATTCTCTGGCTAATTTCCGTGAACGGATAATATTAAATGATATCATTGGTGAAAATGCCAATATTAATGAACTTTTCTGTTATTTGAAACAAATAGGAATGTATAAGCGACTCTGATTAGTTTCTGGCATGAAATGAGATTGACCCGTCTTCACATTAATTATTTATTTTATCTTTTCAACATACCTATGAATAGGCGCAATATAGCCACAGCAGCTTGTGCGCCATTAAACACCCATACCACACACTAGATCAAACCAAACAGACTACATGGATTCAGAAGATAAATCAAACGAAGATGGACAGATTTTAGAACTGTTTACTGAAGAGGAGATGGATACAGCGAAACCTTATTTCCCAAAGAAGGGAAAAGGTAAATTTGAGCGATCTAAACCTTCTGCACCTCGAAAACAAATCGAGGGCCCCACTAAACCAAAATAATGCTTACTTTCTTACAATGGAACTGTAGAGGCTATCGCAGTAATTTGGCTGACATCCGAGATCTCCTTTCGCAGTATGATCCTGTTGCCTTCTGTCTACAGGAAACCAATCTAACACCAAATACAATTGTTTCCCTTCAGAAATACATAATGCATCGGCAGGATCGTGTTGCCCACAATCTGAACAACGTTGCACATGGAGGAGTAGCACTGATCATCAACTCGCAGATACCCTCAAAAGCAATCCCACTAAAGACAAATCTTGAAGCAGTTGCTGCACGAATCAATGTCAACTTTGATTTAACCATAGTCTCATTATACTTACCACCTAACCAAAACATAAGCTACGCTGAATTAGAAGAACTAGTGATCCAGCTTCCCAAACCCTACTGTATCCTAGGAGACCTGAACAGTCACCATCCGCTATGGGGAAACCATAACCTGGACAAGCGTGGAAAAACTATCGAAAAATTACTTGATCAACACAATCTGATAACTCTCAATAATGGAGCGCACACCTATACGCATCTTCCTACAGGATCTACCTCAGCTATTGATGTCTCTTTATGCTCAGCAACCATATACCCTCTGTTCGGATGGACTATCCACAGCAACCCACTGGGCAGTGATCATTACCCTGTGATATGCCGCATTGATACAACCGTTCCCCATACTTCTTATCGAATTCCAAAATGGATATTCTCCAAAGTTGAATGGGATACGTACAAGCAGCTGGCTATACTAGAAGAAAAACAAGTCCAACAAACACCCATAAACTTGGCAGTAGAACATATATCTAACAAAATACTGCAAGCAGCGGACAAAGCAATTCCGAAACGATCCACTAAAATATCGGCCCGTTCTAAAGTGTGGTGGAATAATGAATGTAGTGCCGCAAAAAAAGAGAAGAACAGAGCATGGAACATCTTCAGAAGGTTTCCAACAACAGAAAACCTTATCTGCTTTAAGAAGGCAAGGGCAAAAGCAAAACGAGTTAGACAGACCAGCAAAAGGGAAGCATGGAGGCGTTTCGCTTCCACAATTACAAAAACGACAAAAACCCAAACAATTTGGGCCAAAATACAACGTATGTATGCAAAACATCCAAGTGTCAACTGTCCCATTCTGACTGTAAATGGCTCTGATATTACAAAGCCAGAGGAAATTGCAAACGCTCTAGGTAGATCTTTCATGGAAATATCAGCTGTGACATCATACTCGCCACAATTCCAGACACTCAAAGCACAAGCTGAAAAACACTCAATTAATTTTGAATCAACATCCACTGCTGCATATAATCTCCCTTTTACAATGTCAGAATTACATCATGCTCTAGCCTCCACTAAACTCAGTGCAGCAGGGCCAGACGGAATACATTACATAATGATAGCAAAACTTACTGAACCCGCACTCAAAACACTTTTATTGCTCTACAACAGAATATTCAAAGAAAACACTTTTCCTGACAAATGGCGGCATGCTTATGTTTTGGCATTTCCAAAACCTGGAAAAGATTCTTCAAATCCGCAGCATTATCGACCTATTGCACTCACCAGCTGCATATGCAAGGTAATGGAAAAAATGATCAACGCTCGGTTATCCTGGTTTCTAGCTCGAAATAACCTTATGAATCCAGTGCAATGTGGTTTTCGTGAAGGTAGATCCACTCTTGACCTTTTGATTAAGACAGAAATAAACATCCGTGACGCCTTCGTACGCAAAGAGCATCTTGCGATGGTCCTATTTGATATTGAAAAAGCGTTTGACACTGCCTGGAAATATGGTATAATGCAACATCTATACGATCTGGGACTACGCGGACACCTACCACAGTTTATAAGAAACTTCCTACAACACCGCTCATTCCAAGTTCGATTTCACAATCACTTATCTTCAAAGTTCATACAGGAAGAAGGAGTGCCACAAGGATCAGTTCTCAGTGCTACCCTCTTTAATATAAAAATGAATTCAATAACACAGGACCTGCCACAAACAATATCCACTACCCTGTATGCCGATGACTTTAGTATCGCCTGTCATTCGCCTAATATGCGAATGGTAGAGCGACAGCTGCAATGTGCAATCAACAAAATAGCAAAATGGGCCCAAAACAACGGGTTTCGCCTCTCAACCCAAAAGACTGTCGGTATACACTTTTGCAGGAAGCGTAATCTACATCCACACCCAGAACTCCCCTCAACGTGGGCACCTGTACGTGGTGAGGGGACCTCCCAGTGACGCTGCTGGACTTCCAGACTAGCATCACTGGGATCCAACGCCCACAGCCTAGGTTCCGGGCTTACATCAATGGAATCCGGCGTGTTTGCCGTGCGCTGCGACCCGTGGAAATTCGGAAAGGGGGATCCTGGTGGTTGAGGGGCCCAGCTTCAATACACCACTTTGGCCCCTGCTTCGACAAGACGGGTGGTCCTGGAAGGCCCGGCTAGGATCAATCGGCTAGTAGGTTCGCCTGCGAGGGTCAACCGTGTCAATGCCACGCCCCTACCCTCATGGTCCGAGGGACAGGATTCAGGCTGGCGGCGGTGCGGGTATAGTGTCTGGGTAGCCCTGGCGTCCCACTCCCGAGCGCATTTATTGCATGCCGGGTAGTGGGCGTCCCTTTGGGCTCCGTGGTGGGTGGGGAGCCCGGGCACTGAACCATATAAAAAACTCTATGAATCCTGATAAACTAACTTCTTCAGGGGCCCCAACCCGGTCCCTATCTGAAACAATTGATAAAGAAGCAGATAGCGTTATTGCTAATAAGAGGCAGCGAACCGAACTACCATCAGGGCCAGTCCCAAGGTTCTTAATTATGCATTCTACCAATGAGACACCAATTGGTAAAATGTCGCCCTTTTTTATACAAAAAGGGTTAGACGGATTAGCAGGTTCACCCAAATCAGTTAAAAGGCTTCGTTCTGGAGACCTTTTAATTGAAACTAAAAATGACAGGCAATCTGAACATCTACTCCGAACAACATCAATCGGAGGAATACCTATAACAGTGACACCACACAGAACATTCAATTCATCGAGAGGTGTCATTTCGGAGTGGGACCTTCTTGACGTAACCGAGGAGGAAATCTGCTCCGAATTAAAACCCCAGGGAGTTATTGCCGTCAAGAGAATTACTGCGCGAAGGGATGGAAAAATAGTTAAAACCAGGAGCATTATCCTGACTTTCAACTCTCCTAAACCTCCTGACGAAATAAAAGCTGGATACATCAACTGTTCAGTGCGTCCATACGTTCCGAATCCTTTGCGGTGCTTTAAATGCCAGAAGTATGGACATTCTCAAATATCCTGCCGCGGAATCCTTGCATGCGCTCGATGCGGTGCAAAGGACCACGAAACATCAGCATGTTCAGCCGCAAAACCCACCTGTATTAACTGTGAAGGCGAACACCTGGCCTATTCACGAGCATGCCAGAGGTGGAAAGAAGAAAAAGAAATTCAACGGCTGAAGGCAGAGCTAAATATATCATACCAGGAGGCAAGGAAATCGGTCAAACCCCTGAATATCAACAAACCTACCTACGCCCAGAAGGTAGCAGGGAGATGTTCCGTCGGAACTCAGACGGACATGACCGTTCCTCCAAAGGAGTCTTTCACTCCCATCGCGCGGTATCTATTAAGTTCTCAGAAACCTGCACAGAAGGACCAATCAGCTGCCACTCCTATATCGGTACCTCTTAATGCTCCACAAGTTTCAAAGGTAGTTATGAAAGATAAGAATAAGAAAGGGGAAGTCCCCCCTATAACCCAAGAAAAGATGGATGTCGAGCAAAAAGAGGTACCCGACGAGTCGGTCTTGGAACTCTTTGCGGAGGAGGAAATGGACACGGGACAGCGTCCTTTCTTCCCCAAAAAAGATAAATCCAAGACTGATAAAAGTAAGCCCTCAGCACCTCGGAAGCCGCCTGATGGACCCACCAAGCCAAAATAATGGCTAAATTCCTACAATGGAATTGTCGTGGATTCCGGCGAAATATTGATGACATCAAGGCCCTCCTGCAAAAGCACGAGCCAGTTTGCTTTTGCTTGCAGGAAACATATCTAAAGGCAAATGATGATCCCACCATGCACAACATCACAGTTTTTCGAAAGGATAGAATTGCGGATGGCTCTGTACATGGGGGAGCGGCTATCCTTGTGGGTAACCAGACCCCAGTGCAGCCCTTGCTAATTACAACCAGCATAGAGGCTGTCGCAATTCGCCTTTCAGTGGGATTTTTATTAACTGTGTGCTCTATCTATTTGCCACCTGGGACTGACATCTCCCAGGCAGACCTTGATGATCTTCTAACGCAGTTGCCTCCCCCTTTCTTACTTCTCGGGGATATGAATGGACATAACACCCTGTGGGGTAGTGCTAACATCAACGGAAGGGGACGAGTCATAGAGCGAATGCTCAATGACAATGACCTTTCCCTTCTAAATACTGGAACAAACACCTTCTTCCACATGCCTACCCGTACTTTTTCTGCCATTGATCTCTCTATCTGCTCCCCTTCTCTACTCCCTTCACTCACTTGGGAAGTGGAGGAGAATCCGTACGGAAGCGATCACTTCCCCGTGATAACCTTGTTACACAGTGGGAGACCATGCTTTCCCTTCAGGTTACCACGGTGGAAGATTGATCAGGCTGACTGGACTGCCTTCCAACATCAGGCAAATTTTGATCTTAGCACAGTCAATCAAGAGCCGATCAATGATGCAGTCAAGTACATCACAGAAAATATTGTCCAAGCAGCTGCGAATGCTGTTCCAAAAACATCTGCCCGGTTTCCACCATTTCCTAAACCTTGGTGGAATTCACAATGCACAGCGGCAAAAAAGGCTCAAAACAAAGCGTGGGGGATATTCCGCCGGTATCCCACCACGACCAACCTTATAATCTTTAAACGTGCACGAGCCAAAGCACGATATATCCGCCGTCAGAGTCAAAAGGAATCGTGGATCCGTTTTACATCATCTATTAACCAGTCTACCAACTCTAAGGTAGTCTGGGATAAAATCCGGAAAATGAAGGGGAAATATACATCCCACCCTTCTTCAATCCTAGATTATAATGGATGCGCTATTGCAGATCCAACTGCAATAGCCAATGCTCTTGGGGAAACATTCTCTAACATCTCCGCAACATCCTCGTACTCCCCAGAGTTCCTGGTCCTGAAACATAAATTGGAAAAACAAGCACTTAATTTTAAGACCAAAGGCCTCTATCCCTACAACGGGGCGTTCCCTATAGAGGAACTGAAAAGAGCCCTCACTCTTTCCAAAGCAAGTGCTGTTGGACCAGATGGCATCCATTATGAAATGATTAAACATCTTTCACCAAAATCTATGGATTGTCTGCTCCTTCTATATAACAGAATATTTACTGAAGGGCAGTTTCCGGATTCTTGGCGAAAGGCAATCGTTCTTGCCTTCCCTAAGCCAGGAAAGGATCCAAAGGTCACCACCAACTATCGTCCTATTGCTCTGACTAGCTGTCTGTGCAAAATCCTGGAGAGAATGGTCAATTCTCGTTTAATATGGTATTTAGAATCAAATGACCTTCTCTCTAGCATCCAGTGCGGCTTCCGAAGGAACCGGTCCACTTTGGACCATCTTATTAGAATGGAAGCATCCATCCGGGATGCTTTCCTAAAACGGGAACACTTGGTGTCGGTGTTCTTTGACATGGAGAAAGCGTATGACACAACTTGGAGATTTGGCATCTTAAAAGATCTGCATCGCCTTGGTCTTAGGGGGCAACTCCCCATTTTTATTCAAAACTTTTTAGCCAATCGATCGTTCCAAGTTCGTGTGGGATCCTCACTCTCTCGCTCCTTTAGCCAAGACGAGGGAGTACCACAAGGATCAGTATTAAGTGTCACGCTTTTTGCCATAAAAATAAATTCCATCACAGAACAACTTCCTCCAACTGTAAACAGTGCCCTCTATGTTGATGACTTTAGCATTTTTTGCCAGTCGTGCAACATGAGGGTTATTGAAAGACAACTGCAGAAAGCCATTGATAATCTAAATTCCTGGGCACTTGCTAATGGCTTCAGGTTCTCGCCGCAGAAGACCGTTTGCGTACACTTTTGTCGCAAGCGTAATCTTCATCCTGAACCTGAATTAAGGCTCGGACAAAATGCTATTCCAGTAGCAGCGAACACAAAATTCTTGGGACTCATATTCGATAAAAAATTGACCTTTTTGGATCACATTCGCCAACTCCGCACAAAGTGCACAAAAGCCCTTAATATACTCCGCTCGCTGTCCTCCTTATCCTGGGGTGCAGACCGATGCACCCTTTTACGGCTTTACCGTGCACTTGTGCGATCCAAATTAGATTATGGGTCCCAAGTATATTCTTCAGCTAGAGATAGTGTCCTCCGATGGCTGGACCCTGTCCACCATCAGGCTATCCGTATCGCTACTGGAGCTTTTCGAACATCTCCTGTCCTGAGTCTATACGTCGAAGCAAACGAACCACCGTTATCGTTTTGACGTAAGCAGTTGTCTTTAAAGTACGCTTTAAAACTGAAATCCCTGCCAGACCATCCTACGTGGCCCTTCGTTTTTGAGCCACGATGGGAAAACTTGTACAACGCCCGTAAGACTGCCAATCGTCCTTTTGGTATTCGTGTCCAAGAGCTACTGAACGAACTCAATATCAAGGTAGACAAGGTTGCCCAAACATCAAAGCAACCGCTTCCACCCTGGCATGCTCGTGTCCCGGCATGCGACTTGTCGCTTAGAAACTGGGGAAAGTCGGACACTCCATCATCGGTCTACCTGCAGCTTCATTCAGCACACCGAATTGAATATTCCGACTTCGCGCCAGTCTACACAGACGGTTCGAAGTCAGAATCATATGTGGGATCTGCTGCTGTCTTTACAGACAGCACTATATCAGAGCAGATTCCCTCTGATTGCAGCATATTTACTGCAGAGCTGCACGCAATTGAGTTAGCCTTGGATCAAATTAGTAAATGCCAATACCAACGGTTCATTTTATATTCCGACTCTCTTAGCATGTTACAGGCTTTAATATCTGTGAGGTATAATCCTCATCCAGTTCTGTCTAGTATTCAGCAGAAGATTCACGTTCTCCATGAACGCGAATATGACATCCGCTTCTGTTGGATTCCCAGCCACATTGGGATTAGGGGAAATGATTTGGCTGACGCCGCAGCCAAATCAGCAATTCCCAATAATAACCGCTGCCTGTTAGTCCCCTATACAGACTACAGGCAAATAATACATCAAAAGGTTCATGCCCAATGGCAGGAATCGTGGAATAGACAGACTGGAAATAAATTATATCGTATAAAGCCTGTAATTGAACCGTGGCAGTCTAGTCTGCGCAGGAATCGTAAGGAGGAAGTTGTTCTTGCCCGGACCCGCATAGGACACAGTCATTTAACTCATTCGTTTTTGCTGAGGGCTGATGACCCTCCTATCTGTGTGTCCTGTGGCACAGTTTTAACGATTAGACACCTTTTAATTGACTGTCCAGATTTTAGCAATACCGTCTTACCGCTTTTAATCATCTGACTGAGCCGTATACACTCAGTCAGATTTTATCTGACAATGACAACGTGTCGGCTGTTTTTAGCTATTTTAAATTAATAAAAGTTTTTAATTGTATTTAATTTATGTTATTGTTACGTTTTTATTGATTTATTTTTTATATCATTGTTATTATATATATGGACATGGTGGCCTTACTAATTAGGTCACCGAGAATTAAAAAAAAAAAAAAAATTTAAATATTACCTAGTCTTGGCGCATCATAGCCGTAGTTGCTAGTGCGCCAAAAAAAAAAAAAAAAAAAAAATCCAAATCCAAATCCACCCAGACCTTCGACTAGAAAATCAAATCATACCAGTTGTCCCTAGTGTCCGCTTTCTTGGTGTGATACTTGACCAAAAACTCACCTTCCTGGAACATATAAAAACACTTAGGATTACCTGTCTAAAAAAGCTAAATATTTTAAGAGTTCTATCAGGCACGACATGGGGAGCTGACCGATACACACTATTACAATTGTACCATGCGCTAATACGTTCACGTCTAGACTATGGTTCTGTTGTTTATAGCTCTGCTAGACAAAGCGCTTTACGCTGGCTTGATCCTGTGCACCACAGTGCTCTTCGTCTTGCACGGGGGGCATACCGTACATCACCTGTCCACAGTCTATATGCTGAAGCACCTGAAACCTCCCTTCAGCTACGCAGACAAATGCTTTTACTACACTATGCAGCAAAACTCAAAGGACATCCAGACCATCCCACTTGGAACGGACTTTTCTCTCCTAAATGGGTAAACCTATACCAAGCGTATCCATCAATCAATCCACCAACCGGGATACGTCTTTCCGCATTGCAGGCCGATTGGCAAATTGACTTTAGTAAAATACAGCCCACTGCCTCTCATACAGTCCCACCTTGGACATGTTATATACCACCGTGTAACTTTTCATTGACAGTCTGGGGAAAACACACCCTATCTCAACAGAGCATACTGCAAATGTTTGCCGCATTGAGAACCCAGCACGGCCAGTACACACCAATCTACACAGATGGGTCTAAAACAGACAACCATGTTGGTGCAGCAGCAGTATTTCCTAACATCACTTTGTCCAAAAAACTTCCCATTGAATGTAGCAGCTATACTGCAGAACTCTGTGCACTCCACATGGCCTTAAACTACACACTCTCAAGAACTAAACTGCACAGCGTTATTTATACCGATTCCATTAGTGCTATCCAAGCCATACAACGCAATACAAAATATGATAACCCCTTACTTAAACAGATCTGGAACACTCTGACCAAATTAAACCAGAATAAACAACAAGTTCTGCTATGTTGGATTCCTGGTCACGCTGGAATCCCTGGAAATGAACTGGCCGACCTAGCTGCCAAAACTGCTACCAATGCTATAGACCAATCCTTCACTACACCTGCATCTGACTATAAGTACATTATAAATAAACGATGCCTTGAAAAATGGCAACATATCTGGCAGAATCAAGTCAACAATAAGCTACTTGGCATAAAGAAAGGTCTTAAACCATGGAGATCTAGTATACGTGAAAACCGACACGAAGAAGTTGTACTAGCCCGATTAAGGATAGGCCACACGCACCTAACACATCTTTATTTGCTTGCAGCCACTGATCCGCCAACGTGTACAAACTGTAACACCCAGCTCACTGTCCATCATCTACTTATTGATTGTCCCAAGTACAGTACTGAGCGACAAGCTATGTTTACCTCATTTCCCACGGCGAACACCTCTCTCAGCATTTCTAACCTACTAGCAGACACACCACATGTGACCAAAATATTTGACTTCCTCAAACAGATAAAACTATACAACATGATATAATTCTGAATATCATCTATACAGATAGAACTATGTATCTTAACATCACCATAGCTAGGCGCATTATGGCCTTTGCTGTCCTTGCGCCGTAAAGCCCCCAAAACAAACAAACTATCCACCCCGCTACTAAACTGGAATGGACAAGAACTCTCTAATCCCACCGAAATATCAAATGCACTGGGAATTGTATTTTCTCAGTTGTCTTCTTGTACTGCTTATGATCAATCATTCCAAAAACGTAAAACAGTTGCAGAGAAAACCAGACTGAACTACACTGACAATTCTGCTTTATCTTATAATTTTGCCATGTTCGAGCTACATCAATCTCTTACAAACTCAAGAAACAGTGCTGCTGGCCCCGATAGGATATATTATGTAATGCTCCGAAATCTGGATCAAAGGTCACTCTCTTCACTGCTCATATTTTATAATCGAATTTTTTCTGAACATACCTTCCCAAGCTCCTGGAGTCATTCATATGTACTACCGATTGCAAAACCCGGTAAAGATCATTCTGCTCCTCAAAATTACAGACCGATATCCCTTACCAGCTGTCTCAGCAAAACTCTTGAGAAAATGATACATCGCCGTCTCACTTGGTTCCTTGAGTCTCAAAACTTGATAAATAATAACCAATTCGGTTTCCGGAAAAACCGATCCTCACTAGATCTTATGATCAAAGCCGAGTCAAATATCAGAAATGCTTTCATCAAAAAGGAACATCTCGTCATGGTCTGTCTTGACGTTGAGAAAGCCTTTGACACTACGTGGCGATTTGGCATCTTAAAGGATCTACATTCCCTTGGCCTGAGAGGTAATTTACCATATTTTATCCAAAATTTCCTTCAACGGAGATCCTTTCAAGTTCGTTATCGGGGAACCCTCTCTAAAATCTTTATCCAAGAAGAAGGAATTCCACAAGGGTCCGTTCTCAGCGCTACCTTGTTTGCAATGAGAATGAATCATATAATGAACTCATTCCGAAAACTGTGGATTCATACCTTTTCGCAGATGATCTCTCAATTTCTTGTCATTCTCAAAACATGCACTACATTGAACGCCAACTTCAAATATCAATGAATCGCATCCTGACATGGATGACACAAAATGGTTATAGACTATCCAGCCAGAAATCTACTGCCATACACTTCTGCTCCAGACGCAATATGCATCCGGAACCCGAGCTGCATTTGAATAACCATCCTCTTCCCATAACTAATTGTATTCGTCTACTAGGATTGTTCTTTGACAATAAGTTAAATTTCCAAAAGCACTTTGAACATCTCCGGACTACTTGTCAAAGAAAACTAAACATACTCAGAGTCTTAACAGCCACAACATGGGGAGCAGATCGTTACAGCCTGCTTCATTTATATAGAACCATAATCAGATCACGACTGGACTACGGTGCACCTGTCTTCGACTCTGCTAGGGAGAGTGCTTTATCTCGCCTCAACCCTATTCAACATTCAGCTCTCAGAACAGCACTAGGTGCGTTCAGAACATCTCCAGTGCAAAGTTTGTATGTTGAAGCTCATGAACCTCCCCTAAATATCAGGAGAAAGATGTTGCTGCTGAACTATGCAACCAAGATCCAAAGCCAAATGACCCATCCTAATTGGTCAATACTTTATAATCCACAGTTTACGACCTTGTATAGAAACAAACCACAGTCAGTTCGGCCTGCTGGTATTAGGCTAAAACAACTAGCAGAAGATTGGGATATTCACTTTAATAAAATCTTACAAGATCCTATAGATCCTGAACCTCCATGGTCTGTCATCATGCCATCTTGTGACAGTTATTTCCAACAATGGGGTAAACACTCCCTATCAGATATAAATATCAAACAGCTACACATAGCGCATACTCAATGTTATCCCGACTTCATTAAAATTTATACGGATGGATCGAAGTCTGAGAGTGGATCAGGCGCAGCAGTAGTACTCCCCGATACTATCATTTCTCTATCTCTCCCAACAGAGTGCAGTAGTTACTCTACTGAATTATATGCCATAAAGTTTGCTATAGAACATATCTTCCATAAGTCAATTCAAAAGAGCTTAAAATACACACACTCGGAGAGTTCCTTATTAGCCTTGCAAAACAACTCTCCGTCTAATCACGCTCTAATAAAGCTCATTAGAACAGAGTTAATACGTCTGAGAGAGCATCAACAAAAGGTTATTTTCTGCTGGATACCTAGCCATACTGGAATACCAGGAAATGAAATTGCGGATGATGCTGCCAAATATCCATCGAGAGCAGCCCCAACAAATTCCTTAGTCCCGTTCATAGATCATAAAATTAAGATCCGAAGTATATGTAATGGTCAATGGACTCTGCAATGGCAAGCGAAAATTCATAATAAAGTTTTTCAAATTAAACCTGTACCAAAAGTATGGGCTTCCAACCCCATTGCAAACAGACAAGAAGAAGTAATTCTGGCCAGAACCAGAACAGGCCATACTCATTTAACTCATCTGTTCCTCCTGTCAGGAAATGACCCTCCTCAATGTAACCATTGCCATACACCACTCACAGTCAAACACATACTTCTGGAATGTACTCTATATAGTAATGCTCGACTACTGTCATTCATTTCTCTGGCAAGCTTAAAGGAACCTTTGTCACTTAGCCATATCAAAGGCGAAAAATCAAATCTCACTGAATTCTTCTCCTTCTTAAAACAAATAGGACTGTACAGCCATTTCTAACCGTTTCTACATGAAACATCACAGGCAGTATGAATCACTTTTCTAAGTGCAATATGGCCCAAGTAGCCATTGCACTTAAAACCCCATCAACAACAACAACAACAACTCACAAGTTCAATTGAAAACTAACTTAGTAGCAGTAGCCGTTCCTTTAGCAATAGGGTCTTTACTTTCAACATGTTCTATTTATTTGCCTCCTGGGACACACATTTCCCAGGTAGATCTCGACGATCTTATTACGCAATTGCCCTCTCCTTTCTTTCTTCTTGGAGAGTTTAATGGACATAGTAAACTGTGGGACAGTGCAGAAACTAATGAAAGAGGTCGTATTGCTGAACGTTTTCTCGACAATAACGGTCTTTCATTACTAAATAGGGGAATAAACACCTATTTCCATATGCCGACCCTTACTTTCTCTGCCATCGATCTTTCCATCTGCTCGCCTTGTCTGCTACCTTTGCTTTCCTGGGAAGTGGAACAGAATCCTTATGGAAGCGATCACTTCCCCGTAATATCCCCCTCGACGTGGGCACCTGTCCGTGGTGAGAGGACCTCCCAGTGACGCTGCTGGACTTCCAGACTAGTATCACTGGGATCCAACGCCCACAGCCCAGGTTCCAGGCTTACATCAATGGAATCCGGCGTGTTTGCCGTGCGCTGCGACCCGTGGAAATTCGGAAAGGGGGATCCTGGTGATTGAGGGGCAGAGCTTCAATACACCACTTTGGCACCTGCTTCGACAAGACGGGTGGTCCTGGAAGGCCCGGCTAGGTTCAATCGGCTAGTAGGCTTGCCTGCGAGGGTCAACCGTGTCAATGCCACGCCCTTACACTCATGGTCCGAGGGACAAGATTCAGGCTGGCGGCGGTGCGGATATGGTGTCTGGGTAGCCCTGGCGTTCCACTCCCGAGCGCATTTATTGCATGCCGGGTAGTGGACGTCCCTTTGGGCTCCGTAGTGGGAGGGGAGCCCGGGCACTGAACAATTTAAAAAACTCCATGAATCCTGAAAAATTCACTTCTTCAGGGGCCCCAACCCCGTCCCTATCTGAAATCAATGAAAAGGAGACAGATAGCAATTGCTAAAAACAGGCAGCAAACCGAATTACCATTAGGGCCTGTCCCAATGTTCTTAATTATTCATTCTACCAATGAAACACCGATTGGTAAAATGTCGCCCTTTTTTATTCAAAAAGGGTTAGATGGGTTAGCAGGTTCACCCAAATCAGTTAAGAGGCTACGTTCTAGAGCCCTTTTCATTGAAACTAAAATGACAGGCAATCTGAACATCTACTCCGAATAACATCAATCGGAGGAGAACCCATAACAGTGACACCACACAGAACACTCAATTCATCGAGAGGTGTCATTTCGGAGTGGGACCTTCTCGACGTAACCGAGGAGGAAATCTGCTCCGAATTAAAACCACAGGGAGTTATTGCTGTCAAAAGAATTACTGCGCGAAGAGATGGAAAACTTCTTAAAACCAGGAGCATTATCCTGACTTTTAACTCTCCTAAACCTCCTGATGAGATTAAAGCTGGATACATCAATTGTTCAGTGCGTCCATACGTTCTGAACATTTTACGGAGTTTTAAATGCCAGAAAAATGGACACTGTCAAATGGTCTGCCGTGGAGTCCTTGCATGCGCTCGATGCGGTGCAAAGGACCACGAAACAACAGCATTTTCAGACGCAAAACCCACCTGTATTCATTGTGAAGGCGAACACACGGCCTACTCACGAGCATGCCAGAAGTGGAAAGAAGAAAAAGAAATTCAACGGCTGAGGGCAGAGCTAAATATATCATACCAGATGGCAAGGAAATCAGTGAAACCTCTGAATATCAGCAATCCTACCTACGCCCAGAAGGTAGCAGGGAGATGTTCCGTCGGAACTCAGACCGACATGACCATTCCTCCAAAGGAGTCTTTCACTCCCATCGCGAGTTATCTTTTAAGTTCTCAAAAACCTGCACAGAAAAACCAATCAGCTGCCACTCCTATATCAGTATCTCCTAATGCTCCACAAGCAACAAAGGAAATTATGAAAGAAAAGAATAAGAAAGGGGAATCCCCCCTAGAACCCAAGAAAACATGGATGTCGAGCAGAAGGAGGTACCCGAAGATTCAGTCTTGGAACTCTTATGCGGAGGAAGAAATGGACACGGGACAGCGTCCATTCTTCCCCAAAAAAGATATACCCAAGACTGATAAAAGTAAGCCCTCAGCACCTCAGAAGCCGCCTGATGGGCCCACCGAGACAAAATAATGGCTAAATTGCTACAATGGAATTGTCGTGGATTCCGGCGAAATATTGATGACATCAAGGCCCTCCTGCAAAAGCATGAGCCAGATTGCTTTTGCTTGCACGAGAAATATCTAAAGGCAAATGATGATCCCGCCATGCACAACATCACAATTTTTCGAAAGGACAGAACTGCTGATGACTCTGCTCATGGGGAAGTGGCTATCCTTGTGGATAACCAGATCCCAGTGCAGCTCTCGCTAATTACGACTAGCATAGAAGCTGTTGCAATTCGCCTTACGGTGGGATTTTTATTAACCGTCTGCTCGATCTACTTGCCACCTGGGACTGACAACTCCCAGGAAGACCTTGATGATCTTCTAACGCAGTTGCCTCCCCCTTTATTACTTCTCGAGGATTTTCATGGATATAACACCTGTGGGATGGTGCTAACATCAACGGAAGGAGACGAGTCATAGAGTGTATGCTCAATGACAGTGACCTTTCCCTTCTAAATACCGAAACAACCACCTTCTTCCACATGCTTACCCGTACTTTTTCTGCCATTGATCTTTCTATCTGCTCCCCTTCTCTACTCCCTTCACTCACTTGGGAAGTGGAGGAGAATCCATACGGAAGTGATCACTTCCCCGAGATAACCTTGTTACACAGTGGGAGCCCATGTCTTCCTTTTAGGTTACCTCGGTGGAAGTTTGATCAGGGTGACTGGAATGCCTTCCGACATCAGGCAAAACTTTACCTCAGTACAGTCAGTCGGGAGCCTATCAATGACGCAGTAAAGCACATCACAGAAAGCATTGTCCAAGCAGCTGCAAAGCTGTCCCAAAAACATCTGTCCGGTTTCTACCATTTCCCAAACCTTGGTGGAATTTACAATGCACAACAGAAAAAAAGACTCAAAACAAAGCGTGGGGGATATTTCGCCGATATCCTACCACAAACAACCTTATAGCCTTCAAACGTTCACGAGCCAAAGCACGCTACATTCCTCGTCAGAGTCAAAAGGAATCGTGGATCCGTTTTACATCATCTATTAACCAGTCTAGTAACTAAGGTAATCTGGGATAAAATCCGGAAAATGAAGGGAAAATATACATCCCACCCTTCTTCAATCCTAGATTATAATGGATCCACTACTGCAGACCCAACTGCAATAGCCAATGCTCTTCTGGGAATGGACCTGCCCACGGAGGAGTCGCTATCCTTGTGGGTAACCATAACCCCTTTCAGGCTCTGCTTCTTACCACTAATCTAGAGGCTGTAGCAGTTCGTCTTACAGTAGGGTTCTTTTTAACTGTTTGCTCTATTTATTTGCCACCTGGGAACGACACCGCCCAGGCAGACTTTGATGATCTCATTAAGCAAGTGCCACGCCCTTTCCTATTATCAGGGGATTTCAATGGGCATAATCCGCTGTGGGGTAGTTCTGACATCAACAGAAGAGGTCGGAGTATCGAGCGATTGCTTGAAAACACTGATCTGGCCCTTCTAAATGTGGGATCTAACAACTTTTTCCACACGGCTACCCGTACATTTACTGCCATTAATCTTTCCATCTGCTCCCCTTCCCTCCTGCCTCTGAGTACATGGGAGGTTGAAGAAAACCTTTAAGGTAGTGATCACTTCCCCGTGTTATCCACCATTTCAAATGGGAGACAATGTCACCAGTCGAGGATACCACGTTGGAAGAGCGATCACGCCGCCTGGAATGCCTTTCGTCATCCGGCAATGTTCAATACCACTACAGTCAGCCAGGAGCCAATTAATGAGGCAGTAAAACACATCACAGTAAGTATAGTCCAGGCAGCAGCAGTTACAATTTCAAAAGCATCGTCCCGAAAGCACAGCAGCTAGAAAGACTCAAAACAAAGCAGGGGAATATTTCGCCGTTACCCCACCACAGACAATTTAATAGCCTTCAAACGTGCACGTGCCAAAGCACGGTAGATTAGACGTCAGAGCCAAAAGGAATCTTGGATCAATTCAGCATACACTACACTCTCTGTCTGAGTGTTCTTTCGACGTTCGTTTCTGCTGGATTCCAAGCCACATTGGGATGGTTGGAAATGAACTGGCGGATGCTGCGGTCAGGTCACCAGAATCCCACAACACCTATTGCCTGTTAGTCCCCTATACAGATTACAGGGAGTTAATACATGATACATTACTGTCCCAATGGCAACAATCTTGGCATGAACAAGTCAAAAACAAGCTCTATCAGATAAAGCCTGTAATCCGACTTTGGCAGTCTAGTCAGCGCAGGAATCGCAGAGAGGAAGTTGTTCTAGCTCGTCTCCGCATACGACACAGTCATCTTACACATGCGTTTCTGCTGAGGGCAGATGACTGTCCTATGTGCGAGAATTGTGACACATATTTAAGTATACGTCACATTTTAACAGATTGTCCACGTTTTAGACACGAACATGGATATTTTTTACCACTTTTAGTCATCTGGCTGAGCCTTATACACTCAGTCAGATTTTATCCGACAATGACAATGTAGCTGCTCTTTTTAGCTATTTAAAATCAGTAAACCTTTTTACTCATATCTAAAATAGAATTGTCATTTATTTGTTTATACATTTTTTACTTTTATACCTTTTATATCTCGACATGGTGGCCTAACTAATTATGAATCACTGAATGTTTTAGCTTTTAATATATGACCTGGTTTTGGCGCATTATAGTCTTAGTTGCTGATGCGCCAATAAAACCCAAACCAAACCAAACCAAAGCCAATGCTCTTGGGGAAGCATTCTCCAACATCTCCGCAACATCAACGTATTCCCCAGAGTTCCTGGTGTTGAAACATAAACTGGAAAAACAAGCATTTAATTTTAAGTCCAAGGGCCTCTATCCCTACAACGGGGAATTCACTATGCAGGAACAGAAAAGAGCCCTCCCCTTTCCAAAGCAAGTGCTGTTGGACCAGATGGCATCCATTATGAAATGATTAAACATCTTTCACTAAAATCTATGGTTTATCGGCCCCTTCTATATAACAGAATCTTTATTGAAGGGCAGTTTCCGGACGCCTGGCGCAAGGCAATCGTTCTTGCCTTTCCTAAGCCAGGAAAGGATCCAAAAGTCACCATCAATTATCGTCCTATTGCTCTGACTAGCTGCCTGTGCAAAATCCTGGAGAGAATGGTTAATTCTCTTTTAATATGGTACCTCGAATCAAGTCTCCAACGTCCAGTGCGGCTTCCGAAGGAACCCGTCCACTTTGGACCATCTTATTAGATTGGAAGCATCCATCCGGGATGCTTTCCTAAAACGCGAACTTGGTGTCGGTGTTCTTTGACATGGAGAAAGCGTATGACACAACTTGGAGATTTGGCATCTTAAAATATCTGCATAGCCTTGGCCTTAGGTGGCAACTCCCCATTTTTATTAAAAACATTTTAGGCAATCGACCTTTCCAAGTTCGTGTGGGATCCTCACTCTCTCGCTCCTTCAACCAAGAGGAGGGAGTAAAACAAGGATCAGTATTAAGTGTCGCGCTTTTTGCCATCAAAGTCAATTCCGTCACAGAACAACTTCCTCCAACTGTAAACTGTTCCTTCTATGTTGATGACTTTAGTATATTTTGTCATTCATGCAACATGAGGGTTATTGAAAGACAACTGCAGAAAGCCATTGATCGGCTTAATTCCTGGACACTTGCTAATGGCTTCAGGTTCTTCCGGAGAAGACCGTTTGCGTACACTTTTGTCCCAAGCGTAATCTTCATCCTGAACCTGAATTAAGGCTCGGACAAAATGTTATTCCAGTAGTGTCAGACACAAAATTCTTGGAACTTGTGTTTGATAAAAAGTTGACCTTTTTCGAACATATTCGTCAGCTTCGTACAAAATGCACGAAGGGACTAAATATTCTCCGCTCTCTCTCCTCCACGCGTTGGGGAGCAGATCGATGCACCCTGCTACGGCTTTACCGTGTACACTGTACCTGTACGACCCAAATTAGACTACGCAGCACAGGTATACTCCTCAGCCAGAGACAGTGCCCTTCGATGGCTTCACCCTGTCCATCATCAGGCCATCCGTATCGCTACTGAAGCATTTGGCCCCGTGTGCCAAGCGAATCTGACTGAGCGATTTCTCTGTGATATTACTGCGATTTCCCAAAAGTGATCTATAGTTATTTTACGTTCTTGTCGTTAATAAATTGATTCATTTAAAACTTGTACAGAGCAAGAGAGGAAAGGCACCTTTCTTTATTTCTTCTAGTTTACTACTAACCACTTACTACTTTTCGCTTGGTCACACCAGGCACTGCTCCTGCCTCCTCGTGGCGGGGCCGGTAACCCTGGGAGAAAAGGCCATCTGCCAGGGGCTAAGAGGAGCCAACATGGAACAAAATATGTTTCCAACTTTAGAGCCGTCAAGCTGTCGGCCAAACACAGAAAATGACCATGACCATGATTCGCAAGCAAAGAGGTTGAAAACCAATCCCTCGGCGACAGACTTACCTGCATCCTTAATAATGCACTCACCATCTGAACAACCTCTCAATAAACTATCCCCCTTTTTAATTCAAAAACATCTGGAAAGTATTGTAGAGTCTCCCAAGATGGTTAAGAGACTGCAATCAGGGGACTTACTTATTGAAACTCGGAATAGCAGGCACTCTGAGAAATTACTAAAAAAGACAACTTTCGCTGGTATTTCAGTGAAAGTAACTCCACATGCAACGGCCCCGAGCGCCAAGCGAGTGATCTAGCGATTTACAAAGCGAATTTGAAAGCGTTTTTCTAAAGAGAAGTTGATAAAGAGATTTCCAAAGGCTTTACTTTCAAAGTTATTTATTTTCTGGCTCTTTGTAAATAAAGAAGGAAGCCTCCTACAAGAAAGGAAAGACACCTTTCTTTTGTATATATAACTACTTTTCTAACACACTAACCACTAACCTTTTATCGCTTGGTCACTGGTGGCACCGCTCCTGCCTCCACGTGGCGGGGCCGGTAACCTGGGGGATAAATCAACCCTCGGGGCTAAAAGGAGCAGTAATGGAAACGAATGAATTTCCACGTCTAGAGCCCAAGAGTGCTCAATATGACAATCGTGAACCCGACCATGACTTTTCTACCTCTAAGAGAATGAAAAAAGATGCAGGCAGACAGGAATCACCAGCTTTCCTGATTATCCATTCTCTGTCGGCACAGCCTGTTAGCAAGCTCTCCCCTTTCATCATCCAACGATGCCTTGAACATGCAGCATCATCTCCAAAAATGGTGAAACGTCTCCAATCCGGGGACTTGTTAATAGAGACTTCTCTCCCAAGACACTCTGAACAACTACTGAAACTCACCACTCTAAGCGGAATTCCAATACAAATCACTCCGCATAACACCCTGAATTCATCCAGAGGAGTGATTACTGAGTGGGATCTACTGAACGTGTCTGAAGAAGAAATAGTACAAGAACTAAAGTCACAAAATGTAACTCAAGCAAAAAGAATCATGATACGAAAAGATGGTACCTTAGTCCCAACACGTAACATAATTCTAACTTTCAATACACCGAATCTACCAGCATCAGTCAAAGCAGGTTACTTAAATTGCCGTGTTCGACCCTTTATCCCAAATCCCCTGAGATGCTACAAGTGCCAGAAATTTGGTCACTCCCAGACAGCATGCCGTGGCGTTTCAACATGTCCAAACTGTGGCTCCACAACTCATACCCAGTTAGAATGCAAAGCACAAACTCCACAGTGTCCTAATTGCAGGGGAAGCCATCCAGCATACTCTAAAGAATGTGACCTCTGGAAGATAGGCAAAAAAATTCAAAAATATAAGACTGAAAATAAAGTCTCCTATCAAGAAGCTAGGAAACAAATTAAACTAACCATGCCAAATAGCTCTTATGCCTCGATTATCCACTCTCACCAATCAGTAGCATGTCAGACGGAAGTGTCACTCTCTCCAGATAAATCGATTGCAGACTGGGCTCGATCAGTTCTATCGACCCAGCCTACATCAAAGCCAAACACAGTTGACCAAAGTATGAATACACCTATCACAGTTCCAACCCAAATCATAACCCAAGGTAAAGTAACAGAAAAACCTCAAAAATCAGATCCTGTCGAGGTTAATCAACCACCCTCAACAAGGATGGATACCGACGATACGACTACCCAAGACCTCCTTGAATTACATGCAGATGATGAAATGGAAGATAGCAATAATTCAACACGCCCCAATTTCCCCAGAAAAGAAAAACCTAAGCTGGATCGTCACAAACAACCCACTTATAAAAAGCAGTCAGATTCATCTCCCTCTTTCAAATCCAAATAATGGAACAGATCATCCAATGGAACTGTAGAGGCCTTCGCAGCAACATCGATGATGTCCATGAATTAATTCACCTATACCGACCTCTTGCAATGTGCTTGCAGGAAACGAATTTGACACCTCAGATCTCAATCAAAATCAAAAATTATACCTTGTTTAGACAAGACAGAGCTGACACTAACAGTGCTCACGGAGGAGTAGCAATACTCGTGGATTCAAGTATCCCCTCCAGACGCATCCATTTACAAACCTCCTTAGAAGCTGTTGCCACTCGCGTTGTAAATGGTATTACACTGACACTGGTTTCAATCTATCTTCCACCAAATCATCAATATACCATTCAAGAAATCGAAGATCTTGTCTTGCAGTTACCATCTCCCTTTTGTATCCTAGGAGACTTTAATGCCCACCATCCAATATGGGGTTCACCTATATCAGACAAACGAGGGAAGCTTATTGAAATGTTGATAGACAGGCAAAATTTAACTTTACTAAATACTGGCACTCCCACATATATCCATCTCCCTACAGGTACAACCTCTACAATAGACCTTACCATTTGTTCCCCAATCCTCTTTCCAAGTATAGAGTGGGTAACTCTAAGCGATCCTTATAGCAGTGATCACTATCCCATAATCTGCAAAATTCAAACATCCTGTTCCTTCCCAACAGAAAATCCAATGAAATGGAAATTTTCAAGAGCTGATTGGACAAAATACAGAACGCAAATATCATTTGACAACTACATTATTCAGTCCTGTTCCATCGACAGTGTTACTGAGCACATCACAAATGAAATTCTGTCAGCCGCATCCGCTACCATTCCTCAATATCAAGCAAGAAATAGACGAAAAACAAATTATTGGTGGAATGAGGACTGCAACCATGCGAAAAAAGAGAAAAACAAAGCCTGGAACCTTTTCCGCAAACACCCAACCACCCTCAATCTTATTAGTTATAAACGTCTTAGAGCAAAAGCTCGTTACATCAGACGTAAAGCGAAAAAAGAAAACTGGATTAAATTCGCCTCGTCAGTGAATAAAAATACTGATATTAGATTAATCTGGAGAAAAATAAAATGTTTAAACAGTAAATTTCCTCCTTTATCCACCCCACTACTGAACTGGAATGGACAGGAGCTTTCTACCCCTACAGAAATATCAAATGCACTGGGAACCACATTTTCTCAGCTGTCCTCTTCTATCGCCTATGATCAAACATTTCAAAAACTTAAAACAATTGCAGAGAAATCCAGACTAAATTTCACTGACAATTCCGCTTTACCTTATAACAAACCATTTACCATGCTTGAGCTGCAACAATCCCTTAACAACTCAAGAAACAGTGCTGCTGGCCCAGATGGGATATACTATGTAATGTTGCA
This sequence comes from Mastigoproctus giganteus, assembly GCF_048544385.1. Taxonomy (NCBI): domain Eukaryota; kingdom Metazoa; phylum Arthropoda; class Arachnida; order Uropygi; family Thelyphonidae; genus Mastigoproctus; species Mastigoproctus giganteus. The sequence continues at coordinate 125,025,885 of NC_143586.1, forward strand.
AAATTTGGATCAGAGATCACTCTCATCACTGCTCATATTTTTCAATCGCATTTTTTCCGAACATACCTTCCCAAGTTCCTGGAGTCATTCTTATGTACTAGCAATTGCAAAGCCCGGTAAAGATCATTCTGTTCCGCAAAATTACAGACCAATATCCCTTACCAGCTGTCTAAGCAAAACCCTAGAGAAAATGATACATCGCCGCCTCACTTGGTTCCTGGAGTCCCAAAACTTGATTAACAACAACCAATTTGGATTCCGGAAAAATCGATCTTCATTGGATCTCATGATCAAAACCGAGACAAACATTAGAAATGCTTTCGTCAAGAAGGAACATCTCGTAATGGTCTGTCTTGATGTTGAGAAAGCCTTCGACACTACTTGGCGATTCGGCCTCTTAAAAGATCTGCATTCTCTTGGCCTGAGAGGTAATTTATCATACTTTATCAAATATTTTCTACATCAGAGATCCTTTCAAGTCCGTTACCGGGGAACCCTCTCTAAGATCTTTACCCAAGAAGAAGGAATTCCGCAAGGGTCGGTTCTCAGTGCCACTTTATTTACAATGAGAATGAACCACATAATTGAATTCATTCCGAAAACTGTAGATTCCTACCTCTTTGCAGATGATCTCTCAATATCCTGTCATTCTCAAAACATGCATTACATTGAACGCCAGCTACAAATATCAGTTAATCGCATCGTGACATGGATGACAGAAAATGGTTATAGACTGTCCAGCCAGAAATCTGCTGCCATACACTTCTGTAACAGACGAAATATGCATCCTGAGCCCGAGCTCCACTTGAATAACCAACCTCTTCCCATAACTAATTGTATTCGTCTACTAGGATTATTTTTCGACAACAAGTTAAACTTCCAAAAACACGTTGAATATCTCCGGACAAACTGTCAAAAGAAACTGAATATACTCAGAGTTTTATCAGCGACAGCATGGGGAGCAGATCGTAACACCCTGCTTCACCTACACAGAGCCATAATTAGATCACGCCTGGACTACGGGGCGCCTGTTTTTGATTCTGCTAGGGAGAGTGTTTTATCTCGGCTCAACCCTATCCAACATTCAGCTCTTAGATCAGCATTAGGTGCATTCAGAACATCTCCAGTGCAAAGTTTATATATCGAAGCCCATGAACCTCCTCTAAATATCAGGAGAAAGATGTTGCTGTTAAACTATGCAATCAAGATCCAAAGCCAGGTAACCCATCCTAATTGGTCAATACTTCATGATCCGCTGTATATGACCCTGTATAGAAACAAAACACAGACAGTTCGGCCTGCTGGTATTAGGCTAAAACATCTAACAGAAGATTGGGATATACACTTCGATAAAATCTTGCAAGATCCTATAGATCCTGACCCTCCATGGTCTGACATCACGCCATGTTGTGACAAGTACTTCCACCAGTGGGGTAAACACTCTCTATCAGACTTTACCATCCAACAGCTGCACACTGAGCATGGTCAACATTATCCTGACTTCGCTAAAATATATACAGATGGGTCGAAATCCGAGAGTGGATCGGGTGCAGCAGTGGTACTCCCTGATAAAATAGTTTCTCAATCTCTTCCGACAGAGTGTAGTAGCTACACAACTGAATTATTTGCCATAAAGCTTGCATTAGAAAATGTCTTCCATATGTCAATTCAAAAGAGCATAATTTACACAGACTCGCAAGGTTCCGTATTAGCATTGCAAAACAATTCCCCACCTACTCATCCGATATTAAAGCTCATCAAAACACAGTTGATACGACTTAGAGAGCATCAGCAAAAGGTTATCTTCTGCTGGATTCCAGGCCATACCGGAATACCAGGGAATGAAATTGCAGATGATGCTGCCAAAAATCCATCCAGCCCAGCCCCAACGAATTCGCTAGTACCTGTCACAGATTATAAAATGAATATACAAAGAATATGTAAAGATCAATGGACTCTTCAGTGGCAAACACAATTCCAAAATAAACTATTCCAACTAAAACCCTTACCAAAATTATGGGCTTCTAGCTCTATAGCAAACAGACAAGAAGAAGTAATTCTAGCCAGAGCCAGAATTGGACATACTCATTTAACCCATCTGTTTCTTTTGTCAGGAAATGATCCTCCCCAGTGTAATCATTGTCATACACCACTCACAGTCAAACACATACTTCTGGACTGTACTCTATATACTAATGCTCGACTAATGTCTTTCAATTCTCTGTCAAATTTAAAGGAACCTTTGTCACTTCACCATATCATAGGCGAAAATTCAAATCTTGCAGAATTCTTCTCCTTTCTAAAACGAATAAGATTGTATAACCGTATTTAACTGCTTATAAATCAACAAACACAGACTGTATGCATCACTTCCATAAGTGCAATATGGCCTAAGTAGCCATTGCACTTTAAACCCCAACAACAACAACAACAATCCACATGCAACCCTAAATACATCAAAGGGTGTAATATCTAGTTGGGACGGAGGAAGAAATTAAAGTAGGGCTTCAGGAACAAAATGTAATTGCTGTAAAAAGAATTATGATAAAAAAGACAATATTCTTACACCTACCAGAAATATCATTCTTACCTTTAACAGTCCAAGCCTAGCCTCATCAGTTAAAGCTGGATATCTACTTTGCCGCACTCGTCCTTTCATACCAAATCCGTTAAGATGTTATAAATGCCAAAAGTATGGCCACTCTCAAACGACATGAAGAAGCAACCCAGTTTGTCCCAACTGTGGATCCTCCGATTACATTCAAAGTGATTGTGTGGCGAAAGAAATGATATGTCCCAACTGCAAAGGGAACCATCCTGCCTACTCTAAGACGTGTGAGAGGTGGAAAACAGAGAAAAAAATTGTAAAATATAAAGTTGAAAACAGAGTTAGTTATCAAGAGGCAAGAAAATTAATTGCACCCAGTATGCCTAACCGTACCTATGCCAATATTGCAAAAATATATCAAACCATTGCCAAACAAACCGATGTTACCGTTCCTTCAAACACTTCCATCTCTGACTGGGCTCGGGCTGTCCTCTCTCAGCAAACGTCCAGTCCCGTTAAGCACTCAGACCAAGCAAATAATACGCCTCTCACTATACCAGCAGGCCCCGGGTGCCAAGCGTTCCGTGACCAAGTGATTTTTGTGCGTTCCAAAAAGCGTTATATCCAAAGAGCCTTTGAACAAATTATATTTCGTTCCAACTACCGTTTTCTTTATTTATAAATTACTGCAGCACTTTCGCACTACAAGAAGTAGGCAAAGGCCCAGAAAGGGAAGCCACCTTTCTGTTTCTATTTCTAACAGTACTAATCAATTAACTCAGCCGCTTGGTCACCTAGTGGCACTGCTCCTGCCTCCCCGTGGCGGGGCCGGAAACCTGGGTGGTAAAGCAAACCCCCAGGGCCAAAAGGAGCAAAACATGGAATATGACAACTTCCCCCCGATTAAGACTGCAAATCTGAATAATGCGGATTTGCATCAACCTGATATCGACTCTACCAATCCAAAGAGACTGAAAACGGATACTCATCGAATTGAACATCCGAGTTTTCTGATTCTCCATTCACTGACAAACCAACCCTTAGGCAATCTATCGCCATTTCTAATTCAAAAATGTCTTGAGAATGTAGCTGGTTCCCCGAAAATGGTGAGGCGACTAAAATCTGGCGACTTGCTTGTAGAGACCACAAGCTCTAAACACTCTGAGTCTCTACTTAGACTCAATTCATTTGGTGGAATTCAAGTCAAGGTGTCCCCACATGCCACACTAAATACATCCAAAGGCGTAATTTCAGAATGGGACCTAATGAATGTTTCAGAGGAGGAAATTGTACAGGAATTGCAGGAACAGAAAGTCACACAGGCCAAAAGAATCATGATGAAAAAAGATGGCGAGCTAACTCCAACTCGGAGCATCATACTAACATTCAGCTCACCAAACCTACCTTCGTCAGTTAAAGCAGGGTATTTGCATTGTCGCATACGGCCATACATTCCAAACCCAATAAGATGTTATAAGTGTCAGAAATTTGGACACTCACAAACAGTCTGTCGAGGTGACCCAGTCTGCCCAAACTGTGGATCGAAAGAGCATACCCAAACTGATTGTAATGCCCAGTCTTCTCTTTGTCCCAACTGTAAAGGCAACCATCCAGCCTTCTCCAAAAATTGTGAACAGTGGAAATATGAGAAAAAAATCCCGAAATATAAAATAGAAAACAAAGTCTCGTTCCCAGAAGCACGAAAGCAACTGCAAATACAGATGCCTAGACGTACATATGCCGAAGCCTCTAAAAAATTTCATTCAGTATCCATCCAAACTGACACATCAATTCCACCAAACATCTCTATTGCTGAATGGGCTCGATCCCTGCTCTCTTCTGCACCACAATCATCAAAGCAACATATATCAAGCAGGGCTAACAACACGCCAATCACCATACCACCTGCTGTCCATGCAGCCCCTGTAATATCTGTTCAAACAGAGAAACCAGATCCCGTTAGCAAACAGCCAGTTGACTCCGTCCTTATGGATACCAATGAAATCCCCAGTCAGGAAGAAACAGAAACGATTCTGGAGATCCATCCGGAAGATGAAATAGACAAGAGACCAGTTTTCTCAAAAAGAGATAAAATCAAAATTGACCGCGGTAAACAGACTTTTAAAAAGCAGACAGACTCAGCTCCCTCATCTAAATCTAAACAATGAATAATATAGTCCAGTGGAATTGCAGAGGCTTGCGTAGCAATATTGATGACATCCAAGAAATAATTAAACGTCATAATCCAGTTGGCATCTGTTTACAGGAGACATATTTAACTCCTAAGGTATCTCTCTCGATCAAAAATTATTCTCTTTTCAGAGAAGATAGACCAGTTACAAATAAAGCTCACGGTGGGGTTGCTATTCTCATAGATTCACGAGTCCCTTGCAGGCGTATTCCTTTGCAAACCTCTATTGAAGCGGTTGCTGCGCGAATAGCAATTGGAGTCACTATAACAGTTGTCTCTATCTATCTACCGCCCACTCAGCCTTGCACTATTCATGAACTTGAAGATCTAATACTGCAGTTGCCAACCCCTTTCTGTTTATTGGGCGACTTCAATGGACACCATCCATTGTGGGGCTCTCCCAATGCAGATGGACGGGGACAACTTATTGAAATGCTCATTGACAGGCAGAATTTATCCATCCTAAATACTGGTTCACCAACTTACATTCATCTCCAAACAGGAACTGTGTCCTCAATAGATCTATCTATATGCTCTCCAATCCTTTTTCCTTGTATTGAGTGGACAGCTTTGGATGATCCACTGAACAGTGATCACTATCCACTAATCTGTAAAATTCAAACTTCACACTCTGTGACTTCAGAAAACTGCATGAAATGGAAATTTTCCAAGGCTGATTGGGCAAAATATACTTATCATGTATCATTTGATAATCAGATAATTGAATCTTGTCCAATTGACATAGTCACCAGACATATCACTAAACAAATCCTAGCAGCTGCGTCTATTGCCATTCCACAGTCACAGTCAAGCTCTCGTAGACCCATAAATTATTGGTGGAATGAAGACTGTAGAAGTGCCAAAAAAGAAAAAAACCGAGCCTGGAATATATTCCGCAAACATCCTACTACCAATAATCTTATAAATTATAAAAAACTCAGAGCCAAGGCTCGCCATATCAGGAAAAAAGCAAAAAGAGACTCCTGGATCCAATTTGCAAATTCAATTAATAAAAATACAGATTCTAGAATAATATGGAGAAAAATAAAACAATTAAATGGCAAATTTCCTCCTCCATCCTCCCCAATTTTCAACTGGAATGGACGGGAACTGTGTACTCCTGCAGAAATTGCAAATGCTTTAGGCTCTGTATTCTCACAGCTGTCTGCATCGACCGCATATGACCAGTCATTTCAGAAGATTAAAGATTCAGCTGAAAAATCTCGATTGAACTTCAAAACCAAATCGTGTCTATCATATAATCGGCCCCTCACTATGATTGAACTTCAAGAAGCTATACATACCTCAAAGAACAGTGCTCCTGGTCCAGATGGAGTGTATTATACAATGCTTAAACACTTAGATAACAAAGCATTATCCTTGCTGTTAACTTTCTACAATCGTATTTTCACTGAACATTCATTCCCCACATGCTGGCATCACTCCTATGTACTGGCAATTCCCAAACCAGGGAAAGATCACTCTGTCCCTCACCACTATAGACCTATTTCTCTTACCAGCTGCTTGGGCAAAACCCTGGAAAAAATGATACACCGCCGACTAATCTGGTATCTTGACTCCAAACATTTAATATCTGATAGCCAATTTGGATTCAGGAAAAATCGATCATCCCTGGATCTCATGGTCAAAGCTGAAACAAACATCAGGAATGCGTTTATCCGAAACGAGCATCTCGTTATGGTATGCCTTGACATAGAAAAGGCCTTTGACACCACTTGGCGTTTTGGCATCTTGAAAGATCTACATTCCCTTGACCTCAGAGGCCACTTACCATATTTCATACAAAACTTCCTCCAGAATAGAACTTTTCAAGTCCGCTATCGGCAAGTCCTCTCGCAAATCTATATACAACAGGAAGGAGTCCCACAAGGCTCAGTTCTGAGTTCTACCTTATTTGCAATAAGAATAAATAATATAACCAAATGCATACCAGTCCCTGTAAACACATATCTCTATGCCGATGACCTGACTGTTTCCTGCAGTTCACAGAATATGAACTTCATCGAAAGGCAACTACAAACCTCTCTTAACAATATTGAATTATGGATGACACAGAATGGATACCGACTATCACATCAGAAATCCAGTGTCATTCATTTTTGCAACAAACGAAAGATGCATCCTGAACCAGAGCTTCACTTAACGAATCATCCTATATTAGTCATGAAAAGTATTTCTCTCCTGGGCCTCATTTTTGATAGTAAGCTTAATTTCTTAGATCATATCAAATATCTGCGGACTACTTGCCAGAAAAAAATGAATATACTCAGAGTTCTTTCTTCGACAACATGGGGTGCAGATCGCTATACCCTGCTTCAATTGTATAGAACTCTAATTAGGTCTCGTCTTGATTATGGTGCCCCAGTTTATGACTCTGCCAGGGAAAGCGTACTTACACGCCTTGCACCTATTCAACATTCTGCCCTCAGGATTGCTACAGGAGCTTTTAGGACATCGCCAATACAAAGCCTTTATATTGAAGCCAATGAAGTTCCACTCTGTCTCAGAAGAAAGGTGTTACTTCTGAATTATGCAGCTAAAATTCGAAGCATGCCTACCCATCCAATTTGGCCTATACTTAGTGACCCACAGTTTAAAATCTTTTATAGAAATAAACCCAGTGCTGTTCAGCCTACTGGTATCAGATTACAAGCACTATCAGAAACTTGGAATGTCCATCTCGAAAAAGTCCTCCAAGATCCAACCTGTCCAGTTGCGCCATGGGCCTATACTATACCATCCTGCGACAATTACTTCGTAAACTGGGGGAAGCATTCCCTGGCAAATATCAATATACAACAACTCCATACTGCTCACACAGAGAATTATCCTCTTTTTACAAAAATATATACCGATGGATCAAAGTCTGATAGCGCAGTAGGTGCTGCAGCAGTATTCCCTTTTAACACCATCTCTCTATCACTTCCCACGGAATGCAGCAGTTATACAGCTGAGTTATTTGCCATCAAGCTTGCCCTACAAAATATTCTCCATCTGTCCATCAAAAAGAATATAATATATACGGACTCGCAGAGTGCACTTATAACCCTACAAAACACCTCCTCACCAAAGAATCCTTTAATAAAAACTATAAGAGATATGTTGATACACACTCAGGAACGCCAGCTTGTAGTTATCTTTTGCTGGATCCCAGGCCACACTGGGATACCTGGAAATGAATGTGCAGATTATGCAGCCAAATATCCTTCTAATTCAGAGTCATCATGTGCTCTCGTTCCATATGCTGACTACAAATCTAATATACAAAGAATATGTAAGGAACAATGGACACTTATATGGCAAAATAAACCAGATAATAAGCTCTTTCAAATAAAACCAGATCCACAATTATGGGCCTCTAGCTTCCGGGAAAACAGAAAGGAAGAAGTAATCCTAGCCAGAGCAAGAATTGGTCACAGTCACATTACCCACCTATTCCTCCTCACAGGCAATGATCCTCCTCAGTGTACACACTGCAATTCTCAACTCACAATGAAGCACATTCTTGTTGAATGCACCTTATACTCGCATGCCCGGCAACTCTCATTCAGTTTTCTTCCTAATCTTAAAGAATCTTTAAACCTCTGTCATATCATAGGTAATAATGCCAATCTCACAGAATTTTTCTCATTTATCAAACGGATAAACTTATATGATCAGTTCTGATTGCAAAACAGTCATCATGAGTATCGTCCACATCGCTGATCGGCGCAATATGGCCTGAGCAGCCCTTGCGCCAAAAATAACAATAACAACAACAACAACAACTATACCAGCAAAATCTCAATCTCCGCCAGTGAATGCCACTACTACAAATAATGATAGTTCGACTTCAAAAAAGATTATTCGGGACACATCGATGGAGGCAGAGTACCAATCCAAACAGGAAGATCCAATTCTGGAAATATTTGCAGAAAAAGAGATGGACACTAGTCGCCCTTCCTTTCCAAAAAGAGACAAGCCAAAGACAGCCACGTCAGGTACAGCTTCTTCTTCTAAATTAAAGTAATGCCTAACATCTTGCAATGGAATTGCAGAGGCTTTCGTGGAAACATTGACGACATCCGATACTTAATTAATCGCCACTCTCCAGTTGGTTTCTGCCTGCAAGAAACCTATTTCACTACTCAAATTGGCCCCGGGTGCCAAGCGTATTTCGAGGCCAAGCGATATCTGTGAGATAATAAAGTGCTCTTCAAAGGCGATTAAAGTTATTTTTAAGTTTATACATTTATCTAAAGCCTTATTTTTTTAAAACCGTTCTACACTTGAAAAGCCACAAGTTAGAACAGAGGAAGAAGAGCCACCTTTCTTTTTATTCACCTCTCGACGTGGGCACCTGTACGTGGTGAGGGGACCTCCCAGTGACGCTGCTGGACTTCCAGACTAGCATCACTGGGATCCAACGCCCCCAGCCCAAGTTCCAGGCTTACATCAATGGAATCCGGCGTGTTTGCCGTGCGCTGCGACCCGTGGAAATTCGGAAAGGGGGATCCTGGTGGTTGAGGGGCCCAGCTTCAATACACCACTTTGGCCCCTGCTTCGACAAGACGGGTGGTCCTGGAAGGCCCGGTTAGGATCAATCGGCTAGTATGCTCGCCTGCGAGGGTCAACCGTGTCAATGCCACGCCCCTACCCTCATTTGCCGAGGGACAGGATTCAGGCTGGCGGCGGTGCGGGTATAGTGTCTGTGTAGCACTGGCGTTCCACTCCCGATTTATTGCATGCCGGGTAGTGGGCGTCCCTTTGGGCTCCGTGGTGGGTGGGGAGCCCGGGCACTGAACAATATAAAAACCTCAATGAATCCTGATAAACTTATTTCTTCAGGGGCCCCAACCCGGTCTCTATCTGAAAACATAGACGGAGAGGCAGATAATATTGCGACAAAGAGGCAGCGAACTGAAACATCATCATCAGGGCCTTTCTCAAGATTACTAATCATGCATTCCACCACTGAAAAACCGATTGGTAAAATGTCGCAATTCTTCATACAGAAAGGGTTAGTAGGTTCTCCCAAATCAGTTAAGAGGCTCCGTTCTGGAGACCTGGCCCCGGGTGCCAAGCGTATTTCGAGGCCAAGCTATATTCTTGCGATTTATAAAGTGCTCTTGATAAGCGATTGAAATTATATTTTACGTTCACATTTCTATAGACAGTTTTACTTTAAAAACAGTTCTATACTTGAAAAGTAACAAGTAGAACACAGGAAGGAAATACACCTTTCTTTACATTTTCTCTATTTATATTTTTACTAATTAACTAACACTTCAACCGCTAGGCCTCCGAGCGGCACTGCTCCTGCCTCCCCGTGGCGGGGCCGGTAACCTGGGGGAAAGTTATCCTCCAGGGCGAAAAGGAGTAACGATGGATATAAATGACTATCCACCAATAGAGCCTTCAAATTCAAGGCCAGACATACGAAATGATGATGACCTAAATCAACCAAAAAGGCTCCGAAGAGAAGTGCAGAGCAATGAGATGCCAAACTTCCTTGTAATACATTCGCTCTCCAACCAGCCTGTCGGCAAATTATCACCATTTGTCATCCAAAGATTTTTGGAATCCATTGCTGGTACTCCGAAAATGGTTAAACGTCTGCAATCCGGAGACCTCCTAATCGAAACAGCCTCCTCAAAACATTCAGAATGGCTGCTTAAAACAACAACTTTGCTGGGATACCCGTATCTATAACTCCCCACAATACGTTAAACTCGTCAAAAGGTGTCATCACAGAGTGGGACCTGATTACAGTATCTGAAGAGGAATTAGTACAGGAACTGGGCAATCAAAAGGTAATTAGTGCAAAACGTATAAAAACCAAAAAAGATGGAAATCTTGTTCCAACCCGATCCATAATTTTAACATTCAGCACCCCAGACTTGCCATCCTCAGTAAAAGCCGGCTATTTAAACTGCCGATACGGCCTTACATACCTAATCCTCTACGTTGCTTTAAATGCCAAAAATATGGAAATTCGCAACAAGCATGTAGAGGTGATGCCATTTGTCCAATTTGTGGTTCCAAGGAGCATACACAAACAGACTGTTCAGCCTCAAGTCCCATTTGTCCCAACTGCAAAGAAAGTCATCCAGCCTTTTCCAAATCTTGTGAAATGTGGAAAACGGGGAAGAAAATCCAAAAATATAAAATAGAGCACAAAGTTACGTACCCCAAGGCACGGCCCCGGGTGCCAAGCGTTTCCGTGGTCAAGTGATTATTGTGCGTATATCAAGCGTTTTTCTTCCCAGCGAATAAGTTTTCCTTTGTTTCAATTTTCTGTTAAGTAGCTCTAGTCTCTTATAAGAAATAAGAAGAGAGCCCAGAAGACGGAAATCACCTTTTTCTTTAATTTAGATTTACTAACGGTACTAACTAACTCTACGCTTATCCACAAAGCGGCACTGGTCCTGCCTCCCCGTGGCGGGGCCGGTACCTGGGTGGTAAGGAGAAACCCCCAGGGCGAAAAGGAGCCATTATGGATAAAATTAATTATCCACCGTTAGAACCTTTGAGCTCAAGAACAGACACTTATATTAATTATGACCCCAATCACGACTTAGAAAATGATCATCCAAAGAGACAGAAGACTAATCAGGTGGAGCAACCCTGCCCATCCTTTTTAATTTTCCACTCCCTTACTAGTCAGCCAATGAGCAAACCGGCTCCCTTCGTAATACAAAAACATCTCGAAGGTATTGCAGGATCGCCTAAGACTGTTAAGAGATTACAATCAGGAGACCTGCTAGTGGAAACTATGAACCACAGGCATTCGGAGAAACTCTTACAGTTAACAAACTTTTCGGGCATTGCGGTAAAAATATCTCCTCACGCAACCCTAAATTCATCTAAGGGTGTCATATCCAGTTGGGACCTGTTAAATGTCACAGAAGAAGAAATTACCCAAGAGCTGCAGGGACAAAATGTAATTCAAGCCAAACGTATAATGACTAAAAAAGATAATCAACTTATCCCAACTAGAAACATTATTCTCACGTTCCCCAACTTACCGTCCTCTGTAAAAGCAGGTTATTTACTTTGCCGTATCCGCCCATACATTCCCAATACTTTAAGATGTTTTAAATGTCAAAAGTATGGCCACTCACAAACTGTATGCTGAGGAGTTCCTGCCTGTCCCAACTGTGGTTCCTCGGATCACATACAAAGTGACTGTACGACTACTAAAATGATATGTCCAAATTGCAAAGGTGATCATCCTCCCTATTCCAGAACTTGTGAAAAATGGAAAACGGAGAAACAAATTGTAAAATACAAGGTCGAGAAAAAGTGAGTTACCCAGAAGCGAGAAGACTAGTGCCACCTACTATGAATAAAAATATTTCCTATGCTAATGCAGTTAAAAAATACCAAACAGTCTCTACTCAAACTAATGTTACAGTTCCTACTAATATTTCAATTTCAGATTGGGCTAGAACTGTCCTCTCTGAGGAAAAACCAAATGTACGTAAACAACAACCCAAACTCTCAGACCAAGCAAATAATACTCCTCTTACAATACCAGCAGAATCTCCTCCTCCAATGAGTGCTACCACAGCATGTATTACAAATTCAAATATAATCAAAAATATTCGAGACACAACCATGGACACAGATGGCACATCTATAGAGGAAGATCCTATTTTAGAGATCCATGCCGAAGAAGAAGAAGAAATGGACACTGGTCGGTCAGTCTTCCAAAAAAAAGACAAATACAAATTGGATCGCCATAAACCAGTCACTTTCAAAAAGCAGTCAGAATCAGCTCCTTCAACTAAACACAAATAATGCCTTGTATTTTACAATGGAACTGCAGAGGCTATCGTTGCAATACAGTCGATATCCAAGATCTAATAAATCTATTTTCTCCAGTTGCCCTTTGTCTTCAGGAAACTTACTTAACTTTTCAAATTTCTCCTTCGATAAAGAACTATTGCCTTTATCCAAGGGATCGTAATACAGCAAATGCTACGCATGGTGGTGTAGCAATTCTGATAAATTCAGTGATCCCAACTAAACATATTCCACTTCAAACTGAATTAGAAGCTGTTGCTGTGCGTATAAAGCTCCATATTGAAATAACTTTTGTATCAATCTACTTACAGCCAAACCGTACCTACTGCTTAAAAGATCTTGAAGATCTCCTTATACAGATACCTCCAACTCTCTGTATGTTAGGGGACTTCAACGGGCACAACCCCTTATGGGGCGATCCTAAAATAGATAGACGAGGTCGACTCATTGAGAGCCTAATAGAGGCAGTAAACCTCACCATACTCAATACTGGCACACACACACTCACGGGCCCCGAGTGCCAAGCGTTTCTAGTGATCAGGCGATATCTCTGTGATTATAAAGCGATTTCTAAAGTGATAGTGATACACATTTATAGAGTTTAAAGAAAATTCTCTATTGTACATATATATATATAGTTGCTGAAAAGTATCAGCACAAAGAATCCTAAGAAAGGAAAGACACCTTTCTTTTATTTATTTTCTAGTTCTACTAACTACTAATCAACTTCCGCTTGGTCACTAGGTGGCACCGCTCCTGCCTCCCCGTGGCGGGGCCGGAAACCTGGGAGGAAAAGCTCTCACTCCCAGGGCTAAAATGAGCAAACATGAATGATCCAAATATCACAACCACAGATCCCAAAGATCCGACTCCTCTGAGTCGGAAAAATGAGGATAATGAGACAAATGTTACCAAAAGACAAAAAAAGGGCATAACATCGCTTCATGCACCTACCTTTCTAGTCCTTCATTCAACATCAGAACAGCCATTGGGAAAACTGTCGCCATTTGTAATCCAAAAATGTCTAGAAAGTGTAGCTGGAACACCAAAAAATGTCAAGAGACTGAAATCAGGCGACATTTTAGTCGAGACAGCCAATGCCAAACATGCAGAAAGACTGCTTCAGATGAGAACTTTTGGAGGGATCCCGGTAGCAGTCTCTCCCCATAACAGCCTAAACACATCAAAAGGAGTAATTTCTGAATGGGACCTTATTAGTGTCTCAGAAGAAGAAATTAAAAATGAGCTAGAAGATCAAGGTGTCATTGCTGTGAGAAGGATTAATGTTACTAGAGATGGTATACTTACTCCAACTAGAAATTTGATACTGACCTTTAACACTCCCAAACCACCTACATCGGTAAAGGCCGGATATCTAAATTGTAACATCAGACCATACATTCCGAATCCTCTCCGCTGCTTTAAATGCCAAAAGTATGGTCATTCACAAATGGCATGCCGTGGAGTTCCTATCTGTTCCAACTGTGGATCTCAAGATCATACCAATCAGAACTGTCCAGCAGAGCAACCAAAGTGTCCAAATTGTAAGGGGGATCACTCCGCCTATTCTAAGAACTGGGAATTCTGGAAAAGAGAAAAGCAGATTCAACGATATAAAGTAGAACACTCCGTCACATACCAGGAAGCTAAGAGAACTGTACTCCCGACTATTTTAAACAGACCTTCCTATGCACAGGTCATAAAGAATCGGCGTACAATAGAGACGCAAACAGATTTCACGATTCCCCCAAAGAAGTCTATTTCGGACTGGGCACGAGGTCTACTTATCACATCCCAACCAAAACAAAAAGAGAAAGTCACAAACACACCACTATCTGTACCTCCAAATGCAAAACAAACAAAAACTCAGAAACAACTCAGAAACAAAAGCTACAGAAAAATGTAATGTCATAAGCCAGAAGCCAACAGAACAAATGGATACAGAACTGACCAATCAAGCAGAGGAATCAGTACTAGAAATTTTTGCAGAAGAAGAGATGGATACCGGCAAACCATATTTTCCAAAGGAAAAACATAAACCTGAAAAGCTTAAAGCAACAGCTAAGAAACAGTCTGACACTTTTTCGAAAACCAAATAATGGGGATTATAATCCAATGGAACTGCAGAGGTTTCCGCACTAATATACATGATATATATGATCTGATTGCACAGCATACCCCGCTGTGTCTTTGCTTGCAAGAAACATATCTCAGACCTCAAGACTCTCCCACAGTAAAGAACTATATCACATACCGTAAAGCCAGAGTAACAGGCGGCACGCCCCATGGTGGTGTGGCAATTTTGGTAAATTCACACATTCCTTCCCAAGTTCTTCCACTAAACACAACCCTTGAGGCGGTTGCAGTACGCATAGCCATTAAATCTCTCATAACCATTATAACAATTTACGTTCCCCCAAACCAAGAATTACAACAACAAGACTTGGAAGATATATTAACTCAGTTACCTCCGCCCTTCTGTATACTGGGAGACCTCAATGGACACAGTCCTATGTGGGGAAACACAGCCGTAGACCGGAGAGGAAAACAGATCGAAAAATGGATAGAACAGAATGACTTAACCCTGTTGAATGATGGCACACATACATACACGCATCTTCCATCGGGAAACAGCACAGCTATTGACTTATCATTATGCTCTCCAACATTATTTCCAATACTTGATTGGTCTGTACACAGAGATCCTCTCAGCAGTGATCACTATCCAATAATCATTTCCATGATATCAGGAACCACATGTCAGTCATGTAGAAATCCCAAATGGAAAGTAAATGAAGCGGATTGGGAAAAGTATAAATCCATTGTAAAATTAGATGCAGATATTATCAAACAAAAGCCGTTAGATGCAGCAGTACAATATGTAACAAATAAACTAATCCAAGCTGCTGAGCAGACTATTCCAAAAACATCACCACACCTTCCAAGACATCCAAAACCATGGTGGAATGTAGAATGTTCACACGCTAAAAGAGAGAGAAATAAAAAATGGAATAATTTCCGAAGATGTCCCACGACAGAGAACCTAGTATTATTCAAAAAGGCACGAGCGCAAGCCAGGTATGTTAGAAGAGCCAGTAGCAAAGCATCCTGGATAAAATTTGCATCCACTTTAACAAGTTCCACACCATCTCAAACTGTCTGGAATAAAATTAGAAAAATGAATGGCAGATACCAGATTAATCCACCTCCAATCCTAAACTGGAATGGACAAATCACCGCACAGCCTTCAGAAATAGCCAATGCACTGGGTGAAACCTTTGCCAAAACATCAGCAACCACATCATATACTCCTGATTTTCAAATATACAAGGAAAGAATAGAAAAACACAAACTGAATTTTTCCTCAAGAAATGACGAACAGTACAACCTTCCGTTAACTTTCCATGAATTAAAAACAGCTCTGTCGCAGACAAAGCAAAGCGCTGTAGGACCAGACCAAATTAACTACATGATGATAAAGGAACTTGACCAGCAATCCCAAATGGCATTACTTGAACTGTTCAACAAAATCTTTCTAGAAAACCAGTTTCCACATAGTTGGCATCATGCAATAATTCTGGCCTTCTCAAAACCGGGAAAGGATCTTTCCAATCCACGCAACTACCGTCCAATTGCTTTAACAAGTTGCCTAGGCAAAGTTATGGAAAAAATCATCAACGCTCGTTCAATGTGGTATTTGAACAGTAATAATCTTCTCGACCCGGCACAGCATGGTTTCAGGAAAAATCGCTGAACACTAGACCTACTTATAAAATTAGAAAACAGTATACGGAATGCCTTTATCCGAAAGGAACATCACGTGATGATCTGCTTTGATATAGAAAAAGCTTACGATACGGCATGGCGTTATGGAATCCTTCAAAACCTATACCTCCTTGGTTTACGTGGACATCTTCCTAAATATATCCAAAATTTCTTGCAACACAGGACATTCCAAGTTAGGCTGCAGACAATCCTTTCAAAGGTTTTCATCCAAGAAGAAGGAGTGCCTCAGGGGTCCGTGCTTAGCACTACCCTGTTCGCTATTAAAATAAATACAATAACCGAGCACATTCCAAGAATCGTTGACGAAGCTTTATACGTTGACGATTTCAGCATTTCCTATCACTCCCAGAATATGCGAAGTATAGAACGGCAGCTACAAGGAACAATAAACAAAATAAGCAAATGGGCTCAAACAAATGGCTTCCGGATTTCCACACAAAACACTGCGTGTATACACTTCTGTAGAAAACGAAACCTACAACCTGACCCCGAATTGAAACTGGACGGACATATTATCCCAGTAGTACCAAGCATAAGATTCTTAGGACTTATTTTGGATAAGAAACTAACATTCCTTGATCACATTAAACAACTCAGGCTTTCTTGCTTAAAGAAATTAAACATTCTCAAAGTTCTTTCCGGAACAACTTGGGGAGCAGATCGATATACACTTCTCAAACTTTATCGATCTATAGTTCGTGCCAAACTAGATTATGGAGCAGCTGTTTACGACTCGGCTAAACCAAGTGCTTTGAGATGGTTAGACCCCATACACCACAGTGCACTCCGTATAGCACTCGGCGCTTTTCGAACTTCACCTATACAAAGCCTTTATGCAGAAGCCCATGAACCGTCATTACAGCTTAGGCGACAGAACTTGTTATTGCACTATGCCGTCAAGATAAAATCTATCAGTGATCATCCAAATAGAGACTTTCTGTTTTCATATAACTGGGAAAACATATACCAAGCCCATCCACGGATGAATCGACCTGCCAACATCCGTCTGAAAGATTTATTGCTAAGCCGAGAGCTTGATTATGACAACGTAGCTACTGCAATTGCACAGACCATTCCACCATGGTGCATAGTTCAACCCATATATGATATGTATTTTCAAACCTGGGGGAAAAACACTCTATCCAGAAAAAACTACCAGCAGTTATATGCAGCATACAAAGAACAATATCCACATCACACTTTCATATATACAGATGGGTCTAAATCAGAGACTTGTGTAGGAGCTGCAATTCATTTTGAGGATCGTACCTTCATCCATCAACTCCCAAAAGAATGGGCCCCAGGTGCCAAGCGATTTATTAGTGACTAAGCGATTCCCAGCGATTTATAGAGAGTTAGAAAAAAATATATATCCGTTTCTTTAATTTTCATCGTTAACTTACTTTCATTTTTTTGCGAAACAGCTCTTTGTCTTACAAGCAGTAAGTGAAGACACAGGAAGGAAACTCACCTTTCTTATTTTTTCTCTTAATCTCACTTTACTAACCTAACACAGTAGCCGCTTGGTCACTAAGTGGCACTGCTCTTGCCTCCTCGTGGCGGGGCTGGTAACCTGGGAGAGGAAAGTAACACTCCCAGGGCCAAAAGAGCAAACATGAGTAGTAAAATAACTACTGATACTACAGGGCTTCAAGAGAAAGCCCTACCAAGTAGAGATACAGAAAAGACAAAGGCAAAGAGACAGAGGACTGATATGGACCCACCAAAAATACCGACATACATTGTTATACATGCGACAGGAGATCAGACATTAGGACGTATGTCTCCCTTCGTAATTCAGAAAACGTTAGAGGGTCTAGTAGGATCTCCCAAGTCTGTTCGACGCCTGAGATCCGGGGACATACTAGTAGAAACAGAAAGTCCTAATCACTCCCAGAAGTTGCTAGCTACGACAATCTTTGGAGGATTACCAGTAGTTGTAACACCACACAACACGCTGAATTCTTCCAGAGGAGTGATCTCCGAGTGGGACCTCTTAAATGTGTCAGAAGAAGAGCTCATAGAAGAATTAAGAAGCCAAGGGATAACAGCAGTGAAGAGAATCAATATCCGAAGGGATGGAAATATAATTCCAACAAGAACTCTAATCATAACCTTTAATACTCCGAAACCTCCAGCAACAGTAAAAGCAGGATATCTGAACTGCCAAGTAAGACAATACATTCCAAATCCATTGCGATGTTACAAATGTCAGAAATTTGGACATTCGCAAATGGCATGCAGAAACTCGGCTACCTGTGCAAAATGTGGTTCTAAAGAACACGAGACTACAGATTGCTCTGCCAACACCTTGATATGTACAAACTGTAAAGGGGAACATCCAGCCTACTCAAAAACATGTGAAAAATGGAAACAAGAGAAACTAATTCAGAAATACAAAACAGAACACAACACAACGTACCAAGAAGCAAGAAGAATAATAAAGCCATGGCCTACAAACAAGCCATCATATGCA
This sequence comes from Mastigoproctus giganteus, assembly GCF_048544385.1. Lineage (NCBI taxonomy): Eukaryota > Metazoa > Arthropoda > Arachnida > Uropygi > Thelyphonidae > Mastigoproctus > Mastigoproctus giganteus. Next base: position 125,044,695 of record NC_143586.1, read on the forward strand.
CAAGCAGTGATCCAATACAAATCAGTAGAAGTGCAAACCGAAATTTCCATGCTGCCAAAAGAATCACTTAATGAAATGAAGGCACAAAAACAGGAGAAAATAGTGAGTACTCAAATTTCTATTCACACAGAACAAATACCAACAAATCAGCACCACAACAAAGACCGAGGTAAACCTACAAACACTAAAACAACCGAACAGATGGATATAGGAAAAATAAACACAACGGAAGAACCAGTATTAGAAATTTTCACAGAAGAAGATATGGACATGGACAGGCCTCAATACCCTAAAAAAGATTAGACAAAATATAAGAATGTTCCATTTCGGAAACAACCCGAAAGCCCTAGAAAAACCAAATAATGGATCAGTTCATCCAGTGGAACTGTAGAGGACTACGAACCAATTACGACGATGTCCAGTATCTAATTACACACCATACGCCAATATGCTTCTGTCTTCAAGAGACATACCTTAGACAACAAGAAACTCTTTCAGTAAAAAATTATACAATGTATAGGAAAGACAGAATAAGAGATGGGCCAACACATGGAGGAGTAGCCATCTTGGTTCATAACCACATCCCAACTGAACACATTCCTTTAAACAGCAACGTCGAAGCGATAGCTGTAAGAATAACACTAAGATTTAAGTTAACCATCTGTTCAGTGTACCTTCCACCAGGATCAGATATAACTTTTGAAGAAATAGACCAACTAATCTCCGAACTCAAATCACCTTTCTGTATAATGGGAGATATGAATGGGCATAGTCATCTGTGGGGAAACACTGATATCAACAGACGAGGACGGATAATAGAAAGAATAATAGACCATCATAACCTTTCTCTACTCAATAATGGCAAACATACTTATTTTCACTTTCCTAGTCGTACGACCTCAGCAATAGACCTAACAATATGCACCCCTTCACTCCTACCAGAGTTAAAGTGGCAAGTAATAGAAAACCCATACAGCAGTGACCACTACCCAGTAATCACCACACTGATCAGAAATACTCCCTGTCATCCCAGCAGACCACCCCGCTGGAAAATAGAAAAAGGCAACTGGGAAAAATTTAGAGAACTCGCAATATTTAATTCACAAAGCATTCAAGAAAAATCAGTCGATGAAGCTGTGAAACACGTCACAGATACCTTAATACAAGCAGCTGAGCAAACAATACCCAGAACTTCAACTCGTTTCCCGCTACATCCAAAATCCTGGTGGAATGAGGACTGTATGACAAAAAAAAGACAACAAAACAAAGCATGGAATAAGTTCCGGAGATGTCCTACAACGGAAAATCTGATAAAATTTAAGCAAGCACGAGCGCTAGCCAGGTACACAAGGAAACAAGCCAAAAAAAATTCCTGGATCCAGTTTACTTCCTCAATAAATAGAACAACAAATACACAGACAATATGGAATAAAATACGGAAAATGAACGGGAAATACAAAACCCAACCATCCTTAGTATTACACTGGAATGCCGAAAGCATTACTGAACCTTCAGAGACAGCTAATATACTAGGAGAAATATTTGCCAGAGTATCGTCAAAACAATCATATCGTGAAGAATTTTTGACCTATAAAGAGAAAACTGAAAAAAAACAGAATTAATTTTAACACCAAACATATTGACTCTTTTTTTTTGATTTGGTAGTTGTTGGCGCATCGGCTTCTGTGGCCATATTGCACCTCCCAAGGTTTTTGCAGTACTTTGATCCAAGCCCGAGGCGGGAATCGAACCCGCGACCTTTGGGTTGCCGGGCAGGTACTTTACCCACTCGGCTAGCCCGGTCGGCTATTGACTCCTATAACCAACCAATTACATTGCATGAATTACGTGAAGCATTATCAAAAACAAAATCAAGTGCAGTTGGACCAGACAACATACATTATGATATGCTTAAACATCTGAAGCAAAAAGAAATAGAAAACCTTCTTAAACTGTACAATCGCATTTTTCAAGAAGAGCAATATCCTGAAGCTTGGCATCATGCAATAGTATTAGCTTTCCAAAAACCGAATAAAGATCAGAAGGACCCAAACAACTATCGACCGATAGCGCTCACTAGCTGCTTGAGCAAAGTTTTGGAGAAAATTATCAACAAACGATTAATCTGGTTTTTAGAAACAACCAACTGGTTAAGCAGTATGCAATGCGGGTTTAGAGGTAATAGATCCACCTTAGATCACCTCGTAAGAATAGAAACAGACATAAGAGATACATTTATAAGTTCAAAACATATGGTTACCATATTTTTTGATATAGAAAAGGCATATGATACAGCCTGGAGATACGGTATACTACAAGACATCCACGATACAGGCCTCAGAGGACATTTACCGCACTTCATCCAAAACTTTATGAAAAACAGAACATTTCAGGTCAGAGTACAGAACACCATGTCAAAAATATATAAACAAGAAGAAGGAGTCCCCCAGGGGTCTGTCCTCAGTGCTATACTATTCGTCATAAAAATAAATGGCATCACAAAACAACTTCCATCCACGGTGTCGCATGCACTATATGTAGATGACTTCAGTATATCATATCAAGCACAGAATATGGGAACAATAGAAAGGCAACTGCAATGCGCAATTAACAAAATCAGTAGTTGGGCCCAGAAAAACGGATTTAGAATTTCACAACAAAAAACAGTCTGCGTACACTTCTGCAGGAAAAGAAATTTACATCCCGACCCTGAACTAACAATAGAAGGTCACAAAATACCCGTCAAACAAAGCGTAAAATTTCTTGGACTCACTTTAGACAACAAGTTAACCTTCGTAGAACATATAAAGCAATTACGAATACAATGTATGAGACGGCTTAATATCCTTAAAGTCTTAACATCACTATCTTGGGGAGCAGACCTTTATACCCTGCTCAATCTGTACAAAACACTAGTAAGATCAAAAATAGATTACGGAGCACCTGTTTATGCTTCCGCCAAAAAGAGCGCCCTCAAATGGTTAGACCCAATTCACCATAGTGCACTACGAATAGCAACAGGAGCATTCCGCACATCACCTTCATACAGTCTTTATACAGAAGCGAATGAACTACCATTGTTCCTCAGGAGACAAAAGCTGGCCCTACTCTATGCATACAAGATAAGATCCACAAGAAATCATCCGTCTCCGTGGGAGCTGCTGTAATGAGTCCTGCATGCACTGTCTCTGTCCAATTACCACTTGAATGCAGTGTTTTTACGGCCGAACTATACGCAATCAAAATGGCTTTAAAACTCCTTAACGATGTTCCAAACACCCAAGTAATAATATATACAGACTCTTTAAGTGCGGTGAATGCTCTGCAGAATAAATCACAACATTTGCATCCATTCCTCTCACAAATCAGGTCACAGTTATGCCAACTCAACAAAAATAATCGGACTGTTACGTTTTGCTGGATACCGAGCCACGTTGGAATTCCAGGAAATGAGCGTGCAGACGAAGCAGCAAAACACCCCACTTGCTTCGATTCCACCCCTGTTCCTTTTTCTGACTACAAACCAGTCATACGGCGGATATGTACTGAGATGTGGTCTGAAATGTGGCATAATCAAACCGGTAACAAACTTCTTGAAATAAACACAATCCACAGCTGTGGAGATCCAGTTCCCGATCAAACAGGCAGGAAGAGGTCGTGCTGGCAAGAGCACGAATTGGCCATACACATCTTACACACCTATTTCTACTGCTAGGAGAAGATCCTCCACTTTGCCCGCATTGTAGTTCCATACTTACTGTAAAACATATTATCATTGAGTGTACACATTATCATTCAGCTAGAATCGCATGTTTCAAATCCTTAATTAGCTCACAAAAACCTCTGCAACTAAGCCATATACTTGGAAATGATGCCACTTTATCAGAACTGTTCACCTTTCTAAAAATGATTAACGCATACAATCACTTCTAGAATAGTCTCCTTTCCTATATTGACAAACACTCCAAAGTAACGGTATAGGCGCAATATGGTCATAGCAGCCCTTGCGCCAATAAATCCCACTCCAACAACAACAACAACAAGAAATCATCCGACTTGGGCATCATTATTCTCACCAAAATTTGAAAACATATATAGGAATCGCAAAAGTGCAAACAAGCCTCTAGGAATCAGACTGCAAGAGCTATTGACAACATATGATCTTAACGTAAATAATGTTGCAAATCTTGAAAGGCACATAATACCACCATGGATAAACCACTCCGCAACTTGTGAACTCTCCACGCAAACCTGGAATAAAAATAACTTATCAGACATTAACTTTCAACAACTGCATGCAGCACATAGAACTAAATATCCCAATCATTTACCAATATATACAGATGGATCAAAAGCAGAGAACCATGTAGGAGCATCGGCAGTATTCCCAGACACTACACTGGCACGCCAACTTCCAAAAGAATGCAGCGTCTACACTGCAGAATTAGTAGCAGTTCAGATAGCCCTGGAGTACTTCAGAACCACATATCATTTGAGAACAGTAATATACTCTGATTCATTAAGTGAAATACAAGCCATTCAAACCACGACCAATACAACCCATCCAGTTCTAGTGCAAATTAAACAGATATTAACGGATTTAACAAAAGAAAAACAAGAAATTCTTTTCTGCTGGATACCAGGACACAAAGGGATAAAAGGAAACGAAGAAGCTGATAGATTTGCAAAATCAACAACTAACCTTCAGGAACAACCTTTCCCAGTTCCGTATCAGGATTATAAACCAATCATTCAAAACCGCTCTCTGACACAATGGCAAGAACTCTGGCAAAACCAAACTTCAAATAAATTATATAAAATAAAACCAAAAGTTGAACATTGGAAAACAAGCACAAGAAAATCAAGGAGAGAGGAAGTTGTTCTGACTAGACTACGAATTGGACATACACACCTCACACATGGCTATTTACTACGTGCAGAAGAACCTCCAAGATGCCAAACATTCAATACTACCCAAACAATCAGACATATACTCATAGAATGCCCAACCTATGAAAATGATCGACGAAAGATTTTCTCATCATTATATAAAAGAAATCAAGACATCACCCTCAGAGATATCCTAGGTGACGAGGGACGGGTATCAGACATTTTCGGATTCATGCAGACAATCAACATCTACCATCTACTATAAATAATGATAGAGTATATAATCACAGAAAATATTTAACTCCAGTTAATACGACAAGATATAGAGAATCAATATACATACAAAGACATAATATAACGAATGAACTGGCGCATTATGATCTCCGTTGTCAATGTGCCAATAAACAACAAAACAACCAACCAACCCAAAAGAATGCAGTATTTTTATTGCTGAATTACAAGCCATTTCAATGGCTATAAACCACATCAAACATAAACAGATAGCAAACAGCATTATTTTCACGGACTCGCTTAGCTCTGTTACTGCCTTGCAGAACGCAAATACCAAAGGTCATCCAATCCTACAACATATCCAATTTTCAGTATCAAAGGTATTACAAAGAAATCACAGTATCAGATTCTGCTGGATCCCAGGCCACACAGGAATAACTGGAAACGAAAGAGCAGACAAAGCAGCAAAAGAAGCTTCCACATCTGATTATGCCTTTCATACAATGCCATATACAGATTACAAATCCTTGATCCACCAAAGCAGTATAAAACAATGGCAAAAACACTGGCTAGATCAGACTAACAATAAACTTCGCCTAATAAAAGAAACACTTCGACCATGGCCCCGGGTGCCAAGCGTTTCTTGAGGCCAAGCGATTTTCTGTGCTAAATAGTACTGCGATTCTTATAGCGTTTTTCCAAAGCGACTGAGTTTTTCCTTGTTTCATTTCGTTCATAAGCCTTTCTGTTTATTTAGCTCTACTTTTTAAAAGTATAGAAAGAGAGCCAGAAAAAGGAAAGTACCTTTTTCTTTATTGTATATACTAACCGTACTAACTCCTACGCTTGGCCACAAGCGGCACTGCTCCTGCCTCCCCGTGGCGGGGCCGGTAACCTGGGTGGAAAAGCTAATCCCCCAGGGCGAAAAGGAGCCGACATGGATAAAGAAAATTATCCAGCCTTAGAGCCTTCAAGCTCAAATACCATAGATTGGTATAACTCCGATGAAAGTAGTACGCAACATAAGCGCTTAAAAATAGATAATCATCAACCCGAGTATCCAACTTTCCTGATTATCCATTCCTTAACTAGTCAACCAGTGAGCAAACTCTCTCCATTTATTATACAGAGATTTCTAGAAAATGCTGCTGGATCACCTAAAATGGTCAAAAGGTTACAGTCAGGGGATTTGCTTGTGGAAACTACGCAGCCGAAACATTCAGAATTGTTGTTAAAGATGACAACATTTGGTGGTATCCCTGTTAAAATATCTCCCCACTCAACCCTAAATAGTTCCAAAGGTGTTATCTCTGAGTGGGATCTATTGAATGTAACAGAAGAGGAGCTTGTACAAGAACTTAAAGACCAAAAGGTCATACAAGCTAAGAGAATTTTGACTCGTAGAGATGGCAACCTCATTCAAACCCGCAGTGTAATTCTCACATTCAATACTCCAAACTTACCAAATACTGTAAAAGCTGGTTATCTTAATTGCCATATCCGCCCGTACATACCAAATCCAATACGGTGTTATAAGTGTCAGAAGTTTGGACACTCTCAGGCAACATGTCGAGGAAACACAATATGCCCAAAATGTGGATCCCAGGATCACACTCAAACAGACTGTACTGCTACATCTCCAGTTTGCCCTAACTGCAAGGAAGATCATCCTGCATATTCTAGAAATTGCGAGCTATGGAAAGTTGGAAAAAAAATACAGAAATTTAAAGTTGAAAATAAAGTGACTTATCAGGAAGCGAGACGACAAATACTGAAAGATACTCCTGCACGTACATATGCAGATGTTACAAAGAAATATCGTTCAATTGCTACACAAACCAATGACTCAGTTCCACCGAACATATCACTTGCTGAATGGGCTAGAGCTCAGCTTTCAGTTCCTCAGCCATCCTTGAAGCAACACAACAGAGACCAGACTTGTAATACCCCAATTTCCATCCCCACCACTAGTGGCATTAAGTCACAAAGTGAGACCAGAATGACAAATGCTGAATCTTCTACTAAAACCCAGATTAATACTGCAGAAATGGATACAGATGACAAAACTGAACAAGAACCTATATTAGAAATTCATGCCGAAGAAGACATGGACACTGGACGGCCTACCTTTCCTAAAAAAGATAAAATTAAAATAGACCGCAATAAGCCTACTGCCTCTAAAAGGCAACCGGATCATCCTTCCACTAAAACTAAATAATGAAGTGCATTTTACAATGGAACTGTCGAGGACTACGTACTAATACAGATGAACTTTATGAACTGATCCGAGATTTCAATCCAGCAGGCATTTGTTTACAGGAAACATTTTTAACTCCACAAGTGACCCCCTCAATAAAGAAATATATTTTATACAGGCGTGATAGGAATGCAGCAACTGCAGCCCATGGAGGTGTAGCGGTTTTGGTATCTGTTACTATTCCGTCTAGACAAATCCCTTTAAAATCCAATTTAGAAGTTGTTGCTGTAAGACTAGAAATTGGAATATCTTTATCTCTTATTTCTATTTATCTTCCGCCGAACCAAACGTACATACTCAGAGACTTTGATGAGCTCCTTGCCCAGATACCACCTCCTTTTTGTCTGATGGGTGATTTCAATGGACACCACCCATTATGGGGAAGTCTCCATATGGATAAAAGAGGGCAGCTAATAGAAGCATTACTGGACAAACAAAATCTAACTCTGCTGAACACCGGTACACACACTCATGTTCATTTTCCTTCAGGAAATACTTCAGCCATAGATCTATCTATTTGTTCCCCGGCTCTGTACCCAAGTATACATTGGGCTGTATTGAATAATCCCCACAATAGTGATCATCTTCCAATTACTTGTAAATTCCAAACTACCACCACCTATCCTGAAACTCGCAGAAGATGGAAATTCACAAAGGCAAACTGGGAAAAATTTTCCTTAAATACAGTTTTAGATAAAAACTTCATTCTGAACCAGTCAATAGATGAAGCTAATGACCATATTACTAAACGGATACTAGCAGCAGCTAACAAAGCTGTTCCTCAGTCGTCGACTCATCCACGCAGGTGCAAAAACTACTGGTGGAATGATGAATGTAATAGAGCAAAAAAAGAAAAGAACAAAGCTTGGAATATCTTCCGCAAGCATCCCACTGTTATAAACCTTATAAATTACAAGAAATTAAATGCTAAAGCACGACAAATAAGAAGGAAAGCCAAAAACGATTCCTGGATACAGTTTGCTTCCACTATCAACAAAAACACCGATACAAGCTTAATCTGGAGGAAAATCCAACATCTGAATGGCAAATATCCATTGTCATCCTCTCCAATATTGATCTGTAATGGACAGGAACTGTCTTCCCCCAAAGACATAGCAAATGCTTTTGCTGAAGCCTTTGCAAAAATTTCAGCAGAAAATTCATATGATGCTTCATTCCAACAAATTAAAGTGGTAGCAGAAAGGTATAAGTTAAATTTCAACACCGGTCTGTCTCTTCCATATAATCAGCCTTTTACTATATCCGAGTTAACGGATGCTCTTAACAGAGCACCCAATAGTGCAGCTGGCCCTGATGGTATATTTTATATTATGCTAAAACACTTGAATGATACTGCTTTGCAAATTCTTTTAATATTTTTCAACAGAATTTTTGAAGAACATATTTATCCTAGCTCTTGGAAACATTCACTTATATTAGCCATCCCTAAACCAGGGAAAGACCTCTCTAATCCAGGAAATTATCGTCCAATTTCCTTAACTAGTTGTTTGGGGAAAACACTGGAGAAAATGGTTCTGAAGCGCCTCACCTGGTTTCTTGAGTCACATAACATCTTACATAAAAATCAGTACGGTTTTCGGCAAAATAGATCTGCATTAGATATGATGACCAAAGCAGAATCGAACATCAGAAACGCTTTTGTCAGAAATGACCACCTCGTTATGGTAAGTTTTGATTTAGAAAAGGCCTTTGATACAACATGGCGTTTCGGTATTCTGCGTGACCTTTACACCTTTGGTCTACGAGGCAGGCTTCCTCTGTTTATTCAGAGCTTTCTCCAGAGCAGAACCTTTCAGGTTAGTCACCTAAATACACTATCTAGAATTCATATACAGGAGGAAGGGGTCCCTCAAGGGTCTATCTTGAGTCCAACTCTATTTTTAATAAGAATAAACAAAATCATCCATGGTATTCCAAGCACAGTAGAATTATATCACTATGCAGATGACCTCATGATTTCGTGCCAAGGGAAAACTATGAATTCTATTGAGAGACAGCTTCAAATCTCAATTAACAAAATCGAGTTGTGGATGTCTCGCAATGGCTACCGTTTATCAGCACAAAAATCTAACTGTATTCATTTCTGTAAAAAACGTAAGATCCACCCTGAGCCTGAACTACATCTTAAAAATACCACCATACCTCTTTCCAATAGTATCAGATTTCTTGGCCTAATCCTGGACAATAAATTAAACTTCTTACAACACATCACATATCTGAGAACCATTTGCTTGATAAAATTAAATATCCTCCGAGTACTATCTTCATTGACGTGGGGTGCTGACCGATACACTCTGCTTCGGCTATATCGGGTATTAATCCGATCTCGCTTGGATTACGGAGCTCCAATCTATGACTCTGCCAGGAAAAGTGTACTAACTCGGCTAGACAGCATCCATCACAGTGCCCTAAGAACTGCTTTAGGAGCATTTAGAACATCCCCTGTACAGAGTCTATATATAGATGCACACGAACCTCCACTCCATCTTCGGAGGAAAATGTTGATGCTGAACTATGCAGCAAAAATACGGAGTCTTCCTTTTCATCCTATCTCGCCATACTTATTTGAGCCCCAGTGGACCACATTTTATCAAAACAAACCTAACGAAAACAAGCCTATTGGGATAAGGTTGTTACAGTTAACACAATGTTGGAATCTAGACATGGGTAATGTCTTTCAGGAAATGAGCAATCACGACCCTCCGTGGTCTGATTATACACCAATTTGTGACTTCTCATTCCAACAATGGGGGAAAAAGCAAGCAGCAGACCTTTCCATCAGGAAACTCCATGCTGCACATGTAGCAGAAAATTCTCGGTATCTTCCAATATATACCGATGGCTCGAAAACAAGTACAACAGTGGACGCAGCAGCAGTTTCTTCTATCTTTTCTACTTCTGTGTCCCTTCCAAAGGAATGCAGCATCTACTCTGCTGAACTGTGGGCGATTAAAATAGCTCTGGATCACGTTGTTAATCTGTCTTGTAAGCGAATTATGATCTACTCTGATTCTCTGAGTGCAATAAAATCCTTGAAAAATCCATCCAAATCAATCCACCCCATCTTGAAGCAAATTAGATCACAGATAATTGCGTTACAAGCTGCAAACCAATCAGTCCGTTTCTGTTGGATACCGGGTCATGTAGGCATCAAAGGAAATGAATATGCAGATCAAGCCGCTAAACATCCAATCACTGCAAGATCTCTGTAATGGACAGGAACTGTCTTCCCCCAAAGACATAGCAAATGCTTTTGCTGAAGCCTTTGCAAAAATTTCAGCAGAAAATTCATATGATGCTTCATTCCAACAAATTAAAGTGGTAGCAGAAAGGTATAAGTTAAATTTCAACACCGGTCTGTCTCTTCCATATAATCAGCCTTTTACTATATCCGAGTTAACGGATGCTCTTAACAGAGCACCCAATAGTGCAGCTGGCCCTGATGGTATATTTTATATTATGCTAAAACACTTGAATGATACTGCTTTGCAAATTCTTTTAATATTTTTCAACAGAATTTTTGAAGAACATATTTATCCTAGCTCTTGGAAACATTCACTTATATTAGCCATCCCTAAACCAGGGAAAGACCTCTCTAATCCAGGAAATTATCGTCCAATTTCCTTAACTAGTTGTTTGGGGAAAACACTGGAGAAAATGGTTCTGAAGCGCCTCACCTGGTTTCTTGAGTCACATAACATCTTACATAAAAATCAGTACGGTTTTCGGCAAAATAGATCTGCATTAGATATGATGACCAAAGCAGAATCGAACATCAAGTGCCATATGTAGATTACAAATCAGTCATAAAAAACGTGTGTGAAGAACAATGGTTGCAAATCTGGCAGGCTCAGTGTGGAAATAAACTGCTTCAATTTAAACAGGAACCTAAGTTATGGCCATCAAGTATGCGATCAAATAGGCAAGAGGAGGTGATCCTGGCTAGGACGCGTATTGGGCACACGCATCTAACCCATATTTATCTGCTCATGCGGGAAGATCCGCCTATTTGTACATATTGTCAGACTACACTTACTGTGAGGCATATTCTAATAAATTGTAATCTTTATAATAATTATCGAAAAAAAATTTTCAAATCGCTATCACATCTGCAAGAACCATTGACATTACCCCAACTGATTGGAGACAATGCAAATCTAGCTGAGTTCTTTTATTTCTTAAAGCAGACGGGATTATTTTACAGATTATAACTGTAAATTGCACTACCGAATAGAATCAGGCACAATATGGCCTTAGCAGCCCTTGTGCCATTAAACAACACACCAACCAACCAACCACTTCGACCATGGTCTACTAGCTTCCGATCGAATAGACAGGAAGAAGTGATCCTCGCTCGATTGCGAATCGGGCATACACATATGACACACTGTTACCTACTCAGAGGTGAAGACCCCCCTCAATGCCAAAACTGTCAAGTTCCGCTGACTATACATCACTTCATGGTGAACTGTCCAAAATTTCATAGAGAACGTCAAAGAGCTTTTCAATCAATAATGAATAAAGAAAACAATCTAATGCTTAAAACAATTTTAGATGACCGGCCAAATATAACCGAAGTTTTCTCCTTCCTTAAGTTAACTGGATACTTTCAAAACATATAAAATTAATAGTACACCTTTTATAGAGAAACAACACAATATATATAGCAAAGTCTTGGTTCTGCCATAAACCACAAGTAAAGTGAAAAAATGCTGATATACAAAACTCTACCACCTAGGCTAGGCGCATTATAGCCTAAGCTGCTCTTGCGCCAATAGCTTTCAAATAACAAACAACAAACAAACACACTCACGTTCAGCTCCCAAATGGACATGCCTCAGCCATAGATCTCTCCATTTTTTCCCCATTACTGGTCCCGACCATTGAGTGGTATGTTTTAAATGATATAATGGGTAGTGGTCACTTCCCAATCGTATGCAACCTATTAACAGCACAGACTCCTCCAGCTCAACCCTGCAGAAAATGGAAATTTGACCGAGCAAACTGGGCAAAATTCCGGTCAACAATATCTTTTGATGAGGAAAAAATCCGTCTCTAGCCTCTCGATGATGTGACAAAATACATCACGTCACATCTCCTAAATGTGGCTAAAGAAACAATACCACTATCAAATCCCTCGGTTCGTAAGCACTATAATTATTGGTGGAATGAGCAATGCACAAAAGCCAAAAAAGCAAAAAATAAAGCCTGGAATTTGTTTCGGCAATATCCAACAACACCCAATCTAATAAATTATAAGAAGTCAAAGGCAAAAGCACGCTTCATACAAAGGCAAGCAAAGCAAGAATCCTGGATCCGTTTTGCATCAAGCATTAACAAAAACACTGACACCAAAATAATATGGAAAAAAATTAGACAGCTTTCTGGTAAGTTCCCTACCGTACCTTCACCAATTCTGTCCTGTAATGGGCAAGATCTATCTAGTCCTTTATATATTGCAAATGCTTTGGGCAACACATTTGCTGAAATCTCAGCGACAGAAGCTTATACTCCACGTTTCCAGAGAATTAAAAACACTGCAGAACAGCACTCTGTTAACTTCCAAACTGCTCTCCTTCTGCCGCATAACAAATCCCTACAATATTCCGAACTCTTGCATGCTATCGGAACAGCCCACAATGGTGCTGCCGGACCAGACGGAATCTATTACGCCATGCTACAACATCATGATGCCAGAGCATTGCATCTCCTTCTGCTCTTTTACAATCGTATTTTTCTAGAAAATATCTATCCAACTTCATGGCATCATTCTACTGTTTTGGCATTCCTAAAACCTGGAAAGGATCCAACCAATCCCCATAGCTATAGACCAATATCCCTCTCAAGCTGCCTCTGCAAAATTCTAGAAAAAATTGTCCACTGTAGACTCGTCTGGATCATTGAGTCAGAACAGTTAATGAGCAATAGTCAGTATGGCTTTGGTCAAAACAGGTCATGTCTGGACCTTATGGTTAAGACTGAATTTGCCATTCGTAATGCCTTTATTAAGCATGAACATCTAGTAATGGTATCAATAGATATAGAGAAGGCTTTTGATACCACCTGGCGGCATAGCATACTGAGAGACCTTTACTCTCTTGGTCTGCGGGGAAACCTTCCTATATTTATAAAGCATTTTCTACACACTAGATCGTTTCAAGTACGATACCAACATTCCCTCTCTGCAACTTTCATTCAGGAAGAAGGTGTTCCACAGGGATCAGTACTGAGTGCCACTCTTTTCGCCCTAAGAATAGATTCTATCACTAAACAACTTCCAAATACTGTAGAAACTTACTTCTATGCCGATGACCTTGCCATCTCCTGTCATTCCCAAAATATGTGATCTATTGAACGACAGCTTCAGATATCATTAAATAAAATACAGCAATGGGTCAGCCTTAACGGCTATAGGATTTCACAACAGAAAACAGTTGCTGTCCCTTTTTGTAGACAACGCAAATTTCATCTGGATCCTGAACTTCACATTTCTAATATTTCCTTCCCAGTTACTAGTAACATTAGATTTCTAGGTTTAATCATGGACAACAAGCTAAATTTTTTAGAGCACATTAAAAAAGTACGTACTGCCTGCTTAAAAAAGATAAACATACTCAGAACTTTATCTGCACAAACGTGGGGTGCGGATCGTACCTGCCTTCCTGCCTTCTTCGATTATACAGGGCATTAATCAGATCCCATCTTGATTATGGAGCTCCCATTTATGACTCTGCCAGAAAGAGCGCATTACGCTGGCTTGATCCAGTACAACACAGTGCACTGAGGATTGCACTTGGCGCATTCAGAACATCGCTAGCACATAGCCTTTACATTGATGCTCACGAGCCGCCACTATCTTTACGTAGGAAATTGCTATTGCTAAAGTATTATTTCTAAAGTGATAGTGATACACATTTATAGAGTTTAAAGAAAATTCTCTATTGTACATATATATATAGTTGCTGAAAAGTATCAGCACAAAGAATCCTAAGAAAGGAAAGACACCTTTCTTTTATTTATTCTCTAATTCTACTAACTACTAATCAACTTCCGCTTGGTAACTAGGTGGCACCGCTCCTGCCTCCCCGTGGCGAGGCCGGAAACCTGGGAGGAAAAGCTCTCACTCCCAGGGCTAAAAGGAGCAAACATGAATGATCCAAAAACCACAACCACAGATCCCAAAGATCCGACTCTTTTGAGTCGGAAAAATGAGGATAACGAGACAAATGTCACTAAAAGACAAAAAAAGGACATAACATCGCTTCATGCACCTACCTTTCTAGTCCTTCATTCAACATCAGAACAACCATTGGGAAAACTGTCGCCATTTGTAATTCAAAAATGTCTATAAAGTGTAGCTGGAACACCAAAAAATGTCAAGAGACTGAAATCAGGCGACATTTTAGTCGAGACAGCCAGTGCCAAACATGCAGAAAGACTGCTTCAGATGAGAACTTTTGGAGGGATCCCAGTAGCAGTCTCTCTCCCCATAACAGCCTAAATACATCAAAAGGAGTAATTTCTGAATGGGACCTTATTAGTGTCTCAGAAGAAGAAATTAAAAATGAGCTAGAAGATCAAGGTGTCATTGCTGTGAGAAGGATTAATGTAACTAGAGATGGTATACTTACTCCAACTAGAAATTTGATACTGACCTTTAACACTCCCAAACCACCTACATCGGTAAAGGCCGGATATCTAAATTGTAACATCAGACCATACATTCCGAATCCTCTCCGCTGCTTTAAATGCCAAAAGTATGGTCATTCACAAATGGCATGCCGTGGAGTTCCTATCTGTTCCAACTGTGGATCTCAAAATCATACCAATCAGAACTGTCCAGCTGAGCAACCAATGTGGGGTCCTCTCTGGTATTTTGTTCTCAGCTGTTCTTCTGCCTTTCGTGACGGGCCGAACTGATATTATCACCTTCGCTGATGATATAAAGCTGTTCACGGTTATCAACCTCGGAGACACTGCTGACTACACAAATGTCGTAATCGAACATAAAATCCAGAACCTCGAGGCCTTCCTCTCCGGTTTCGGCCTTCACATCAATCCTGAGAAGTCGAAACAGCTCACTTTCTCGCTCAAACGGACCCCAACGATGGTGCAACCCAATATAAGAGGATCCGCGATTTCTGCTGTGCAGCAACACACCGACCTGGGCGTTATTTTTGACCAGAAGCTCTCCTTTATACCATACATAGACCACCTGCAAAAAAAATTCTGTCGACTCCGGTGGATGCTTAAGCAACAACTTATGCATGTCCATGACCAGGCCGTTGGGTGCAGGTATATTAAGACGTGTGTCTATCCGGTCATTCTTTATGGAGCAGAAGTCTGGACCTCAACTGCCGCAACGCATCTAAGACGGATTTTTGCGGGCGAATTTTGGCTATTGAAGTGGGCCATATGGAAATTCCGACTTCCCCCTGCACGAAGGACCACCCAGATGGCAGCATCTCTAAACATCAGACGTCTTCCTGCCATTATCCATGAGAGAAGACTCGTCTTTTCTGTAAAAATGATGGTTGGCATTATTTCGCACCCAGACTTCTGGGCCAACTGCGGTTGGAGGATCCCGGTCCCAAGCCTTCGGGCCAATCCAGTCCTCCAGGCCACCCCAAACCGGTTAAAGTTATCCGATCGCTTCATAAACGTGCAAATGCTGCAGTACGTATACTCCTTGGATGGCGACCTCTACAAGTTCGCATTGGATAAAAAATACAGGCAGAACTTACTCCATCGACTTCCTTCTCAGGACCATGTCACAGGGCATTAGAACCTGCTCCCAAGGACCTGTCCATCACTCCCATGGATCCCTCACTACATTGCTCCAACTTTCTGTGCCTGCTCAGATGACTCCGACACTGTAAGAGGACCGCTCCCTGGAGGATAAATTAGCATGATAACATGCTGTTGTGTATTTACGTTCATATGTAAATTTTCCATTTCCTTTCATTTCATTACACTTGTATAATTAGTAATAAGATTATTTTTCTCCTATCTGCAATTGTTTATTGCAGCGTATTAGCCTTTGTAACCTTTATATTAGACTTTTACCATGTATTAACCTTTACTGTAAACCCCTGGCTTGTAGCCGTGAAGGGTATTGTGTACGGCATATGCATTTTGTATGCAATAAAGATTTCTTCTTCTTCTTCTTCTTCTTCTTCTAAACATATTCCACTTCAAAGTGAAATAGAAGCTGTTGCTGTGCGTATAACGCTCCATATTGAAATAACTTTAGTATCAATCTACTTACAGCCAAACCGTACCTACTGTTTAAAAGATCTTGAAGATCTCCTTATTCAGATACCTCCACTTCTCTGTATGTTAGAGGACTTCAACGGGCACCATGACTTATGGAGCGATCCTAAATTAGATAGACGAGGTCGACTCATTGAGAGCCTAATAGAGGCAGTAAACCTCACTATACTCAATACTGGCACACACACTCACGTTCAGCTCCCAAATGGACATACCTCAGCCATAGATCTCTACATTTGTTCTCCATTGCTGGTCCCGACCATAGAGTGGTATGTGTTAAATGATATAATGGGTAGTAATCACTTCCAAATCGTATCCAACCTATAAATAGCACAGGCTCCTCCAGCTCAAATCTGTAGAAAATGGAAATTTGCCCGAGCAAACGGCAAAATTCCGGTCATCAATATCTTTTGATGAGGAAAAAATCCGTCTCCAGCCTATCGATCATGTGACAGAATACATCACGTCACATCTCCTAAATGTGGCTAAAGAAACAATACCACTATCAAATATCTCAGTTCGTAAGCATTATAATTATTGGTGGAATGAACAATGCACAAAAGCCAAAAAAGCAAAAAATAAAGCCTGGAATTTGTTTCTGTAATTTCCAACAACAACCAATGTAATAAATTATAAAAAGTCAAAGGCAAAAGAACGCTTCATACAATGGCAAGCCAAGAAAGAATCCTGGATCCATTTTGCATCAAGCATTAATAAAAACACTGACACCAAAATAATATGGAAAAAAATTAGACAGCCTTCTGGTAAGTTTCCCACCGTACCTTCACCAATTCTGTCCTGTAATTGGCAAGATCTATTTAGTCATTTAGATATCGCAAATGCTTTGGGCAACACATTTGCTGAAATCTCAGCGGCAGCAGCTTATACTCCACTTTTCCTGAGAATTAAAAACACTGCAGAACAGCACTCTGTTAACTTCCAAACTGCTCTCCTTCTGCCGTGTAACAAACCCCTACAATATTCGGAACTCTTGCATGCTATCGGAACAGCCCACAATGGTGCTGCCGGACCAGATGGAATCTATTACGTCATGCTAAAACATTTTGACGACAGAGCTTTGCGTCTCCTTTTGCTCTTTTACAATCGTATTTTTCTAGAAAATGTCTATCCATCTTCTTGGCATCATTCTACTGTTTTGGCATTCCTAAAACCTGGAAAAGATCCAACGAATCCCCATAGCTATAGACCAATGTCCCTCTCAAGCTGCCTCAGTAAAATTCTAAAAAAATTGTCCACTGTAGACTTGTCTGGATCATTGAGTCAGAACAGTTAATGAGCAATAGCCAGTATGGCTTTCGTCAAAACAGGTCATGCCTGGACCTTATGGTTAAGGCTGAATTTGCCATTCGTAATGCCTTTATTAAACATGAACATCTAGTAATGGTTTCCATAGATATAGAGAAGGCTTTTGATACCACCTGGCGGCATGGCATACTAAGAGACCTTTACTCTCTTGGTCTGCGGGGCAACCTTCCTATATTTATAAAGCATTTTCTACACACTAGATCTTTTAAAGTTCGATACCAACATGCCCTGTCTGCAACTTACATTCAGGAAGAAGGTGTTCCACAGGGATCAGTACTGAGTGCCACTCTTTTTGCCCTAAAAATAGATTCTATCACTGAACAACTTCCAAATGCTGTAGAAACTTACCTTTATGCGGATGACCTTGCTATCTCCTGTCATTCCCAAAATATGAGATCTATTGAACGACAGCTTCGGATATCATTAAATAAAATAGAGCAATGGGCCAGCCTTAACGGCTACAGGCTATCACAACAGAAAACAGTTGCTATCCATTTTTGTAGACAACGCAAATTTCATCTGAATCCTGAACTTCACATCTCTAATATTTCCATCCCAGTCACAAGTAACATTAGATTTCTGAGTGTAATCCTGGACAACAAGCTGAATTTTTTAGAGCACATTAAAAAAGTACGTACTGCCATCTTAAAAAAGATAAACATACTCTCGATCTTTATCTGCGCAAACGTGGGGTGCAGACCGTACCTGCCTTCTTCGATTATACAGGGCATTAATTAGATCCCGTCTTGATTATGGAGCTCCCATTTATGACTCTGCCAGCAAGAGCGCATTACTCTGGCTTGATCCAGTACAACACAGTGCACTGAGGATTGCACTTGGCGCATTCAGAACATCGCCAGCACAGAGCCTTTACAATGATGCTCATGAACCGCCACTAGCTTTACGTAGGAAATTGCTATTGCTAAAGTATTCTGTCAAGATACAAAGTTGTGCCTCGCATCCCATTCACCATATCTTTTTAATCCACCATTAGAAAATCTGTACAGAAATAAACCTAGCATAGTAAAACCAGCTGGTCATCGCGTTCTTGAACTACTACAGGTTTGCAGTAGTTCAAGAAGATGGAATATATCCATCCATTCCGTACAACAAGTAGCCATTTGTACCCAACCACCATGGGTTCAAACTCGTATACCGACCTGTGACACTTACCTCTGTCAGTGGGGAAAGAATATTTTGCAATCATCAAATATCAGCAAGTTCATGATGTTCACACTCAAAAATATATTGATTTTTTACCAATATACACAGATGGCTCTAAATCAAATTCAAAAGTTGGAGCAGCTGCAGTGTTTCCGAATACAATTGTATCAGCAGCCCTTCCCCCTGAATTCAGTATCTTCTCAGCTGAGTTATTCGCAATTAAACCAGCTTTAAAAAATCTCCCTCCTGACTGTTCATTAAAATCAGTAGTTTACACGGATTCCCTCAGCTCAATCAACGCTTTTTGTAGTTCCTCAGATAAATTTCACCCTGTTATAATTGAAATTAGAAAATTATTACTAAAGATTAAAGACCGTCACCAACTGGTCGCCTTCTGCTTGATACCAGCACATTCTGGTATTTTAGGCAATGAACAGGCTGATAAAGCTGCAAAAAAGCCAACCAGCTTAGATTTAACCAATATCCCTGTCCCAGCCTCAGACTATGCACTAATGATTCATGATGCATGCCTAACAGAATGCACAGCACTATGGCATTCCGAAACGAATAATAAACTCTTTCAGATTAAACAGGTTCAGAAAATCTTGCCCTCCAATGTCCGGACATCAAGACGAGAAGAAGTAATTCTCTCAAGCGTAAGAATAGGTGATACTTACCTGACCCATCTTCATTTACTCACAGGAGATGATCCACCACAATGTCCACATTGCTATATAAATATGACTGTTAAACACATTCTCATTGACTACCCCTATTATAAACAAGACAGAATTTCAACCCTACAATCACTGGTTATCCTTCAACAACCAATAACCATAGAGAATTTGATAGGTGACAAGGCAAATATATCTGAATTCTTCCGTTTTCTTAAGCAAATTAGAATTTTTAATCTTTTCTGATTAAGGACATTTCAGACAGTACGATTCTTTCCCTTTTCCTTTAACATAAATGAATAGGCGCATTATAGCCAAAGTTGCTTATGCGCCATGAAACTCCCACAACAACAACCCCTATACAGACTACAGGCAAATAATACACAAAAACATACATTCCCAATGGCAGGACTCGTGGAATAGACAGAGTGGGAATAAATTATATCGTATAAAGCCTGTAATTGAACCGTGGCAGTCTAGTCTGCGCAGGAATCGTAAGGAGGAAGCTGTTCTTGCCCGGACCCGCCTAGGACATAGTCATTTTACTCATTCTTTTTTTCTGAGTGCTGATGACCCTCCCATGTGTGAGTCCTGTGGCACAATTTTATCCATTATACACATTTTAGTTGACTGTCCAGATTTTAGCAATATCATTTTACCGCTTTTAACCATCTGACTGAGCCGTATACACTCAGTCAGATTTTATCCGACAATGACAATGTGTCTGCTATTTTTAGCTTTTTGAAAGCAATAAAGGTTTTTAATCGTATATAAAATTTATATGTTATTGTTATTTCTTTTATTGATTTATTATTATTATTATTTTTTTATATATTTGTTATTAGATGTGGACATGGTGGCCTAATTAATTAGGTCACTGAGATGTTAAATTTTTATATATTGCTTGGTCTTGGCGCATTATAGCCTTCGTCGCTAATGCGCCAATAAAATCAAAACCAAACCAAATTACTGCAGAGCTGCACGCTATGCAGTTAGCCTTGGGTCATATTAGTAAATGCCTATACCCACGGTTCATTTTATATTCCGATTCTCTCAGTGTGTTACAGGCTTTAATAACTGTGAGATATAATTCTCATCCAGTTCTATCTAGCATTCAGCAGAAGATTCACTTTCTCTGTGAACGTGAATATGATATCCGCTTCTGCTGGATTCCTAGCCACGTTGGGATTAGGGGAAATGATTTGGCTGACTCTGCAGCCAAATTAGCAATTTCCAATAATAACCGCTGCCTGTCAGTCCTCTATACAGACTACAGGCAAATAATACACGAGAAGATACACTCCCAATGGCAGGATTTGTGGAATAGACAGACTGCGAATAAATTATATCGTATAAAGCGTGTAATCGAACCGGGGCAGTCTGGTCTGCGCAGGAATCGTAAGGATGAAGTTGTTCTTGCCCGGACCCGCATAGGACATAGTCATTTGACTCATTCGTTTTTGCTGAGGGCTGATGACCCTCCTATGTGTGAGTCTTGTGGCACAAGTTTATCAATTAGACACATTTTAATTGACTGTCCAGATTTTAGCAATATCCGTTTTACCACTTTTAACCATCTGACTGAGCTTTATACACTCAGTCAGATATATCCGAAAATGACCATGTGTCTGCTATTTTTAGCTTTTTGAAATCAGTAAACCTTTTCACTCATATTTAAAAATCTACCTCGTTATTATTACTTGTTTACTGATATTTGTCTTTTAGTTTATACTTGTTTTTATACCTTGACTTAGTGATCTAATTCATTAGGTCACTGAAAATTTTACTTTTTATGACCAGGTTTTGGGGTATTATAACCCTAGTCGCTAATGTGCCAATAAAACCCAAGCAACAACAACAACAACAACAACTTGGATCGTGTTTCAACTATATCGGTGGAAACACGATCCAAAGCTTTGGCGCTCTTGTACGAAAAGCGTGCGAAGAGATGAAGTAGTACTTGCACGGGCACGAATAGGACACACATATCTGATTCAACGTAATTCACTCACAGGAGAGGATCCTCCTCAGTTTCCACAATGTTCAGCACATTTAACAGTCAGACATATTCTCAATGAGTGTTCTCATTATCAGAGGACAAAAGATCTGTACTGTTTTCTCCAACAAATGTTCTGCAATGGATGACATTAAAACATATTATTCTCGCAATGCCTCAATAATATGTTTTAATGTCATACGTCTCAGAGAGCATCAGCAAAATGTTATCTTCTGCTGGATCCCAGGCCATACTGGAATACCATTAAATGAAATTGCAGATAATGCTGTCAAAAATGCTTGCAGCTTAGCCCCAACGATTTCCCTAGTACCGTTCACAGATTACAAAATGAATATACAAAGTACATGTAAAGATCAATGGACTCTTCAGTGACAAGCGCAATTTCATAATAAACTACTCAAAATAAAACGTTTACCAAAATTATGGGCTTCTATCCCCATTGCAAACAGACAAGAAGAAGTAATTCTAGCCAGAGCTAGAATCGGCCATACTCATTTAACCCATCTGTTCCTTTTGTCAGGGAATGAACCTCCTAGGTGTAATCATTGTCATACACCACTCACGGTCAAATACATACTTCTGGAATGTACCCTATATAATGATGCTCGACTAGTGTCATTCAGTTCTTTGTCAAATTTAAAGGAACCCTTGTCGCTTTGCCATATCATTGGCGAATAATCAAATCTCACAGAATTCTTCTACTTCCTAAAACGAATAGGATTGTATAGCCGTCGTTTTTAACTGCTTATAAATCAACAAACGCAGGCAGTATGCACCACTTTCATAAGTGCAATATGGCCTAAGTAGCCATTGCACTTAAACCCCATCATCGACACAACAAATTGGACTATATTATAAATTCTAAAAGATCTCTGTAAAAATAATGAAGTGGTAACATTAGAATTTTGTTTTTTACCATTTTCCTATGAATAGGGGCACTATAGCCCCAGCAGCTCGTGCACACACACACACACACACACACACACACACACACACACACACACACACACACACACACACACACACACACACACACACACACACACACACACACACCTGCTACAGCACCTTTCAATCATTTTGCAGATAGGACGAAACCTAGATTTTGTCTCATTCCATTTGCTTAGAAATCTTACTAACATAGAAATCTTTAATTTTATTGAAACGTATTGGCCGATACTGGATCAATATAACTCAATAGGTGTGATATATGAACAATGAACAGACACAATTTGGCCACAGTATCCCTTGTGTTGTTAACATCATTTCAACAACAAAGTCATCTGACAGACGCTTTTCTTCTGAGGGCTGATGACCCTACTATGTGCAAGGATTGTGACACCATGCTAACGGTCAGTCGTATTGTCAGCGAGTGTTTCCTATTTTCATGTATTAGCGTTTTTAACCATCTGACTCCGTCTTATACATTCAGTCATGTTTTATATCCGAAAGTTTTAAAAAATTTCGAAAAATATGAATCTTTATAATTACATATAAATGCTTATTGGTAGTCATCGTGCACACTTCTGTTTCTTTAACTGTTTGTACCTGGATTTACTTGTTTTACTATTTTTAATTTGCGTCATAGTAACTTATTTGTAAGTTACTATTGCTTTTAAATGTTGGAGTTGGCGCATCCTAGCCGTATTTACTCAAGCGCCAGGGTACCTGCGTGTACCTATGAACCTTACAATAAAGATCATATTTATTTATTTGATCCTTCCTGGAGGGTGAATAGGGGCACTATAGCCGCGGCAGCGTATGCGCCCCATTACACACACACATTTCTGGAGCTTGTCTTTTATAAAACATGATTTTTGTTAAAATATTAAGATGTGTAAACAAAGAATCTTATTCAAAGGTGGTTTGTGTAGTCAGTTTACTGAACTTATTCCCCGATTGATTTTAAATGAAAATGACATAATATAATTTAATTATGTTTGCCTTTCAGTCAGGCTGGTGGATCTCCTCCCCAGAGCGGTATCTTCTCATTCATGCTGTTCATCGGATCTTTTATATGTAAGATACAAATAGCATTCCATGTTTCCTAATAATATATTTTAATATCCAATTGATCAATTGAATGATAATGAGAATTACAGAGCATTAATTTATATTTTTAATTTCAATTTAAAAGAGAGTAGCTCCGATTGCCAAGATTCCTCGTGTCAAAAAAATTGTGACTATGCGATCTTATAGATGCTTTCGTATAGTGGGGTTCCGAGTCACCGGCACCGCCACTGGGAGGCAGCGACTAAGTTTTCCTTTGTTTTCTCTTGCAGTTATTAAATTTTTTGTTAATTAGCTCTAGTCTCTTATAAGAAATAAGAAGAGAGCCCAGAAGAAGGAAATCACCTTTTGCTTTAATTTCGATTTACTAACCGTACGAACTCTACGCTTGGGCACAAAGCGGCCGGCCCCGAGTGCCAAGCGATTTTTCTAGTGCGATTTTCTAGCGATTTTCCTAGGGCGAGTACTAATGCTTAAATAATCCCTCAACCGCTCGCAACCTTACTGCTGACGCTCGCAACGTTACTGCTGACCGCTCGCAACGTTACTGCTTCCCTCGCTGAGCAACGTCACTGCTTCACCGCCAGCAATGTTGCTGCTAACCCCGCTTGCAACGTCACTGCTATCGCTAGCAACGTACTGCTCTCTTCTTCTGCTGATCGCTTGGTCACTGGTTGGCACCACTCCTGCCTCCACGTGGCGGGGTCGGTAACCTGGGAGAAGGAATTCCCTCTTCCAGGGCTAAAAGGAGCAACGACGGATTGTGATGCATATCCACTGCTAGAGCCCACGGGCTCTAGACCTGTCAACTCTGATTCAGAGCATGACTTGAATCGTCCGAACAGACAGCGGACTGAAAAACAGACTGCAGAAATGCCAGCATTTCTAATAATGCACTGATTATCCACACAACCTGTAGGCAAGTTATCGCCGTTTCTAATACAGAAAAGTTTAGAATCGGTTGTTGGCTCCCCTAAAATGGTGAAGCGTCTCCAGTCTGGAGACCTTTTAATTGAAACTTCAAAATCATCTCATTCAGAAAAATTGTCTATTTAACAAAATTCAACAATATTCCAGTGTCAGATACGCCCCATAACACCCTGAACACGTCTAAAGGCGTTATCAGTGAATGGAACTTACTAACTGTTTCTGAAGAAGACCCCCTCGACGTGGGCACCTGTACGTGGTGAGGGGACCTCCCAGTGACGCTGCTGGGCTTCCAGACTAGCATCACTGGGATCTAACGCCCATACCTTGGTTCCAGGGATACATCTTTGGAATCCGGCGTGTGCAGCCGTGCGCCGCGACCCGTGGAAGCGGAAAGGGGGATCCTGGTGGTTCAGGGGACCAGCCTTAATACACCACTTTGGCCCCTGCTTCGATAAGTCGGGTGGTCCCGGACCGGCCCGACTGGGATCAATCGGCGGGTGGTCTTATATTGCTAGGGTCAACTGCGTTCCAATAAGTCTCCCTCCCTTTGGTCCTGGGACGGGATAAAGACTTATTGGAAACGTGGGTATGGTGTTCTAAGCGAACTCGGCGTCCCATTCGTGTACGCAGTACCTGCTAGTTCACGGGTGGGCGTCCCCTCGTAGGGCTCCGTGGTGGGTGAGGTACTTAGGCATCAGACACTTTTTCTTTACTCTTATGAGTAATTTAAATTCTATTTCTTCTGGGGCCGCAACAAGGCCCCTACCTAATCGAGACGAAACCACAGAAAACACCTGTGCAAAAAGAGCCAGAACTGAGGATTCACCACAATCTGTTACACCGCTTTTCCTCATTCTCCATTCCACCGGAGAGCAGACACTCGGGAAAATGTCACCCTTTTTCATCCAGAAAGGATTAGAAGGGTTGACAGGATCTCCAAAAGGCTACGTTCTGGAGACATTTTAGTTGAGGCTGCAAGCCAAAAATATGCACAGCAACTACTGAAACATCGTTAGGAGGATTACCCATCATCATTACTCCCCATAAAACCTTGAATTTCTCACGGGGTGTCATATCAGAGTGGGATCTACTTCATGTTTCTGAAGAAGAGATCTGTTCTGAACTTAAAGACCAAGGAGTGACAGCTGTAAAGAGAATATCGATACGGAAGGATGGGAATCTCGTCCCTACCCGAGTTCTCATCGTAACGTTCAACACGCCACGGCCTCCAAGTTCCATAAAAGCAGGCTATTTAAACTGCTCAGTGAGGGTTTATATCCCCAACCCACTGAGGTGTTTTAAATGCCAAACGTATGGCCACTCCCAAACAGCTTTACTTTGCAACCCCGCCTGTGCTCGTTGTGGTGCTAAAGACCACGAGAGCAAGGAATGTTTAGCTTCTAAGCTAAGTTGTACAAACTGCCAAGGGGAACACCCTGCATACTCTCGAGCATGCCAGCGGTGGAAAGAGGAGAAAGAAATTCAGAAACTAAAAACAAGAGCTAAACATCTCCTATCAGGAGGCCAGAAGACGCATCCAACCTATAAACAGCGCCAAGCCCTCATATGCCCAGAAAGCTTCTGGGAAAAGTACCATTGGTACTCAGACTGATATGAGTATTCCACTAAGGGAGTCTTTTACCCCCATTGCGCGCTATTTATTAAGTTCCGAAAAGCCCACCCAAAAATCACAGTCAGCCGCCACTGCCATATCCGTACCTCCTAGTGCTCCACCACTTCCAAAACAGAGTACTAAAGAAACTAAGAAGAAAGGGCAATAGGCATCTACAATTCAAGATACAATGGATGTCGAAAATAAAGAGGTACAGGACGACTCTGTCCTGGAACTCTTTGCGACAGACGAAGAAGAAATGGATACAGGCCAACGTGCAGTCTTTCCAAAGAGAGATAAACCCAGGACTGAGAAAATAAAGCCCTCAGCCCTTCGGAAGCCACCAGACGGACCCAGTAAACCAAAATAATGGGTACATTTAAATTTCTCCAATGGAATTGCCGTGGATTTCGTAGAAATAGAGATGACATCAAGGCCCTCCTGAGTAAGCATGAACCAACTTGCTTTTGCTTACAGGAGACGTATTTAACGGCAAATGGAGATCCTTACTTACGTAACTGCTCAGTTATCCGCAGAGACAGAGCTGGGGATGGACCTGCCCACGGAGGAGTTTCTATCCTTGTGGGTACCCACAACCCCTTTCAAGCTGTGATTCTTACCACTAATCTAGAGGCTGTAGCAGTTCATCTTACAGTAGGGTTCCTATTAACTGTTTGCTCCATTTATTTGCCACCTGGGAACGACGCCGCCCAGGCAGACCTTGATGATCTCATTAAGCAACTGCCACCCCCTTTCCTATTATTAGGGGATTTTAATGGGCATAATCCGCTGTGGGGTAGTTCTGACATCAAGAGAAGTGGTCGGAATATCGAGCGATTGCTTGAAAACAATGATCTGGCCCTTCTAAATGTGGGATCTAACACCTTTTTCCACACGGCTACCCGTACATTTACTGCCATTGATCTTTCCATCTGCTCCTCTTCCCTCCTGCCTCTGAGTACATGGGAGGTTGAAGATAACCTTTATGGTAGTGATCACTTCCCCGTGTTATGCACCATTTCAAATGGGAGACAATGTCACCAGTCGAGGATACCACGTTGGAAGATCGATCATGCCGACTGGAATGCCTTTCGCTATCTGGCAACGTTTAATACCAATATAGTCGGCCAGGAGCCAATTAATGAGGCAGTAAAAGACATCACAGAAAGTATAGTCGTCCCAGGACATCGTGCCGCTTTCCACGTTTTCCAAAACCATGGTGGAATGCAGAATGCACAGCAGCTAGGAAGGTTCAAAACAAAGCATGGGGAATATTTCGTCGTTACCCAACCACAGATAATTAAATAGCCTTTAAACGTGCACGTGCCAAAGCACGGTACATTAGACATCAGAGCCAAAAGGAATCTTGGATCAAATTTACATCTTCCCTTACACGGGCCGCCAATCCCAAAGCCATCTGGGACAAAGTTCGGAAAATGAAGGGCAAATACAACTCACACCCTTCATCGATCCTGGAACATAATGGATGTACAATTGCAGATCTAACTGCAATTGCAAATACTCTAGGGGAGACATTTGCTAAAGTGTCTTCAGAAACAGCTTATCCCCCAGAGTTCCTCGCACACAAGCAGAGAGCAGAAAAACATCACCTAAAGCTGTCCTCTAACAATCGCGAGGAATACAATCGGCCCTTTGCACAGTGGGAGCTGAAAGCAGCACTCTTACTCTCCAAGGCGAGTGCTGTTGGGCCAGACGACATCCATTATGAGATGATTAAACAAAATCATTGGAATCCATGGATCGTTTGCTCCGTCTCTATAATAGAATCTATATTGAAGAAACATTTCCGGACTCATGGCATGTGGCAATTATCCTTCCCTTTCCGAAACCAGGAAAGGATCCAAAAACACCAATAATTACCGTCCTATTGCTCTTATGAGCTGCTTGTGCAAGATCCTGGAAAGAATGGTCAATGCTCGTCTCTTGTGGTATTTAGAAGCTAATGACCTTCTTTCCAGGATACAGTGTGGCTTCCGAAGGAACAGGTCAACACTTGACCATTTAATCCGCTTGGAAACATCTATACGTGATGCTTTCCTAAAACGTGAGCACCAGGTGTCAGTTTTCTTTGATATGGAAAAAGAGTATGACACGGCTTGGAGATATGGAATTTTAAAAGATATATATAACTTTGGTCTTAGAGGACACATTGCCCTCTTTATCAAAAACTTCCTTACAGACCGGTCTTTCCAAGATCGTGTAGGATCCACCCTCTCCCGGCCATTCTGCCAAGAAGAGGGAGTTCCACAAGGATCAGTTTTAAGTGTTATGCTTTTTGCAATCAAAGTTAACTCTATAACTGAACAACTTCCTCCTACCGTAAACAGTGCCCTCTTTGTAGATGATTTTAGCATCTTTTTGCAGTCATGCAATATGAGGGTCATTGAAAGACAATTGCAGCATGCCACAGACCACGTAAACTCTTGGGCAGTGCCACAGACCACTGACCACAGACCATGACCACATGCCACAGACCACGTAAACTAATGGTTTTAGGTTCTCGCCACAGAAGACTGTCTACGTACACTTTTGTCGCAAACGGAACCTTCACCCTGAACCAGAACTTAAACTCGGAAAAGACATCATTCCAGTAGCACGAGACAAAATTCTTGGGGCTCATTTTCGACAAGAAGTTGACATTTTTACCTTACATTCGTTAACTGCGGACAAAGTGCACAAGAGGGTGGACTCTCCTACGCTCTATTTCCTCCAATAAATTGGGAGCAGACCGCTCCACTTTGCTCAGCCTCTATCGTACACTTGTCCGATCTAAACTAGACTATGGGTCCCAAGTGTATACATCGGCTAGAAACAGCGTACTTAGATGGCTGGACCCAGTCCACCACCAAGCCATCCGTATTTCTACTGGAGCATTTAGAACATCCCCTGTCCAGAGTTTATATGTTGAAGCATCTGAACCGCCACTGTCATTGCGACAAAAGCAATTGTCTTTCAAATATACTGTTAAATTAAAATCCCTGCCAGACAACCCTACGTGGACGTCCGTTTTCAAGCCATAATGGGAAAACTTATATAACACTCGTCAGACTGCCAATCGGCCTTTTGGTATCCGTGTCCAAGATCTGCTCAGAGAGCTCGACATCACGGTAGACAATGTTGCCCAGTCACCAAGGCAATCATTTCCACCCTGGCATGCTCGCATTCCATCATACGACTTCTCCCTTAAAAATTGGGGTAAGTCCATAACTCCATCTTCTGTCTACCACCAACTCTACGCTGCCCACCGGACCGAATATTCCGACTTCTTGCCTGTCTTCACTGATGGCTCGAAGTCGGAGTTGTCTGTTGGATGTGCTGCTATCTTTCCAGATCGTTCTATATCTGGAAAGATTCCCCAAGAATGCAGCATATATACAGCTGAGTTGAATGCTATAGTGTTAGCCTTGGACCACATTAAAACCCATAGGTATCCAAAGTGTATGGTGTACACTGACTCTGTAAGTACACTGCAGGCTTTATCGGGTATGAGGTATAATTCTCATCCATTTGTGACCCGGATTCATCAGACGCTACACTCTCTGTTTGAGTGTTCTTTCGACATTCGTTTCTGCTGGATTCCAAGCCACATTGGGATCGTGGGAAATGAACTGGGAGATGCTGCGGCCAGGTCACCAGAACCCCAAAACACTTATTGCCTGTTAGTCCCCTATACAGACTACAGGCAGCTAATACACGATAAATTACAGTCCCAATGGCAACAATCCTGGCATGAGCAAGTCAAAAACAAGCTCTATCAAATAAAGCCTGTAATCCGACATTGGCAGTCTAGTCTGCGCAGGAATCGCAGAGAGGAAGTTGTTTTAGCTCGGCTCCGCATAGGACACAGTCATCTTACACATGCCTTTTTGCTGAGGGCAGATGACTGTCCTATGTGTGAGAACTGTGTCGCCTATTTAAGCATACGCCACATTTTAACC
The DNA here is from genome assembly GCF_048544385.1 of Mastigoproctus giganteus. NCBI lineage: Eukaryota > Metazoa > Arthropoda > Arachnida > Uropygi > Thelyphonidae > Mastigoproctus > Mastigoproctus giganteus. Next base: position 125,075,059 of record NC_143586.1, read on the forward strand.
GAGTGTCCACGTTTTAGACATGAACGTGATTTTTATTTTACCGCTTTTAGTCATCTGGCTGAGCCTTATACACTCAGTCAGATTTTATTCGACAATGACAATGTGTCTGCTGTTTTTAACTTTTTAAAATCAGTAAACCTTTTTTCTGGTATTTAAAATTGATTTGTCATTCCTTTGTTCATGTTTTGTACTATTACTCCTTTCATATCTCGACATGGTGGCCCAACTCCTTAGGTCACTGAAGATTTTAACTTTTTATTTATGACCGGTATTTGGTGCATTATAGCCTCAGTTGCTGATGCGCCAATAAAACCCAAACCAAACCTACAGACTCTTTAAGTGCGGTGAATGCCCTACAGAATAAATCACAACATTTGCATCCATTCCTCTCACAAATCAGGTGACAGTTATGCCAACTCAACAAAAATAATCGGACTGTCACGTTTTGCTGGATACCGAGCCACGTTGGAATTCCAGGAAATGAGCGTGCAGACGAAGCAGCAAAACACCCCACTTGCTTCGATTCCACCCCTGTTCCTTTTTCTGATTACAAACCAGTCATACGGCGGATATGTACTGAGATGTGGTCTGAAATGTGGCATAATCAAACAGGTAACTTCTTGAAATAAAACACAATTCACAGCTGTGGAGATCCAGTTCCCGATCAAACAGGCAGGAAGAGGTCGTGCTGGCAAGAGCACGGATTGGCCATACGCGTCTTACACACCTATTTCTACTGCTAGGAGAAGAACCTCCACTTTGCCCGCATTGTAGTTCCATACTTACTGTAAAACATATTATCATTGAGTGTACACATTATCATTCAGCTAGAATCGCATGTTTCAGATCCTTAATTAGCTCACAAAAACCTCTGCAACTAAGCCATATACTTGGAAATGATGCTACTTTATCAGAACTGTTCACTTTTCTAAAAATGATCAACGCATACAATCACTTCTAGAATAGTCTTCTTTCCTATATTGACAAACACTCCAAAGTAACGGTATAGGCGCAATATGGTCATAGCAGCCCTTGCGCCAATAAATCCCACTCCAACAACAACAACCAAACCAAACCAAATCTGAAGAAAAAATAGTACAAGAACTTAGCGAACAAAAGGTGACACATGCTCTGAGAATAATGACCTAAAAGATGGCAACCTAATTCCAACTAGGTCCATTATTTTGACGTTCAGCACTCCGAATCTTCCATCTTCTGTCAAAGCAGGTTACTTAAACTGCAAGATTCGACCTTACATCCCGAATCCCATTCGCTGCTTTACGTGCCAGAAGTACGGCCATGCACAGACTGCATGAAGAGGCGATGCTGTGTGTCCTATTTGTGGCTCCAAGGAGCATTCCCAAGGAGAGTGTACAGCTTCCACTCCCACTTGCCCAAACTGTAAAGGAAGCCATCCTGCATTTTCTAAAGCGTGTGACCTTTGGAAAACAGGGAAAAAAATCCAGAAGTATAAAGTGGAGCAAAAAGTGACATACCCTGAAGCAAGAAAGCAAATAATGCTAACCATGCCTAGCCGATCATATGCAACGGTCACAAAAAATAGCCACTCAGCTGCAACCCAAACAGATGTCTCAATCGAACCGAATATTTCCTTTGCCGCCTGGGCCAATACTGCGCTAACCTCCAATAAGAAAACTACAGTCAACGAGACCAGCAACACCCCAATCAGCATCTCAACTGATGCTATCTCAACCTTGCCCGAAACAACAAAATCAGCTAGTATTGAAAACCAGAAGAAAGCGAAACCAAGGATTAGCAACATGGAAATGGAGGTTCAGTCCGAGAAAGAAGAGACAGTACTAGAGTTACATGCTAATGATACCATGGACACAGGACGCCCAACCTTTCCCAGAAATGAAAAATCAAAACTAAGCAGAAAGAAACCTTCTCAGAAAAAAACAGTCAGATATATCTTCCTCCAATGTGCCCGGGTGCCATGCATATTTCGAGGCCAAGCGATATTCTTGTGATATATAGAGCTCTCCTATAAAGTGATTGAAGTTATTTCCTTTTAAGTTCCTACGTTTCTATCAAAAGCCTTTCTTTAAAACTAGTTCTATACTTGAAAACCACAAGTTAGAACACAGAAAGGAAACACACCTTCCTTTTTCCTATATTTCTTGTTCTATTAATCAACTAACACTTCAACCGCTTGGCCTCCGAGTAGCACTGCTCCTGCCTCCCCGTGGGCCCCGGGTGCCAAGCGTTATAGTGATCAAGCGATTCCCTGAGTGATTTCAAGAGCGTTTTTGTCAAAGCTACAGTTATATTCATTTGTAAAAGTTGTCTTACGTTCCCATTAATTATTTGTTAACTTAGTATTACGAATTGTAACTAAGTTACAGGAAGGAAATTCACTTTTCTTTTTTTCTCTTTAAACTAACGCATTAACCCTTATACCGCTTGGTCACTCTAGCGGCACTGCTCCTGCCTCCCCGCGGCGGGGCCGGTAACCTGGGAGATGAAATCCACTCTCCCGGGGCTGAAAGGAGCAAAGATGGTCACACCTTTAGAGCCATCGAGCTCAAGACTAGAAAATGAATCCGAAAATGACTACTCTCAACCAAAGAGGTTGAAAACAACCCCACAAGAGGAAATACCAGCATTCCTCATACTACACTCTCTATCAGAGTTGCCTCTGAGTATACTGTACCCATTCCATGTCCAGAAATGCATCGAGTCTGCTGCAGGTTCACCAAAAACAGTAAAGCGGCTGCAGTCAGGGGATCTTCTTGTAGAGACCATGAAATCCCAGCATTCCGAAAAATTATTAAACATGACTACTTTTGGCGGACAACCAATAAAATTACTTCCCATGCCACCTTAAACTCCTCGAAGGGAGTAATCGCAGAATGGGACTTGTTAGCTGTATCAGAGGAGAAGATAGTTCGAGAGCTAAGTAAACAAAAAGTCATACCAGCAAGGAGAATTATGACTCGGAAAGATGGTGTTCTTGTTCCCACTAGGGGCATAATTCTTACTTTCAGCTCTCCCATCCTACCATCATCTGTTAAAGCAGGCTATCTCCATTGCCGTGTCCGTCCTTACATCTGAAACCCACTCAGGTGTTACGTGCCAAAAATATGGACACTCCCAAACTGCATGTCGAGGTGAGTCAGTATGTCCAATTTGTGGATCGAAGGAGCACAATCAAACTGAATGCGCTGCTACGACTTCTGTTTGCGAAAACTGTAAGGGTGATCACCCAGCTTTTTCCAAAAGTTGCGAACTTTGGAAGCATGGAAAAAAAATCCAGAAATATAAAATTGAGAATAAAGTGACATAACCCAGAGGCGAGAAGGCAAATACTAAAAACAGATCCAAAACGTACATATGCAACGGCTGCTAAACAATTTCAGTCAACAGGTACACAAACAAATGTTGCCGTTCCCCCAAATATGTCTATCGCTAATTGGGCACGCTCCATACTCTCTGCCCCCAAACAGTGTCCTTCGCAACAAAAAACTGAACAAGCCAGTATTACCCCAATTACCATTCCAGCTAATGTAAACCCAACAGCAAAACAAAAAGTGACAGAAACCATGGTATTGAAACCACCAAATTCAACCAGAATGGATATTGACCAGCACAATTACCCAGAAGATGCCATATTGGAACTTCATGCGACTGATGAGATGGACGTAACACGTCCCTACTTTCCAAAGAAAGACAAAGTAAAATCGGATCGATGCAAACAAGTCACAACTAAAAAGCAGTCAGAAACAAAAACAACCAACAAAACCGCCTAATGGAAAGATTTCTTCAATGGAATTGTAGAGGGTTTCGCAGTACAAAAGATGATATATGTGATCTCATCCACCGTATGCCTATGATCCAGCAGGCGTATGCCTACAAGAAACTTATTTAAATTCACAAGTGTGTCCTACTATAAAAGATTACTCTATCTTTAGAAAAGATAGAAATACCGACTCTCCAGCCCGTGGACGAGTGGCGGTTCTTATAAGAAACAACGTACCCTCCAAACATATTGCTCTTCAGACTCCTTTTGAAGTAGGTGCAGTGCGCATTGAAATTGGCATCACTCTTACAATAGCATCTATACATATTCCTCCTAATTTTAGGTCACACTAATATTACTCATGGTTACCTTTTAAGAGGGGAGATTCACCCCCAGTGTGATCACTGTAAAACAGTGCTTTCAGTGAAACATATCCTTGTGCAATGCACAAAATTTGCAATAGAACGCCAGAATCACTTCAATCCAGCCTCAACTGAAGAACCACTAACGCTTAGTTCACTTTTGGGCAATAAAACAGATGACTCAAAGATTTTTAACTTTCTCAAAGCAATCAATGTATACCACCTCCTTTAGCTAGTCAACAATCAGTTTCCTGACTCTCGATCCATAAAGAAATAGGATAATGACTAACCTATGTATGGCGCATTATGGCCATAGACGCCCATGCGCCAAAAAAATCCCCAAACAAACAAACAAACAAACAAACAATCCTCCTAATTTCTCATTTTCTTCAGATGACCTAGAAAACTAATAGAACAGCTGCCGTCTCCTTTCTGCTTACTTGGAGACTTTAATGCTCATCATCCGATGTGGGAATCTCCAACAATTGAACCATGCCTAGTGGTCGTTCTGATGCAGCTTGAACTAGAGACTTTGTTTCTACTGCAGCTCAAAAGGATGTATCAGTTCCGCCTAACACCTCTCTAGCGAATTGGTTAAATTTACACTTTCAACCTCTAAAAAAGATAATCCTCCAAAAAAAACTAGCGAAGCCACAAATACTCTAATCAGTATCCCTACTCATACCCCATTGGTCTCGATTGAAAAAGAACAATTAAAATCTTACTCAGTCTCAAAAAAAATGGAAGGGCCTACCAATAATATGGATGTAGATGAGCTGCTAAGTAATGAGGAGCCCATTCTAGAACTCCATGCAGATGACACCATGGATATTGGACGCCCCACATTCCCAAAAAAAAAGACCGGAAAAAATGTCCCACGAACAAAAAACAGTCAGACGAATCATCCTCAGCTAAATCTAAGTGATGTATAACATCATACAATGGAACTGCAGAGGACTAAGTAGTCATTCTGATGACTTAAGGGATTTACTAGCTCAATTCAACAGGAAACTTTCTTGTTACCCCAAATTTCACCAAAATTCTCAAATTATATGATATACAAAAGAGATAGGAGTTCAAACCCTGCTGCTCGTGGCGGAGTAGCTATTCTTGTTAACTCTGACATTCCATGCAGGCCGATCCAATTGAGAACCACTCTAGAAGTTGTCGCAGCTCGTATTGCAGTTGGTATTTCAGTTACCATTGTTTCCATCTACATTTCACCATCTCTACCACTTCCGCATTCAGAACTTGACAGCCTGATTTCACAACTCCCAACTCCAATTTGTCTCTTTGGTGACTTTAATGGACATCATCCATTGTGGGGGTCTGCTACAATGGATAGAAGAGGCAAATTGGTGGAGGAATTCATAAACAATAATGATCTTAATTTATTAAATTCTGCATCTCACACTTACATACACCTAGCAACAGGATCTGTTTCTGCAATAGACTTGTCAATTCGTTCACCCTCTGTCTTTCCAATCATGACATGTTCAGTATTAACTGATCCCTTTAACAGTGATCACTTTCCAATTATTTGCTCACAACAAACAAGAGTAACTCCGAATCCTGTTCAATGATCCAACTGGCAGTTTAAAAAGGAAAATTGGGAAGGATATTCTGCCCAAATACTCTTAGACAGATGTTATGTTCAAAGACAACATATTGATGAAGTAAATACTTATATAACCAATCAGATTCTCACTGCAGCTAATGCTTCCATTCCAAAATCCACGCCTTATCACATACACAGAAATAACTGGTGGAATAAAGATTGTTTAATTGCCAAACAGGAAAAAAACCGTGCTTGGAATAATTTCCGCAAGTGTCCCACCACTAGTAACCTAATTTCTTATAAAAGACTCAAAGCGAAAGCTAGACAAGTTAGGCGGAAAGCGAAACGGGATTCATGGATTGCTTTTGCCTCAACCATTACCAAAGACACGGATACACGGGTCATCTGGAAAAGAATACAGGCATTAAATGGCAAATTTTCTCGACTGCCCTCTCCGATACTTCATTGGAGAGGGAAAGACATTTCTACTCCTGAAGAAGTTGCAAATGCATTAGCAGAATCATTTGCAAAAATCTCAGCTTCTGCCACCTACGCGTCCACCGTTCAGAACATCAAAGCAGGTGCAGAACGGTATAAAATCAACTTCTTCAAGCGCCGCTCACTGTCGTACAACCAACCATTTACATTAATAGAACTGCAAGAATCATTAAACAGATCTTCCAATAGCGCTGCAGGTCAAGCTGGAGTTCATTACATTATGCTAAAGCATTTACTTGATGAAGACCTGAGAACTCTATTAATTTTTTATAACCGGATCTTCACTGAAAATGCCTATCCTTCTTCATGGCGTCATTCGTTCATTATCGCCTTACCAAAACCAGGAAAAGATCCTTCCTGTGTTGAATCCCCTCAACGTGGGCACCTGTACGTGGTGAGGGGACCTCCCAGTGATGCTGCTGGGTTTCCAGATTAGCATCACTGGGATCTAATGCCCATACCTTGGTTCCAGGGTTACATCTTTGGAATCCGGCGTGTGCAGCCGTGCGCCGCGACCCGTGGAAGCGGAAAGGGGGATCCTGGTGGTTGAGGGGCCCAGCCTTAATACACCACTTTGGCCCCTGCTTCGACAAGACGGGCGGTCCCGGACCGGCTCGACTGGGATCAATCGGCGGGTGGTTCTATACTGCTAGGGTCAACTGCGTTCCAATAAGTCTCCCTCCCTTTGGTCCTGGGACGGGATAAAGACTTATTGGTAACGTGGGTATGGTGTTCTAAGCGAACTCGGCGTCCCATTCGTGTACGCAGTACCTGCTAGTTCACGGGTGGGCGCCCCCTCGTAGGGCTCCGTGGTGGGTGAGGTACTTAGGCATCAGACATTTTTTCTTTACTCTCATGAGTAATTTAAATCCTTCTTCTGGGGCCCCAACAAGGCCCCTACCTAATCGATCGTTAGATGAGAGTTAAAGTAATTCAGCTAAAAGAGCCAGAACTGAGGAGAAAACAACATCTGTGACACCTCTTTTCCTCATTCTCCATTCCACCGGAGAGCAGTCACTTGGGAAAATGTCACCCTTCTTCATCCAGAAAGGATTAGAAGGGATGGCAGGTTCACCCAAATCCGTAAAACGGCTGCGTTCTGGAGATATTCTAATAGAAGCATCAAATGTAAATCAAGCTGAAAAGTTTTTGAAAGCCACATCTATAGGGGGAATACCCATCATCACAACCCCTCACAAAACTTTGAACTCTTCAAGAGGTGTGATATCAGAGTGGGATCTTCTTCACGTTTCTGAAGAAGAGATCTGCTCTGAATTAAAAGAACAAGGAGTAACAGCTGTCAAGCGAATATCCATGCGTAAGGATGGGAATCTTGTCCCTACCCGAGTTCTCATCCTAACATTCAACACCCCAAGGCCTCCAAGTTCCATCAAGGCAGGGTACTTAAACTGCCCAGTGAGGATTTACGTTCCAAACCCACTGAGGTGTTTTAAATGTCAAAAGTACGGCCACTCACAAACAGCTTGTCGTGGTAACCCTGCCTGTGCTCGATGTGGTGCTAAAGATCACGAGAGCAAGGAATGTATAGCTCCTAAGCCTAACTGTATTAACTGCCAAGGAGAGCACCCTGCATACTCTCGAGCATGCCAGCGGTGGAAGGACGAAAAGGAGATACAAAAGTTAAAAACGGAGCTAAACATCTCCTACCCAGAGGCCAGAAAACGCATACAACCAATAAATAGCGGAAAGCCTTCATATGCTCAGAAGGTTTCTGCGAAGTGCACTATCGGTACACAAACAGATATGACTATACCACCAAGAGAGTCATTCACGCCGATTGCACGCTATTTATTGAGTTCACAAAAGCCCACCACAAAAACACAATCAGCTGCTACTCCAATATCCGTACCTCCTAGTGCTCCACCACTAACAAAACCAAGTGGTAAAAAAGAGCAACCAAAATTAACAGAATCAATGGATGTAGTGGACAAGGAGGTACCGGACGATTCAGTCTTGCAACTCTTCGTGGAGGAAGAAATGGACACCGGACAGCGTCCATTCTTCCCCAAAAAAGATAAAGCCAAGACTGATAAAAGTAAGCCCTCAGCACCTCGGAAGCCGCCTGATGGACCCACCAAGCCAAAATAATGGCTAAATTCCTACAATGGAATTGTCGTGGATTCCGGCGAAATACAGATGACATCAAGGCCCTCCTGCAAAAGCATGAGCCAGTTTGCTTTTGCTTGCAGGAGATATATCTAAAGGCAAATGATGATCCCACCATGCATAACATCACAATCTTTCGTAAGGATAGAATTGCCGATGGTCCTGCTCATGGAGGAGTGGCTATCCTTGTGAGTAATCAGACCCCAGTTCAGCCTTTGCTAATTACAACCAGCATAGAGGCTGTTGCAATTCGCCTTACAGTGGGATTTTTATTAACGGTCTGCTCTATTTATTTGCTACCTGGGACTGACATCTCCCAGGAAGACCTTGATGATCTTCTAACGCAGTTGCCACCCCCTTTCTTACTTCTTGGGGATTTTAATGGACATAACACCCTGTGGGGTAGTGCTAACATCAATGGAAGGGGACGGGTCATAGAGCGTATGCTCAATGACAATGCCCTTTCCCTTCTAAATACTGGAACAAACACCTTCTTCCATATGCCTACCCGTACTTTTTCTGCCATTGATCTCTCTATCTGCTCCCCTTCTCTACTCCCATCACTCACTTGGGAAGTGGAGGAGAATCCATACGGAAGTGATCACTTCCCTGTGATAACCTTGTTACACAGTGGGAGACCATGTCTTCCTTTTAGGTTACCACGGTGGAAGTTTGATCAGGCTGACTGGAATGCCTTCCAACATCAGGCAAATTTTGAACTCAGTACAGTCAGTCAGGAGCCTATCAATGACGCAGTAACGTACATCACAGAAATCATTGTCCAAGCAGCTGCGAATGCTGTTCCAAAAACATCTGCCCGGTTTCCACCATTTCCCAAACCTTGGTGGAATTCACAATGCACAGCAGCAAAAAAGGCTCAAAACAAAGCGTGGGGGATATTCCGTCGATATCCTACCACTTGTAATCTAATAGCCTTCAAGCGTGCACGAGCCAAAGCACGCTACATTCGCCGTCAGAGTCAAAAGGAATCATGGATCCGTTTTACATCATCTATTAACCAGGCTACCAATTCTAAGGTAGTCTGGGATAAAATCCGGAAAATGAAGGGAAAATATACATCCCACCCTTCTTCAATCCTAGATTATAATGGATGCGCTATTGCAGATCCAACTGCAATAGCCAATGCTCTTGGGGAAACATTCTCTAACATCTCCGCAACATCTTCGTATTCCCCAGAGTTCCTGGTCCTGAAACATAAAATCGAAAAGCAGGCACTTAATTTCAAGTCCAAGGGCCTCTATCCCTACAACGGGGCATTCAGTATGCAGGAACTGAAGAGAGCCCTCACTCTTTCTAATGCAAGTGCTGTTGGACCAGATGGCATCCATTATGAAATGATTAAACGGCTTTCACCAAAATCTATGGATTATCTGCTCCTTCTTTATAACAGAATCTTTATTGAAGGGCAGTTTCCGGACTCCTGGCGGAAGGCAATCGTCCTTGCTTTTCCTAAGCCAGGAAAGGATCCAAAAGTCACCACCAATTATCGTCCTATAACTCTGACTAGCTGTCTGTGCAAAATCCTGGAGAGAATGGTTAATTCTCGTTTAATATGGTACTTAGAAACAAATGACCTTCTCTCCAACATCCAGTGCGGCTTCCGAAGGAACCGGTCAACTTTGGACCATCTTATTAGATTGGAAACATCCATCCGGGATGCTTTCCTAAAATGCGAACACTTGGTGTCGGTGTTCTTTGACATGGAGAAAGCGTATGACACAACTTGGAGATTTGGCATCATAAAAGATCTGCATAGCCTTGGTCTTAGGGGACGACTCCCCATTTTTATTGAAAACTTTTTAGCCGATCGATCTTTCCAAGTTCGTGTGGGATCCTCACTCTCTCGTTCCTTTAGCCAAGAGGAGGGAGTACCACAGGGATCAGTTTTAAGTGTCACGCTTTTCGCCATCAAAGTAAATTCCATCACAGAACAACTTCCTCCAACCGTAAACGGTGCCCTCTATGTTGATGACTTTAGCATATTTTGTCAGTCATGCAACATGAGGGTTATTGAAAGACAACTGCAGAAAGCCATTGATCGCCTCAACTCCTGGGCACTTGAAAATGGTTTCAGGTTCTCGCCGGAGAAGACCGTTTGCGTACACTTTTGTCGTAAGCGTAATCTTCATCCTGAATCTGAATTAAGGCTCGGACAAAATGCTATTCCAGTTGCGGCGGATACAAAATTTCTGGGACTCGTATTTGATAAAAGGTTGACCTTTCTTGATCACATTCGTCAACTCCGCACCAAGTGCACAAGAGGGCTAAATATCCTCCGCTCTCTCTCCTCTACATCTTGGGGAGCAGACCGATGTACCCTCCTTCGGCTTTACCGTGCACTTGTGCGATCCAGACTAGATTACGGGTCCCTGGTATACAATTCGGCCGGAGACAGTGTACTTCGTTGGCTGGATCCTGTCCATCATCTGGCACTCCGTACCGCTATTGGAGCATATCGAACATCTCCAGTCCAGAGCTTATACGTCGAAGCAAACGAACCGCCGTTATCGCTTCGTCGTAAGCAGTTGTCTCTAAACTACGCTCTAAAACTGAAATCCCTGCCAGACCACCCTACGTGGCTATCCGTTTTTGAGCCACGATGGGAAAATTTGTATAACACACGTAAGACTGCCAACCGACCTTTTGGTATTCGTGTCCAACAGCTGCTCAAAGAATTTAATATCAAGGTAGACAAGGTTGCCCAAACACCGAAGCAACCCCTTCCACCCTGGCATGCTCATTTCCCGGCATGTGACTTGTCACTTAGAAATTGGGGAAAGTCGGACACTCCATCGTCTGTCTACCTGCAGCTTTATTCAGCACACCGAGCTGAATATTCTGACTTCGCGCCAGTTTACACAGACGGCTCGAAGTCGGAATCATATGTGGGATCTGCTGCTGTCTTTACAGACAGCATTACATCAGAGCAGATTCCCTCTGAATGCAGCATATTTACTGCAGAGCTGCTCGCTATAGAGTTAGCCTTGGATCACATTAGTAAATGCGAATACCAACGGTTCATTTTGTATACCGACGCTCTCAGCGTGTTACAGGCTTTAATATCTGTGAGATATAATTCTCATCCAGTTCTGTCTAGCATTCAGCAGAAGATTCACTTCCTCCGAGAACGTGAATATGATATCCGCTTCTGCTGGATTCCCAGCCACATTGGGATTAAGGGAAATGATTTGGCTGACAATGCAGCCAAATCAGCAGTTCCCAATAATAATCGCTGCCTGTCAGTCCCTTATACAGACTGCAGGCGAATAATACACGAAAAGATACACTCCCAATGGCAGGATTCGTGGAATAGACAGACTGCGAATAAATTATATCTTATAAAGCCTTTAATTGAACCGTGGCAATCTAGTCTGCGCAGGAATCGTAAAGAGGAAGTTGTTCTCGCCCGGACCCGCATAGGACATAGTCATTTGACTCATTCGTTTTTGCTGAGGGCTGATGACCCTCCTATGTGTGAGTCCTGTGGCACAATTTTATCAATTAGACACATTTTAGTTGACTGTCCAGATTTTAGCAATATCCGTTTTACCGCTTTTAACCATCTGACTGAGCCGTATACTCTCAGTCAGATTTTATCTGACAATGACAATGTGTCTGCTATTTTTAGCTTTTTGAAAGCAATAAACGTTTTTAATCGTATTTAAAATTCATGTTATTATTATTTCGTTTATTGATTTATCATTGTAATTAGATCTGGACACGGTGGCCTAATTAATTAGGTCACTGAGATGTTAAATTTTTATATATTACCTGGTCTTGGCGCATTATAGCCTTAGATGCTAATGCGCCAATAAAACCAAACCAAACCAAACCAAACCAATCCTGTGTTGAAAATTACAGGCCAATATCTCTTACGAGATGCATGGGAAAAAGTTTCGAAAGGATGGTTCATACTAGACTCACCTACATCCTGGAGTCAGAGAATCTCCTTCCAGAACAACAATATGGCTTTCGGAAAAACAGATCAACACTGGACGTGCTTATCAAAGCCGAATCTCATATCCGCAATGCCTTTGTCATGAAACAACATCTAGTCATGGTCAATTTAGATCTTGAAAAGGCATTTGATACAACATGGCGCCGTGGTATTATTAGGGACCTTTACCATCTGGGGCTTCGGGGCCATTTGCCGGAAATAATTCAAAATTTCCTGCAATTGCGCTCTTTTCAAGTCCGATACAAAAACATCCTCTCTACATCTCACATTCAGGAAGAGGGAGTCCCACAGGGATCAATACTCAGTCCAACACTGTTTTCAATCAGAGTTAGTAGTATGACACGAGATATCCCAAAAACGGTTCAAACATATACGTATGCAAATGACCTTACCATTTCCTGTCAATCTCAAAGTATGAATACCATTGAACGGCAGCTACCACTTGCCATAACCAAAATAGAATCCTGGATTTCACTGAACAGTTACAGAGTATCAGAAAAGAAATGCACTGTCACTCACTTTGGCAAGAAGCGAAATCTCCATCCCGAACCTGAACTGCAAATAAACAATACTCCAATCCCGATTGTTAATACAGTTAAATTTCTTGGACTACTATTAGACCGCAAACTAAATTTCCAAGCTCACATCACTTATTTGAGAACTACTTGTTTAAATCATTTGAATATACTTCGTTCTGTCTCATCTATGTCATGGGGAGCTGATCGCTGTACTTTGCTGCATCTCTATAGAAGTTTAATCCGTTCACGACTAGATTATGGTTGTCCAGTGTATGACTCTGCCAGGAGCACTACTTTAAAACGGCTAGATATGATCCATCACAGTGCTCTGGGCCCCGCGTGCCAAGCGAGTGATCCAAGCGAATCTAAAAGTGAATTTCAAAGCGACTTCTCTAGAGTTAATAGATTTCAGAGAAATTTCAAGTGTTTCATTTGCTAAGTTATTTATTTTCAGCTCTTCTAAATAAAGAAGTAAGCTTCTCAAAAAGAAAGGAAAGGTACCTTTCTTCTTCTTGTATATAGAAATAACACATAACACACTAACCACTAATCTCTGATCGCTTGGTCACTGGTGGCACCGCTCCTGCCTCCACGTGGCGGGGCCGGTAACCTGGAGAAAAAGTTATCCTCTGGGGCTAAAAGGAGCAACCATGGATTATGACAACTTTCCAGTACTTGAGCCTAGACGCTCATGTCATGACTCAAATGAACCCGAACGTGACGAATCACAATCTAAGAGACTACGCAAAAATGAGAATCAGCAGGAATATCCAGCGTTCCTCATATTACATTCTCTTTCTGCCAAACCTGTGAGTTCACTTTCACCATTTCTAATCCAGAAATGTTTGGAAAGTGTGGCTGGTTCACCGAAAATGGTGAAAAGACTCCGATCTGGAGATCTTCTAGTCGAAACAACTAAGCACCAGCATTCTCAGTCTCTACTGAAATTATCAACTTTCGGCGGAATACCAGTACAGGTCACCCCTCATGCCACTTTAAATAGTTCCAAAGGAGTAATAGCAGAGTGGGACCTGATGAATGTCACTGATGATGAGATAGTGGAAGAACTAAAAGATCAAAAGGTAGTTCAAGCAAAGCGGATAATAATTAAAAAAGATGGTGAACTTGTTCCCACTAGGAATATTATCCTTACATTTAGTACACCAACCTTACCATCATGTGTTAAAGCCGGATATCTTAATTGCCGAATACGTCCCTACATTCCGAACCCAATCAGATGCTTCAAGTGTCAAAAATTTGGACACTCGCAAACAGTATGTCGAGGAGACGCCATCTGCCCAAACTGTGGCTCTAAAGCTCATGCACAAATATGGAAATATGGAAATATGGACACAGATGCTGGTACCCTGCATGATGAGACAATATTAGATTTACATGCAGAAGATGATATGGACCTTGGGCGTCCTAGCTTCCCAAAAAAAGAAAAGATGAAACCAGAACGACACAAGCAGGTTGGACATAAAAAACAGACAGAACCATACCCAATCCCAAAAACTAAATAATGCAGAATATTATACAGTGGAACTGTAGAGGTCTACGAAGCAATATATTTGATATTTATGACCTAATCAAACAGCACAGTCCAATCAGCCTCTGCTTGCAAGAAACCAATGTAACCCCGCAGGTGACTCCAGTGATTAAAAATTATAGTATCTATCAACAAGACAGAAGCAATACTAACTCAACCAGAGGAGGCGTAGTCATACTAGTTGACAACAAAGTTCCTACAAAACAGATCTCCCTACAGACTACATTAGAAGCCGTAGCTGTACGTATTGTTTTAAATTTTACTTTAACCATTGTCTCTGTATACCTTTCCCCAAACAAAGAATTCACTGCGAAAGAAATGGAGGACCTTATAAAGCAGCTTCCATCTCCTTTCATTCTACTAGGAGACTTCAATGGGCACCACACTATGTGGGGATCTCCCCAGATAGACAAACGAGGAAAACTTATTGAAACAGTTCTTGACAGCCAGAATCTCACATTATTAAACACTGGTGCTGACACTTATATTCATTTTCCCACCGGAGTATCTACTGCCATAGACTTATCAATATGTTCCCCAAAACTATTCCCAATCATTCAGTGGATAGTTTCAAATAACCCACTAAACAGTGACCATTACCCAATTATTTTGCAAATTGCAAACAAACAGAACCACACATATAGCCAGCCGCATAAAATGGAAATTTTCAAAAGCAGACTGGAACAAGTTCACAGATTCAATTTCCTTTGATAATGAAGTCATCAAAAGCCAGTCCATAGATAAAGTTACCGACCACATTACTGCACAGATAATAACAGCTGCAACCTGTGCTATACCAAAAACCACAGCCAGTCCTCGCAGACATGCCAATATCTGGTGGAATGATGCATGCCGTGATGCTAAAAAAGAAAAGAATAAAGCATGGAATCGATTTCGCAAGTATCCAACAACTGAAAACTTGATTAATTTTAAGAAACTTAAAGCAAAGGCACGTTATGTGCAGAAAAAAGCGAAAAAAGACTCTTGGATCCGGTTCGCTTCCTCCATTACTAAAAATACAGAGATTAGAAAAATCTGGAATAAAATTAAAAAGCTGAATGGTAAACTGTTCCCCGAATCAATGCCCATTATAAGTTGGAAAGATAAAGACTTCTCCTCTCCAACAGAAATTGCAAATGCCCTGGCAGATTGCTTTTTCCAAATCTCTGCAGCATCAGCATATGAGTCTACTTTTAAACAGCTAAAAGCTAAAGCAGAAAAGCATAACCTGAACTTCAATACAAGGGCATCTCCTCCATATAACCGACCTTTTACATCATTTGAACTAGAGAGCTGTCTAAATAGGTCGGGTGATAGTGCACCAGGGCCTGATGGGATATACTATATAAGGCTTAAACATTTAAACAAACAAGCTTTGAATTCATTGCTAATATACTTCAACCGGATATTCTCAGATGGCTACTTTCCTCTTTCTTGGCGTCACTCAATAGTTCTAGCGTTTGCTAAACCTGGAAAGGATCAATCAGATCCACGAAACTATCGGCCAATATCTCTCAGCAGTTGCCTTGGTAAGACACTAGAAAAAATGATCCACGTCCGTTTAGTATGGTATCTAGAATCTCATTCGGTGATGAATAAGAATCAGTACGGATTTCGGAAAAATCGGTCAACTCTAGACCTTATGGTCAAGGCAGAATCCAACATACGCAATGCTTTTATCCGTAAAGAACATCTAGTCATGATTTTCTTGGATATCGAAAAAGCCTTTGATACCACCTGGCGGTATGGCATACTTAAAAATCTGTATGCCACAGGGCTCCGGGGTCAGCTACCCCTTACCATACAGAGTTTTCTAGAAAACAGGACCTTTCAAGTGCGTTACTGCAATTCACTCTCCCGTACATTTGTCCAAGAAGAAGGGGTCCCACAAGGATCAGTTCTAAGTGCAACGCTCTTTGCGATTAGGCTAAATAATGCAACAGAAAATATTCCGGCTAATGTTGACACCTATTTATATGCGGATGACCTTACTATATCCTATCATTCACAAAACATGCGCTCCATTGAGCGACAATTGCAGCTCTCGATAAATGAAATAGAGTCATGGGCATCCCGCAATGGCTATCGTCTCTCTGCAACAAAAACAACTGCTATCCATTTTTGCAAAAAGCGTCAGCTCCATCCAGATCCCGAGCTAATATTAGGAACCCAAAAAATACCACTTAGCAAAAGTATCCGGTTCTTGGGCCTTATACTTGACACCAAACTTACCTTTCAGGCACATATACGACAAATAAGAACTCAGTGCATGAAAAAGATTAATATCCTCAAAGTTATATCTTCCATGACATGGGGAGCCGATCGCTTCACTCTTCTGCATCTGTATCGAACCTTAATAAGATCTCGTCTAGATTATGGAGCCCCAGTTTATGATTCTGCACGAAAGACAGCATTGGCTTGGCTCAATCCGGTCCAGCATAGTGCTCTCAGGATTGCCTTAGGGGCCTTTAAGACATCCCCAGTGCAAAGTATGTATATAGATGCCAATGAACCTCCACTACATCTTAGGAGAAAAGTATTGCTTCTTAGTTATGCAGTCAAATTACGTAGTCACCCGTCTCATCCCATCTGGACATATCTTTTTGAACCTCGGTGGGAAAACTTATATAGAAATAAACCCAACGAAAACAAACCTGCTGGTATTCGGCTACAAGAGTTAACTCAAAATTGGAACATCGATCTTGGAAATATCTTTCAAACTACGGACGCAGTACAAGCACCATGGGCAATATATATACCTCATTGCGACGACTATTTTCTTCAGTGGGGAAAACACTCCTTATCGAACCACAATCTTAGACAACTACATGCGAATCACGCATTGACCAATGCTCACAGTCTTCAGATATACACGGACGGCTCCAAAACTGATGTATCCGTGGGAGCTTCAGTAATGAGTCCTACATGCACTGTCACTGTCCAATTACCACTTGAATGCAGTGTTTTTACGGCCGAACTATACGCAATCAAAATGGCTTTAAAACTCCTTAACGATGTTCCAAACACCCAAGTAATAATATATACAGACTCTTTAAGTGCGGTGAATGCCCTACAGAATAAATCACAACATTTGCATCCATTCCTCTCACAAATCAGGTCACAGTTATGTCAACTCAACAAAAATAAGCGGACTGTCACTTTTTGTTGGATACCGAGCCACGTTGGAATTCCAGGAAATGAGCGTGCAGATGAAGGAGCAAAACACCCCACTTGCTTCGATTCCATCCCTGTTCCTTTTTCTGATTATAAACCAGTCATACGGGCAGATATGTACTGAGATGTGGTCTGAAATGTGGCATAGTCAAACAGGTAACAAACTTCTTGAAATAAAACACAATCCACAGCTGTGGAGATCCAGTTCCCGATCAAACAGGCAGGAAGAGGTCGTGCTGGCAAGAGCACGAATCGGCCATACACATCTTACACACCTATTTCTACTGCTAGGAGAAGATCCTCCACTTTGCCCGCATTGTAGTTGCATACTTACAGTAAAACATATTATCATTGAATGTGCACATTATCATTCAGCTAGAATCGCATGCTTCAGATCTTTAATTAGCTCACAAAAACCTCTGCAACTAAGCCACATACTTGGAAATGATGCCACTTTATCAGAACTGTTCACTTTTCTAAAAATGATCAACGCATACAATCACTTCTAGAATAGTCTCCTTTCCTATATTGACAAACACTCCCAAAGCAACAGGCGCAATATGGTCATAGCAGCCCTTGCGCCAATAAAACCCACTCCAACAACAACAGTGCTCTGAGAACTGCGCTGGGAGCTTTCAGGACTTCTCCGATCCAAAGACTATATATTGAAGCGCATGATCCCCCATTACACCTGCGTAGAAAAATACTACTGCTTCACTACGCTGCTAAGATCTAGAGTCTACCATCGCACCCAGTTGGGAGTATCTCTATAATACTCGTTGGGATGCCTTCTATGAGACCAAACCAAATGAAAATAGACCCGCCTCTCTCAGGATCAAAGGGCTTGTTCAGACTTGGAATATCAATTTAAATGAAATTTTCCAAGACACCACTACACCTGTTGCTCCTTGGACATATGTGTCTGTCTTTCAAGATACCCCTCGACGTGGGCACCTGTACGTGGTGAGGGGACCTCCCAGTGACGCTGCTGGACTTCCAGACTAGCATCACTGGGATCTAACGCCCATACCTTGGTTCCAGGGTTACACCTTTGGAATCCGGCGTGTGCAGCCGTGCGCCGCGACCCGTGGAAGCGGAAAGGGGGATCCTGGTGGTTGAGGGGCCCAGCCTTAATACACCACTTTGGCCCCTGCTTCGACGAGACGGGTGGTCCCGGACCGGCTCGACTGGGATCAATCGGCGGGTGGTTTTATACTGCTAGGGTCAACTGCGTTCCGATAAGTCTCCCTCCCTATGGTCCTAGGTCGGGATAAAGACTTATTGGTAACGTGGGTATGGTGTTCTAAGCGAACTCGGCGTCCCATTCGTGTATGCAGTACCTGCTAGTTCACGAGTGGGCGCCCCCTCGTAGGGCTCCGTGGTGGGTGAGGTACTTAGGCATCAGACATTTTTCTTTACTCTCATGAGTAATTTAAATCCTTCTTCTGGGGCCCCAACAAGGCCCCTACCTAATCGATCAGATGAGAATGACACAAATTCTGGCAAAAGAGCCAGAACTGAGGATAAACCACCATCTATTACACCGCTTTTCCTCATACATCATTCTACCGGAGAGCAGTCAGTTGGGAAGATGTCACCCTTCTTCATCCAGAAAGGATTAGAAGGGTTGGCAGGATCACCAAAATCAGTAAAACGACTGCGTTCTGGCGATCTTTTACTCGAAGCTTTAAATACAAAGCAAGCAGAAAGAATATTAAACGCGACATCCATAGGGGGAATACCAATCAATGTAACACCCCACAAAACTTTGAACTCTTCACGCGGTGTCATTTCAGAGTGGGATCTTCTTCACGTTTCTGAAGAAGAGATCTGCTCTGAATTAAAAGATCAAGGAGTGACAGCTGTCAAGAGAATATCAATGCGGAAGGAAGGGAATCTCGTCCCTACCCGAGTTCTCATCCTAACATTTAACACCCCACGGCCTCCTACTTCCATCAAGGCAGGGTATTTAAACTGCCCAGTGAGGATCTACATTCCAAACCCACTGAGGTGTTTTAAATGCCAAAAATACGGACACTCACAAACGGCTTGTCGTGGTAACCCTGCCTGTGCTCGATGTGGTGCGAAAGACCACGAGAGCAAGGAATGTTCAGCTTCTAAACCGATCTGTGTAAATTGCCAACAAGATCATCCTGCCTACTCCAGAGCATGCCAGCGGTGGAAGGACGAAAAAGAGATCCAGAAATTGAAAACGGAGCTGAATATCTCCTACCCAGAGGCTAGAAAACGCATTCAACCAATAAATAGCGGGAAACCTTCATATGCCCAGAAGGTTTCTGCGAAGTGTACTATCGGTACGCAGACTGAGATGACTGTACCACCAAGAGAGTCATTCACACCGATTGCCCGCTATTTATTGAGCTCACAAAAGCCCACCAAAAAAACGCAATCAGCTGCCACTCCTATATCCGTACCCCCTAATGCTCCACCACTACCAAAACCAAGTGGTAAAGAGCCAACAGTAATAACAGAAACAATGGATGTCGAGCACAAGGAGGTACCGGATGAATCAGTCTTGGAACTCTTTGCGGAGGAAGAAATGGACACGGGACAGCGTCCATTCTTCCCCAAAAAAGATAAAGCCAAGACTGATAAAAATAAGCCCTCAGCACTTCGGAAGCCGCCTGATGGACCCACCAAGCCAAAATAATGGCTAAATTCCTACAATGGAATTGTCGTGGATTCCGGGGAAATACTGATGACATCAAGGCCTTCCTGCAAAAGCACGAGCCAGTTTGCTTTTGCTTGCAGGAGATATATCTAAAAGCAAATGATGATCCCACCATATATAACATCACAATCTTTCGTAAGGATAGAATTGCGGATGGTCCTGCTCATGGAGGAGTAACTATCCTTGTGAGTAATCAGACCCCAGTTCAGCCCTTGCAAATTACATACAGCATAGAGGCTGTTGCAATTCGCCTTACAGTGGGATTTTTATTAACGGTCTGCTCTATTCATTTGCCACCTGGGACTGACATCTCCCAAGCAGACCTTGATGATCTTCTAACGCAGTTGCCTCCCCCTTTCTTACTTCTCGGGGATATGAATGGACATAACACCCTGTGGGGTAGTGCTAACATCAATGGAAGGGGACGAGTCATAGAGCGTATGCTCAATGACAATGACCTTTCCCTTCTAAATACTGGAACAAACACCTTCTTCCACATGCCAACCCGTACCTTTTCTGCAATTGATCTCTCAATCTGCTCCCCTTCTCTACTCCCTTTACTCACTTGGGAGGTGGAGGAGAATCCATATGGAAGCGATCACTTCCCGTGATAACCTTGTTACACAGTGGGAGACCATGTCTTCCTTTTAGGTTACCACTGTGGAAGTTTGATCAGGCTGACTGGAATGCCTTCCAACATCAGGCAAATTTTGACCTCAGTACAGTCAGTCAGGAGCCTATCAATGATGCAGTAATTACATCACAGAAATAATTGTCCAAGCAGAATGCTGTTCCAAAAACATCTGCCCGGTTTCCACCATTTCCCAAACCTTGGTGGAATTCACAATGCACAGCAGCCAAAAAGGCTCAAAACAAAGCGTGGGGGATATTCCGCCGGTATCCTACCACTGTTAATCTAATAGCCTTTAAGCGTGCACGAGCCAAAGCACGCTACATTCGTCGTCAGAGTCAAAAGGAATCATGGATCCGTTTTACATCATCTATTAACCAGGCTACCAATTCTAAGGTAGTCTGGGATAAAATCCGGAAAATGAAGGGAAAATATACATCCCACCCTTCTTCAATCCTAGATTATAATGGATGCGCTATTGCAGATCCAACTGCAATAGCCAATGCTCTTGGGGAAACATTCTCTAACATCTCCGCAACATCTTCGTACTCCCCAGAGTTCCTGGTCCTGAAACATAAACTGGAAAGAGAAGAACTTAATTTTAGGTCCAAGGGCCTCTATCCCTACAACGGGGATTTTACTATTCAGGAACTGAAAAGAGCCCTCGCTCTTTCCAAAGCAAGTGCTGTTGGACCAGATGGCATCCATTATGACATGATTAAACATCTTTCACCAAAATCTATGGATTGTCTGCTCCTTCTGTATAACAGAATCTTTATTGAAGGGCAGTTTTCGGATTCCTGGCGCAAGGCAATCGTTCTTGCCTTTGCTAAGCCAGGAAAGGATCCAAAAGTCACTACCAATTATCGTCCTATTGCTCTGACTAGCTGTCTGTGCAAAATCCTGGAGAGAATGGTCAATTCTCGGTTAATATGGTACTTAGAATCAAATGACCTTCTCTCCAATATCCAGTGCGGCTTCCGAAGGAACCGGTACACTTTGGACCATCTTATTAGACTGGAAACATCCATCCGGGATGCTTTCCTAAAACGCGAACACTTGGTGTCGGTGTTCTTTGACATGGAGAAAGCGTATGACACAACTTGGAGATTTGGCATCTTAAAAGATCTTCATAGCCTTGGTCTTAGGGGACGACTCCCCATTTTTATTAAAAACTTTTTAGACAATCGATCTTTCCAAGTTCGTTCGGGATCCTCACTCTCTCGTTCCTTTAGCCAAGAGGAGGGAGTACCACAGGGATCAGTTTTAAGTGTCACCCCTTTCGCCATTAAAGTAAATTCCATCACAGAACAACTTCCTCCAACCGTAAACAGTGCCCTCTATGTTGATGACTTTAGCATTTTTTGTCAGTCATGCAACATGAGGGTTATTGAAAGACAACTGCAAAAAGCCATTGATCGCCTTAATTCCTGGGCAGATGCTAATGGCTTCAGGTTCTCGCCGGAGAAGACCGTTTGCGTGCACTTTTGTCGCAAGCGTAATCTTCATCCTGAACCTGAATTAAGGCTCGGCCAAAATGCTATTCCAGTAGCGGCGGACACAACATTTTTGGGACTCGTATTTGATAAAAAGTTAACCTTTCTGGATCACATCCGTCAACTCCGCACAAAGTGCACAAGAGGGCTGAATATTCTGCGCTCTCTTTCCTCTACATCTTGGGGTGCGGATCGATGCACCCTACTACGCATCTACCGTGCACTTGTACGATCCAGACTTGATTACGGGTCCCTGGTATACAATTCGGCCAGAGACAGTGTACTTCGTTGGCTGGACCCTGTCCATCATCAGGCCCTCCGTATAGCTACTGGAGCATTTCGAACATCTCCTGTCCAGAGCTTATACGTCGAAGCAAACGAACCGCCGTTATCGCTTCGACGTAAGCAATTGTCTCTAAACTACGCTCTAAAACTGAAATCCCTGCCAGACCATCCTACGTGGCCATTCGTTTTTGAGCCACGAGGGGAAAATTTGTACAACACCCGTAAGACTGCCAATCGTCCTTTTGGTATTCGTCTCCAAGAGCTACTCAAAGAACTTAATATCAAGGTAGACAAGGTTGCTCAAACACCGAAGCAACCCCTTCCACCCTGGCATGCTCATGTTCCGGCATGTGACTTGTCACTTAGAAATTGGGGAAAGTCGGACACTCCATCGTCTGTCTACCTGCAGCTTTATTCAGCACACCGAGCTGAATATTCTGACTTCGCGCCAGTTTACACAGACGGCTCGAAGTCGGAATCATATGTGGGATCTGCTGCTGTCTTTACAGACAGCATTACATCAGAGCAGATTCCCTCTGAATGCAGCATATTTACTGCAGAGCTGCTCGCTATAGAGTTAGCCTTGGATCACATTAGTAAATGCGAATACCAACGGTTCATTTTGTATACCGATGCTCTCAGCGTGTTACAGGCTTTAATATCTGTGAGATATAATTCTCATCCAGTTCTGTCTAGCATTCAGCAGAAGATTCACTTCCTCCGAGAACGTGAATATGATATCCGCTTCTGCTGGATTCCCAGCCACATTGGGATTAAGGGAAATGATTTGGCTGACACCGCAGCCAAATCAGCAGTTCCCAATAATAATCGCTGCCTGTCAGTCCCTTATACAGACTGCAGGCGAATAATACACGAAAAGATACACTCCCAATGGCAAGATTCGTGGAATAGACAGACTGCGAATAAATTATATCTTATAAAGCCTTTAATGGAACCGTGGCAGTCTAGTCTGCGCAGGAATCGTAAAGAGGAAGTTGTTCTCGCCCGGACCCGCATAGGACATAGTCATTTGACTCATTCGTTTTTGCTGAGGGCTGATGACCCTCCTATGTGTGAGTCCTGTGGCACAATTTTATCTATTAGACACATTTTAGTTGACTGTCCAGATTTTAGCAATATCCGTTTTACCGCTTTTAACCATCTGACTGAGCCGCATACACTCAGTCAGATTTTATCCGACAATGACAATGTGTCTGCTATTTTTAGCTTTTTGAAAGCAATAAACGTTTTTAATCGTATTTAAAATTTATGTTATTATTATTTCGTTTATTGATTTATCTTTGTAATTAGATCTGGACACGGTGGCCTAATTAATTAGGTCACTGAGATGTTAAATTTTTATATATTACCTGGTCTTGGCGCATTATAGCCTTAGATGCTAATGCGCCAATAAAACCAAACCAAACCAAAACCAAAACTTTCAAGATACATACTTCCTCCAGTGGGGGAAAAATATACCTTCCTCCAATATCAGACAATTACATTCAGCTCATGCTACGGACAACCATGCCTGTAAAATTTATACGGATGGTTCAAAAACTGAGAGTATGGTAGGTGCTGCGGCAGTTTTTCCTTTGTGTACAAGTTCAGTCACACTGCCGCTTGCTTACAGCGTCTTCACAGCCGAATTATATGCCATTAAGTTAGCGCTTATTAAGATAATTGAGCTTTCCATCTCATCTGCCATAATTTACACAGATTCTCTTAGTGCTGTCTCTGCCATAAGGAAGAATTTCTCCATTTCTCACCCTACATTGAAACAGATTCATTCCCAGCTATTCGCTTGCAGTGTGTCCAATCGGTCAATCAGTTTTTGCTGGATCCCTGGGCATTCAGGCATTCCGGGAAATGAAAGTGCTGACTTTGCCGCTAAACATCCCCAACCCGCTCTCTCACAACATCCTCAGGTTCCTTTCTCTGATTTTAAGTCGGTCATACGCAAAGCCTGCTATGATAAATGGTCACAGACTTGGAAAAGGGACACTAACAATAAACTTTATCAGATAAAAGAAGATCCAAAGCTGTGGCTGTCTGGCTTCCGAAGAAATAGACGAGAAGAAGTGGTACTGGCAAGACTCAGAATTGGACACGCTTACCATACTCATCTGGCCCAGGGTGTCAAGCGAATCTTGAGGCCAAGCGATCTTCCCTGCGTCTGCTACTGCGATTGTATTAGAGACATAAGCTTTTCACTTTGAGTTTTCACGTTTTTTCTTCTGTTATTCAAATCTATAATAAGAGTTCTCTTTCTTAAAGCATAAGGAAGAAGTTGTAGAAAGGAAAATAACCTTTCTTAATTTTCCTGTGTACTAACCTTCTATTTTAACTCGCTTGGTCACTTGGTGGCACTACTCCTGCCTCCCCGTGGCGGGGCTGGACCTGGGTGAAGAGCCATCACCCAGGACTAAAAGGAGTTGAAAATGGAGCAAAAAACTAACAACACAAGATTGGAGAAAGTTAACTCCAATAAATGTGATGACTTACAGCAGAACATGTCTCAGGCTAAGAGAATGAAAATAAACAGTCCTCAGCCTACTGTTCCTTCCTTTTTGGTGATACATTCCTTATCACCACAACCCGTTGGGAAATTATCCCCTTTCTTAGTTCAGAAGACTATAGAGTCCATGGTTGGATCACCAACAATGATAAAACGATTACAATCAGGTGATCTCTTAGTAGAAACCTCACTAAGTCATCAATCTGAGAAATTGCTAAAAATGAAAACTTTTGCCGGACTACCAGTTGAAGTTACCCCACATAATTCCCTGAATACATCGAAAGGTGTTATTACCGAATGGGACCTTTTGACTGTTTCAGAGGAAGAATTACTGCACGAGCTAACAGAACAACAAGTAATACATGTTAGGAGGATAATGACGAAGAAAGATGGAATTCTCATTCTAACCCCCCTCGACGTGGGCACCTGTACGTGGTGAGGGGACCTCCCAGTGACGCTGCTGGACTTCCAGACCAGCATCACTGGGATCTAACGCCCATACCTTGGTTCCAGGGTTACATCTTTGGAATCCGGCGTGTGCAGCCGTGCGCCGCGACCCGTGGAAGCGGAAAGGGGGAACCTGGTGGTTGAGGGGCCCAGCCTTAATACACCACTTTGGCCCCTGCTTCGACAAGACGGGTGGTCCCGGACCGGCCCGACTGGGATCAATCGGCGGGTGGTTTTATACTGCTAGGGTCAACTGCGTTCCAATAAGTCTCCCTCCCTTTGGTCCTGGGACGGGATCAAGACTTATTCGAAACGTGGGTATGGTGTTCTAAGCGAACTCGGTGTCCCATTCGTGTACGCAGTACCTGCTAGTTCACGAGTGGGCGCCCCCTCGTAGGGCTCCGTGGTGGGTGAGGTACTTAGGCATCAGACATTTTTTCTTAACTCTCATGAGTAATTTAAATCTTTCTTCTGGGGCCCCAACAAGGCCCCTACCTAATCGAGACGAAACCACAGAAAACACTTGTGCAAAAAGAGCCAGAACTGAGGATACACCACCATCTGTGACACCGCTTTTCCTCATTCTCCATTCCACCGGAGAGCAGGCACTCGGGAAAATGTCACCCTTTTTCATCCAGAAAGGACTAGAAGGGTTGACAGGATCTCCAAAATCTGTCAAAAGGCTACGTTCTGGAGACATTTTAGTTGACGCTGCAAGCCAAAAACATGCACAGCAACTACTGAAAGCCACATCTTTAGGGGGATTACCGATCATCGTTACTCCCCATAAAACCTTGAATTTCTCACGCGGTGTCATATCAGAGTGGGATCTTCTTCATGTTTCTGAAGAAGAGATCTGCTCTGAACTTAAAGACCAAGGAGTGACGGCTGTCAAAAGAATATCGATGCGGAAGGATGGGAATCTCGTCCCTACCCGAGTTCTCATCGTAACGTTTAACACCCCACGGCCTCCAAGTTCCAGAAAAGCAGGCTATTTAAACTGCCCAGTGAGGGTTTATATCCCCAACCCAATGAGGTGTTTTAAATGCCAAAAGTACGGCCACTCTCAAACAGCTTGTCGTGGCAACCCCGCCTGTGCTCGTTGTGGTGCCAAAGACCACGAGAGCAAGGAATGTTTAGCTTCTAAGCCATGTTGTGCAAACTGCCAAGGGGAACACCCTGCATACTATCGAGCATGCCAGCGGTGGAAAGAGGAGAAGGAAATTCAGAAACTAAAAACAGAGCTAAACATCTCCTATCAGGAGGCCAGAAGACGCATCCAACCTATAAATAGTGCCAAGCCCTCATATGCCCAGAAAGCTTCTGGGAAAAGTACCATTGGTACTCAGACTGATATGAGTATTCCACCAATGGAGTCTTTTACCCCCATTGCGCGCTATTTATTAAGTTCCGAAAAGCCCACCCAAAAATCACAGTCAGCCGCCACTGCTATATCCGTACCTCCTAGTGCTCCACCACTTCCAAAACAGAGTACTAAAGAAACCAAGAAGAAAGGTGAACAGGCATCTACAATTCAAGAGACAATGGATGTCGAAAATAAGGAGGTACAGGACGAACCTGTCCTGGAACTCTTTGCGAAAGACGAAGAAGAAATGGATACAGGCCAACGTCCAGTCTTTCCAAAGAGAGATAAACCCAGGACTGAGAAAATGAAGCCCTCAGCCCTTCGGAAGCCACCAGACGGACCCGGTAAATCAAAATAATGGGTACATTTAAATTTCTCCAATGGAATTGCCGTGGATTTCGTAGAAATAGAGATGACATCAAGGCCCTCCTGAGTAAGCATGAACCAACTTGCTTTTGCTTACAGGAGACATATTTAACGGCAAATGAAGATCCTTACTTACGTAACTGCTCAGTTATTCGCAGAGACAGAGCTGGGGATGGACCTGCCCACGGAGGAGTTTCTATCCTTGTGGGTAACCACACCCCCTTTCAAGCTGTGATTCTTACCACTAATCTAGAGGCTGTAGCAGTTCGTCTTACAGTAGGGTTCCTACTAACTGTTTGCTCCATTTATTTGCCACCTGGGAACGACACCGCCCACACAGACCTTGATGATCTCATTAAGCAACTGCCACCCCCTTTCCTATTATTAGGGGATTTTAATGGGCATAATCCGCTGTGGGGTAGTTCTGACATCAACAGAAGGGGTCGGATTATCGAGCGATTGCTTGAAAACAATGATCTGGCCCTCCTAAATGTGGAATCTAACACCTTTTTCCACACGGCTACCCGTACATTTACTGCTATTGATCTTTCGATCTGCTCCTCTTCCCTCCTGCCTCTGAGTACATGGGAGGTTGAAGATAACCTTTATGGTAGTGATCACTTCCCCGTGTTATCCACCATTTCAAATGGGAGACAATGTCACCAGTCGAGGATACCACGTTGGAAGATCGATCATGCTGACTGGAATGCCTTTTGCCATCTGGCAACGTTTAATACCACTATAGTCAGCCAGGAGCCAATTAATGAGGCAGTAAAAGACATCACAGAAAGTATAGTCCAGGCAGCAGCAGTTGCAATTCCTAGGACATCGTCCCGCTTTCCACGTTTTCCAAAACCATGGTGGAATGGAGAATGCACAGTGGCTAGGAAGGCTCAGAACAAAGCATGGGGAATATTTCGCCGTTACCCCACCACAGATAATTTAATAGCCTTTAAACGTGCACGTGCCAAAGCACGGTACATTAGACGTGAGAGCCAAAAGGAATCTTGGATCAAATTTACGTCTTCCCTTACACGGGCCGCCAATCCCAAAGCCATCTGGGACAAAGTTCGGAAAATGAAGGGCAAATACAACTCAAACCCTTCATCGATCCTGGAACATAATGGATGTACAATTGCAGATCTAACTGCAATTGCAAACACTCTAGGGGAGACATTTGCTAAACTGTCTTCAGAAACAGCTTACCCCCCCAGAGTTCCTCGCACACAAGCAGAGAGCAGAAAAACATCACCTAAAGCTGTCCTCCAACAATCGCGAGGAATACAATCAGCCCTTTACACAGTGGGAGCTGAAAGCAGCACTCTTACTCTCCAAGGCGAGTGCTGTTGGGCCAGACAACATCCATTATGAGATGATTAAACATCTTTCATCGGAATCCATGGATCGTTTTCTCCATCTCTATAATAGAATCTATATTGAAGAGACATTTCCGGACTCGTGGCATGTGGCAACTATCCTTCCCTTTCCAAAACCAGGAAAGGATCCAAAAACACCAAACAATTACCGTCCTATTGCTCTGACGAGCTGCTTGTGCAAGATCCTGGAAAGAATGGTCAATGCTCGTCTCTTGTGGTATTTAGAAGCTAATGACCTCCTTTCCAGAAAACAGTGTGGCTTCCGAAGGAACAGGTCAACACTTGACCATTTAATCCGCTTGGAAACATCTATACGTGATGCTTTCCTAAAACGTGAGCACCAGGTGTCAGTTTTCTTTGATATGGAAAAAGCGTATGACACGTCTTGGAGATATGGAATTTTAAAAGATATATATAACTTTGGTCTTAGAGGACACATTGCCCTCTTTATCAAAAACTTCCTTACAGACCGGTCTTTCCAAGTTCGTGTGGGATCCACCCTCTCCCGACCATTCTGCCAAGAAGAAGGAGTTCCACAGGGATCAGTTTTAAGTGTTACGCTTTTTGCAATCAAAGTTAACTCTATAACCGAACAACTTCCTCCTACCGTAAAAGGCCCCAGGTGCCAAGCGATTTTGTGATCAAGTGTCTCTGCCAGTGAATTTGCGCTCTCTTGAATAAATAAAATCGTCTTCTTTATTTCAGCGTTACACTAACAATCAATTAAATAAGCTTCAGTAAAGAAATCACTTTACTTGAACAGGAGGAAAAGTAACCTTCTTTCTTTTTTTCCCCTTTTTTCTTTGCATATTACTACTAACCCACTACCGCTTGGTCACAAAGGTGGCACTGCTCCTGCCTCCACTTGGCGGGGCTGGTAACCTGGAGGGGAAAAGGTCTCCCTTCCAGGGCGAAATGGAGCAAGAAGTCCATAAAACCAAGAAAAACACTGGGTACACAGAAGAAACTCTGACAAGGCAAGAACAAGAGGAGTCTGGTTCTGTCGCAGCAAAACGTCAAAAGACTGCCGTAGGCAGAATCCGAACCCCAACGTTTTTGATTATACATTCAACTCAAGAACAACCAGTTGGAAAACTCTCCCCTTTCCTAGTGCAAAAATGCCTAGAAAGCTTAATAGGTACTCCCAAGACAGTTCGTCGATTGAGATCTGGAGACCTACTGGTTGAAGTTGTCACTGCCAGACAATCTGAACAACTACAAAAATTACAATCCTTTGGTGGAATTTCGGTCAGCGTTTCACCGCATGTTTCCTTGAACACGTCAAGAGGTGTCATCACTGAGTGGGACCTCATCAATTTGTCAGATGAAGAACTCAAACAGGCCCCGGGTGCCAAGCGAATCCGAGGTCAAGCGTATCTAGTGCGAATCAAAGAGTGATATTTCTGAGAGATAAAAGTTCTTTTTATTTATATCGTTTTCTATCAGCAGTTTATTTCTCATAAATAAGTTCTCCACTTGTAAAGTATCAAGTAAGGACAGAGGAAGGAAATTCACCTTTCTTTTTGTTATATATATTATATTCTTTACTAACAACTAACTTTTCTAACCGCTTGGCCTCCTTGCGGCACTGCTCCTGCCTCCCCGTGGCGGGGCCGGAAATCTTGGCAAGTAAGTCCACTTGCCAAGGGCTAAAAGGAGCAATCATGGATAACACAAACCAAAATGACATGAATAATGACAACCCAAAGAGATTGAAGACAGATCGGATGGAGCAACCCTGCCCATCTTTCCTAATCTTCCACTCTCTCAGTAACCAGCCTATGAGCAAATTGTCTCCCTTTGTTATACAGAAACATCTAGAGGGTATAGCAGGATCTCCCAAGACGGTGAAGAGACTGCAATCAGGAGACTTACTCATAGAAACCATGAATCAAAGACATTCTGAAAAGCTTCTACAACTGACAAGCTTTGCTGGAATTCCTGTAAAAATATCCCCTCACGCAACCCTAAATTCATCTAAGGGTGTCATATCGAGTTGGGATTTATTAACTGTCACCGAGGAAGAAATAACTCAAGAACTGCAGGGACAGAACGTAATTGAAGCGAAAAGAATAATGATTAAAAAAGATAATCAACTGACACCTACAAGAAATATTATTCTCACCTTCAATACGCCAAATTTACCCTCCTCTGTAAAAGCAGGTTATTTATTTTGTCGCATTCGCCCATACATTCCCAACCCTTTAAGATGTTATAAATGCCAAAAGTATGGGCATTCTCAAACTGTATGTCGAGGAATTCCTGTCTGCCCCAACTGTGGGTCCTCAGACCATATACAAAATGACTGTACTGCTACAAAAATGACATGTACAAATTGCAAAGGCGACCATCCTGCATATTCAAAGACCTGTGAAAAGTGGAAAACCGAGAAAAAAATAGTAAAATACAAGGTTGAAAACAAAGTCAGTTATCAAGAAGCAAGAAGACTAGTTGCACCAAATATAAACCAGAATATTACCTATGCAAATGCTGTAAAAAAATATCAAGCAGTCTCCGTTCAAACCGACGTCACAATCCCTACTAATAAATCAATTTCAGATTGGGCTAGAAATGTCCTCTCTGACATGCAACCAAATGTATGCAAGCAACAATCCAAGACCACAGACCAAGCAAATAATACACCTCTGACAATACCAGCGGTAACTCCTCCACCAGTGATTGCTACCACATCTTGTATTACAAACACAAATACTGTGAAAATTATTCAGGACCCAACCATGGACACAGATGGCACATCTATTCAGGAAGATCCTGTTTTAGAAATCCATGCCGAAGAAGAAGAAATGGACATTGGTAGGCCAGTTTTCTCCAAAAAAGATAAATCTAGATTAGAACGCCATAAACCAGTCACCTTCAAAAAGCAGTCAGAATCAGCTCCATCAACTAAACACAAATAATGCCTTGTATTTTACAATGGAACTGCAGAGGCTTTCGGTGCAATACAGACGATATCCAAGATCTAATTAATCGATTTTCTCCAGTTGCCCTTTGCCTTCAGGAAACTTACTTAACTTTGCAAATTTCTCCTTCGATAAAGAACTATTGCCTTTATCGAAGGGATCGTAATACAACAAATGCTGCCCATGGTGGTGTCGCAATCCTGATAAATTCCAAGATCCCAACTAAACATATTCCACTTCAAACTGAAATAGAAGCCGTTGCTGTGCGTATAATGCTCCATATTGAAATAACATTAGTATCAATCTACTTACAGCCAAACCATACTTACTGTTTAAAAGATCTTGAAGATCTCCTTATACAGATACCTCCACCTCTCTGTATGTTAGGGGACTTCAACGGGCACCATCCCTTATGGGGCGATCCTAAATTAGATAGACGAGGACGACTCATTGAGAGCCTAATAGAGGCAGTAAACCTCACTATACTCAATACTGGCACACACACCCACGTTCAGCTCCCAAGTGGACATAGCTCAGCCATAGATCTCTCCATTTGTTCTCCATTACTGGTCCCGACCATAGAATGGTATGTTTTAAATGACATAATGGGTAGTGATCACTTCCCAATCGTATGCAACCTATTAATAGCACAGGCTCCTCCTGCTAAACCCTTCAGAAAATGGAAATTTGCCAGAGCAAACTGGCCAAAATTCCGGTCATCAGTATCTTTTGATGAGGGAAAAATCCGTCTCCAGTCTATCGATGATGTGACAGAATACATCACGTCACATCTGTTAAATGTGGCTAAAGAAGCAATACCACTATCAAATCCCTCGGTTCGTAGGCATTATAATTATTGGTGGAATGAACAATGCACAAAAGCCAAAAAAGCAAAAAATAAAGCCTGGAATTTGTTTAGGCAGTATCCAACAACACCCAATCTAATAAATTATAAGAAGTCAAAAGCAAAAGCACGTTTCATACAAAGGCAAGCCAAGAAAGAATCCTGGACCCGTTTTGCATCAAGCATTAACAAAAACACTGACACCAATATAATATGGAAAAAAATTAGACAGCTTTCTGGTAAGTTTCCTACCGTACCTTCACCAATTCTGTCCTGTAATGGGCAAGATCTATCTGGTCCTCTGGATATCGCAAATAGTTTGGGCAAAACTTTTGCTGAAATCTCAGCGGCAGCAGCTTATACTCCACCTTTCCAGAGAATTAAAAACACTGCAGAACGGCACTCTATTAATTTCCAAACTTCCCTCCTTCTGCCGTATAACAAACCCCTACAATATTCCGAACTCTTGCATGCTATTGGAGCAGCCCACAATGGTGCTGCCGGACCAGATGGAATCTATTACGTCATGCTAAAACATCTTAATGACAAAGCTTTGCGTCTCCTTCTGGTCTTTTACAATCGTATTTTTCTAGAAAATGTCTATCCAACTTCTTGGCATCATTCTACTGTTTTGGCATTCCTTAAACCCGGAAAAGATCCAACCAATCCCCATAGCTACAGACCAATATCTCTTTCCAGCTGCCTCAGCAAAATTCTAGAAAAAATTGTCCACTGTAGACTCGTCTGGATCATTGAGTCAGAACAGCTAATGAGCAATAGTCAGTATGGCTTTCGTCAAAACAGGTCATGCCTGGACCTTATGGTTAAGGCTGAATTTGCCATTCGTAATGCCTTTATTAAGCATGAACATCTAGTAATGGTTTCCATAGATATCGAGAAGGCTTTTGATACCACCTGGCGGCATGGCATACTAAGAGATCTTTACTCTCTTGGTCTACGGGGCAACCTTCCTATATTTATAAAGCATTTTCTACACAGTAGATCGTTTCAAGTACGATACCAACATGCCCTCTCTGCAACTTTCATTCAGGAAGAAGGTGTTCCACAGGGATCAGTACTGAGTGCCACACTTTTTGCTCTAAGAATAGATTCTATCACCAAACAACTTCCAAATACTGTCGAAACTTACCTTTATGCAGATGACCTTTCCATCTCCTGTCATTCCCAAAATATGAGATCTATTGAACGACAGCTTCAGATATCATTAAATAAAATACAGCAATGGGCCAGCCTTAATGGCTATAGGCTATCACAGCAGAAAACAGTTGCTATCCACTTTTGCAGACAACGCAAATTTCATCTGGATCCTGAACTTCACATCTCTAATATTTCCATCCCAGTCACTAGTAACATTAGATTTCTAGGTTTAATCATGGACAACAAGCTAAATTTCTTAGAACACATTAAAAAAGTACGTACTGCCTGCTTAAAAAAGATAAACATACT
The DNA here is from genome assembly GCF_048544385.1 of Mastigoproctus giganteus. Classification (NCBI taxonomy): domain Eukaryota; kingdom Metazoa; phylum Arthropoda; class Arachnida; order Uropygi; family Thelyphonidae; genus Mastigoproctus; species Mastigoproctus giganteus. Next base: position 125,108,993 of record NC_143586.1, read on the forward strand.
CAGAGCTTTATCTGCACAAACGTGGGGTGCAGATCGTACCTGCCTTCTTCGATTATACAGGGCATTAATCAGATCCCGTCTTGATTATGGAGCTCCCATTTATGACTCTGCCAGAAAGAGCGCATTACGCTGGCTTGATCCAGTACAACACAGTGCACTGAGGATTGCACTTGGCGCATTCAGAACATCGCCAGCACATAGCCTTTACATTGATGCTCACGAGCCGCCACTATCTTTACGTAGGAAATCGCTATTGCTAAAGTATTCTGTCAAGATACAAAGTTGTACTTCGCATCCCATCCAGCCTTATCTTTTCAATCCACCATTAGAAAATCTGTACAGAAATAAACCTAGCATAGGAAAACCAGCTGGTCACCGCCTTCTTGAACTACTGCAGGTTTGGAATATATCCATCCATTCCGTACAACAAGTAGCCACATGTACTCAACCACCATGGGTTCAACCTCCTTTACCAACCTGTGACACTTACCTCTGTCAGTGGGGGAAGAATGTTTTGCAATCATCAAATATCAGACAAGTTCATGCTGTTCACACTCAAAAGTATGTTGATTTTTTACCAATATACACAGATGGCTCTAAATCCAATTCAAAAGTTGGAGCAGCTGCAGTGTTTCCGAATACAATTGTATCAGCAGCCCTTCCTCCTGATTTCAGTATCTTCTCAGCTGAATTATTCGCAATTAAATTAGCTTTAAAAAATCTCCCTTCTGACTGCTCTTTAAAATCAGTAATTTACACTGATTCCCTCAGCTCAATCAAGGCTTTGTGTAATTCCTCAGATAAATTTCACCCTGTTATAAATGAGATTAGAAAATTATTACTAAAGATAAAAGAACATCACCAACTGGTCACCTTCTGCTGGATACCAGCACATTCTGGTATTTTAGGCAATGAACAGGCTGATAAAGCTGCAAAAAACCCAACCAGCTTAGATTTAACCAATATCCCTGTCCCAGCCTCAGACTGTGCACTAATGATTCATACTGCATGCCTATCAGAATGGACAGCACTATGGCATTCCCAAACGAATAATAAACTCTTACAGATTAAACAGGTTCCGAAAATCTGGCTCTCCAGTATCCGGACATCAAGACGGGAAGAAGTAATTCTTTCAAGAGCAAGAATAGGTCATACTTACCTGACCCATCTTCATTTACTCACAGGAGATGATCCACCACAGTGTCCACATTGTTCTCTAAATTTGACAGTGAAACACATTCTCATTGAATGTCCATACTATAAACAAAACAGAAATACAATCCTGCTATCTTTGGTTAACGATCGAAAACCAATAACTCTAGAGAATATCATAGGTGACAATGCAAACATTCCGGAATTTTTTAACTTTCTGAAAAAAATTGGAGTTTTTAGTCATTTCTGATTACTGCCCTTTCTGACGTGACAAGAATTTCTTATATATTATTACATTAAAAGAATAGGCGCATTATAGCCAAAGTTGCTTATGCGCCATAAAACCCCCACAACAACAAGAACTCAAACAAGAATTACGAGAAGAAGGAGTCATCAATGTAAGGCGAATTCTCACGAAGAAGGATAATGTACTAGTTCCTACCCGGAATATAATCCTTACTTTTGATAACCCTAAACCACCAACATTGATCAAATCCGGTTACCTTAACTGCCGAGTTAAACCATACATACCAAATCCATTACGCTGCTACAAGTGCCAGAAATTTGGGCACTCACAGACGGTCTGCAGAGGAGCAGCTGCCTGTGCCACATGTGGATCCACTGAACATTCTACAAATGACTGCACTAACACAACTCCAAACTGCATTAACTGTAAAGAAGACCATCCGGCGTATTCGAAGGAGTGTCCCCTTTGGAAACGCGAAAAACAGATACAGAGATACAAAACTGAACATAATGTAACCTACCAAGAAGCTAAAAAATCTTTACCAGTTCCAAATACTAACAAGCCAAGTTATGCCAAAATAACCAAAAATCACGTATCAATTGCTACCCAAACAGAGGTAACTATACCACCAACAAAGTCACTAGCTGAATGGGCAAAGTCAATATTGTCCCCAGTGCCAACACCCCAAAAAAAAAGCAAGCAAAGCAAAGGAATAAATACGCCGATCACAATACAACCAGATGCCACTCAACAGCAAAATACTACAGTGTCTACCACTCCCGACTCAAACCAAACAGACTACATGGATTCAGAAGATAAATCAAACGAAGATGGACAGATTTTAGAACTGTTTACTGAAGAGGAGATGGATACAGCGAAACCTTATTTCCCAAAGAAGGGAAAAGGTAAATTTGAGCGATCTAAACCTTCTGCACCTCGAAAACAAATCGAGGACCCCACTAAACCAAAATAATGCTTACTTTCTTACAATGGAACTGTAGAGGCTATCGCAGTAATTTGGCTGACATCCGAGATCTCCTTTCGCAGTATGATCCTGTTGCCTTCTGTCTACAGGAAACCGGCCCCGAGTGCCAAGCGATAGTTCCCAAGCGATCTTTCTAGTGCGATTTTCTAGCGATTTTTCCTAGGGCGAGTACTAGTGCTTTAATAATCCCTCCACCGCTCGCAACGTTACTGCTGACCGCTCGCAACGTTACTGCTTCCCTCGCTGAGCAACGTCACTGCTTCACCGCTAGCAACGTTACTGCTAATCCCGCTTGCAACGTTACTGCTATCGCTAGCAACGTACTGCTCTCCTCTTCTGCTGATCGCTTGGTCACTGGTTGGCACCGCTCCTGCCTCCACGTGGCGGGGTCGGTAACCTGGGAGAAGGAATTCCCTCTTCCGGGGCTAAAAGGAGCAGCGATGGATTGCGATGCATATCCATCGCTAGAGCCCGCGGGCTCCAGACCCGTCAACTCTGATTCAGAGCATGACTTGAATCGTCCGAAGAGACTACGGACAGAAAAACAAACAGACATGCCAGCATTTCTGATAATGCATTCCCTATCCACACAACCTATTGGCAAGCTATCGCCTTTCCTAATACAGAAATGTTTAGAATCGGTTGTTGGATCTCCTAAAATGGTTAAACGTCTCCAATCCGGAGACCTTCTAATTGAAGCTTCTAAGCCAAATCACTCAGAAAAATTGTTAAAATTAACAACTTTTAACAATATTCCTGTGTCAGTAACAGCCCATAACACTCTGAACACCTCTAAAGGAGTTATCAGTGAATGGGACTTACTAAATGTGTCTGAGGAAGAAATCATTCAAGAGCTTAGCGAACAAAAAGTGACTCATGCACGGAGAATTATGACGAAAAAAGATGGCAACCTATTACCAACCAGGTCCATTATTTTGACATTCAGTACTCCGAATCTCCCATCTTCTGTTAAAGCTGGTTACCTAAATTGTAAGATTCGTCCTTACATCCCGAATCCCATTCGCTGCTTTAAGTGCCAGAAGTACGGCCATTCTCAGACAGCATGCCGAGGCGATGCTGTGTGCCCTATTTGCGGCTCCAAGGAGCATTCCCAAGGAGACTGTACAGCTTCCACTCCCACTTGCCCAAACTGTAAAGGAAGCCATCCTGCATTTTCTAAAGCGTGTGACCTTTGGAAAACAGGGAAAAAAATCCAAAAGTATAAAGTGGAACATAAAGTCACATACCCTGAAGCAAGAAAGCAAATAATGCTAACCATGCCTAGCCGATCATATGCATCGGTCACAAAAAATAGCCACTCAGCTGCAACCCAAACAGATGTCTCCATCGAACCGAATATTTCCTTTGCCACCTGGGCCAAAACTGCGCTAACTTATAATAAGAAAACTACAGTCAGTGAAACCAGCAACACCCCAATCAGCATCCCAACTGATGCTATCTCAACCTTGCCAGAAACAACGAAATCAGCTACTATTGAAAACCAGAAGAAATCGAAACCAAGGATTAGCAACATGGAAATGGAGGTTCAGTCAGAGGATGAAGAGACAGTACTTGAGTTACATGCGAATGATACCATGGACACAGGACGCCCAACATTTCCCAGAAATGAAAAATCGAAACTAAGCAGACAGAAACCTTCCCAAAAAAAACAGTCAGATCAATCTTCCTCCAATAAATCCAGCAAATGAATAAATTCCTTCAATGGAACTGTAGAGGATTACGCAGTAATATAGATGACTTGAATGATTTACTAATACAAACTAAAGCAATAGGTGTATGTTTACAGGAAACCTTTTTATCACCACAAGTTTCTCTGAAAATTAAAAATTATTCTATGTTTAGACGAGACAGGGATTCTGACACTCCTGCTCGTGGTGGGGTGGCTATTCTTATCAGAACTAACATACCGTCAAGACATCTCCAACTACAAACCTCTTTAGAAGTTGTAGCAGTTCGGATAGCAATGGGAATATCATTAACCCTTGCATCCATTTATATCCCACCAAATTATCCTTGCTCGCAGACTGAACTTGACAACCTTATCACGCAATTGCCACCTCCAGTCTGTTTGCTCGGCGATTTCAACGGTCACCATCCATTGTGGGGATCTCCCATCATGGATAGGAGAGGCCAATTAATAGAAATGTTCCTGGATAACCATAACCTGACTCTGTTAAATTCTGGCTCTCCAACTCACATCCAACTACCTACAGGTAGTACATCAGCCATAGACTTGTCAATATGTTCAGCATCTCTTTTTCCAAGCATGGAATGGTCAGTGCTAAATGATCCATTCCACAGTGACCATTTTCCTATCATCAATACAATTCAAACACAGACGGTATCATGTCCTAAAGGCAGTACTACTTGGAACTTTCATAAAGCAGACTGGAAAAACTATTCAACTTGTGTTTTACTTGACAAACTATATGTACAACAAAATCATATTGATGTTGTAACTGACCACATTACAAGTCATATATTATCTGCAGCAGAAATTTCCATTCCAAAATCCAACCAGAGCAAGCGGGTACACCAAAATCCATGGTGGAATGAAGAATGCTCCAAAGTGAAACGAGAAAAAAACCGTGCCTGGAACCAGTTTCGCAAATTTCCAACTACTGCCAACCTAATTATGTACAAAAAACTCAGAGCCAAAGCAAGACAAATTAGGAAGACAGCAAAACGTGACTCCTGGATTAAATTTGCCTCAGCTATTAACAAAAATACTGACACTCGAATCATCTGGAAAAAAATTCAAGCTCTCAATGGGAAATTTCTACCGCAGCAATCTCCGATAATACAATGCAATGGGCAGGACTTATCCTCTCCTATTGACATTGCAAATGCTTTAGCCGAATCGTTTTATAACATTTCTGCCTGTTCCTCTTATGCGATCTCCTTTCAACGCAATAAAACTGAATCAGAACGTCATAAGTTTAATTTCTCAACTAGACTTTCACTTCCATATAACCAGCTGTTTACTCTATCTGAACTGAGAGAATCTTTGAGCAAATCTCCGAACAGCGCAGCAGGACCAGACGGCATTCACTACAGTATGCTGAAGCATCTGTGTGAAGCCGATCTCGGCACACTGTTACTCTTTTATAACCGGATCTTCTCTGAACATACATATCCTCTGTCATGGCGTCATTCCTATATTTGTTCTATTCCAAAACCAGGCAAAGATCCTTCTCTAGTTGAGAATTACAGACCGATATCGTTGACAAGCTGTCTGGGCAAAATCTTTGAAAGGATGGTACATAAGAGGCTCACCTGGATTCTAGACTCCGAAAATCTCCTTTCTGATCACCAATATGGCTTCCGTAAAAACAGGTCCACCCTAGATGTACTAGTAAAAATTGAATCCAACATTCGTAATGCCTTCGTGAGAAAACAACATCTAGTGATGGTCAACCTGGATATTCATAAAGCATTTGACACCACATGGCGTCATGGTATTATTAAAGATATGCATCAGTTGGGGCTGAGAGGACATCTCCCTTTAATAATTCAGAACTTTTTAAAATTGCGTACATTTCAGGTCCGATATAAAAACATGCTGTCAACATCTCACATTCAAGAAGAGGGTGTCCCACAGGGTTCCATATTGAGTCCAACCCTATTTGCAATTAGGATCAACAATATTTTGGAAGAACTTCCAAAAATGATTGAAGTATACATGTATGCTGACGATCTCACTATATCCTGCCAATCGCAAAGCATGAATACTATCGAAAGACAGCTACAAATTGCTTTAACGAAAATTCAATCCTGGACCTTACAAAATGGATATAATCTCGCTGAACAGAAAACCACTACCACTCATTTCTGCAAACTTCGGTCACTTCATCCTGATCCAGAGCTAAAGATAAATAACGTGCCAATTCCTCTTGCTCACAATATCCGTTTCCTCGGTCTGATACTAGACAGGAAACTGAACTTTCAAGCACATGTGGCCTATCTTCGTACCATCTGCTTGAAGAAATTAAACATCCTCCGGTGTGTGTCATCCATGTCATGGGGTGCTGATCGTCATACCCTCATCCATCTGTATAGAGCTCTCATCAGGTCTCGCTTGGACTATGCCTCTCCAGTATATGATTCAGCGAGGAAAAGTACTTTAGAACGGCTAAACACCATCCAGCACTGTGCTTTGAGAGTCGCTCTAGGTGCATTCAGAACTTCCCCGGTTCAGAGCCTGTACATCGAAGCTCATGAACCTCCCTTACATCTTCGCAGAAAATCATTACTTCTGATGTATTCCGCAAAAATCCGTAGTCTGCCCTCTCATCCTTGTTGGAGATGTCTCTACAATACTGAATGTGAGTCATTTTATATCAGTAAACCTAATGAAAACCGACCTGCTGCACTTAGATTTAAGGAACTGGCTCAATCATGGAACATAGATATCAGCAATATATTTCAGGACAAAACACCACCAGACCCACCCTGGGAAAATATCTGTGCAATATATGATGACTACTTTCAACAGTGGGGAAAGAACACGCTGTCTCCTTCCAATATCGCACAGTTACATGCAACTTACACTCTTTCTAATTCAAACGCATGTGAAATATATACAGATGGATCAAAAACCGAGACCCAAGTAGGTGCTGCTGCAATCTTCCCAACATTTAGCACTTCTGTCTCATTGCCAATTGAATGCAGTATCTTCACTGCTGAGCTCTATGCTATAAACTTAGCTCTGGATCACATTATTGAACAACTAATTCCGTCTGCTTTAATATTCACTGACTCACTCAGTGCTGTCTCTGCCATAAATACTAATACCAAATCCTCTCACCCTGTAGTAAAACAGATTCATTCTAAGTTACTTGCCTGTATGGAATTGAACCAAACTGTGACATTCTGCTGGATCCCAGGACATTCTGGAATATCCGGCAATGAAAGAGCAGATCATGCAGCCAAACAACCAGAAACCACTATTTCGCAGACTTTTCAAGTTCCATATACAGATTACAAACACATTATACGTAAAGCATGTTATAACAGCTGGTCATTAATCTGGAAAGGTTATCCAGGAAATAAACTCTACCAAATAAAACCGGAACCAAAGCTGTGGCCCTCCAGCTTCCAGAAAAGCAGACGAGAAGAAACAATCTTAGGAAGGCTCAGGATTGGGCATACTCATCTCACTCACCTGTATCTGTTAACTAATGAAAGCGCTCCACAATGTCCATCATGTCAAGTACAACTGACCATTCGTCATTTGTTAGTGGACTGTCCTCTCTTTCAAAACATCCGCTTAGACACTTTTAAATCGTTAACTAATATGCAGACATCAATAAATTTAACTCAGATTCTGGGAGATGATCCTAATAAAAAAGAACTGTTTACTTTCCTAAACCGGATAGGGATATATAATAAAATATAGTTATTTCATATTCACCATTAGGAAGACACAATATGGCCCAAGTAGCCTATGTGTCGTTAAACACAACAACAACAACAACTACAGGAAACCAATCTGACACCAAATACAATTGTTTCCCTTCAGAAATACATAATGCATCGGCAGGATCGTGTTACCCACAATCTGAACAACGTTGCACATGGAGGCGTAGCACTGATCATCAACTCCCAGATACCCTCAAAAGCAATCCCACTAAAGACAAATCTTGAAGCAGTTGCTGCACGAATCAATGTCAACTTTGATTTAACCATAGTCTCATTATACTTACCACCTAACCAAAACATAAGCTACGCTGAATTAGAAGAACTAGTGATCCAGCTTCCCAAACCCTACTGTATCCTAGGAGACCTGAACAGTCACCATCCGCTATGGGGAAACCATAACTTGGACAAGCGTGGAAAAACTATCGAAAAATTACTTGATCAACACAATCTGATAACTCTCAATAATGGAGCGCACACCTATACGCATCTTCCTACAGGATCTACCTCAGCTATTGATGTCTCTTTATGCTCAGCAACCATATACCCTCTGTTCGGATGGACTATCCACAGCAACCCACTGGGCAGTGATCATTACCCTGTGATATGCCGCATTGATACAACCGTTCCCCATACTTCTTATCGAATTCCAAAATGGATATTCTCCAAAGCTGAATGGGATACGTACAAGCAGCTGGCTACACTAGAAGAAAAACAAGTCCAACAAACACCCATAAACTTGGCAGTAGAACATATATCTAACAAAATACTGCAAGCAGCGGACAATGCAATTCCGAAACGACCCACTAAAATATCGGCCCGCTCTAAAGTGTGGTGGAATAATGAATGTAGTGCCGCAAAAAAAGAGAAGAACAGAGCATGGAACATCTTCAGAAGGTTTCCAACAACAGAAAACCTCATCTGCTTTAAGAAGGCAAGGGCAAAAGCAAAACGAGTTAGACAGACCAGCAAAAGGGAAGCATGGAGGCGTTTCGCTTCCACAATTACAAAAACGACAAAAACCCAAACAATTTGGGCCAAAATACAACGTATGTATGCAAAACATCCAAGTGTCAACTGTCCCATTCTGACTGTAAATGGCTCTGATATTACAAAGCCAGAGGAAATTGCAAACGCTCTAGGTAGATCTTTCATGGAAATATCAGCTGTGACATCATACTCGCCACAATTCCAGACACTCAAAGCACAAGCCGAAAAATACTCAATTAATTTTGAATCAACATCCACTGCTGCATATAATCTCCCTTTTACAATGTCAGAATTACATCATGCTCTAGCCTCCACTAAACTCAGTGCAGCAGGGCCAGACGGAATACATTACATAATGATAGCAAAACTTACTGAACCCGCACTCAAAACACTTTTATTGCTCTACAACAGAATATTCAAAGAAAACACTTTTCCTGACAAATGGCGGCATGCTTATGTTTTGGCATTTCCAAAACCTGGAAAAGATTCTTCAAATCCGCAGCATTATCGACCTATTGCACTCACCAGCTGCATATGCAAGGTAATGGAAAAAATGATCAACGCTCGGTTATCCTGGTTTCTAGCTCGAAATAACCTTATGAATCCAGTGCAATGTGGCTTTCGTGAAGGTAGATCCACTCTTGACCTTTTGATTAAGACAGAAATAAACATCCGTGACGCCTTCGTACGCAAAGAGCATCTTGCGATGGTCCTATTTGATATAGAAAAAGCGTTTGACACTGCCTGGAGATATGGTATAATGCAAAATCTATACGATCTGGGACTACGCGGACACCTACCACAGTTTATAAGAAACTTCCTACAACACCGCTCATTCCAAGTTCGATTTCACAATCACTTATCTTCAAAGTTCATACAGGAAGAAGGAGTGCCACAAGGATCAGTGCTAAGTGCTACCCTCTTTAATATAAAAATGAATTCGATAACACAGGACCTGCCACAAACAATATCCACTACCCTGTATGCCGATGACTTTAGTATCGCCTGTCATTCGCCTAATATGCGAATGGTAGAGCGACAGCTGCAATGTGCAATCAACAAAATAGCAAAATGGGCCCAAAACAATGGGTTTCGCCTCTCAACCCAAAAGACTGTCGGTATACACTTTTGCAGGAAGCGTAATCTACATCCACACCCAGAACTTCGACTAGAAAATCAAATCATACCAGTTGTCCCTAGTGTCCGCTTTCTTGGTGTGATACTTGACCAAAAACTCACCTTCCTGGAACATATAAAAACACTTAGGATTACCTGTCTAAAAAAGCTAAATATTTTAAGAGTTCTATCAGGCACAACATGGGGAGCTGACCGATACACACTATTACAATTGTACCATGCGCTAATACGTTCACGTCTAGACTATGGTTCTGTTGTTTATAGCTCTGCTAGACAAAGCGCTTTACGCTGGCTTGATCCTGTGCACCACAGTGCTCTTCGTCTTGCACTGGGGGCATACCGTACATCACCTGTCCACAGCCTATATGCTGAAGCACATGAAACCTCCCTTCAGCTACGCAGACAAATGCTTTTACTACACTATGCAGCAAAACTCAAAGGGCATCCAGACCATCCCACTTGGAACGGACTTTTCTCTCCTAAATGGGTAAACCTATACCAAGCGTATCCATCAATCAATCCACCAACCGGGATACGTCTTTCCGCATTGCAGGCCGATTGGCAAATTGACTTTAGTAAAATACAGCCCACTGCCTCTCATACAGTCCCACCTTGGACATGTTATATACCACCGTGTAACTTTTCATTGACAGCCTGGGGAAAACACACCCTATCTCAACAGAACATGGCCCCGGGTACCAAGCGTTTCCGTGGCCAAGCGATTCTCGTGCGTTTAAAGAGCGTTTTTTGGTAAGCGACTAGGTTCTATTTTGCTTTCTCCCTTACTTATTAAACCTTTTCGTTAAGTAGCTTCATTTTCTTAAAAGTACTAAGAGGTGAGCCCAGAAGAAGGAAAGAACCTTTTTCTTTAATTTAGTACTCCTACTAACTATATTAACCTATACGCTTGGCCACAAGCGGCACTGCTCCTGCCTCCCCGTGGCGGGGCCGGTAACCTGGGTGGTAAAGGTAAACCCCCAGGGCCAAAAGGAGCTAACATGGATAAAAATAATTATCCCCCTTTAGAGCCATTGAGCTCAAGACAAGAGACTCCCGATATTGACCATGACTCTGTTCACCCAAAAAGGCTTCGAACAGAAGCAAAGGCCCCGGGTGCCAAGCGTTTCCGTGGCCAAGTGATTATTGTGCGTCTATCAAGCGTTTTTCTTCCCAGCGACTAAGTTTTTCTTTGTTTTCTCTTGCAATTATTAAATTTTCTGTTAAGTAGCTCTAGTCTCTTATAAGAAATAAGAAGAGAGCCCAGAAGAAGGAAATCACCTTTTTCTTTAATTTAGATTTACTAACTGTACTAACTCTACGCTTGGCCACAAAGCGGCACTGCTCCTGCCTCCCCGTGGCGGGGCCGGTAACCTGGGCGGTAAAGACAAACCCCCAGGGCGAAAAGGAGCCATTATGGATAAAAATAATTATCCACCGTTAGAGCCTTCGAGCTCAAGAACAGACAATCATGACCCCAATCACGACTTAGAAAATGATCGTCCAAAGAGACAGAAGACTAATCAGATGGAGCAACCCTGCCCATCCTTTTTAATTTTCCACTCCCTTACTAGTCAGCCAATGAGCAAACTGTCTCCCTTCGTAATACAAAAACATCTCGAAGGTATTGCAGGATCTCCTAAGACTGTCAAGAGATTACAATCAGGAGACCTGCTAGTGGAAACTACGAACCACAGGCATTCGGAGAAACTCTTACAGTTAACAAACTTTGCGGGAATTCCGGTAAAAATATCTCCTCATGCAACCCTAAATTCATCAAAGGGTGTCATATCCAGTTGGGACCTGTTAAATGTCACAGAGGAAGAAATTACCCAAGAGCTGCAGGGACAAAATGTAATTCAAGCCAAACGTATAATGACTAAAAAAGATAATCAACTTATCCCAACCAGAAACATTATTCTCACTTTTAATACGCCCAACTTACCGTGCTCTGTAAAAGCAGGTTATTTACTTTGCCGTATCCGCCCGTACATTCCCAATCCTTTAAGATGTTTTAAATGTCAAAAGTATGGCCACTCACAAACTGTATGCAGAGGAGTTCCTGTCTGCCCCAACTGTGGTTCCTCGGATCACATACAAAGTGACTGTACGACTACTAAAATGATATGTCCAAATTGCAAAGGTGATCATCCTGCCTATTCCAGAAGTTGTGAAAAATGGAAAACGGAGAAACAAATTGTAAAATACAAGGTCGAGAACAAAGTGAGTTACCCAGAAGCGAGAAGACTAGTGGCACCTACTATGAATAAAAATATTTCCTATGCTAATGCAGTTAAAAAATACCAAACAGTCTCTACTCAAACTATTGTTACAGTTCCTACTAATATTTCAATTTCAGATTGGGCTAGAACTGTCCTCTCTGAGGAAAAACCAAATGTACGTAAACAACAACCCAAACTCGCAGACCAAGCAAATAATACTCCTCTTACAATACCAGCGGAAACTCCTCCTCCAATGGGTTCTACCACACCATGTAATACAAATTCAAATATAATCAAAAATATTCGAGACACAACAATGGAAACAGATGGAACATCTATAGAGGAAGATCCTCTTTTAGAAATCCATGCCGAAGAGGAAGACATGGACACTGGTCGGCCAGTCTTCCAAAAAAAAGACAAACACAAATTGGAACGCCATAAACCAGTCACTTTCAAAAAGCAGTCAGAATCAGCTCCATCAACTAAACACAAATAATGCCTTGTATTTTACAATGGAACTGCAGAGGCTTTCGTTGCAATACAGTCGATATCCAAGATCTAATAAATAGATTTTCTCCAGTTGCCCTTTGTCTTCAGGAAACTTACTTAACTTTGCAAATTTCTCCTTCGATAAAGAACTATTGCCTTTATCGAAGGGATCGTAACACAGCAAATGCTGCCCATGGTGGTGTAGCAATCCTGATAAATTCAAAGACCCCATCTAAACATATTCCACTTCAAACTGAAATAGAAGCCGTTGCTGTGCGTATAACGCTCCATATTGAAATAACATTAGTATCAATCTACTTACAGCCAAACCGTACCTATTGTTTAAAAGATCTTGAAGATCTCCTTATACAGATACCTCCACCTCTCTGTATGTTAGGGGACTTCAACGGGCACCACCCCTTATGGGGCGATCCTAAATTAGATAGACGAGGTCAACTCGTTGAGAGCCTAATAGAGGCAGTAAACCTCACTATACTCAATACTGGCACACACACTCACGTTCAGCTCCCAAATGGACATACCTCAGCCATAGATCTCTCCATTTGTTCTCCATTACTGGTCCCGACCATAGAGTGGTATGTTTTAAATGATCCAATGGGTAGCGATCACTTCCCAATCGTATGTAACCTATTAATAGCACAGGCCCCTCCAGCTCAACCCTTCAGAAAATGGAAATTTGTCCGAGCAAACTGGGCAAAATTCCGGTCATCAATATCTCTTGATGAGCAAAAAATCCGTCTCAAGCCTATCGATGATGTGACAGAATACATCACGTCACATCTCCTAAATGTAGCTAAAGACACAATACCACTGTCAAATCCCTCGGTTCGTAAGCATTATAATTATTGGTGGAATGAGCAATGCACAAAAGCCAAAAAAGCAAAAAATAAAGCCTGGAATTTGTTTCGGAAATATCCAACAACACCCAATCTAATTAATTATAAGAAGTTAAAGGCAAAAGCACGCTTCATACAAAGGCAAGCCAAGAAAGAATCCTGGATCCGTTTTGCATCAAGCATTAACAAAAACACTGACACAAAAATAATATGGAAAAAAATTAGACAACTTTCTGGTAAGTTTCCTACCGTACCTTCACCAATTCTGTCCTATAATGGGCAAGATCTATCTAGTCCTTTAGATATCGCAAATGCTTTGGGCAACACATTTGCTGAAATCTCAGCGGAAGCAGCTTACACTCCACTTTTCCAGAGAATTAAAAACACTGCAGAACAGCACTCTATTAACTTCCAAACTGCTCTTCTTCTGCCGTATAACAAACCTCTACAATATTCCGAACTCTTACATGCTATCGGAACAGCTCACAATGGTGCTGCCGGACCAGACGGAATCTATTACGCCATGCTACAACATCTTGATGACAGAGCATTGCATCTCCTTCTGCTCTTTTACAATCGTATTTTTCTAGAAAATGTCTATCCAACTTCTTGGCATCATTCTACTGTTTTGGCATTCTTAAAACCTGGAAAAGATCCAACCAATCCCCATAGCTATAGACCAATATCCCTCTCAAGCTGCCTCAGCAAAATTCTAGAAAAAATTGTCCACTGTAGACTCGTCTGGATCATTGAGTCAGAACAGTTAATGAGCAATAGTCAGTATGGCTTTCGTCAAAACAGGTCATGCTTGGACCTTATGGTGAAAGCTGAATTTGCCATTCGTAATGCCTTTATTAAGCATGAACATCTAGTAATGGTTTCCATAGATATAGAGAAGGCTTTTGATACCACCTGGCGGCATGGCATACTAAGAGATCTTTACTCTCTTGGTCTGCGGGGCAACCTTCCTATATTTATAAAGCATTTTCTACACACTAGATCGTTTCAAGTACGATACCAACATGCCCTCTCTGCAACTTTCATTCAGGAAGAAGGTGTTCCACAGGGATCAGTACTGAGTGCCACTCTTTTTGCTCTAAGAAGAGATTCTATCACTAAACAACTTCCAAATACTGTAGAAACTTACCTTTATGCAGATGACCTTTCCATCTCCTGTCATTCCCAAAATATGAGAACTATTGAACGACAGCTTCAGATATCATTAAATAAAATACAGCAATGGGCCAGTCTTAACGGCTATAGGCTTTCGCAGCAGAAAACAGTTGCTATCCATTTTTGTAGACAACGCAAACTTCATCTGGATCCTGAACTTTACATCTCTAATATCTCCATCCCAGTCACTAGTAATATTAGATTTCTAGGTTTAATCATGGACAACAAGCTAAATTTCTTAGAGCACATTAAAAAAGTACGTACTGCCTGCTTAAAAAAGATAAACCTACTAAGAGCTTTATCTGCACAAACGTGGGGTGCAGATCGTACCTCCCTTCTTCGATTATACAGGGCATTAATCAGATCTCGCCTTGATTATGGAGCTCCCATTTATGACTCTGCCAGAAAGAGCGCATTACGCTGGCTTGATCCAGTACAACACAGTGCACTGAGGATTGCACTTGGCGCATTCAGAACATCGCCAGCACATAGCCTTTACATTGATGCTCACGAGCCGCCACTATCTTTACGTAGGAAATTGCTTTTGCTGAAGTATTCTGTCAAGATACAAAGTTGTGCCTCACATCCCATTCAGCCATATCTTTTCAATCCGCCATTTGAAAATCTGTACAGAAATAAACCTAGCATAGTAAAACCAGCTGGTCATCGCCTCCTTGAACTATTGCAGGTTTGGAATGTATCCATCCATTCCGTAAAACAAGTCGCCACTTGTACTCAACCACCATGGGTTCCACCTCCTATACCGACCTGTGACACTTACCTCTGTCAGTGGGGAAAGAATATCTTGCAATCATCAAATATCAGACAAGTTCATGCTGTTCACACTCAAAAATATATTGATTTTTTACCAATATACACAGATGGCTCTAAATCCAATTCAAAAGTTGGAGCAGCTGCAGTGTTTCCGAATACAATTGTATCAGCAGCCCTTCCTCCTGAATTCAGTATCTTTTCAGCTGAATTATTCGCAATTAAACTAGCTTTAAAAAATCTCTCTCCTGACCGCTTTTTAAAATCAGTAATTTACACTGATTCCCTCAGCTCAATCAAGGCTTTGTGTAATTCCTCAGACAAGTTTCACCCTGTTATAAATGAAATTAGAAAATTATTGCTAAAGATTATAGAACGCCACCAACTGGTCACCTTCTGCTGGATACCAGCACATTCTGATATTTTAGGCAATGAACTGGCTGATAAAGCTGCAAAAAACCCAACCAGCTTAGATTTAACCAATATCCCTGTTCCAGCCTCAGACTACGCACTAATGATTCATGCTGCATGCCTATCAGAATGGACAGCACTATGGCATTCCCAAACGAATAATAAACTCTTACAGATTAAACAAGTTCCGAAAATCTGGCTCTCCAGTGTCCGGACATCAAGGCGGGAAGAAGTAATTCTTTCAAGAGCTAGAATAGGTCATACTTACCTGACCCATCTTCATTTACTCACAGGAGATGATCCACCACAGTGTCCACATTGTTCTCTAAATTTGACAGTGAAACACATTCTCATTGAATGTCCATACTATAAACAAAACAGAAATACCACCCTGCTATCTTTGGTTAACCCTCGAAAACCAATAACTCTAGAGAATATCATTGGTGACAATGCAAATATTCCGGAATTTTTTAACTTTCTGAAACAAATTGGAGTTTTCAGTCATTTCTGATTTCTGCCTTTTCTGATGTGACAAGAATTTCTCATATATTAATACAATAAAGGAATAGGCGCATTATAGCCAAAGCAGCTTATGCGCCATAAAACCCCCACAACAACAACAACAGAAGCAAAATGTCCAAATGAGATACCGAATTTCTTGGTGGTACATTCGTTATCTGCCCAACCTGTAGGCAAGTTATCACCATTCTTGATACAGAAGTGTTTAGAGTCTATTGCAGGGTCACCAAAAATGGTGAAGCGACTACAATCCGGAGACCTCCTGATCGAAACAGCCACCTCAAAACATTCTGAGCGGCTGTTAAATACAACGTCTTTTGGGGGGCTAACAGTATCCGTTACTCCCCACAGAACCTTAAATTCATCAAGAGGTGTGATCAGTGAGTGGGACCTAACTTCAGTCTCCGAAGAAGAACTACTCCAAGAACTTAGCAGTCAAAAGGTAACAAGTGTAAAAAGAATCATGACTAAAAAAGATGGGAATCTAACTCCAACTAGAACCATCATTTTAACATTCAGTACTCCAGACTTACCATCCTCAATCAAAGCTGGCTATTTGAATTGCCGTATTAGACCATATATTCCGAATCCCGTTCGTTGCTTCAAATTCCAGAAATATGGTCATTCACAGCAGGCATGTAGAGGTGATCCCATATGCGGATCTAAAGACCATACTCAAGCTGATTGCTCAGTGGCAACCCCTGCGTGTCCAAACTGCAACGGAAGTCACCCTGCCTTTTCCAAATCTTGCGAATTATGGATTACAGGGAAAAAAATTCAAAAATATAAAGTAGAAAATAAAGTTACGTTTCCTGAAGCACGTAGGCAAGTAATGTTGAACATGCCTAGCAGTCGATCCTACGCTGTTCGCACTAGAAACTATGTATCTACTGGAGCACAAACAGATGTATCAATCCCGCCTAATACCTCAATGGCTAATTGGCTTAAATCTACCCTTTCAAATTCAAAAAAAGAAAATCCTCAAAATAAAACTAGCGAAGCTACAAATACCCCAATCAGTATCCCTGGTGATACTCCATCGGTCCCATATGACACAGAGCAAAGGAAATCTGACACAGGTTCAAAACAAATGGAAACTCCTACCAACAGTATGGAAGTAGATGAGCGTTTAGATAATGGGGAACCCATTTTGGAACTCCATGCAAATGACACCATGGATTCAGTACGCCCCTATTTTCCGAAAAAAGATAAAATAAAACAAGACAGACCGAAATGCTCCACTTCTAAAAAACAGTCACTTCTAAAAAACAGTCGGAGTCTCCTGCTCGCGGAGGAGTAGCTGTGCTTATAAAATCAAACATACCGTCCAGGCAAATTCAATTACAAACTAGTCTAGAAGCTGTGGCAGCACGTATTTCAATCGGTATATCAATTACCCTAACTTCTATATATATATCCCCTTCTCACCCATTGTCAAATACAGAACTTGATAATTTGGTTATGCAACTACCATCTCCAATCTGCCTTTTTGGTGATTTCAATGGCCACCATCCATTATGGGGGTCACCTGCGATTGACACAAGAGGCAAATTAATAGAAACATTCATGAATAATAACAACCTAACTATACTAAATTCTGGATCTCCCACTTATATTCACCTATCTACAGGATCTACTTCTGCAATAGACTTGTCAATCTGCTCACCAGCAATTTTCCCAAGTATGACATGGTCAGTGCTAAACTATCCTCTAAACAGTGATCACTTCCCAATCCTTTGCTCATTACAAACACGAGTAACTGCAAATCTAGAACACCGATCCACCTGGAAGTTCAAGAAGGCAAACTGGGAGAGCTACTGTACCCAGGTCCAGTTAGACAGGAGTTATGTTCAGCAACATCCAATTGAAGACGTAACTAACTACATTACCAATCAGATACTAAATGCAGCAAAAAATTCAATTCCGAAGTCACGACCCCACAAGTGCTCCCACCATAACAACTGGTGGAACACAGATTGTTCTAATGCCAAGCGTGAGAAAAACCGTGCTTGGAACAAATTCCGTAAGTTTCCTACAACCAGTAATCTAATAGAATACAAAAGACTTAAAGCCAAAGCAAGGCAGATTAGGAGAAAAGCCAAGCGTGACTCCTGGATCTCATTTGCCTCAACTATCACCAAAGACACTGACCCACGATTCATTTGGAGAAGAATTAAAGCGCTAAATGGAAAATTCACTCGACCACCCTCTCCAATACTCTGTTGGAATGGAAAAGATCTCTCGGCACCTAAGGAAATCGCCAATGCGCTAGCAGAATCATTTTCTTCAATATCTGCTTCTGCTTCCTACTCCATCTCCTTTCAGCGCATCAAGGCAGATGCAGAACGCCGCAAAATTAACTTTTCCACACGGCTCTCACTTCCATACAATCAACCATTTAATATAACAGAACTCAAAGAATCCTTAAATAAATCTTCAAATAGTGCTGTCGGCCCAGACGACGTACATTACATCATGCTAAAACATTTACTTGAAGAGGACTTACGTACCCTATTGATCTTCTATAATCGAATC
Organism: Mastigoproctus giganteus; assembly: GCF_048544385.1. Lineage (NCBI taxonomy): Eukaryota > Metazoa > Arthropoda > Arachnida > Uropygi > Thelyphonidae > Mastigoproctus > Mastigoproctus giganteus. The sequence continues at coordinate 125,127,917 of NC_143586.1, forward strand.
TTCTCAGAAAATGATTACCCACTTTCGTGGCGTCACTCTCACATACTTGCCATACCAAAACCAGGCAAAGACCCTTCTTTGGTTAACAATTATAGGCCAATATCTCTCACAAGCTGCATGGGGAAAATTTTTGAGAGAATGATACATACGAGGCTTACCTGGATCTTAGAAGCAGAGAACCTTTTAACAGATCATCAGAGCGGCTTTCGTAAGAACAGATCCACTCTTGATGTACTTATCAAAGCTGAATCGAATATTCGGAATGCCTTTGTCATGAAGCAACATCTAGTCATGGTCAATTTAGATATTGAAAAGGCATTTGATACTACCTGGCGACATGGTATTATTATGGACCTTTATCACCTAGGACTAAGGGGTCATCTCCCTCAGATAATTCAGAATTTCCTGCGCCACCGCTCTTTTCAGGTCCGTTATCAGAACGTACTGTCTACACCCCATATTCAGGAAGAAGGAGTACCACAGGGATCTATACTCAGCGCAACATTATTTGCAATTCGAGTCAACAGCATAACTAAAGACATCCCCAAAACTGTGGAGGCTTATTTGTACGCGGATGACCTAGCAATCTCCTGCCAATCTCAAAGCATGAACACCATTGAGCGTCAACTCCAACTTGCCATTAACAGAATTGAATCCTGGATGTCACGCAACGGATATCGACTAGCTGAACAAAAGTCTACCACCACTCACTTTTGTAAGAAACGTGCTGTCCACCACCATCCTGAATTACGGCTAAACAATTGTCCAATACCAGTTGTAAACAGCATCAGATTTCTCGGTCTGATATTAGATAGTAAGCTTAACTTCCAAGCACATATCACATATCTACGAACTACTTGTCTAAAACAGTTAAACATGCTTCGATCAGTCTCATCCATGTCATGGGGAGCTGATCGGTACTCCTTACTTCACCTCTACAAATCTCTGATCCGTTCACGCTTAGATTATGGTTCTCCCGTATATGACTCAGCTAGGAAAAGCACATTAGATCGGCTAAATGTCATCCAGCACAGTGCCCTGAGGACTGCTCTGGGCGCATTCAGGACTTCTCCCATGCAAAGTCTTTATGTTGAAGCCCACGAGCCGCCATTACATCTTCGTAGGAAAACATTATTGCTTTTCTATGCTTCTAAGATCCAGAGTCTTCCATCGCACCCCAGTTGGGAGTATCTTTATCACACTCGGTGGGATTCTTTTTATGAGAATAAACCACATGAAAATCGTCCTGCTTCACTCAGGATCAGAGATCTTATTCACAGTTGGAATATTGATTTAGCTGATATTTTTCAGAACACAACTGCACCTGTTCCACCCTGGACGTATGTTTGTGCCTCACATGATACATATTTTCTCCAGTGGGGGAAGAATGTCATACCTCCCAAAAACATGAGACAGTTGCACTCAGCCCATGCTACCCATAACTCCGATGCATGTAAAATATATACCGATGGGTCGAAAACTGATAGTAAGGTAGGTGCTGCAGCTGTTTTTCCTACATGTACAATTTCAGCCACACTACCTTTATCATGCAGTGTCTTCACTACTGAACTTTATGCCATCAAGTTAGCACTTAGTAAGATTATTGAACTTTGCATCTCACCCGCAATAATCTACACGGATTCCCTCAGTGCTATCAATGCCATAAGGAAGAATTTCTCCTCTCCTCATCCTACATTGAAAGAAATTCATTCCCAACTATTTTCCTGTAGTGTGTCCAATCAGTCAATCACATTTTGCTGGATCCCTGGCCATTCTGGCATTCCGGGAAATGAAAGTGCAGACTTTGCCGCTAAACATCCTCAACCCACTCTCTCACAACATCCTCAGGTTCCATACACTGATTTTAAACCTGTTATTCATAAAGCATGTTACAACAACTGGTCACAGATATGGAAAAGGAATACTAACAGCAAACTTTACCAAATAAAACAAGAACCAAAGCTGTGGCTCTCCTGCTTCAGACCAAACAGACGTGAGGAAGTGGTGTTGGCAAGGCTAAGAATTGGACATACGCATCATACCCATCTATACTTGCTACTGGGAGAAATCCCACCTCAGTGTTCATCCTGTAACAGTCGGCTTACGGTCCGCCATTTTCTGCTTGATTGTCCCTTGCATTCAACCATCCGGTCAAACACGTTTCAATCAGTTTCCAGGCTTAATGTATCACCTGATTTATCCCATATTCTAGGAAACAATGCAAATATTGAAGAACTTTTAATATACTTAAAACGTATTGGCCTATACAAAAGTATATAATTTAACAATCATAAAGATAGGGTCATGCAATTAAACGATGAATAGACACAATTTGGCCTCAGTTGCCCTTGTGTCTTTAAACCCAATCACAACAACAACATCAACAGAACATACTGCAAATGTTTGCCGCATTGAGAACCCAGCACGGCCAGTACACACCAATCTACACAGATGGGTCTAAAACAGACAACCATGTTGGTGCAGCAGCAGTATTTCCTAACATCACTTTGTCCAAAAAACTTCCCATTGAATGTAGCAGCTATACTGCAGAACTCTGTGCACTCCACATGGCCTTAAACTACACACTCTCAAGAACTAAACTGCACAGCGTTATTTATACCGATTCCATTAGTGCTATCCAAGCCATACAACGCAATACAAAATATGATAACCCCTTACTTAAACAGATCTGGAACACTCTGACTAAATTAAACCAGAATAAACAACAAGTTCTGCTATGTTGGATTCCTGGTCACGCTGGAATCCCTGGAAATGAACAGGCCGACCTCCTAGCTGCCAAAACTGCTACCAATCCTATAGACCAATCCTTCACTACACCTCCATCTGACTATAAGTACATTATAAATAAACGATGCCTTGAAAAATGGCAACATATCTGGCAGAATCAAGTCAACAATAAGCTACTTGGCATAAAGAAAGATCTTAAACCATGGAGATCTAGTATACGTGAAAACCGACATGAAGAAGTTGTACTAGCCCGATTAAGGATAGGCCACACGCACCTAACACATCTTTATTTGCTTGCAGCCACTGATCCACCAACGTGTACAAACTGTAACACCCAGCTCACTGTCCATCATCTACTTATTGATTGTCCCAAGTACAGTACTGAGCGACAAGCTATGTTTACCTCATTTCCCACGACGAACACCTCTCTCAGCATTTCTGACCTACTAGCAGACACACCACATGTGACCAAAATATTTGACTTCCTCAAACAGATAAAACTATACAACATGATATAATTCTGAATATCATCTATACAGATAGAACTATGTATCTTAATATCACCATAGCTAGGCGCATTATGGCCTTTGCTGTCCTTGCGCCGTAAAGCCCTAAAACAAACAAAACCTACCGTAAACAGTGCCCTCTTTGTAGATGACTTTAGCATCTTTTTGCAGTCATGCAATATGAGGGTCATCGGAAGACAATTGCAGCATGCCATAGACCACGTCAACTCTTGGGCAGTGACTAATGGTTTTAGGTTCTCGCCACAGAAGACCGTCTGCGTACACGTTTGTCGCAAACGGAACCTTCACCCTGAACCAGAACTTAAACTCGGACAAGTCATCATTCCAGTAGCACCTGAGACAAAATTCTTGGGGCTCATTTTCGACAAGAAGTTGACATTTTTACCTTACATTCGTCAACTGCGGACAAAGTGCACAAGAGGGTTGAATCTCCTACGCTCTATTTCCTCCAATAAATGGGGGGCAGACCGCTCCACTTTGCTCAGTCTCTATCGTGCACTTGTCCGATCTAAACTAGACTATGTGTCCCAAGTGTACACATCGGCTAGAAACAGCGTACTTAGGTGGCTGGACCCAGTCCACCACCAAGCCATCCGTATTGCTACTGGAGCATTTAGAACATCCCCAGTCCAGAGTTTATATGTTGAAGCATCTGAACCACCACTGTCATTGCGACAAAAGCAATTGTCTTTAAAATATACTGTTAAATTAAAATCCCTGCCAGACAACCCTACGTGGACGTCCGTTTTCAAGCCACAATGGGAAAACTTATATAACACTCGTCAGACTGCCAATCGGCCTTTTGGTATCCGTGTCCAAGATCTGCTCAGAGAGCTCGACATCACGGTAGACAATGTTGCCCAGTCACCAAGGCAATCACTTCCACCCTGGCATGCTCGCATTCCATCATGCGACTTCTCCCTTAAAAATTGGGGTAAGTCCATAACTCCATCTTCTGCGGCCCCAAGTGCCAAGCGATAGGGACCAGGCGATTTTCTTAAGCGAATTATAAAGTGATCCTTCCAAGTGATTTCGTTCTCTTTCATTTCTAGCCGCTCTTATTCTCAGTTCATTGTAAGTGGTTCTTCACTTAGCAGATTTTAAGTAGAACCCAGGAAGGAAAATCACCTTTCTTTTTTAGGATAATTATCCATTTTCTCACTAACAAACTAATCCGCCAGCCGCTTGGTCACTAGGTGGCACTGCTCCTGCCTCCCCGTGGTGGGGCCGGAAACCTGAAAGGAAAAATAATCCTTTCAGGGCTAAAAGGAGCAACAATGGACTTGAAAAACCAGGCTTCTCCTGGAATTATGGATCAAACTGATCACAATCGGCAGCAAGATGATCTTAATCCAGCTACTGCCAAAAGACAAAAGAAAGATGTGACCCAAACCATCTCGCCACTCTTTCTAATTGTTCATTCCCTATCAGACCAACCAGTTAGTAAACTTTCTCCCTTTGTTATACAAAGGTGTTTAGAACATATAGCTGGTCCACCGAAAATGGTTCGCCGCTTGAAATCAGGCGACCTTCTGATAGAAACGACAAATCATCGACATTCTGAGCTTCTTCTTGAAACCAAAACTTTTGGAGGGTTCCCATCAAAGTCACTCCACATGCCACTTTAAATTCATCTAAAGGGGTTATCGTGGAATGGGACCTCCTAAATAGCTCTGAAGAAGAAATCGTACAAGAGCTACAAAACCAGAATGTCACACATGCCAAAAGAATCCTTATTAAAAAGGATGGAAACCTCGTTCCAAACCGCACCATCATACTTACTTTCAGCACTCCAACTCTACCATCATCAGTGAAAGCCGGGTACCTGAATTGCCAGGTAAAGCCATATATCCCCAATCCAATAAGATGCTTCAAGTGTCAAAAATATGGCCATTCCCAAACAGTATGCAGAGGACAAGCTATTTGTGCCACTTGCGGCTCAAAAGAACACACCTGTAAAGAATGCAATACACAGTCTCCTTGCTGCCCAAACTGCAAAGGAGACCACCCTGCCTATTCCAGAGACTGTAATATATGGAAAAGAGAAAAGCAAGTTCAAAAATATAAAACTGAACATAAGATAACTTATCAAGAAGCCAAAAAACAGATACCACTATCTCCAGCAGTGAGATCATATGCAGCAACAGCAGCAACTACAGTGCAGAAAACAAAGGTAACTGCAATACAGACTGACATCACAGTCCCGCCCAACATCTCAATAGCGGATTGGGCACGTAATCTTCTTTTACAAACAAAACCAAAAGTTGATCAGGCAATTAATACACCCATTGTAATCTCGCCAGATGCTGAAGATCCAACAACCAGCACAAATCCCACCAAACCTGTTAAAAAAGCACAAAAAAATACTGACACTATGGAAATTGATGAAAAGGAGCAAGAAGATGAACCAGTTCTGGAACTTTATGCAAATGATGATATGGACAGTGGTGGCCGACCAAGCTTCCCCAGAAAAGAAAAAATCAAAACAGATCGATTAAAACAAGCAGCTCATCGTAAGTCATCTGAATCAAGTACTAAGCCCAAATAATGCGTACACTTTTACAATGGAATTGTCGTGGCATTCGAAGTAATCTAGGCGATATCAAAGATCTCATTTCCATATATGCCCCTGCAAGTATCTGTTTGCAAGAAACAAACCTAACTCCGCACATAAGTATTTCAATCAAGAACTACAATGTATATAGGCAAGATCGTAAAACCAATACAGGTCATGGAGGAGTCGCTATTCTTGTGGACTCTAATATTCCATCCAAGCATATTCAGCTACAAACATCCCTTGAAGCAGTCGCGGTACGCATCGTGCCAGGAATTACATTGACCATAGTTTCACTCTACCTTTCACCTAATCATACGTATTCACTACAAGACTTTGAGGATTTAGTTAAACAATTACCACCTCCATTCTGTTTGATGGGAGACCTAAATGTGCATCATATCCTTTGGGGATCACCTCATACAGACAAAAGAGGACAGATGATCGAAAAACTTATAGATAGCAGGAACTTAACACTCTTAAACACAGGTATCCACACCCATGTCCATTTACCAACAGGAACTACCTCCGCAATTGATCTCACCATCTGTTCCCCAGCTCTCTTTCCTTTTCTTGACTGGTCTGTTTCTGATGATCCCTACAACAGTGATCATTATCCAATTGTGTGCCACCTACTAGAAAATGATGTACCGCAATCTGTAAGAGGTACAAAATGGAAATTTTACAAAGCAAACTGGGAAAAATACCAATGTGCTGCTTCTTTAGATAAGAAAACTATAAGACAGTCTGATATCAATAGTGCAGTTACTTATGTCACAAATCAAATAATTTCTGCAGCAAATATTGCAATACCAAAGACAGCTACCCATTTCCATAAACACTACAAGGTGTGGTGGAATGAAGAATGCTTGGAAGCAAAAAAAGAAAAAAATAAGGCCTGGAATCAATTCAGAAAGTTCCCCACCACCTTTAACCTCATAAAATATAAGAAAGCCCGAGCAAAAGCACGATATATACGCAGGAAATCTCAGAAAGAGTCCTGGATAAATCTCAGAAAGAGTCCTGGATATCTTTTGCAAGCAAAATTAACAGAAATATGGACAGCAGAATAATCTGGAATAAAATTAGACAGATATCAGGCAAATATTCAACCATCCCTAAACCAATCATAAGCTGGAAAGGTCATGACATTACTGAACCAGAAAAAATTGCAAATCTACTAGGAAAAACATTTGATTGAGGAATTGTCAGCAACAACATCATACAGACCAATATTTCAAACATATAAAGCTCAAATCGAAAAATACAAAATTAATTTCCATGCAGCTCATGAGATTACATATAACCAACCCTTTACAATAAATGAATTGCACAAAGCTCTGTCCAAATCTAAGCAAAGTGCAGCAGGCCCGGATGGAATCCACTATCAAATGATAAAACACCTCACCGAAAATTCCTTATCCATGATCCTACTGCTTTATAATAGGACATATCTTGAAGATACATATCCAGACTCTTGGCGACATTCCATTGTACTGGCCTTTCCAAAACCTGGGAAGGACCATTCAAACCCATATAATTATCGCCCCATTGCCCTCACTAGCTGTCTAAGCAAAACGCTAGAAAAAATGGTGAATAATCGGCTAACATGGTTTCTTGACTACCATAACCTCCTCCTTAGTCCTAGCCAATACGGCTTTCGGAAAAATAGATCAACAATAGACATAATGACAAAAGCCGAATCAAACATACGCAATGCTTTTCTCCGAAATGAACACCTTGTAATGGTATGCCTTGATATTGAAAAGGCGTTTGATACCACCTGGAGATATGGCATCCTTCATGAACTGCACAAATTAGGACTTCGAGGTCATCTACCGAAGTTCCTTCAGAATTTCATGTCTAAAAGAACGTTTCAAGTCCGCTACCATCATATTCTGTCTCTAATATACAATCAAGAACAGGGGGTCCCCCAAGGCTCAGTCCTTAGTGCAACCCTTTTCGCTATAAAAATAAACCCTATAACAGAAGTTATTCCAGTAACAGTAGAAACCTACCTATATGCCGACGACCTCACAATATCATGTCATTCGCAGAATATGCGGACAGTCGAGAGGCAGCTCCAATGTGCTATTAACAAAATAGAGTCCTGGTCCACCTATAATGGATACCGAATCTCAGTACAAAAGACAGTGGCAATACACTTCTGCAGAAAACGAAAGATGCATCCTGACCCAGAACTAAGAATAAGTAACCAACAAATCCCAATCAAATGTAGTATCCGACTTCTAGGACTAATAATGGATTCCAAATTAAATTTCCTAGAACATATAAAATATGTACGCACCGTGTGCTTAAAGAAATTAAACATACTACGAGCAATATCAGCCATAACATGGGGAGCTGATCGTCACTCACTTTTGCACGTTTATCGTGCAATGATAAGATCCAGATTAGATTATGGTTCTCCCATTTACTCCTCAGCTAGGAAAAGTGTGTTGAATTGGTTAGATCCAATTCATCACAGTGCATTACGTATTGTTTCCGGAGCCTTTCGTACCTCACCTGTGTATAGTCTTTATACAGAGATCCATGAACTCCCACTCAGTCTTCGTAGACAAATCCTTCTTATGAACTATGCCGCAAAAGTTCAGAGCCTTCCTGGACATCCAACATGGCAATATATGTTTAACCCGAAATGGGAAACTTTATATACGAACAAACCTAATATATGCAAACCTGCAGGCATCCGACTAAAAGAAATACTCTCACAATTGAACTTAAGTATGGATAAAATCTACCAAGATACCCCCACAGCCCTTCCACCGTGGGAAATCAGTTCAGTTGACTGTGACATGGTCCTCATAAAATGGAAACAGAACAATATCCCAAGTGAACATATAAAACAGCTACATTCCTCATATGTAATGCAATTCTCTGACTGTTCTCATCTGTACACTGACGGATCCAAGACGGATACACACGTTGGTGCTGCAGTTGTATTGCCAAATAGCATAATTTCACAGTCTCTTCCAATAGAGTGCAGTATCTTTAGTGCTGAATTGTTTGCATTAAGTCTCGCCCTAGAGCACATTGCCAAAACTTCCCTCGTAAAAAGTATCATTTTCACAGACTCATTAAGTGCAATATATGCTTTACAGACAGAAGATCATCCATCTCATCCGTATGTAAGAAAAATTCTTTCCTCCTTATCACACCTTAGGAAAAAAAAACAAAGAGTCAGATTCACTTGGATTCCTGGACATTCTGGAATACTCGGCAATGAACGTGCGGATGATGCTGCAAAACATCCGTCTAACGAAAACTTTCACTTGCATAAAATACCGCTTAATGACTTCAAAAACATCAATCGAAAAGTCTCAGAAAACATATGGACGCAGACCTGAAAATCTCAAACAAACAATAAATTATATCAAATCAAGCAACAGCAGAAATCCTGGAAATCAAGTTTTCGGTCAAACAGACATGAAGAGGTTATCCGCGCCCGGCTTCGCATCGGACACACACATTTAACACACTCTTACCTCCTAATGAAAGACGATCCTCCACAATGCCCTCAGTGTCTGACCACACTAACAGTGAAGCACATCATCATAGAATGTCCACGATACCAAATTGCCCGCCAATCAGCTTTCAAATCGCATTCCAATAAGCCATTAAGTCTTGAACTCATTATGGGAGAAAAATCAAACGTCAGGGAACTCTTTTCATATCTCAGTTTAATAAACTTAACCAATCATATCTAATATGTCAAATCAGAAACAGTAAAACAGAAAATAACAAAACCTGAACAGGCGCAATATAGCCGAAGTTGCTCTTGCGCCATTAAACTCTAAACAACAACAACAACAACAACCATCTTCTGTCTACCACCAACTCTACGCTGCCCACCGGACCGAATATTCCGACTTCTTGCCTGTCTTCACTGATGGCTCGAAGTCGGAGTTGTCTGTTGGATGTGCTGCTATCTTTCCAGATCGTTCTATATCTGGAAAGATTCCCCAAGAATGCAGCATATATACAGCTGAGTTGAATGCTATAGTGTTAGCCTTGGACCACATTAAAACCCATAGGTATCAAAAGTGTATGGTGTACACTGACTCTGTAAGTACACTGCAGGCTTTATCGGGTATGAGGTATAATCCTCATCCATTTGTGACCCGGATTCAGCAGACGCTACACTCTCTGTTTGAGTGTTCTTTCGACATTCGTTTCTGCTGGATTCCAAGCCACACTGGGATCGTGGGAAATGAACTGGCAGATGCTGCGGCCAGGTCACCAGAACCCCACAACACTTATTGCCTGTTAGTCCCCTATACAGACTACAGGCAGCTAATACACGATAAATTACTGTCCCAATGGCAACAATCCTGGCATGAGCAAGTCACAAACAAGCTCTATCAGATAAAGCCTGCAATCCGACATTGGCAGTCTAGTCTGCGCAGAAATCGCAGAGAGGAAGTTGTTTTAGCTCGCCTCCGCATAGGACACAGTCATCTTACAAATGCCTTTTTGCTGAGGGCAGATGACTGTCCTATGTGTGAGAACTGTGACACCTATTTAAGCGTACGGCACATTTTAACTGAGTGTCCTCGTTTTAGACACGAACGTGAATTCTATTTTACCGCTTTTAGTCATCTGGCCGAGCCTTATACACTCAGTCAGATTTTATCCGACAATGACAATGTGTCTGCTGTTTTTAACTTTTTAAAATCAATAAACCTTTTTTCTCGTATTTAAAATTGATTTGTCATTCCTTTGTTCATGTTTTGTACTATTACTCCTTTTATAGCTCGACATGGTGGCCTAACTCCTTAGGTCACTGAAGATCTTAACTTTTTATTTATGACTGGTATTTGGCGCATTATAGCCTCAGTTGCTGATGCGCCAATAAAACCCAAACCAAACCAAACCAAATCTCATTCTAACCCGATCAGTAATCCTCACATTTAGCAATCCTTCTGTTCCCCAATCAGTTAAAGCAGGATATTTAAATTGCAAAATCCGTCCATATATACCAAATCCAATAAGGTGTTACAACTGTCAGCGATACGGACACTCTCAGGCGACATGTCGCAGTGATCCCATCTGTCCACTCTGTGGATCAAAAGACCACAATCAAGCAAACTGCACCTCTGCTACACCACTCTGTCCCAATTGTCACGAAAATCATCCTGCTTTTTCGAAGACATGCGAAATGTGGGAAAGCAAATTCAAAAATACAAAGTAGAAAATAAAGTGTCTTATCCGGAAGCAAGAAAACAGATACTTGCAACCAAACCTTCACGTTCCTATGCTTCAGCAGTGAAACGACAGCAAACTATAGCCACTCAAACGGAGGTAGTAATACCTCTAAATCAAATTATAGACTGGAGTAAAGTAATATTGATGACAAAAACAGTTTCACAAGAAACATCCAGAGGTAAAGAGCAGGGTACTTCCATGCCTGGAAAGCAGAAATCAGAAGTAACATCTTCAAAAACAAAGAAAACGGCATCTAGTAAGCTATGTGAACAGAAACAAACAAACATAGACCAAATGGATACTGATGAACAGAGAGAGAACGTATTAGAACTACACCCTGCAGAAGATATTGACACACCTCGTCCTAATTTTCCGAAGAAAGACAGACCCAAATATGATGAAGGAAAAAACTCAAAAGTGCAGTCAGATTCAACAAATCGTTCCGAGACCTAAATAATGCAACATATTATTATACAATGGAACCGTCGTGGCTTACGTGGAAAATTGGATGAAATAAAAGATATTATTCAGCAGTATAAACCGGCCTCTATTTGCCTTCAGGAGACCCATCTAACACTTCCATCTTCACCCACATTTCAAAATTATACACTTTTCCGGAGAGATGATAACAGGAATGATAACAGAACTGCCAAAGGAGGAGTGGCAATTTTGGTGAATACTAATATACCAGCTAAGCAAACAACATTAAGAACAAACTTAGAAGCAGTAGCAGTGAGAATAGCCATCGGAATTTCTATCACTATCTCGTCCCTATACCTTCCACCAAATACTCCCATTTCCAGATCGGAATTAAACGATCTTACTGCAGCTGCAACCTCCCTATTGCCTTATGGGAGATATGAATGCCCATCATCATTTGTGGGGATCTTCTCACACAGACAGTAGAGGTAACTTAATCGAAACTTTCCTAGATGATCAACAACTGAATTTACTGAATACCGGATCTCACACTTACATCAGTTTGGCTAGAGGTATCACTTCTGCAATAGACTTAACAATGTGTTCTCCATCAGTTTATCCTAATATAGAATGGTTCGTGTTGAATGATCCTTACAACAGTGATCATTTTCCGATAGTATGTTCCATACAGACACAATCAACTCTCACAGAAGGAACCAGAACAGTATGGAATTTTAAAAAAGCTAATTGGAGTAAATATATTCAATTGATCAATCTGGATAAGCAATTAATAGAATCCCTACCAATAGATGACGCTGTCTTATATTTCAACGAACAACTATTAGAAGCTTCCAAAGCTACAATACCTCAAATAAGTAAGGGAAGGCAGACGCGGTACAACTCTTGGTGGAATGCAGAATGTGGAACAGCCAAAACAAAACAAAATCGTGCATGGAATAGATTCCGAAAATATCCAACTACCCTCAATTTGATTGCGTATAAAAAAGCCAAAGCTGAAGCGAGGAGAATTCAGAAAAAAGCAAAGAAAAATTCTTGGATCGTGTTTGCTTCCACACTTACTAGGAACTCGAGTCCTGGTTTGGTGTGGAAAAAAATTCGGATTTTAAGTGGAAGATATCCAAGCACACAATCTCCAATCTTCCATTGGAAAGGGCAGGACGTTTTTGCAACAGACCAGATATCAGAAATACTGACTGACTCTTTCGCTTCCATATCAGCAGTGACAAGTTACAACATTGACTTTCAAAAATATAAAGAGCAAGCTGAACGGAGTAAGTTGAATTTCTCTACTAAGACATCTTATCCCTTTAATCTACCATTTCTAAAAGAGGAATTACTTAAAATCATTAAAAAATTGCCTAATAGCGCATCAGGTCTCGATGGCATTTATTATACTATGATCCAACACCTAAACTCTGATTGTCTGGAAATCCTACTAGCTCTATATAATAGAATTTTTCTGAACAATTCGTATCCATCCATATGGCGGCATGCAATTGTCCTTGCATTTCCGAAACCCGGAAAAGATCCTTCCTATACACATAATTATCGCCCAATTTCACTGACCAGCTGCTTAGGGAAAAGGGAAAATCCTTGAACGAATGGTGCATAATAGACTTACGTGGTTGCTGGAAAAAGATAATGTTTTATCACCCCACCAATTTGGATTTAGAAAAAATAGATCAACACTTGATCTACATGTCAAAGTGGAAACAAATATTAGAAACTCATTTATAAGAAAGCAGCATATAGTGATGGTAAATCTAGATCTTGAAAAAGCTTTTGACACAACATGGAGATTCGGAATTCTACGAGATCTATTTCAATTAGGATACAGAGGACAACTTCCACAATTTGTAGAAAAATTCCTTGCTGACAGAACATTTCAGGTACGTTATAAAGGCTGTTTATCTACAATATATATACAACACGAAGGGGTTCCCCAGGGCTCAGTATTAAGTGCAACCCTGTTTGCCCTGCGTGTGAACAATATCACGAAGGTTATACCACCATCATTGGAAATCTATATGTATGCAGATGATCTTTCCATTTCATTTCAATCACAAAGCATGAACACAATAGAACGACAGCTCCAAATATCCATAAACAAAATAGAAGTATGGACCAAACATAATGGATATAGAATATATGAGAAAAAATCAGCTGTTATACACTTCTGTAAAATGCGTGGTCTTCATCCTGAACCGGTCTTATACTTAAACAAAATTGCTTTACCTGTTGTTCAAAATTTCTCCTTCTTGGGATTAACATTAGATAGAAAACTAAACTTTCATGAACATATACTAAGACTCCGAACTAGTTGCCTCTTAAAACTTAATATCTTGCGCACAGTATCTTCAATGGCCTGGGGAGCCGACAGGTCCACATTATTACTATTATATAAAACTTTGATTAGATCTCGTTTGGATTATGGATCTCCTATATATGCTTCAGCAAGAAGGAGCATCTTACGTCGCTTAGATACCATTCACCATAATGCTCTCCGCATAGCTCTAGGGGCATTTAGAACTTCACCAATTTACAGCCTGTATGCGGATGCATCGGAACCCCCGCTGCATCTTCGACGAGATTATCTACTGTGCATGTATGCGGCAAAAATATACAGTCAGCCATCACATCCAAATTGGTCCATTATTCACAATCCACCAGGCCCCGGGTGCCAAGCGTTATAGTGATCAAGCGATTCTCAGTGATTTCTAGAGCGTTTTTCTTGAAGCTGCAGTTTTTGTTCAGTTAAAAAAGTTTTCTTACGTTTTCATTAAATACTAGTAAACTTAGACTTACGATCTGTAAGTAAGTTTCAGAAAGGCAAATCACCTTTCTTTTTTTCATTTAAACTAATATACTAACTTTTATACCGCTTGGTCACTCTAGCGGCACTGCTCCTGCCTCCCCGTGGCGGGGCCGGTAACCTGGGAGAAGAAATCCACTCTCCCGGGGCTGAAAGGAGCAAAGATGGATAACAATACGTTCCCACCTTTAGAGCCTCCGAGCTCAAAACTAGCGACAAAACACACCGAAGATGACTTCTCCCAACCCAAGAGGTTGAAAACAAATCCTCAAGAGGAGATACCAGCATTTCTCATACTGCACTCTACATCAGACCAGCCTTTGAGTAAATTGTCCCCACTCCTTGTGCAAAAATGCTTAGAGGCTGTCGCAGGTTCACCAAAATCAGTAAGGCGACTCCAGTCTGGGGATCTTCTGGTAGAGACCATGAAATCCCAGCATTCTGCAAAGCTATTAAATCTGACAACTTTCGGCGGACATCCCATAAAAGTCACTCCCCATGCCACCTTAAATTCCTCCAAGGGAGTAATTGCAGAATGGGACTTATTAACCGTATCAGAGGAGGAAATAGTCAAAGAGCTACGAGAACAAAAAGTCATCCAAGCCAGGAGAATCATGACTCGTAAAGATGGTACTCTCATTCCAACAAGGAGCATAATCCTCACTTTTAGCTCTCCCATCTTACCAACATCTGTCAAAGCAGGCTATCTCCATTGCCGTGTCCGACCCTACATCCCAAACCCAATCAGGTGCTATAAGTGCCAAAAATATGGACACTCTAAGACTGCATGTAGAGGTGAGGCAATATGTCCTAACTGCGGATCAAAAGACCACAACCAATCCGATTGCAATGCTACCACTCCTAATTGCCCAAATTGTAAAGGGAATCACCCAGCTTTCTCCAAAATATGCGAACTATGGAAGCAAGGGAAAAAAATACAGAAATATAAAGTGGAAAACAAAGTCACTTATTCAGAGGCGAGAAGAGAAATAATCAAAATGGAGCCAAAGCGAACGTATGCCACAGCTGCCAAACAGGTGCAATCAGTAAGTATCCAAACGGACGTTACAGTTCCTCCTAATACATCTATCGCGAATTGGGCACGATCCATACTCACTTCTCCCAAAGAGTGTCCTTCACAACAAACAACTGAACAAGCCAGCAATACTCCAATCTCCATTCCAGCCGATGCGTCAACAATGAAACCAAAAGCTACAGAAACCCCAATGGTGCATCCACGGATTTCAACGGAAATGGATATTGATCAGGAGAAAAATTCAGATGATGGAATTTTAGAACTCCACGCAACTGATGAGATAGACACAACACGTCCTTTCTTTCCTGAGAAAGACAAAATAAAAATAGAGAGGTATAAACAAGCTACAACCAAAAAACTGTCAGAAGCAAAAACAACTAACAAGAACGCATAATGGAAAGAATTCTTCAGTGGAATTGTAAAGGCTTTCGTAATGCAAAAGATGACTTGCATGATCTCATAAACCGCTATGAACCAGCATGTATATCCCTACAAGAAACATATTTAAATCCACAAGTGTGTCCTATCATTAAAAATTATACCATGTTCAGAAGAGATAGGAGTAGCGACTCGCCAGCTCCTGGAGGCGTGGCAGTTCTTGTTAGAAATAATATTCCATCTAAACCTGTTGCTCTTCAGACTCCTTTTGAGGTAGTGGCAATGTGCGCAGAAATTGGCATGACTATTACAATAGCATCTATATATATTCCCCCAAATTACTCAATCTCCTCAGAAAATCTAGAAAATCTAATAGACCAGCTACCACCTCCTTTCTATTTACTCGGAGACTTCAATGCTCATCACTCGCTGTGGGGATCTCCAACAATCGACAAAAGAGGTAAACAAATAGAAAATCTTCTCGATGTGTGCCAACTTACCCTTTTGAATACTGGAGAGCCTACCTATATACATTTTGCTACAGGATCCATGAGTGCAATAGACCTTTCAATCTGCTCTCCCTCCATATGTACTAATACGGAGTGGTCTGTTCTTGAAAATCCACTAAATAGTGATCATCTACCAATTCTCTGCAAGCTGCAAACACGGGTAAACTCCCCTTTGCCGGGTCGCTCCAAATGGAAATTTCGTAGGGCACACTGGAATGAATATGCCTCAAATGTTCAGTTAGATGATGAAATAATTCAACTTCAACCCATAGATTATGTCACACAACATATAACTAATCAAATATTACAAGCTGCCAATTCTACAATACCAAAGTCCTTGCCTGGGAAACGCAAACACAATAAATACTGGTGGAATCCGGATTGTACATACGCTAAACAGGAAAAAAATAGGGCTTGGAATTTGTTCCGCAAATTCCCCACAACCAGTAACCTAATTAGTTTTAAAAGAATGAAAGCTAAGTTCCGCCAAATAAGAAGGAAAGCAAAAAGAGAAGCATGGATTAGCTTTTCCTCTAGTATAAACAAGGACACAGATATCAGACTCATCTGGAAGAAAATACAAACAATTGATGGCAAATATGTCCAGTCCGCGGCCTCAATATTAAACTGGAAAGGAAAGGAGTTGTCCTCTCCGGCAGAAATTGCAAATGCCTTAGCCGAATCATTTGCCAGTATATCAGGTGTATCCACCTACAACCCAATCTTTCAGAAAATTAAAAAATCATCAGAGCAGCATAAGATCAATTTCTCCACTAGAGTTTCACACCCGTACAACCAGCCATTTACATTAACAGAACTTTTAGGGGCGCTCAATAAAACTTCCAGTAGTGCTGCTGGTCCAGATGGGATCTACTACATCATGATAAGCCAACTAAACAACAGAACAAAAAGGGCATTGTTAAAATATTACAATCGAATATTTCTAGAAAATATTTACCCAAACTCATGGCGCCACTCAATTATACTAGCCTTTCCAAAGCCAGGAAAGGATCGCAGCTTTCCACATAATTACAGGCCGATTTCACTGACCAGCTGCTTAGGCAAAGTCTTGGAAAAAATGGTTCATAGGCGGCTAACGTGGTTCCTGGAAACTAACAACTTGCAAAATAACAATCAGTACGGGTTTCGAAAGAACCGGTCCACGTTAGATGTAATGATAAAAGCAGAAGCAAACATCCGAAATGCCTTCATAAGGGGACAACATCTGGTCATGATCAATCTTGATATTGAGAAAGCCTTTGATAACACCTGGCGATACGGTGTACTTCAAGATCTTCATTCTTTTGGCTTGAGAGGTCATTTACCTTACTTTATACAAAACTTCCTATGCCACAGAACATTTCAGGTTAGATACATGAACAATTTATCTAAATCATTTGCACAAGAGGAGGGTGTTCCTCAGGGGTCCATTCTTAGTCCGACGTTATTTTCAATAAGAATTACAAACATGATACAGGATGTACCTAATACAGTAGAATCGTGTATGTTCGCTGATGACCTGGTTGTTTCTTGTCAATCCCAAACCATGAACACCATTGAAAGACAACTCCAAATTGCCATCACTAAAATTGAATCATGGGCATTGCGGAATGGCTATTCCCTATCAGAAAAGAAATCTAGCGCAATTCATTTTTGTAAAAAACGCAAACTTCACCCGGATCCCGAAATATTTTTAAAAAACAACCTGATTCCTGTCACTAACAATTTCCGTCTGTTGGGGTTATATTTAGATAACAAACTTAATTTTGCTTCCCATATTGCTTTCCTTCGAACTACATGTCTTAAAAAACTGAACATCCTGAGAGCAGTCTCTGCTAAGTCCTGGGGTGCTGACAGAAGCTCTCTCCTTCATCTGTATAGAGCTTTAATAAGATCACGATTAGATTATGGATCACCTGTCTATGACTCTGCTAGGAAAAGTTCACTATTACGTCTAAACACCATACAGCATAGTGCTCTTAGGACAGCTGTGGGAGCCTTCAGAACATCTCCGGTCCACAGCCTGTATATTGAGGCAAATGAACCCCCTTTGCATCTCAGGAGAAAATCCTTATTGTGTAATTATGCAGCAAAAATTAAAAGCATGCCATTCCACCCTAGCTGGCAGTACCTGTTTGATCCTCAATATGTTGAATTATATCACAGTAAGCCTAATGAAAACCGCCCCGCAGGGATTCGATTGCAAGAACTCACGATCAGTTGGGATCTTAAATTTCACAACATATTCCAAGACCTTGCTATTCCTGAAACTCCCTGGACTGAATTCTCACCTCTCTGCGACAATTTCGTTTCAAGATGGGGAAAATCCTCTGTGGCAAATATAAACTATCAACAGCTCCATAAAACTCATTTGTTGGAAAACTCAGATAAAGTACCTATCTATACTGATGGCTCCAAAACAGATGCAGCCGTTGGTGCTGCAGCAGTTTCTTCTGCCTTTTCAGATGCTGTGTCTCTTCCTACGGAATGTACTATCTATACTGCAGAATTATTTGCTATTAATCTAGCTCTAGATAGAATACACAGCAGCTGTATAAAGCAATCTCTGATATACACAGACTCCTTAAGCGCAATCACTGCCATTCAAACTACCATGTCGCCCTCTCATCCGATTCTTAAAGAGATACGGTCCAAGTTATTTTACTGTAGAAAAGCCAACCAGAAGGTTACCTTCTGCTGGATACCTGGTCATGCAGGCATTCCAGGTAATGAACAAGCGGACGCCGCTGCTAAACACCCTGACTCAAGCACTTCCAGGCAACAAACAGTGCCCTACACCGACTACAAATCCATCATCAAAACATCATGTATTAAGCAATGATCTGACCTCTGGAAAGCTCAAATAAATAATAAACTGCTGCAGATAAAAAAAGAGCCAAAATTGTGGACATCTAGTATCAGGAAAAGCAGGCGACAAGAAGTAATTCTAGCAAGGCTCCGCATCGGACATTCACATCCAACTCATCTGTATTTGCTTATGGGGGAGAACCCTCCTCAGTGTTTGTTGTACCAGTCGCAGTTGACAATATATCATATTCTCATTGAATGTCCCCAACTTTCAACTACCAGAAAATCAACCTTTACCTCCCTATCTCATTTGAAGGAACCGATAACCTTATTGCAGATTCTTGGCAATGATGCAAATTTGGAGGAACTGTTTACTTATTTGAAACAGATAAATCTCTATAACAGCCTATGATAACAATAACATGAGAAATTAGTGATAAGCAAATATCGAACAGGCACAATATGGCCCAAGAGGCCCTTGTGCCAAAAAAAAAAAAAAAAAAAAAAACCCACAATCCACCATGGACGAGTAATTATGATCACAAGCCAAATGAAAATAAACCAGTAGGACTGCGCCTTAGACACTTAGCTCAAGTTTGGGAAATACATTTCCAGCACATTTCTGCAGTAGATATAATCTCAGAACCTCCTTGGATTCCGACTGTGCCTTTATCCATATCACATCTTACAAACAGGAATAAAAAAGAGATCTCTCCAATCGTTATACAGAAGCTTCATGCACTGCACAGTTTTGAAAATAGAAACAGTCATCAGATTTACACAGATGGTTCAAAATCGAACAACGCAGTAGGTGCCTCAGTAGTTTTACCGGAATATATTATATCTGTCTCCTTGCCTCATGTTTGCAGTATTTTCACAGCAGAATTATATGCTATTAAACTAGCACTGGATGATATTACCCAGCATCAACTTCTACCTGCTCTAATCTATATTGACTCCCTTAGTGCAGTAGCAACTTTACAGAACAGCAAACATTCCTCAAATTCCTTGATTCAGCATATCAAAAAACAACTTGAAGTTTTGCATAAAGCAAGAAAACAAGTGTCTATCTGTTGGATTCCCAGCCATGCTGGAATTCCTGGAAATAATCATGCAAACCAAGCCGCAAAAAATCCAGATCTTAATATACAAGATAACTTTCAGTTTGTACCATTTACAGATTATAGGGATGTATTTCGTACCAAATATACTTCCATCTGGAAACAACTTTGGAGGGACCAATCGTGCAATAAACTTCGCAGAATAAAAGAAGATCTATGTTTGTGGCATTCCAGCTCACGTACAAATAGACAGGAAGAAGTTATATTAGCAAGATATACCATTGGGCATACCTTCCTCACTCACAAACATTTACTTTTAAGAGAAGATCCCCCACTCTGCTCCGTCTGTCAGATACAACTTAGAGTAAGGCACATCCTGATTGATTGTCCATCCTATTCAGCTGTTCGTATCACATCCTTCCAATCATTAGCAAACTTGCAAACTCCTCTAACCCTCTCTCATGTACTTGGTGACAAAGCAAACCTAAGTGAGCTCTTTATATACATTAAACATCTAGGAATAATAAATACACTCTGATATATCCACCCTAAATCATTAAAATGAACGTAATGACGCTGACACACACATATTGGCCACAGTTGCCCTTGTGTCGTGAAACTTTCATACCAACAACAACAACATACTCATCTCTTCCTACAGGGGAAAGCCCACCGCAGTGCTCATCCTGTCAGACGCAACTTACAGTCCGTCATTTCCTGGTTGATTGTCCCTTACATTCAACAACCCGATCAGACACTTTTCAGTCACTCTCTACATTGAATATATCACCTGATTTATCTCGCAACTTAGGAAATGAAGCAAATATTGAAGAACTTTTATTATATCTAAAACATATTGGTTTGTACAGAAGCATATAATTTAATCTCTCTAACAATACGGTTTTGTCAATTAACGATGAAGAGACACAATTTGGCCGTAGTAGCCCTTGTGTCGTTAAACCGAACTACAACAACAACAACATTAAAACAGCATTTAGGCTTCAATGGACTAATCTGCGGTAAACACAAGTGAATAATAAACTGTTTCAGATTAAAAAAGAACCTCAGTTGTGGACTTCTAGTTTCAGGAAAAGCAGACGTGAAGAAGTGATTTTGGCAAGACTCCGTATTGGACACACATATACAATACATTTGTACTTGCTTATGGGAGAAAACTCACCTTAATGTTGATTCTGTCAGACTCAGGTAACAATCAAACATATTCTAATAGAATGCCCTAATTATTCAAGTAACCGGAAATCCTCTTTTAATTCTGAATCCAATCTGCTGAAACCTTTAAATTTACTACACATACTTGGAAATGCAAATTTTGAAGCACTGTTTAGATACTTGAAGAGCATAAATGTATATAATGGCCTCTGACAACAATTATATTAACAACTCAGTCATAAATTAATAACTGAGCCAGTGCATTACGCTGGCTTGATCCAATTCAGCACAGTGCTTTGAAAATTGCAATTGCTGCATTCAGAACGTCGCCAGAACATAGTCTCTGCATTGCTGCTCACGAGCCCCACTAACTTTACTCAGGAAAACACTGTTGCTCAAATATGCTGTCAAGATACAAAGTTGGGCCTCTCATCCCGTTCAGTCATACCTTTTCAACCCACCGTTAGAAATCCTATACAGAAACAAACCTAGCATAGTAAAGTCAGCTGGTCTTCGCCTTCTTGAATTGGTGCAAGTTTGGAATATTTCCGTCCATACCGTACAACAAGTAGCCACTTGTACTGATCCACCGTGGGCTCCTCCTCCTCTACCAACCTGTGACACTTACCTCTGTCAATGGAGAAAGAATACTTTGCAAGCATCAAATGTCGAACAAATTCATGCAGTTCACACTCAAAGATATACGGATTTCTCCCCAATTTATACAGATGGCTCTAAATCTAATTCAAATTTTGGAGCAGCTGCAGTGTGTTTCCGAATACAACTGTATCAGTTTCCCTTCCATCAGAATTCCCCTCGACGTGGGCACCTGTACGTGGTGAGGGGACCTCCCAGTGACGCTGCTGGACTTCCAGACTAGCATCACTGGGATCCAACGCCCACAGCCTAGGTTCCGGGCTTACATCAATGGAATCCGGCGTGTTTGCCGTGCGCTGCGACCCGTGGAAATTCGGAAAGGGGAATCCTGGTGGTTGAGGGGCCCAGCTTCAATACACCACTTTGGCCCCTGCTTCGACAAGACGGGTGGTCCTGGAAGGCCCGGCTAGGATCAATCGGCTAGTAGGTTCGCCTGCGAGGGTCAACCGTGTCAATGCCACGCCCCTACCCTCATGGTCCGAGGAACAGGATTCAGGCTGGCGGCGGTGCGGGTATAGTGTCTGGGTAGCTCTGGCGTGCCACTCCCGAGCGCATTTATTGCATGACGGGTAGTGGGCGTCCCTTTGGGCTCCGTGGTGGGTGGGGAGCCCGGGCACTGAACAACTAAATAACCTTCATGAATCCTGAGAAACTTACTTCTTCAGGGGCCCCAACCCGGTCCCTATCTGAAAATATAGACGGAGAGGCAGATATTATTGCAACAAAGAGGCAGCGAACTGAAACATCATCATCAGGGCCTGTCAAAAGATTCCTAATTATTCATTCCACCAGTGAAAAACCGATTGGTAAAATGTCACCCTTTTTTATTCAAAAAGGGTTAGATGGGTTAGTAGGTTCTCCCAAATCAGTTAAGAGGCTCCGTTCTGGAGACCTCTTAATTGAAACAAAAAATGACAGGCAATCCGAACATCTACTCCGAGTAACATCAATCGGAGGAATCCCTGTAACAGTGACACCACACAG
The DNA here is from genome assembly GCF_048544385.1 of Mastigoproctus giganteus. Classification (NCBI taxonomy): domain Eukaryota; kingdom Metazoa; phylum Arthropoda; class Arachnida; order Uropygi; family Thelyphonidae; genus Mastigoproctus; species Mastigoproctus giganteus. Next base: position 125,150,828 of record NC_143586.1, read on the forward strand.
AACACTCAATTCATCGAGAGGTGTCATTTCGGAGTGGGACCTTCTCGACGTCACCGAGGAGGAAATCCGTAGCCCCGGGGGTGACGCTGGGGCAATTGGAAAGCTATATTCTTGCAGATTGTAAGAGTGCCATAATTGTGTGAGACACAGTTGTTTTTTTGTTTTCCTTGTTGCCCAAAGCCGAAGGCTAGCGTTACTGCTCATACCTCCGCGCGGTCCTGGGCGGGCAGGTAAGGGGGGAACCCCTTGCCTGGCTGAATTGAGCGGTTACGTAGGGGGACGAGGTTTTCGTTAATTTTTCTAAATTAATCCGAAAGGATCAGGAGGGAGTCTTTAAAATCTCTCCTGAGTTCTCAGAGCATTTCCGTGCCCTTTCAAAAATTAGCCTAGGTGACACGAGTTGTCCCCGGGACCGTTACCCGTTTCACTTGGGTGGCGTGTAATTTTAATACACTGAGAACAGATTTCTCGTGTTTTTAATTGTTCCATTTTGTATTGAGTTGGCTCTGGCTCCCTGCTCATATTTAGTGTAAATATTGTAAATAGTTTTTGATAGCCAAATTTTGTCTGTCAATTTTAATTGTAAATTTGAATTTTTATTTATACAAGATGTCATCCTCTGATGAGTTAAGTCAAGAGGAGTTGTTGGCAGCATCAAGTGAGGTTACGGAGGAAGAACATATGGAAATTGCAAGAAAAGTATTGAGTCAGGCACAGGATTTGACGGAGATTGAGGTGTCTGCCGGTCGCGCTTCGCGGAGAACACCAGTTAAAACTAGATCTAATTCGTTACCTGAGTTGCAGGGTACTCAGAAGGAAACTAGAAGGAAGAAAAAGAGAAAGCAGGGTGAAGTGACTTCCGATGGTGGTGGGAGTGTGAAAGGGAAGAAGAAAAGAAAGAAGAATGGTGTGAATGTATTAACTGAGGACAATGGTTTTGATTATGTTTATAGAACTAGAGAGAGGTTGCGCTCTTTTCTATGGGATGCGCAAAGTAAAATACCGACAGCTGCTATAAGGATTATTATGGAGATGTGGGATACAATTGAGAAGACGGCCCACGGAATACATGTTGAAAACATGTTGTTGAAAGATAGACTGAAAAATGAACGTAAAATGGAGAAGGATAGTTATGCTGCAAAGGTAAAGGAAACTATGGAAAAGAGTGCGCCAAAGGTGATGATAATTAAAGCAGCATCTGATAGATATGAGACCAGTGATGAGGTGAAGATGAAGGTGTTGAAGGAGGTAAGACCATTATTGTCCTCAGTAAATGTTAAAAGTATTAGATCAATTAGAGATAAGGGAGTTCTTGTTGAAGCAGAGACTGAGAAAGATATTGTGAAATTAAAAGAATGCGTAAAGATTCAAGAACTGGGAATGAAATATTTAATACCAAAGCCAATATCGCCGAGAATTGTAATCTTTGATGTGGAAGGTGATGTAGAACAGGAGGAACTGATTCAACAGATGTGGCAAAGAAATTTTAAAGGTTGTAATATGGAAAAATTTAAGGAAAGTGTGGAAGTGTTTTCAGTGAATAAACATAAAAAGACACAATTGAATAATTGGGTGGTTCAACTGAGTTCGGATATTTGGAATATGTTAAGTGGGAAGACTAGATTATATATACGATGGACAGCTTGTAAATTCAAAGAAGTTTTCTCTGTAGTTCAATGTTATCGTTGTTTGACTTTTGGCCATGTGGCGAAATTCTGTAAAAGAGAGGTAATGTGTGGTCACTGTGGTGAGAGGGACCATTCCTATAAAGATTGTAAAAATAAAAATAAAGATCCAAGATGTTGTTTATGCAGTAATAGGAATGTTGAGGCTGCCCATGTAGCAATTGATAAAAAGTGTCCTGAGTATTTGAAAGCACTAGAAAATTATAAAAGGCGGATCCATTATGGATAAGAAAATTAGGATATTACAATTGAATGCTCAGAGGTCGAGGTCGGTGGCAGCCCAAATACATAAAGTTATGGAAGAGAATTCGGTGGCGGTGGCCTTGTTGCAGGAGCCTTATTCAGTACAGTCTTGTATAAGGGGTTATCCACAACGATATAGAGTAATTTCTGAAGGTAGGAATCCAATGACAGCTATTGTTGCTAGTGATACAGAAATAGTTGTAACTAAAATAATGTCAATGTGTGGTGAAATGTTTCTTTGTTGTGAAGTTATATGCCAGAGTGGCAGATTTTATGTTGCCACATTATATTGTCCTCCTTCATCAGATATAGAACCCTTTGTTGATTATATGGAGAGACTGTGTAGAATGGTGGGTTCTTGTGGCTTGGTCATTGCCATGGATTCTAATGCTAACTCACCACTTTGGGGCGGTGGTTATTCTGATGATAGAGGGTTGATACTTGAAGAATGCCCCTCGACGTGGGCACCTGTACGTGGTGAGGGGACCTCCCAGTGACGCTGCTGGACTTCCAGACTATCATCACTGGGATCCAACGCCCACAGCCCAGGTTCCAGGCTTACATCAATGGAATCCGGCGTGTTTGCCGTGCGCTGCGACCCGTGGAAATTCGGAAAGGGGGATCCTGGTGGTTGAGGGGCCCAGCTTCAATACACCACTTTGGCCCCTGCTTCGACAAGACGGGTGGTCCTGGAAGGCCCGGCTAGGATCAATCGGCTAGTAGGCTCGCCTGCGAGGGTCAACCGTGTCAATGCCACGCCCCTACCCTCATGGTCCGAGGGACAGGATTCAGGCTGGCGGCGGTGCGGGTATAGTGTCTGGGTAGCCCTGGCGTCCCACTCCCGAGCGCATTTATTGCATGCCGGGTAGTGGGCGTCCCTTTGGGCTCCGTGGTGGGTGGGGAGCCCGGGCACTGAACAATTTAAATAACTTCATGAATCCTGATAAACGTATTCCTTCAGGGGCCCCAACCCGGTCCCTATCTGAAAATAACGACGGAGAGGCAGATAGCATTATTGCTACAAAGAGGCAGCGAACCGAACTACCATCAGGGCCAGTCCCAAGGTTCTTAATAATGCATTCCACCAATGAAACACCGATTGGTAAAATGTCGCCCTTTTTTATACAAAAAGGGTTGGATGGGTTAGCAGGTACACCCAAGTCAGTTAAGAGGCTCCGTTCTGGGGACCTCTTGATTGAAACCAAAAATGACGGGCAGTCTGAACATCTACTCCGAGTAACATCAATCGGAGGTATACCCGTAACAGTGACACCACACCGAACACTAAATTCATCGAGAGGTGTCATTTCGGAGTGGGACCTTCTCGACGTCACCGAGGAGGAAATCTGCTCCGAACTAAAACCACAGGGAGTTACTGCCGTCAAGAGAATCACTGCGCGAAGGGATGGGAAAATTGTTAAAACCAGGAGTGTTATCCTGACTTTTAACTCTCCCAAACCTCCTGATGAGATCAAAGCTGGATACATCAACTGTCCAGTACGTCCATACATTCCGAACCCTTTACGGTGTTTTAAATGTCAGAAGTATGGACATTCTCAAATGGCCTGCCGTGGAGTCCTTGCATGCGCCCGGTGCGGTGCAAAGGACCACGAAACAACAGCATGTTCAGCCAGCAAACCCACCTGCATTAATTGTGAGGGAGAACATCCGGCCTATTCAAGGGCATGCCAGAGGTGGAAAGAAGAAAAAGAAATCCAACGGCTGAAGGCAGAGCTCAACATATCGTACCAGGAGGCAAGAAAAGCAGTGAAACCTCTTAACATCAAAAAACCTACCTACGCCCAGAAGGTAGCAGGGAAATGTTCGATTGGGACTCAGACGGACATGTCCGTCCCCCCAAAAGAATCATTTACTCCCATTGCACGTTATCTTTTAAGCTCCCAAAAACCTGCACAGAAGGACGAATCAGCTGCCACTCCTATATCGGTACCTCCTAATGCTCCACAAGTAACAAAAGCAAAAGAAAAGAATAAGAAAGGGGAAGTAACACCTAGTACCCAGGAAAACATGGATGTCGAGCAGAAGGAGGTACATGATGAGTCAGTTTTGGAACTCTTCGCTGAGGAAGAAATGGACACAGGACAGCGTCCATACTTCCCCAGGAAAGATAAATCCAAGACTGACAAAATTAAGCCCTCAGCACCTCGGAAGCCGCCTGATGGACCCACCAAGTCCAAATAATGGCTAAATTCCTACAGTGGAATTGTCGTGGATTCCGGCAAAATACTGACGACATCAAGGCACTCCTGCAAAAGCACAAACCAGCTTGCTTTTGCATACAGGAGACTTATTTAAAGGCAAATGATGACCCCACCATGCATAACATTACCATCATTCGTAAGGATAGAATTGTGGATGGTCCTGCCCACGGAGGAGTCGCAATCCTCGTCGGCAACCAGATCCCATTTCAGCCTTTGCAGCTTACAACTAGCATTGAAGCTGTAGCAATTCGCCTTACAGTGGGGTTCTTATTAACTGTCTGCTCTGTTTATTTGCCACCTGGGATTGATATCCCCCAGAAAGACCTTGATGATCTTATCATGCAATTGCCTTCCCCTTGTTTAATTCTTGGGGATTTCAATGGACATAACACTCTGTGGGGTAGTGCTGACATCAATGGAAGGGGACGAGTCATAGAGCATATGCTCACTGACAATGATCTCTCCCTCCTAAATGTGGGAACAAACACCTTCTTCCACATGCCTACCCGTACTTTCTCTGCCATTGATCTTTCTATCTGCACCCCTTCTCTCCTTCCTTCACTTGCTTGGGAGGTAGAGGAGAACCCATATGGAAGCGATCACTTCCCCGTGATAATCACATTAACTAGCGGTAGACCGTGTCTTCCATTTAGTTTACCGCGGTGGAAGCTTGATCAGGCTGACTGGAATGCCTTTCAACATCTGGCAAATCTTGACATCGCTACAGTCAGTCAGGTGCCAATCAATGATGCAGTCATGTACGTCACAGAAACAATTGTCCAAGCAGCTGCAATTGCAATCCCAAAATCATCGAGCCGGTTCCCACTATTTCCGAAACCTTGGTGGAATTCCGAATGCACAGCAGCAAAAAAAGCACAAAACAAAGCGTGGGGGATATTCCGCCGATATCCCACCACTGAAAATTTAATATCATTCAAACGTGCACGTGCAAAAGCACGTTATGTACGACGTCAGAGCCAAAGGAAATCTTGGATTCGTTTTACATCTTCCATAACTCAGGCTGCTAGCTCAAAAGTAGTCTGGGATAAGATCCGGAAAATGAAGGGAAAATATCCACCATGCCCTTCTGTGATCCTCGAGCATAACGGATGTCCAATTGCAGATCGAACTGCAGTAGCAAATACTCTAGGGGAAACATTTGCAAAAATATCTGCAATAACATCTTTTCCCGCAGTGTTTTTGGCCCTGAAAGAGAAAAATGAGAAAAACCCCCTGAACTTCTATTCAAAAGGGCTTGAATCTTATAACAAGCCCTTTTCACAGGAGGAATTAAATGCTGCACTCTTTCTCACGCACGCAAGTGCTGTGGGGCCCGATGACATCCACTATGAAATGGTAAAACACCTCACACCACAATGTAAGGATCACCTGTTAATTCTGTTTAACAGAATTTTTCTTAATAAACAATTTCCGGATTCCTGGCGGAAGGCAATCGTTCTTCCCTTCCCAAAACCAGGAAAGGATCCTAGAAATCCAAGTAACTACCGTCCTCTTGCTCTGACAAGCTGTTTGTGCAAGATCCTGGAAAGAATGGTAAATTCTCGCCTGGTATGGTATTTAGAAACAAATGGTCTGCTTTCCAGGACACAGTGCGGCTTCCGAAGAAATAGATCCACTCTGGATCATTTAATCCGATTGGAAACGTCCATTCGTGATGCTTTTATTAAATCCGAGCATTTGGTAGCAGTTTTCTTTGATATTGAAAAAGCGTACGACACAGCCTGGCGATTTGGGATTTTAAAAGACCTCTATAACTTTGGTCTTAGAGGTAATCTTCCTCTTTTTATTAAAAACTTTCTTTCGAATCGCCAGTTTCAAATCCGTTTAGGATCCACCCTCTCTCGAGTTTTCTCTCAGGAAGAGGGAGTCCCACAAGGATCCGTTCTAAGTGTCACGCTTTTCGCAATCAAAATAAACTCTATCGCAGAACAACTTCCACCCACTGTAAACAATGCCCTCTATGTTGATGACTTTGCTATATTTTTTCATTCATGCAATATGAGGGTCATTGAAAGGCAACTGCAGAAAACCATTGACCATCTTACAGCTTGGTCTTTGGCTAATGGGTTCAGATTTTCATCCCAGAAGACTGTTTGCGTACACTTTTGTCGCAAACGTAATCTTCATCCTGACCCAGAATTAAGGCTAGGGCAAAATAACATCCCAGTTGTAGCAGAATTCAAATTCCTTGGACTTATTTTCGACAAAAAGCTGACATTCTTACAACATATTCGTCAGCTGAGGACAAGATGTGTCAAAGGGCTTAACATCCTTCGTGCCCTTTCGTCAACCTCATGGGGCGCAGATCGTGCTACCCTTCTTCGTCTCTACCGGGCACTTGTCCGTCCCAAACTCGACTATGGGTCTCAGGTCTATGGTTCTGCTAGAGATAGTGCCCTTCGGTGGTTAGATCCAATCCACCATCAAGCCATCCGGACAGCCACTGGAGCATTTCGCACATCTCCTGTCCAAAGCCTTTACGTCGAAGCCAATGAACCATCTCTGTCTCTTCGACGTAAGCAGTTGTCCTTACAGTATGCATTCAAATTAAAATCCCTGCCCGATCATCCCACGTGGCCATCCGTTTTTCAGCCGCATTGGGAAAATCTCTACAACACCCGTCGGACTGCCAACAAACCATTTGGTATTCGCATTCAAGGGCTGCTGAATGAGCTGAACTTGACGGTAGACAATGTTGCCCAGTCACCAAGGCAATTCTTTCCACCCTGGCATGCTCATTTTCCAACTTGCGACTTCTCCCTTAAGATCTGGGAGAAGGCTACTACACCGCCATCTGTCTACCAGCAACTCTTTGCAGTACATCGACAGCAGTATTCTGACTTTCTGCCAATCTATACAGATGGCTCAAAGTTAGAATGTCATGTGGGATCTGCTGTTGTGTTCCCTCGCAAAACAATATCCTATAAGATCCCACAAGAAACTAGCATTTATACTGCAGAGTTGCATGCCATACAAACAGCCCTAGATCACATTAAAAATTGCGACTACCAGAGGTATATGATTTACTGCGATTCATCGAGCGTGTTACAGGCTCTGGTATCGGTGGGTTTTAACCCTCATCCGATCCTGTCCAGGATCCAGCAGATTCTTTTTTTCTCTCAAGACATTAGAATTCGATATTCGCTTTTGCTGGATCCCAAGCCACATTGGGATCCGGGGAAATGAATCGGCTGATGCTGCTGCCAAATCAGCCATTTCCCTGGATAATCATTGCCTGTCAGTCCCCTATACAGACTACAGGCAAATAATACGTTCTAAACTGCTTTCCCAATGGCATGATTCTTGGCACGGACAGACCACAAATAAATTACATCAAATCAAGCCTGTAATTTCGCAATGGCAGTCCAGTCTACGCAGGGTCCGAAGAGAGGAAGTTGTTCTTGCTCGGCTCCGCATAGGTCATAGTCATCTAACTCATTCCTACTTGCTGAGGGCGGATGACCCACCTATGTGCGAGATGTGTAATGTTATTTTAACCGTTCGTCATATTTTAATAGAATGTCCTGTTTTTATAGAAGCCCGACGCTTGTATTTTACCGCTTTTAATAATCTGACTGAGCCATTTACACTCAGTCAGATTATAGGTGACAGACACAATACGTCTGACGTCTTTAATTTTTTACAATTTGTTAATTTTTATACAAAGCTCTAAGTTTTATGCTTTTACTATTATACCTTTTTAACACAAATATTTGACGTGGTAGCCTTGGCTACCAAAATATTTAATAGCATTTTAAAATTTGACTTGGCGCATTATGGCCTTAGCTGCCAATGCGCCATAAAAAAACCAAATCAAACCAAATCAAATCAAACTTGAAGAATGCCTCGCTCTTAATGGGGTTGAGGTGGTTAATATACATGGCCATATTCCGACTTATTCGACAATACATGGACAGTCTTTTATCGATGTAACGGTTGCAACAACATCTATAATTAGAAAAATTAGGAATTGGAATGTGTATGAAGAATACACTACTAGTGACCATAATGTTATCCTCTTTGAGATAGAAGATAAGGATAACAATAGAATATATTGTGATCTAGAAAGATTTAATGTAAACAAGGTTAGTGATGCCACGTGGCTGAATTTTGAACATGATTATAGAGACAGAGTAGGCTTGATAAACTGGGTAGGTTCATCAGCTGTCCAATATGTTGATAAGTTGACTGAATTATTGCAAGATTTGTGTCGGAAGTATTTTAAAATTAGAAGAAGTGTGAATCGTCCTGTTCTGTGGTGGACAAGTGAATTGGGTCGTATGCGGAAAGAAGTTTTTAGGAAGAGGAGATTATTTCAAAGATTGCGGCGAAGAGGTGATGTGGACTTGGTTGAAGTAATAAAGGAACAATATAGAACATCCAGACGTGCCTATACTTGTGCTGTTAACAACGCAAAAATTGAAAAGTGGAAGAAGTTTGTAAATGAGCAGGGATCCAGGGACCCTTGGAATTCAATATATAAAGTTTTAAACAATAAAAGAAGCCTCTCTGAAATTTCGTACTCGATCGGTTCAGGAGAGAATGAAACTTTGTCATGGAGTGATTCTATGAGCAGGATACTGGATGGGCTCCTTCCGGTGGATATGGATAGTCTTGATGAAGAACAAGTATTGATGAAGGCACAGGTAGATGAATATCATAGTGATGAAATTGAAGAAGATGTTTCTTCTATTGAGGTGATGGAGGCTGTGTCCCGAGCAAAGGATGGAAAATCGCCGGGCCTGGACAAGTTGGAAGTGGTGGTGATTAAGAAAGTGTATAAGATTTTCCCTGAAATAAGAGATAATATGTATAAAAGATGTTTAAATGAAGGTGTTTTTCCCCATGGCTGGAAGATTGCACGGATAAAATTGTTGGTTAAAGGTGTAGATAAATTATTGAATGAGACAGGGGCATATCGTCCAATTGCTCTCCTATCTGTACTAGGGAAAATATATGAACGGTTAATAATTAACCGGTTAATGATTATATATGAAAGGGCAGGCTTAATGTCGAGTAGCCAGTATGGCTTTAAAAAAGAAAGATCGACAGAAGATGCAGCCTATAGCCTGGTGCAGAAAGTGGAATGTAGCGAGAGGAGATATGTTCTTGGTATATTTGTAGATTTTAAGGGTGCATTCGACCGGCTATGGTGGGATGGAATTATGTATAGAATAGGGATTACAAAGTGTTCAAATAAATTATATAGTGTATTTAGAGAATACTTTGTTAATAGAGAAGTGATTATTAGAAATAAGTATGTACAAATTAATAGGAATGTATATCGAGGATGTCCGCAGGGCTCGGTGATTGGACCCTTTGCTTGGAACATGGTTCTCGATGAATTTTTGAGTTCTGAACTCTCTGGTATAAGTAAAATAGCATTTGCGGATGATTTGGTACTTCTGGTAGAAGGTGATGCAAGATCACAATTGGAAGAAAGATCAGCCTATGTGCTGAATGAACTTGCAGGATGGACAAGAAAGTACAAACTAGAGGTATCAAGGGACAAAACGACTCAGATGTTATTAAAAGGGAGACTGAGTCAGAATCGTGCCCCTGTTGTGAGGCTTCTGAACGATTCAGTTCGTTATGTGAGAGAAGTGAAGTATCTTGGCCTGTTGTTGGAGGAACGTCTGTTTTTTACAAAACATGTTATTTATTTGAAGGACAAAATTAGAACCCTGTACGCGAAACTCCGGAGGATTGTAAGGGTCGATTGGGGAATTAAAGGCCGCTCTGTACATTTATTATATGAATGCTTATTTGTCCCTATTGTAACTTACGCCTCTGGAGCATGGGTTCACAGAGTTCCTCTAGTAAGAATTCAAAAGTATTTAGTACAGGCACAAAGATTTGCCTTACTAGCTATCACTCGAGCATGTCGAACTGTCTCGACGGCGGCCTTGCAGGTAATCTCTGGGAAGGTTCCGGTCCAGTATGTTGTCCTGATGTCTGGTTTACTTTATTATACCAAGAGAAATATTAGGAAAGAGATCATGGGAATCCTGTCGTGCCCTGATGAGGCAAGAAACTATGGACGAGATGATATGAAACAGGAGAAGGTAAGGATTAAGGAAGAAATTACCTTGATGTGGCAAGAAGATTGGGATCAATCAGACAAGGGACGACAAACATATATGTTTTTACATAGTGTTGATGTTGTGAATAAGAAAAAAGCGTGGTTGCAATTTGGTTTGCATGCCACTTTTTTACTGACTGGACACGGACTTGCCATGAGGCTATACCAATTGGGGCTACGAGACCGCGAATCTTGTTATTGTGGAAGTCCAGAGACGGCAGAACATATTATGCTAGATTGTGTGATCTATGAAGATCTGAGAAATGTTTTAAGACTGTCTATAGGCGGCCTGGAGAGGGATGCACTTCAGGTCCTGTTCATGGATAAGCGGACGTTTCAGTATTTTAATGATTTTGTGCGAAATGTTTTTAGACGGAGATATTACCTAGATAGTAGAGGCCCGCCTCGTAGCGGCAGGGGCGGGAACTCTTCTCATTAAGATCTGTAGAGTCTATTAGATTCAAAATAGATTTTCCTAAGAAGAGGCTAAGTGGCCAAAAATTATGTGTTGAGTTGTGTTACAGTTTAATTTAAATTTTCTTTAATAAAATTGAATTACAGACTCTGCCATAAATACCCTTTTAGACCTATCCATGGATGGGCTTCGGCGCAGGGAATGGAGGCCTCAAAGGAGATACAAAATGAATGTAACAGTGACACCACACAGAACACTCAATTCATCGAGAGGTGTCATTTCGGAGTGGGACCTTCTCGACGTCACCGAGGAGGAAATCTGCTCCGAATTAAAACCACAGGGAGTCATTGCCGTCAAGAGAATCACTGCGCGAAGGGAGGGAAAAATAGTTAAAACCAGGAGCGTTATCCTGACTTTTAACACTCCTAAACCTCCTGACGAGATCAAAGCTGGATACATCAACTGTTCAGTGCGTCCATACGTTCCGAACCCTTTACGGTGTTTTAAATGCGAGAAGTATGGACATTCTCAAATGGCCTGCCGTGGAGTCCTTGCATGCGCTCGATGCGGTGCAAAGGACCACGAAACAACAGTATGTTCAGCCGCAAACCCCACCTGTATCAATTGTGAAGGCGAACACCCGGCCTACTCACGAGCATGCCAGAGGTGGAAAGAAGAAAAAGAGATTCAACGGCTGAAGGCAGAGCTTAACATATCATACCAGGAGGCAAGGAAATCGGTCAAACCCCTGAATACCAACAAACCTACCTACGCCCAGAAGGTAGCAGGGAGATGTTCCGTTGGAACTCAGACGGACATGACCATTCCTCCAAAGGACTCTTTCACTCCCATCGCGCGGAATCTATTAAGTTCACAAAAACCTGCACAAAAGGACCAATCAGCTGCCACTCCTATATCGGTACCTCCTAATGCTCCACAAATTACAAAGGTAGTTATGAAAGAAAAGAATAAGAAAGGGGAAGTCCCCCACAATTCCCAAGAAAAGATGGATGTCGAGCAGAAGGAGGTACCTGAAGAGTCAGTCTTGGAACTCTTTGCGGAGGAGGAAATGGACACGGGACAGCGTCCATTCTTCCCCAAAAAAGATAAATCCAAGACTGACAAAAGTAAGCCCTCAGCACCTCGAAAGCCGCCTGATGGACCCACCAAGCCAAAATAATGGCTAAAATCCTACAATGGAATTGTCGTGGATTCCGGCGAAATATAGATGACATCAAGGCCCTCCTGCAAAAGCACGAGCCAGTTTGCTTTTGCTTGCAGGAGCCATATCTAAAGGCAAATGATGATCCCACCATGCACAACATCACAGTTTTTCGAAAGGATAGAATTGCGGACGGCTCTGTACATGGGGGAGTGGCTATCCTTGTGGGTAACCAGACCCCAGTGCAGCCCCTGCTAATTACAACCAGCATAGAGGCTGTTGCAATTCGCCTTTCAGTGGGATTTTTATTAACTGTCTGCTCTATTTATTTGCCACCTGGGACTGACATCTCCCAGGCAGACCTTGATGATCTTCTAACGCAGCTGCCCCCCCCTTTCTTACTTCTCGGGGATTTTAATGGACATAACACCCTGTGGGGTAGTGCTAACATCAACGGAAGGGGACGAGTCATAGAGCGTATGCTCAATGACAATGACCTTTCCCTTCTAAATACTGGAACAAACACCTTTTTCCACATGCCTACCCGTACTTTTTCTGCCATTGATCTCTCTATCTGCTCCCCTTCTCTACTCCCTTCATTTACTTGGGACGTGGAGGAGAATCCATACGGAAGCGATCACTTCCCCGTGATAACCTTGTTACACAGTGGGAGACCATGTCTTCCTTTCAGGTTACCACGGTGGAAGATTGATCAGGCTGACTGGACTGCCTTCCAACATCAGGCAAATTTTGATCTTAGCACAGTCAGTCAAGAGTCTATCAATGATGCAGTTAAGTACATAACAGAAAATATTGTCCAGGCAGCTGCGAGTGCTGTTCCAAAAACATCTGCCCGGTTTCCACCATTTCCTAAACCTTGGTGGAATTCACAATGCACAGCAGCAAAAAAGGCTCAAAACAAAGCGTGGGGGATATTCCGCCGATATCCCACCACGACCAACCTTATAACCTTTAAACGTGCACGAGCCAAAGCACGATATATCCGCCGTCAGAGTCAAAAGGAATCGTGGATCCGTTTTACATCATCTATTAACCAGTCTACCAACTCTAAGGTAGTCTGGGATAAAATCCGGAAAATGAAGGGGAAATATACATCCCACCCTTCTTCAATCCTAGATTATAATGGAGGCGCTATTGCAGATCCAACTGCAATAGCTAATTCTCTTGGGGAAACATTCTCTAACATCTCTGCAACATCTTCGTATTCCCCAGAGTTCCTGGTCCTGAAACATAAACTGGAAAGGGAAGCACTTAATTTCAAGTCCAAGGGCCTCTATCCCTACAACGGGGATTTTACTATTCAGGAACTGAAAAGAGCCCTCGCTCTTTCCAAAGCAAGTGCTGTTGGATCAGATGGCATCCATTATGAAATGATTAAACATCTCTCACCAAAATCTATGGATTGTCTGCTCATTCTGTATAACAGAATCTTTATTGATGGGCAGTTTCCGGACTCCTGGCGAAAGGCAATCGTTCTTGCCTTTCATAAGCCAGGAAAGGATCCAAAAGTCACCACCAATTATCGTCCTATTGCTCTGACCAGCTGTCTGTGCAAAATCCTGGAGAGAATGGTTAATTCCCGTTTAATTTGGTACTTAGAATCAAATGACCTTCTCTCCAACATCCAGTGCGGCTTCCGACGGAACCGGTCCACTTTGGACCATCTTATTAGATTGGAAGCATCCATCCGAGATGCTTTCCTAAAACGCGAACACTTGGTGTCGGTGTTCTTCGACATGGAGAAAGCGAATGACACAACTTGGAGATTTCGCATCTTAAAAGATATGCATAGCCTTGGTCTTAGGGGGCAACTCCCCATTTTTATTAAAAACTTTTAGCCAATCGATCTTTCCAAGTTCGTGTGGGGTCCTCACTCTCTCGTCCCTTCAGCCAAGAGGAGGGTGTACCACAAGGATCAGTATTAAGTGTCACGCTTTTTGCCATCAAAGTCAATTCTATCACAGAACAACTTCCTCCAACCGTAAACAGTGCCCTCTATGTTGATGGCTTTAGCATTTTTTGCCAGTCGTGCAACATGAGGGTTATTGAAAGACAACTGCAGAAAGCCATTGATAGTTTGAATTCCTGGGCACTTGCTAATGGCTTCAGGTTCTCGCCGGAGAAGACCGTTTGCGTACACTTTTGTCGCAAGCGTAATCTTCATCCTGAACCTGAATTAAGGCTCGGACAAAATGCTATTCCAGTAGCAGCGAACACAAAATTCTTGGGACTCATATTTGATAAAAAACTAACCTTTTTGGATCATATTCGTCAACTCCGCACAAAGTGCACACGTGGACTTAATATTCTCCGCTCACTCTCCTCTACATCTTGGGGAGCAGACCGATGTACCCTTCTTCGGCTTTACCGTGCACTTGTGCGATCCAAACTAGATTATGGGTCCCAGGTATATTCCTCAGCCAGAGACAGTGCCCTTCGATGGTTGGACCCTGTCCATCATCAGGCTATTCGTATCGCTACTGGAGCATTTCGAACATCTCCTGTCCAGAGCTTATACGTCGAAGCAAACGAACCACCGTTATCGCTTCGTCGTAAGCAGTTGTCTTTAAAGTACGCCTTAAAACTGAAATCCCTGCCAGACCATACTACGGGGCTAACCGTTTTTGAGCCGCGATGGGAAAATTTGTACAACACCCGTAAGACTGCCAATCGTCCTTTTGGTATTCGTCTCCAAGAGCTACTCAAAGAACTTAATATCAAGTTAGACAAGGTTGCCCAAACACCAAAGCAACACTTTCCACCCTGGCATGCTCTTGTCCCGGCATGTGACTTGTCCCTTAGAAATTGGGAAAGTCGGACACTCCATCATCGGTCTACCTTCAGCTTTATTCAGCACACCGAGCTGAACATTCCGACTTCGCGCCAGTCTACACAGACGGTTCGAAGTCGGAATCATACGTGGGATCTGCTGCTGCTGTCTTTACAGACAGCACTGCCCCTCGACGTGGGCACCTGTACGTGGTGAGGGGACCTCCCAGTGACGCTGCTGGACTTCCAGACTAGCATCACTGGGATCTAACGCCCATACCTTGGTTCCAGGGTTACATCTTTGGAATCCGGCGTGTGCAGCCGTGCGCCGCGACCCGTGGAAGCGGAAAGGGGGATCCTGGTGGTGAGGGGCCCAGCCTTAATACACCACTTTGGCCCCTGCTTCGACAAGACGAGTCGTCCCGGACCGGCCCGACTGGGATCAATCGGCGGGTGGTTTTATACTGCTATGGTCAACTGCGTTCCAATAAGTCTCCCTCCCTTTGGTCCTGGGACGGGATAAAGACTTATTGGAAACGTGGGTAAGGTGTTCTAAGCGAACTCGGCGTCCCATTCGTGTACGCAGTACCTGCTAGTTCACGAGTGGGCGCCCCCTCGTAGGGCTCCGTGGTGGGTGAGGTACTTAGGCATCAGACATTTTTTCTTTACTCTCATGAGTAATTTAAATCCCCTTTCTGCTGGGGCCGCAACAAGGCCCCTACCTAATCGAGACGAAACCTCAGAAAACACTTGTGCAAAAAGAGCCAGAACTGGGGATACACCACCATCTGTAACACCGCTTTTCCTCATTCTCCATTCTACCGGAGAGCAGGCACTCGGGAAAATGTCACCCTTTTTCATCCAGAAAGGATTAGAGGGGTTGACAGGATCTCCAAAATCTGTCAAAAGGCTACGTTCTGGAGACATTTTAGTTGAGGCTGCAAGCCAAAAACATGCACAGCAACTACTGAAAGCCACATCGTTAGGGGGATTACCGATCATCGTTACTCCCCATAAAACCTTGAATTTCTCACGCGGTGTCATATCAGAGTGGAATCTTCTTCATGTTTCTGAAGAAGAGATCTGCTCTGAACTTAATGACCAAGGAGTGACGGCTGTCAAAAGAATATCGATGCGGAAGGATGGGAATCTCGTCCCTACCCGAGTTCTCATCGTAACGTTTAACACCCCACGGCCTCCAAGTTCCATAAAAGCAGGCTATTTAAACTGCCCAGTGAGTGTTTATATCCCCAACCCACTGAGGTGCTTTAAATGCCAAAAGTATGGCCACTCTCAAACAGCTTGTCGTGGCAACCCCGCCTGTGCTCGCTGTGGTGCTAAAGACCACGAGAGCAAGGAATGTTTAGTTTCTAAGCCAAGTTGTACAAACTGCCAAGGGGAATACCCTGCATACTCTCGAGCATGCCAGCGGTGGAAAGAGGAGAAGGAAATTCAGAAACTAAAAACAGAGCTAAACATCTCCTATCAGGAGGCCAGAAGACGCATCCAACCTCTAAATAGCGCCAAGCCCTCAAATGCCCAGAAAGCCTCTGGGAAAAGTACCATTGGTACTCAGATTGATATGAGTATTCCTCCAAGGGAGTCTTTTCCCCCCATTGCGCGCTATTTATTAAGTTCCGAAAAGCCCACCCAAAAATCACAGTCAGCCGCCACTGCTATATCCGTACCTCCTAGTGCTCCACCACTTCCAAAACAAAGTATTAAGAAACCAAGAAAAAGGTGAACAGGCACCTACAATTCAAGAGACAATAGATGTCGAAAATAAGGAGGTACAGGACGAACCTGTCCTGGAACTCTTTGCGAAAGACGAAGAAGAAATGGATACAGGCCAATGTCCAGTCTTTCCAAAGAGAGATAAACCCAGGACTGAGAAAATGAAGCCCTCAGCCCTTCGGAAGCCACCAGACGGACCCGGTAAATCAAAATAATGGGTACATTTAAATTTCTCCAATGGAATTGCCGTGGATTTCGTAGAAATAGAGATGACATCAAGGCCCTCCTGAGTAAGCATGAACCAACTTGCTTTTTCTTTCAGGGGACATATTTAACGGCAAATGAAGATCCTTACTTACGTAACTGCTCAGTTATTCGCAGAGACAGAGCTGGGGATGGACCTGCCCACGGAGCAGTTTCTATCCTTGTGGGTAACCACACCCCCTTTCAAGCTGTGATTCTTACCACTAATCTAGAGGCTGTAGCAGTTCGTCTTACAGTAGGGTTCCTACTAACTGTTTGCTCCATTTATTTGCCACCTGGGAACGACACCGCCCAGACAGACCTTGATGATCTCATTAAGCAACTGCCACCCCCTTTCCTATTATTAGGAGATTTTAACGGGCATAATCCGCTGTGGGGTAGTTCTGACATCAACAGAAGGGGTCGGATTATCGAGCGATTGCTTGAAAACAATGATCTGGCCCTTCTAAATATGGGATCTGACACCTTTTTCCACACGGCTACCCGTACATTTACTGCTATTGATCTTTCGATCTGCTCCTCTTCCCTCCTGCCTCTGAGTACATGGGAGGTTGAAGATAACCTTTATGGTAGTGATCACTTCCCCGTGTTATCCACCATTTCAAATGGGAGACAATGTCACCAGTCGAGGATACCACGTTGGAAGATCGATCATGCTGACTGGAATGCCTTTCGCCATCTGGCAACGTTTAATACCACTATAGTCAACCAGGAGTCAATTAATGAGGCAGTAAAAGACATCACAGAAAGTATAGTCCAGGCAGCAGCAGTTGCAATTCCTAGGATATCGTCCCGCTTTGCACGTTTTCCAAAACCATGGTGGAATGGAGAATGCACAGTGGCTAGGAAGGCTCAAAACAAAGCATGGGGAATATTTCGCCGTTACCCCACCACAGATAATTTAATAGCCTTTAAACGTGCACGTGCCAAAGCACGGTACATTAGACGTCAGAGCCAAAAGGAATCTTGGATCAAATTTACATCTTCCCTTACACGGGCCGCCAATCCCAAAGCCATCTGGGACAATGTTCGGAAAATGAAGAGCAAATACAACTCACACCCTTCATCGATCCTGGAACATAATGGATGTACAATTGCAGATCAAACTGCAATTGCAAACACTCTAGGGGAGACATTTGCTAAAGTGTCTTCAGAAACAGTTTACCCCCCAGAGTTCCTCGCACACAAGCAGAGAGCAGAAAAACATCACCTAAAGCTGTACTCCAACAATCGCGAGGAATACAATCAGCCCTTTACACAGTGGGAGCTGAAAGCAGCACTCTTACTCTCCAAGGCGAGTGCTGTTGGGCCAGACAACATCCATTATGAGATGATTAAACATCTTTCATCGGAATCCATGGATCGTTTGCTCCATCTCTATAATAGAATCTATATTGAAGAGACATTTCCGGACTCGTGGCATGTGGCAACTATCCTTCCCTTTCCAAAACCAGGAAAGGATCCAAAAACACCAAACAATTACCGTCCTATTGCTCTGACGAGCTGCTTGTGCAAGATCCTGGAAAGAATGGTCAATGCTCGTCTCTTGTGGTATTTAGAAGCTAATGACCTCCTTTCCAGAATACAGTGTGGCTTCCGAAGGAACAGGTCAACACTTGACCATTTAATCCGCTTGGAAACGTCTATACGTGATGCTTTCCTAAAATGTGAGCACCAGGTGTCAGTTTTCTTTGATATGGAAAAAGCGTATGACACGGCTTGGAGATATGGAATTTTAAAAGATATATATAACTTTGGTCTTAGAGGACACATTGCCCTGTTTATCAGAAACTTCCTTACAGACCGGTCTTTCCAAGTTCGTGTGGGATCCACCCTCTCCCGACCATTCTGCCAAGAAGAAGGAGTTCCACAGGGATCAGTTTTAAGTGTTACGCTTTTTGCAATCAAAGTTAACTCTATAACCGAACAACTTCCTCCTACCGTAAACAGTGCCCTCTTTGTAGATCACTTTAGCATCTTTTTGCTGTCATGCAATATGAGGGTCATCGAAAGACAATTGCAGCATGCCATAGACCACGTCAACTCTTGGGCAGTGACTAATGGTTTTAGGTTCTCGCCACAGAAGACCGTCTGCGTACACTTTTGTCGCAAACGGAACCTTCACCCTGAACCAGAACTTAAACTCGGACAAGACATCATTCTAATAGCACCTGAGACAAAATTCTTTGGGCTCATTTTCGACAAGAAGTTGACATTTTTACCTTACATTCGTCAACTGCGGACAAAGTGCACAAGAGGGTTGAATCTCCTACGCTCTATTTCCTCCAATAAATGGGGGGCAGACCGCTCCACTTTGCTCAGTCTCTATCGTGCACTTGTCCGATCTAAACTAGACTATGGGTCCCAAGTGTACACATCGGCTAGAAACAGCGTACTTAGGTGGCTGGACCCAGTCCACCACCAAGCCATCCGTATTGCTACTGGAGCATTTAGAACATCCCCTGTCCAGAGTTTATATGTTGAAGCATCTGAACCACCACTGTCATTGCGACAAAAGCAATTGTCTTTAAAATATACTGTTAAATTAAAATCCCTGCCAGACAACCCTACGTGGACGTCCGTTTTAAAGCCACAATGGGAAAACTTATATAACACTCGTCAGACTGCCAATCGGCCTTTTGGTATCCGTGTCCAAGATCTGCTCAGAGAGCTCGACATCACGGTAGACATTGTTGCCCAGTCACCAAGGCAATCACTTCCACCCTGGCATGCTCGCATTCCATCATGCGACTTCTCCCTTAAAAATTGGGGTAAGTCCATAACTCCATCTTCTGTCTACCACCAACTCTACGCTGCCCACCGGACCGAATATTCCGACTTCTTGCCTGTCTTCACTGATGGCTCGAAGTCGGAGTTGTCTGTTGGATGTTCTGCTATCTTTCCAGATCGTTCTATATCTGGAAAGATTCCCCAAGAATGTAGCATATATACAGCTGAGTTGAATGCTATAGTGTTAGCCTTGGACCACATTAAAACCCATAGGTATCAAAAGTGTATGGTGTACACTGACTCTGTAAGTACACTGCAGGCTTTATCGGGTATGAGGTATAATCCTCATCCATTTGTGACCCGGATTCAGCAGACGCTACACTCTCTGTTTGAGTGTTCTTTCGACATTCGTTTCTTCTGGATTCCAAGCCACATTGGGATCGTGGGAAATGAACTGGCAGATGCTGCGGCCAGGTCACCAGAACCCCACAACACTTATTGCCTTTTAGTCCCCTATACAGACTACAGGCAGCTAATACACGATAAATTACTGTCCCAATGGCAACAATCCTGGCATGAGCAAGTCACAAACAAGCTCTATCAGATAAAGCCTGCAATCCGACATTGGCAGTCTAGTCTGCGCAGAAATCGCAGAGAGGAAGTTGTTTTAGCTCGCCTCCGCATAGGACACAGTCATCTTACAAATGCCTTTTTGCTGAGGGCAGATGACTGTCCTATGTGTGAGAACTGTGACACCTATTTAAGCGTACGGCACATTTTAACTGAGTGTCCTCGTTTTAGACACGAACGTGAATTCTATTTTACCGCTTTTAGTCATCTGGCCGAGCCTTATACACTCAGTCAGATTTTATCCGACAATGACAATGTGTCTGCTGTTTTTAACTTTTTAAAATCAATAAACCTTTTTTCTCGTATTTAAAAT
Source organism: Mastigoproctus giganteus (assembly GCF_048544385.1). Classification (NCBI taxonomy): domain Eukaryota; kingdom Metazoa; phylum Arthropoda; class Arachnida; order Uropygi; family Thelyphonidae; genus Mastigoproctus; species Mastigoproctus giganteus. The sequence goes on from NC_143586.1 coordinate 125,171,119, forward strand.
TGATTTGTCATTCCTTTGTTCATGTTTTGTACTATTACTCCTTTTATAGCTCGACATGGTGGCCTAACTCCTTAGGTCACTGAAGATCTTAACTTTTTATTTATGACCGGTATTTGGCGCATTATAGCCTCAGTTGCTGATGCGCCAATAAAACCCAAACCAAACCAAACCAAACAGAGAGCACTGCATCGGAGCAGATTCCCTCTGAATGCAGTATATTTACTGCAGAGCTGCATGCTATAGAGTTAGCCTTGGATCACATTAGTGAATGCCAATACCAACGGTTCATTTTATATTCTGATTCTCTCAGCGTGTTACAGGCTTTAATATCTGTGAGATATCATCCTCATCCAGTTCTGTTGTCTAGTATTCAGCAGAAGATTCACTTCCTCCTTGGACGTGAATATGATATCCGCTTCTGCTGGATTCCCAGCCACATTGGGATTAGGGGAAATGATTTGGCTGACGCCGCAGCCAAATCAGCAATTCCCAATAATAGCTGCTGCCTGTCAGTCCCCTATACACACTACAGGCAAATAATATACGAGAAAATACATTCCCAATGGTAGGATTCATGGAATAGACAGACTGCGAATAAATTATATCAAATAATGCCTGTAATTGAACCGTGGCAGTCCAGTCTGCGCAGGAATCGTAAGGAGGAAGTTGTTCTTTCCCGGACCCGCATAGGACATAGTCATTTGACACATTCTTTTTTGCTGAGGGCTGATGACCCTCCTATGTGTGAGTCTTGTGGCACAATTTTATCAATTAGACACATTTTAATTGACTGTCCAGATTTTATCAATATCCGTTTTACCGCTTTTAATCATCTGGCCGAGCCGTATACACTCAGTCAGATTGTTCTGACAATGACAATGTGTCTGCTATTTTTAGTTATTTTAAATCAATAAAGGTTTTTACTTGTATTTAATATTTACATGTTATTGTTATTTCTTTATTGATTTATTTTTCTACATTTTATACCTGTGTTATTTTATATACCGACATGGTGACCTAAGTAATTAGGTCAGCGAAAATTTAAATTTTTTTACATATCATCTGAGTTTGGCGCATTATAGCCTTAGTTGCTAATGCGCCAATAAAAACCAAACCAATCCAAACCAAATCTTTCAAGAGTAAGAATAGGTCATACTTACCTGACCCACCTTCATTTACTCACAGGAGATGATCCAAAACAATGTCCATATTGCTATATAAATATGACTGTTAAACACATTCTCATTGACTGCCCCTATTATAAACAAGAGAGGATTTCAACCCAGCAATCACTGGTCATCCTTCAACAACGGATAACCTTAGAGAATTTGATAGGTGACAAGGCAAAGATATCTGAATTTTTCCGTTTTCTGAAGCAAACTAGAATTTTTAATCTTTTCTGATTAAGGACATTTCAGACAGTACGATTATTTCCCTTTTCCTTTAATATAAATGAATAGGTGCATTATAGCCAAAGTAGCTTATGCGCCATGAAAGCCCCACAACAACAAAGCATCAGCGAATTATCTAGCCTGCCAATTATTACAAATATCTTTATTTTTCTGTGTGAGTTTTTGCAATTTCCTTAAACACCTACTGCATATATTAATAATATTTAACACATTAAATTTACTAATACAGAAAGGAAAGCCACCTTTCTTTATAAGGTAATCAATTACTAACCTTTTATTTCTTTATTTTTAATTTTTTTGCTTGGTTACTAGGTGTCACCTCCTGTCTCCACAGGATAGGAAACCTTGGAGAAAAAGCTCTCCATCCCAGGGGAAAAAGCAGCAAATACCATGAATTTTGACAACAAAGTCACAGAATCCCCGAACATGATCCAATCAACTCAAGAACGTGGAGAAAGTTTACACAAACATGGCAAAAAGACAATAAACCGATATACAGTATATATAAAGAACAGTTTGATGAGGTAACCATTTTAAAGGTTACCGGAATTTATCTTTGTTGATATTTTAATCTTTTCTTGGCACAGTATAACCGTTGTCGTTTTCGCGCCAGTAAAATCAAAATCACGCAACCAACTTTTCTGTTCTAACAGTTAATTGGATAAATAAACTATTGTCATATCACTGAAATAAGCCAAAATATTCTACAGAAACGTTTTTCTCTTTTTCTCTATAGTTACCGTTTTGGGTCCACTTCGAATTTTTACATTAAAACTGCAGAGTTCAACAATGAAAAAGAATTTCAAATGGCTTAGCAGGATAGAATTCTCGTTTTTGATTCTCTGTGCAGGTGGCATTGCTGGAGTTGCTTCCTTTCCAGTAGGATTCATGGTGGACAAAATTTGGGTAATCAGCCATTTACTGTAATAGGAAAGTTAAAGTAAGGAATTATGAAGCATTTGATCGAAAATTTCAGCATTTATAGAACTTGTTAAAGATCAAAACTAGTTTATTTTTTTACATTGTATCGTGTTTTACTTTAAAAGCTGATTCAATTATTACAATACTTATTTTCAGATAATGACTAGAAGCCACAATTATTCAATTTTTACAGTTTTTCTTGATAATTCCTTAAAAGCCGACTGTTGCTCAGGGCTAAGACGAGAATGGCGCTATAATGAATAAATAAAAAGAAATAAAATAAATTATGTCAACTCTCAGAAATGAAAGTTAACACCCCTCGCGGTGGGCACTTCGACGTGGTCTCCTCAACGTGTGCACCTGTAAGTGGTGAGGGGACCTCCGAGTGACGCTGCTGTACCCTAGATAAGCATCGCTGGGATCCAACACCCAAAGCCTAGGTTCCAGGCTTATATCAATGGGATCTAATGTGTTTGCCGTGAGCTTCGAATCGTGGAAATTCGGAAATTATTATTCTGGTGGTTGAGGGGCCCAGCTTCAATACTTTGGCCCCTGCTTCTACAAGACTGGTGATCCTGGAAGGCCCGTCTAGGATCATCGGCTAATAGGCTCGCTGCGAGGGTCAACCGTGTCAACCGTGTCAATGCCATGCGGTCCCGGGTGCCAAGCGTTCCGTGGCCAAGCGATTTCAGTGCGTTCGTTAAAGCGATCCTCCTAAAGAGCTTTTGCCAGATATAGATTCTTTTTCGTTCTAAATACCGTTTTCCTCATTTTCTATTAGAATAGCTCTTTCGCACTGCGCGTAGTAGGCAAAGGCCCAGAAAGGGAAGTCACCTTCTGTTTCTTTTTCTTATCTCACTAACACAACTAACAGCCGCTTGGTCGTCACCTCGTGGCACTGCTCCTGCCTCCCCGTGGCGGGACCGGAAACCTGGAATGAAAAGTTATCCTTCCGGGGCCAAAAGGAGCAATTATGGAAACCGAAAATTTTCCACCTCTCAAGACTGTAAATCTTGCTTCTTTGGATTTGCAACAAACTGACTCTGACTATCAAACACGGAAGAGGATGAAAACAGATGTACCTCAAATGGAATATCCATCTTTCCTCATACTGCATTCCCTAACGAATCAGTCTTTGGGTACTTTGTCTCCTTTTTATATACAGAAATGTCTAGAAAGTGTAGCCGGATCACCAAAAATGGTAAGAAGACTGAAGTCTGGCGACCTATTAGTCGAAACCACCAATGGTAAACATTCCGAATCCCTTCTGAAACTTATATCGTTTGGTGGAGTTCCCGCTAAAGTATCTTCTCATGCTACCCTGAATAGCTCTAAAGGAGTAATTTCCGAATGGGACTGTTGAACGTCAAAGAGGAGGAAATTGTTCAAGAACTCCAAGACCAGAAAGTTACTGAAGCAAGACGAATAATGGTGAAGAAAGATGGAGAATTTGTTCCTACTCGTAGCATCATTCTCACTTTTTCAAAACCAAACCTTCCTTCATCAGTAAAAGCAGGATACTTAAACTGTCGCATCCGTCCTTATATACCCAATCCTATTCGATGCCCCTCGACGTGGGCACCTGTACGTGGTGAGGGGACCTCCCAGTGACGCTGCTGGACTTCCAGACTAGCATCACTGGGATCCAACGCCCACAGCCTAGGTTCCGGGCTTACATCAATGGAATCCGGCGTGTTTGCCGTGCGCTGCGACCCGTGGAAATTCGGAAAGGGGGATCCTGGTGGTTGAGGGGCCCAGCTTCAATACACCACTTTGGCCCCTGCTTCGACAAGACGGGTGGTCCTGGAAGGCCCAGCTAGGATCAATCGGCTAGTAGGTTCGCCTGCGAGGGTCAACCGTGTCAATGCCACGCCCCTACCCTCATGGTCCGAGGGACAGGATTCAGGCTGGCGGCGGTGCGGGTATAGTGTCTGGGTAGCCCTGGCGTCCCACTCCCGAGCGCATTTATTGCATGCCGGGTAGTGGGCGTCCCTTTGGGCTCCGTGGTGGGTGGGGAGCCCGGGCACTGAACAATTTAATAAACTACATGAATCCTGATAAACTAACTTCTTCAGGGGCCCCAACCCGGTCCCTATCTGAAACTATTGAGAAAGATCCAGATAGCATTATTGCTAATAAGAGGCAGCGAACCGAACTACCATCAGGGCCAGTCCCAAGGTTCTTAATCATGCACTCAACAAGTGAAAAACCGATTGGAAAAATGTCACCCTTCTTTATCCAAAAAGGGTTGGATGGGTTAGCAGGTTCACCCAAGTCAGTTAAGAGGCTCCGTTCTGGAGACCTCTTAATTGAAACCAAAAGTGACAAGCAATCAGAACATCTACTCCGAACAACATCAATCGGAGGAATCCCTATAACAGTGACACCACACAGAACACTCAATTCATCTAGAGGTGTCATTTCGGAGTGGGACCTTCTCGACGTATACGAGGAGGAAATCTGCTCCGAATTAAAACCACAGGGAGTCATTGCCGTCAAGAGAATTACTGCGCGAAGGGATGGAAAAATTGTTAAAACCAGGAGCGTTATCCTGACTTTTAACACACCTAAACCTCCTGAGGAGATTAAAGCTGGATATATCAACTGTTCAGTGCGTCCATACATACCAAATCCTTTACGGTGTTTTAAATGCCAAAAGTATGGACATTCCCAAATGGCCTGCCGTGGAGTCCTTGCATGCGCTCGATGCGGTGCAAAGGACCACGAAACAACAGCATGTTCAGCCGCAAAACCCACCTGTATTAACTGTGAGGGCGAACACCCGGCCTACTCACTAGCATGCCAGAGGTGGAAAGAAGAAAAAGAGATTCAACGGCTGAAGGCAGAGCTTAACATATCATACCAGGAGGCAAGGAAATCGGTCAAACCCCTGAATATCAACAGACCTACCTACGCCCAGAAGGTAGCAGGGAGATGTTCCGTTGGAACTCAGACGGACATGACCATCCCTCCAAAGGAGTCTTTCACTCCCATCGCGCGGTATCTCTTAAGTTCTCAAAAACCTGCACAAAAGGACCAATCAGCTGCCACTCCTATATCGGTACCTCCTAATACTCCACAAGTTCCAAAGTTAACTATTAAAGAAAAGAATAAAAAAGGGGAAGTACCCCCTAGTACCCAAGAAAAGATGGATGTCGAGCAGAAGGAGGTACCCGAAGAGTCCGTCTTGGAACTCTTTGCGGAGGAGGAAATGGACACGGGACAGCGTCCATTCTTCCCCAAAAAAGATAAATCCAAGACTGATAAAAGTAAGCCCTCAGCACCTCGGAAGCCGCCTGACGGACCCACCAAGCCAAAATAATGGCTAAATTCCTACAATGGAATTGTCGTGGATTCCGGCGAAATATAGATGACATCAAGGCCCTCCTGCAAAAGCACGAGCCAGTTTGCTTTTGCTTGCAGGAGACATATCTAAAGGCAAGTGACGATCCCACGATGCATAACACCACAATTTTTCGTAAGGATAGAATTGCGGATGGCTCTGTACATGGGGGAGTGGCTATCCTTGTGGGTAACCAGACCCCGGTGCAGTCCTTACTAATCACAACTAGCATAGAGGCTGTTGCAATTCGCCTTACGGTGGGATTTTTATTAACTGTGTGCTCTGTCTATTTGCCACCTGGGACTGACATCTCCCAAGCAGACCTTGATGATCTTCTAACGCAGCTGCCTCCCCCTTTCTTACTTCTCGGGGATTTTAACGGACATAACACCCTGTGGGGTAGTGCTAACGTCAACGGAAGGGGACGAGTCATTGAGCGTATGCTCAATGACAATGACCTTTCCCTTCTAAATACTGGAAATAACACCTTCTTCCACATGCCTACCCGTACTTTTTCTGCCATTGATCTATCTATCTGCTCCCCTTCTCTACTCCCTTCACTCACCTGGGAAGTGGAGGAGAATCCATACGGAAGCGATCACTTCCCTGTGATAACCTTGTTACACAGTGGGAGACCATGTCTTCCTTTTAGGTTACCACGGTGGAAGACTTTCATAATAAAAAATATATTTTGCATTACCATTCATTTTATTCCTCAAGCTACTATTAGATTACCAACAACAGGCAAATTTCGATCTTAGCACAGTCAGTCAAGAGCCGATCAATGACGCAGTAAAGTTCATCACAGAAATCATCGTCCAAGCAGCTGCTAATGCTGTCCCAAAAACATCAGCCCGGTTTCCACCATTTCCCAAACCTTGGTGGAATTCACAATGCACAGCAGCAAAAAAGGCTCAAAACAAAGCGTGGGGGATATTTCGCCGATATCCTACCACGAACAACCTTATAGCCTTCAAACGTGCACGAGCTAAAGCACGCTACATCCGTCGTCAGAGTCAAAAGGAATCTTGGATCCGTTTTACATCATCTATTAACCAGTCTACCAACTCTAAGGTAGTCTGGGATAAAATCCGGAAAATGAAGGGAAAATATACCTCCCACCCTTCTGCAATCCTAGATTATAATGGATGCGCTATTGCAGATCCAACTGCAATAGCCAATGCTCTTGGGGAAACATTCTCTAAGATCTCTGCAACATCTTCGTATTCCCCAGAGTTCCTGGTCCTGAAATATAAAATAGAAAAACAGGCACTTAACTTTAAAACTAAAGGCATTTATCCCTACAACGGGGATTTCACTATTGTGGAATTGAAAAGAGCCCTCGCTCTTTCCAAAGCAAGTGCCGTTGGACCAGATGGCATCCATTATGAAATGATTAAACATCTTTCACCAAAATCTATGGATTGTCTGCTCCTTCTGTATAACAGAATCTTTACTGAAGGGCAGTTTCCGGACTCCTGGCGAAAGGCAATCGTTCTTGCCTTTCCTAAGCCAGGAAAGGATCCAAAAGTCGCCACCAATTATCGTCCTATTGCTCTGACTAGCTGTTTGTGCAAAATCCTGGAGAGAATGGTCAATTCTCGTTTACTATGGTATTTAGAATCAAATGACCTTCTCTCCAACATCCAGTGCGGCTTCCGACGGAACCGGTCCACTTTGGACCATCTTATTAGAATGGAAGCATCTATCCGGGATGCATTCCTAAAACGGGAACACTTGGTGTCGGTGTTCTTTGACATGGAAAAAGCGTATGACACAACTTGGAGATTTGGCATTTTAAAAGACTTACATAGCCTTGGCCTAAGAGGGCATCTGCCTTTTTTTATTCAAAACTTTTTAGCCAATCTATCGTTCCAAGTTCGTGTGGGATCCTCACTCTCTCGCTCCTTTAGCCAAGAGGAGGGAGTACCACAAGGATCAGTATTAAGTGTCACGCTTTTTGCCATAAAAATAAATTCCATCACAGAACAACTTCCTCCGACTGTAAACAGTGCCCTCTATGTTGATGACTTTAGCATTTTTTGCCAGTCGTGCAACATGAGGGTTATTGAAAGACAACTGCAGAAAGCCATTGATAGTCTGAATTCCTGGGCACTTGCTAATGGCTTCAGGTTCTCGCCGGAGAAGACCGTTTGCGTACACTTTTGTCGCAAGCGTAATCTTCATCCTGAACCTGAACTAAGGCTCGGACAAAATGCCATTCCAGTAGCAGCGAACGTAAAATTCTTGGGACTCATATTCGATAAAAAACTGACGTTTTTAGATCATATTCGTCAGCTCCGCACAAAGTGCACAAGAGGCCTTAATATGCTTCGCTCGCTCTCCTCTACATCTTGGGGAGCAGACAGATGTATCCTTCTTCGGCTCTACCGTGCACTTGTGCGATCCAAACTAGATTATGGGTCCCATGTATATTCCTCAGCCAGAGACAGTGTCCTGCGATGGCTGGACCCCGTCCATCATCAGGCCCTACGTATTGCTACTGGAGCATATCGCACATCTCCTGTCCAGAGCTTATACGTCGAAGCAAACGAACCACCGTTATCACTTCGACGTAAGCAGTTGTCTGTAAAGTATGCTTTAAAATTGAAATCCCTGCCAGACCATCCTACGTGGCCCTTCGTTTTTGAGCCACGATGGGAAAATTTATACAATACCCGTAAGACTGCCAATCGTCCTTTTGGTATTCGTTTCCAAGAGCTACTCAAAGAACTTAATATCAAGGTAGACAAGGTTGCCCAAACATCAAAGCAACCCTTTCCACCCTGGCATGCTCGTGTCCCGGCATGCGACTTGTCGCTTAGAAACTGGGGAAAGTTGGACACGCCATCATGTGTCTACCTGCAGCTTCATTCAGCTCACCGAACTGAATATTCCGACTTCGCGCCAGTCTACACAGACGGTTCGAAGTCGAAATCATATGTGGGATCTGCTGCTGTCTTCAGAGACAGCACTATATCAGAGCAGATTCCCTCTGATTGCAGCATATTTACTGCAGAGCTGCACGCTGTAGAGTTAGCCTTGGATCATATTAGTAAATGCCAATACCAACGGTTCATTTTATATTCCGAATCTCTTAGCATGTTACAGGCTTTAATATCTGTGAGGTATAATCCTCATCCAGTTCTGTCTAGCATTCAGCAGAAGATTCACGTTCTCCATGAACGCGAATATGACATCCGCTTCTGCTGGATTCCCAGCCACATTGGGATTAGGGGAAATGATTTGGCTGACGTCGCAGCCAAATCAGCAATTCCCAATAATAACCGCTGCCTGTTAGTCCCCTATACAGACTACAGGCAAACAGTACATCAAAAGGTACATTCCCAATGGCAGGATTCGTGGGATAGACAGACTGCGAATAAATTACATCGTATAAAGCCTGTTATTGAACCGTGGCAGTCTTGTCTGCGCAGGAATCGTAAGGAGGAAGTTGTTCTTGCCCGGACCCGCATAGGACATAGTCATTTGACACATTCTTTTCTGCTGAGGGCTGATGACCCTCCTATGTGTGCGTCTTGCGGCACAATTATATCAATTAGACACCTTTTAATCGACTGTCCAGATTTTAGCAATATCCGTTCTAGCATTTTTAATCATCTGACTGAGCCGTATACACTCAGTCAGATTTTATCCGACAACGACAACGTGTCTGCTGTTTTTAGCTATTTCAAATTAATAAAAATTTTTAATTGTATATAAAAATTTACGTTATTGTTACGTATTTATTGGTTTACTTTTTATATCTTTGTTGTCATACATATGGACATGGTGGCCTAACTACTTAGGTCACTGAATTTTTTAACCTTTTATATATGACCGGTATTTGGCGCATTATAGCCTCAGTTGCTGATGCGCCAATAAAACACAAACAAACAAACAAACAAACCTATTCGATGCTACAAGTGTCAGAAGTTTGGACATTCCCAAACTGTCTGCCGAGGAGATTCAGTTTGCTCAAACTGCGGATCAAAAGAACATGCCCATACTGATTGTAATGCTGAATCATCACGGTGTCCAAACTGCAAAGGCAACCATTCAGCTTTTCCTAGATCCTGTGAGCAATGGAAGCTGGAGAAAAAAATCCAAACATAAAAAGTGGAGAACAAGGTCACATACCTGAAGCCAGAAAGAACCTACTACAAAACATGCCTAAGCGTACATATGCTGAATCATCCAAAAGACAACAAACAGTTTCAACGAAAACAGATATATCAGTCCCAACAAAAGTGTCAATTTCTGATTGGGCGCGATCATTGCTATCACCTGCATCACAATCTACAAAACACCAAACAGTAGATAGGACAAACAATACCCCGATCTCGATATCATCTACTGCTAAATTAGATCCAGTTACTGCAGATCAGAAGGAAAATTCAGTTCATGTTAGAAAGAAATTATCTGATAACACAGCTATGGATATTGCAGAAAACAATACTTGTAATGAACCCATTCTAGATCTTCATGCAGAAGACAACAACCCGTCTTTCATAAATTTCTACAGGAACAAACCAAATGAAAATAATCCTGCCGGAATCAGATTGAACTATGTTGCTCAATATTGCAGTGTCCCACTCGACAATATCCACCAAGATACCGGAGAAATAGAGCCTCCATGGTCCACTTTTAAAACTTTATGTGATGACTATTTTCGAAAATGGGGAAAACAGGCGCTGAACAATGAAAATGTACAGCAGCTACATTTAGCTCATGCATCAGCAAATAAACATTGTCTGCAAATATATACTGATGGATCCAAATCTGATACACATGTGGGCGCTGCAGTAGTTCTTCCCACTTGTACAATCTCTCAAAAACTTTTCCCAAGTTGCAGTATTTACACCGCTGAACTTCATGCAATAAAAATGGCTATCGAACACATCAAAAACAGGTCTAATGAAGAGATAATAATCTATACCGATTCCTTGAGTGCAGTAACCTCTTTACAACATAAACGTCCAAACTCTCACCCTATCCTGAAAGAAATCCGAGCAGAGTCAATTAATCTAACAGAGCATAACACAGACGTACGATTCTGCTGGATTCCCGGGCATGCTGGAATCCAGGGAAATGAAAAAGCAGATCAAGCAGCAAAAAATCCAATCAACCCAGTGTCTTCACTTGCCTCGATTCCTAATATGGACTGTAAGCTCATCATAAAATAGTTATGTGTTGACCAATGGACATCAGTATGGCAGCAACAGACCCATAACAAACTTTTCCAAATAAAGCAAAACCCACAATACTGGAAATCTAGTTCGCGATTAAACAGACGAGAAGAGGTTGTCCTTGCAAGGACACGCATTGGCCATTCCCATCTGACCCACCTCCATTTGTTGACAGGGGATGAACCTCCTCACTGTCGTCATTGTTCTGCGCTACTTACAGTGAAACACATTCTCCTCGAGTGTCCCTACAATCATGCTGCTCGACTAACAAATTTTAAATCTGGTTTAACTCAAAACAATTCATTAGAGATGAATCATATTCTCAGTGATGATGCAAATTTATCCGATTTATTTAATTTTTTAAAACAAATTCATTTATATGAACTTATCTGACATATGACTGGAAAAAAAAAAATAATAATAATAAATATATATATATCATTTGCCGAATTACTGTGACAGGCACAATTTGGCCTTAGTTGCCCTTGTGCCAATAAACTTCCATTAAACCAACCAACCAGCAGAAGACAACATGGACACACGTCCATTCTTTTCAAAGAAGGACAAAATAAAAATTGACCGTCACAAGCAGAGCAACATAAAAAACAGAAAGATTCAACTTCTAATTCAAAATCAACACAAAGAAAACATAGTTCAATGGAATTGCAGAGGCTTTCGTAGCAACATAGACGACATATATGAACTAATTGATCGTTATCATCCTGTGAGCATATGCCTACAAGAAACAAATCTAACACCACAAGCGTCCGTGTCAGTTAAATATTACACTCTTTTTCGACAAGACAGGACAAACAGTGCTCATTGTGGAGTGGCCATACTCATAGACTCAAGGGTTCCTTGTAAACAAATTCCTCTTCAAACTGCCTTAGAAGCTGTTGCGGCTAGTGTAATGATTGGCATTTCTTTAACGATCGTTTCAATATATCTCCCTCCCAAACAGCAAGGTACAATTCATGAACTAGAAAACCTTGTTTTGCAATTACCGTCACCAGTTTGCCTATTAGGAGACTTTAATGGACACCATCCACTATGGGGATCCCCCATCTCAGACAGACGCGGAGAACTCATTGAGATACCACTAGACAGACAGAATTTAACATTACTGAACACAGGTTTACCCACTTACATTCATTTTCCTATTGGAGCCCCTCGACGTGGGCACCTGTACTGGTGAGGGGACCTCCCAGTGACGCTGCTGGACTTCCAGACTAGCATCACTGGGATCCAACGCCCACAGCCCAGGTTCCAGGCTTACATCAATGGAATCCGGCGTGTTTGCCGTGCGCTGCCACCCGTGGAAATTCGGAAAGGGGGATCCTGGTGGTTGAGGGGCCCAGCTTCAATTCACCACTTTGGCCCTTGCTTCGACAAGACGGGTGGTCCTGGAAGGCCCGGCTAGGATCAATCGGCTAGTAGGCTCGCCTGCGAGGGTCAACCGTGTCAATGCCACGCCCCTACCCTCATGGTCCGAGGGACAGGATTCAGGCTGGCGGCGGTGCGGGTACAGTGTCTGGGTAGCCCTGGTGTCCCACACACGAGCGCATTTATTGCATGCCGGGTAGTGGGCGTCCCTTTGGGCTCCGTGGTGATGGGGGGGAGCCCGGGCACTGAACAATTTAAAAAACTCAATGAATCCTGATAAACGTATTTCTTCAGGGTCCCCAATCCGGTCCCTATCTGAAACCAACGACACAGATACAGACAGCATTATTGCTAAAAAGAGGCAGCGAACCGAATTACCATCAGGGCCAGTCCCAAGGTTCTTAATCATGCATTCTACCAATGAGACACCGATTGGTAAAATGTCGCCCTTTTTTATTCAAAAAGGATTAGATGGGTTAGCAGGTTCTCCCAAATCAGTTAAGAGGCTCCGTTCTGGAGACCTCTTAATTGAAACTAAAAATGACAGGCAGTCAGAACATCTACTCGGAACAACATCAATCGGAGGAATCCCTATAACAGTGACACCACACAGAACACTCAATTCATCGAGAGGTGTCTTTTCGGAGTGGGACCTTCTCGACGAAACCGAGGAGGAAATCTGCTCCGAACTAAAACCACAGGGAGTCATTGCCGTCAAGAGAATCACCGCGCGAAGGGATGGAAAAATTGTTAAAACCAGGAGCGTTATCCTGACTTTTAACTCTCCTAAACCTCCTGACGAGATTAAAGCTGGATACATCAACTGTTCAGTGCGTCCATACGTACCGAACCCTTTACGGGGTTTTAATTGCCAGAAGTATGGACATACTCAAATGGCCTGCCGTGGAGTCCTTGCAGGCGCTCGTTGCGGTGAAAAGAACCACGAAACAACAGCATGTTCAGCCGCAACACCCACATGTATAAACTGTGAAGGCGAACACACCCGGCCTATTCACGAGCATGCCAGAGGTGGAAAGAAGAAAAAGAAATTCAACGGCTGAAGGGAGAACTAAATATATCTTACCAGGAGGCAAGGAAATCGGTCAAAACCCTGAATATCAATAAACCTACCTACGCCCAGAATGTAGCAGGGAGATGTTCCGTCGTAACTCAGGCGGACATGACCATTCCTCCAAAGGAGTCTTTCACTCCCATCGCGCGATATCTTTTAAGTTCTCAAAAACCTGCAGAGAACGACCAATCAGCTGCCACTACTATATCGGTACCTCCTAACGCTCCACAAGTAAATGAGGTAACTATGAAAGAAAAGAATAAGAAAGGGGAAGTCCCCCCTAGTACCCAAGATACGATGGATACCGAGCAGAAGGAGGTTCTGGAAGATTCAGTCTTGGAACTCTTTGCGGAGGAAGAAATAGACACGGGACAGCGTCCATTCTTCCCCAAAAAAGATAAATCGAAGACTTATAAAAGTAAGGCCTCAGCACCTCGGAAGCCGCCTGATGGACACACCAAGCCAAAATAATGGCTAAATTCCTACAATGGAATTGTCGTGGATTCCGGCGAAATATGGATGACATCAAGGCCCTCCTGCAAAAGCACGAGCCAGTTTGCTTTTGCTTGCAGGAGACATATCTAAAGGCAAATGATGATCCCACCATGCACAATATCACATTTTTTTCTAAAGGATAGAATTGCGGATGGCCCTATACATGGGGGAGTGGCTATCCTTGTGGGTAACCAGACCCCAGTGCAGCCCTTGCTAATTACAACCAGCATAGAAGCTGTAGTAATTCGCCTTTCAGTGGGTTTTTTATTAACTGTGTGCTCCATTTATTTGCCACCTGGGACTGACATCTCCCAGGCAGACCTTGATGATCTTCTTACGCAGCTGCCTCCATCTTTCTTACTTCTCCGGGATTTTAACGGACATAACACCCTGTCGGGTAGTGCTAACATCAACGGAAGGGGACGAGTCATAGAGCGTATGCTCAATGAGAATGACCTTTCCCTTCTAAATACTGGAACAAACACCTTCTTCCACATGCCTACCCGTACTTTTTCTGCCATTGATCTCTATCTGCTCCCCTTCTCTACTACCTTCACTCACTTGGGAAGTGGAGGAGAATCCCTACGGAAGCGATCACTTCCCCGTGATAACCTCGTTACACAGTGGGAGACCATGTCTTCCCTTCAGTTTACCAGAGGTTGAAGATTGATCAGGCTGACTGGACTGCCTTCCAACATTAGGCAAATTTTGATCTTAGCACAGTCAGTCAAGAGCCTATCAATGATGCAGTTAAGTACATCACAGAAAATATTGTCCAAGCGGCTGCGAATGCTGTTCCAAAAACAACTGCTCGGTTTTCCCCATTTCCTAAACCTTGGTGGAGTTCACAATGCACAGCAGCAAAAAAGGCTCAAAACAAAGCGTGGGGGATATTCCGCCGATATTCTACCACGACCAACCTTATAGCCTTTAAACGTGCACGAGCCAAAGCACGATATATCCGCCGTCAGAGTCAAAAGGAATCGTGGATCCATTTTACATCATCTGGGCAGCGAGTGCCAAGCAATAGTGTCCAAGCGAATTTCCAAAGCGATATATAGTGCTCTTTCCCAGTGATTTTGTTATATTTTCTTTCCAGTGCTTTTCTCATACTCATTTCTTTGTAAGTGGTTCTGTACTTAACAGATCCTAAGTAAGAACCCAGAAAGGAAAATTACCTTTCTTTTCCTAGTATATTTATTAATTATTTGCACTAACAAACTAACCTCTCCAACCGGTTGGCCACTAGGTGGCACCGCTCCTGCCTCCACGTGGCGGGGCTGTAAGTCTGGGAGGAAAAGCGCTCACTCCCTGGGCTAAAAGGCGCAACAATGGACTGTGATACATGTCCGCCACTAGAGCCAACAGGCTCTCAACAAACTGAGACTCGAAGAATGGAAGACGATTCCAATCTGGCAAAAAGAATGAAAATAGACTGTAAAAAATCAGAACCACCAGCTTTTCTGATTGTACATTCTTTATCGACTCAGCCCCTCAACGTGGGCACCTGTACGTGGTGAGGGGCCCTCCCAGTGATGCTGCTGGTTTTCCAGATTAGCATCACTGGGATCCAACGCCCATACCTTGGTTCCAGGGTTACACCATTGGAATCCGGCGTGTGCAGCCGTGCGCCGCGACCTGTGGAAGCGGAAAGGGGGATCCTGGTGGTTGAGGGGCCCAGCCTTAATACACCACTTTGGCCCCTGTTTTCACGAGACGGGTGTCCCGGACCGGCCCGACTGGGATCAATCGGCGGGTGGTTTTATACTGCTAGGGTCAACTGCGTTCCAATAAGTCTCCCTCCCTTTGGTCCTGGGACGGGATAGAGACTTATTGGTAACGTGGGTATGGTGCTCTAAGCGAACTCGGCGTCCCATTCGTGTACGCAGTACCTGCTAGTTCACGAGTGGGCGTCCCCTCGTAGGGCTCCGTGGTGGGTGAGGTACTTAGGCATCAGACACTTTTCTTTACTCTCATGAGTAATTTAAATCCAATTTCTTCTGGGGCCCCAACAAGGCTCCTACCTAACCGATCAGATCAGAATGACACCAATTCTGCCAAAAGAGCCAGAACTGAGGATAAACTACCATCTATAACTCCGCTTTTCCTCATTCTCCATTCTACCGGAGAGCAGTCAATTGGGAAGATGTCACCCTTCTTCATCCAGAAAGGATTAGAAGGGTTGGCAGGATCACCAAAATCCGTTAAACGGCTGCGTTCTGGCGATCTTTTAATCGAAGCTTCAAACCCAAAGCAGGCAGAAAGAATGTAAACGCGACATCCATAGGGCGAATTCCGATCAATGTAACCCCCCCATAAAACTTTGAACTCTTCACGCGGTGTCATTTCAGAGTGGGATCTTCTCCATGTCTCTGAAGAGGAGATCTGCTCTAAACTAAAAGATCAAGGAGTGACAGCTGTCAAGAGAATATCAATGCGGAAGGAAGGGAATCTCGTCCCTACCCGATTTCTCAACCTAACATTTAACACCCCACGGCCTCCTACTTCCATCAAGGCAGGGTATTTAAACTGCCCAGTGAGGATTTATATTCCAAACCCACTGAGGTGTTTTAAATGCCAAAAATACGGACACTCACAAACGGCTTGTCGTGGTAACCCTGCCTGTGCTCGATGTGGTGCGAAAGACCACGAGAGCAAGGAATGTTCAGCTTCTAAACCGATCTGTGTAAATTGCCAACAAGATCATCCTGCCTACTCCAGAGCATGCCAGGGGTGGAAAGATTAAAAAGAGATCCAGAAATTAATAACGGAGCTGAATATCTCCTACCCAGAGGCTAGAAAACGCATTCAACCAATAAATAGCGGGAAACCTTCATATGCCCAGAAGGTTTCTGCGAAGTGTACTATCGGTACGCAGACTGAGATGACTGTACCACCAAGAGAGTCATTCACACCGATTCCCGCTATTTATTGAGTTCACAAAAGCCCACCAAAAAAATGCAATCAGCTGCCACTCCTATATCCGTACCTCCTAAAGCTCCACCACTACCAAAACCAAGTGGTAAAGAGCCAACAGTAATAACAGAAACAACGGATGTCGAGCACAAGGAGGTACCGGATGAATTAGTCTTGGAACTCTTTGCGGAGGAAGAAATGGACACGGGACAGCGTCCATTCTTCCCCAAAAAAGATAAAGCCAAGACTGATAAAATCAAGCCCTCAGCACTTCGGAAGCCGCCTGATGGACCCACCAAGCCAAAATAATGTCTAAATTCCTACAATGGAACTTTTTTTTTTTTTTTTTTGATTTGGTAGTTGTTGGCGCATCGGCTTCTGTGGCTAAATTGCACCTCCCAAGGTTTTTGCAGTACTTTGATCCAAGCCCGCGGCGCGAATCGAACCCGCGACCTTTGGGTTGCCGGGCAGGTACTTTACCCACTCGGCTAGCCCTGTCGTGGATTCCGGCGAAATACTGATGACATCAAGGCCCTCCTGCAAAAGCACGAGCCAGTTTGCTTTTGCTTGCAGGAGACGTATTTAAAAGCAAATGATGATCCCACCATGTATAACATCACAATCTTTCGTAAGGATAGAATTGCGAATGGTCCTGCTCATGGAGGAGTGGCTATCCTTGTGAGTAATCAGACCCCAGTTCAGCCCTTGCTAATAACAACCAGCATAGAGGCTGTTGCAATTCGCCTTACAGTGGGATTTTTATTAACGGTCTGCTCTATTTATTTGCCACCTGGGACTGACATCTCCCAGGAAGACCTTGATGATCTTGTAACACAGTTGCCTCCCCCTTTCTTACTTCTAGGGGATTTTAATGGACATAACACCCTGTGGGGTAGTGCTAACGTCAATGGAAGGGGACGAGTCATAGAGCGTATGCTCAATGACAATGCCCTTTCCCTTGTAAATACTGGAACAAACACCTTCTTCCACATGCCTACCCGTACGTTTTCTGCCATTGATCTTTCTATCTGCTCCCCTTCTCTACTCCCTTCACTCACTTGGGAAGTGGAGGAGAATCCATACGGAAGTGATCACTTCCCTGTGCTAACCTTGTTACACAGTGGGAGACCATGGCTTCCTTTTAGGTTACCACGGTGGAAGTTTGATCAGGCTGACTGGAATGCCTTCCAACATCAGGCAAATTTTGACCTCAGTACAGTCAGTCAGGAGCCTATCAGTGAGACAGTAACGTACATCACAGAAATCATTGTCCAAGCAGCTGCGAATTCTGTTCCAAAAACATCTACCCGGTTTCCACCATTTCCAAAACCTTGGTGGAACCCACAATGCACAGCAGCAAAAAAGGCTCAAAACAAAGCGTGGGGGATATTCCGCCGATATCCTACCACTGTTAATCTGATAGCCTTCAAGCGTGCACGAGCCAAAGCACGCTACATTCGCCGTCAGAGTCAAAAGGAATCATGGATCCGTTTTACATCATCTATTAACCAGGCTACCAATTCTAAGGTAATCTGGGATAAAATCCGGAAAATGAAGGGAAAATACACATCCCACCCTTCTTCAATCCTAGATTATAATGGATGCGCTATTGCAGATCCAACTGCAATAGCCAATGCTCTTGGGGAAACATTCTCTAACATCTCCGCAACATCTTCGTATTCCCCAGAGCTCCTGGTCCTGAAACATAAAATTGAAAAACAGGCATTTAATTTCAAGTCCAAGGGCCTCTATTCCTACAACGGGGCATTCACTATTCACGAACTGAAAAGAGCCCTCGCCCTTTCCAAAGCAAGTGCTGTTGGACCAGATGGCATCCATTATAAAATGGTTAAGCATCTCTCACCAAAATCTATGGATTGTCTGCTCCATCTGTATAACAAAATCTTTACTGAAGGGCAGTTTCCGGACTCCTGGCGAAAGACAATAGTTCTTGCCTTTCCTAAGCCACGAAAGACCCAAAAGTCACCACCAATTATCGTCCTATTGCTCTGACTAGCTGTCTGTGCAAAATCCTGGAGAGAATGGTTAATTCTCGTTTAATTTGGCATCTCGAAACAAATGACCTTCTCTCCAAAATCCAGTGCGGCTTCCGAAGGAACCGGTCCACTCTGGACCATCTCATTAGATTGGAAGCATCCATCCGGGATGCTTTCCTAAAACGTGAACACTTGGTGTCGGTGTTCTTTGACATGGAAAAAGCATATGACACAACTTGGAGATTTGGCATTTGAAAAGATTTACATAGCCTAGGCCTTAGAGGGCATCTCCCCCTTTTTATTCAATCCTTCTTAGCCAATCGGTCGTTCCAAGTTCGTGTGGGATCCTCACTTTCTCGCTTCTTTAGCCAAGAAGAGGGAGTACCACAAAGATCAGTATTAAATGTCACGCTTTTTGCCATAAAAATAAATTCCATCACAGAACAACTTCCTCCGACTGTAAACAGTGCCCTCTATGTTGACGACTTTAGCATTTTTTGTCAGTCGTGCAACATGAGGGTTATTGAAAGACAACTGCAGAAAGCCATTGATAGTCTGAATTCCTGGGCACTTGCTAATGGCTTCAGGTTCTCGCCGGAGAAGACCGTTTGCGTACACTTTTGTCGCAAACGTAATCTTCATCCTGAACCTGAATTAAGGCTTGGACAAAATTCTATTCCAGTAGCAGCGAACACAAAATTCTTGGGACTCATATTTGATAAAAACTGACCTTTTTGGACCATATTCGTCAACTCCGCACAAAGTGTACAAGAGGCCTTAATATGCTCCGCTCGCTCTGCTCTTTATCTTGGGGTGCAGACCGATGCACACTTCTACGGCTTTACCGTGCACTTGTGCGATCCAAATTAGATTATGGGTCCCAAGTATATTCTTCAGCCAGAGACAGTGCCCTTCGATGGCTGGACCCTGTCCATCATCAGGCTCTACGTATGGCTACTGGAGCATTTCGAACATCTCCTGTCCAGAGCTTATACGTCGAAGCAAACGAACCACCGTTATCGCTTCGACGTAAGCAGTTGTCTCTAAACTACACTTTAAAACTGAAATCCCTGCCAGACCACCCTACGTGGCTAACCGTTTTTGAACCACGATGGGAAAATTTGTACAACACCCGTAAGACTGCCAATCGTCCTTTTGGTATTCGTGCCCAAGAGTTACTCAAAGGACTTAATATAAAGGTAGACAAGGTTGCCCAAACACCCAAGCAACCCCTTCCACCCTGGCCTGCTCGTGGCCCGGCATGCGACTTGTCCCTTAGAAATTGGGGAAAGTCGGACACTCCATCGTCTGTCTACCTGCAGCTTTTTTCAGCACACCGAGCTGAACATTCTGACTTCGCGCCAGTCTACACAGACGGCTCGAAGGCGGAATCATATGTGGGATCTGCTGCTGTCTTTAGAGACAGCACTACATCGGAGCAGATTCCCTCTGAATGCAGCATATTTACTGCAGAGCTGTACGCTATAAAGTTAGCCTTGGATCACATTAGTGAATGCCAATACCAACGGTTCATTTAAATTCTGACTCTCTCAGTGTGTTACAGGCTTTAATATCCGTGAGGTATAATCCTCACCCGGTTCTGTCTAGCATTCAGCAGAAGATTCACGTTCTCCATGATCGCGAATATGACATCCGCTTCTGCTGGATTCCCAGCCACATTGGGATTAGGGGAAATGATTTGGCTGACACCGCAGCCAAATCAGCAATCCCTAATAATAATCTCTGCCTGTCAGTCACCTATACAGACTACAGGCAAACAATACAGCAGAAGATACACTCCCAATGGCAGGAGTCGTGGAATGGACAGACTGGGAATAAACTATACCGTATAAAGCCTGTAATTGAACCGTGGCTGTCTAGTCTGCGCAGGAATCGTAAGGAGGAAGTTGTTCTTGCCCGGACCCGCATAGGACATAGTCATTTGACACATTCGTTTTTGCTGAGGGCTGATGACCCTCCTATGTGTGTGTCCTGTGCCACAATTTTAACGATCAGACACCTTTTAATTGACTGTCCAGATTTTAGCAGCACTCGTTCTACCGCTTTTAACCATCTGACTGAGCCGTATACACTCAGTCAGATTTTATCCGACAATGACAACGTGTCTGCTGTTTTTAGCTATTTTAAATCAATAAAAGTTTTTAATTGTATTTAAAATTTATGTTATTGTTACGTCTTTATTGGTTTATTTTTTTATATCTTTGTTATTATACATCTGGACATGGTGGCCTAACTACTTAGGTCACTGAATGTTTTAATTTTTTTACATATGACCGGTATTTGGCGCATTATAGCCTCAGCTGCTGATGCGCCAATAAAACTCAAACCAAACCAAACCAAATCGAATCAGCCGCTGAGCAGACTCTCTCTCTTTGTCATACAGAGATGTCTGGAGAATGCAGCAGGTACACCGAAAATGGTGAAAAGGCTCCAATCAGGAGATCTCTTAATTGAGACCCCTCTAGCAAGGCATTCAGAATTTTTATTAAAAATGACATCTATAAGCGGAATCCCAATCAAAGTCTCACAACATAACACCTTGAACTCCTCAAAAGGAGTAATCAGTGAGTGGGATTTGTTGAACGTAACCGAAGAGGAGATTGTCGTGGAATTAGCAGAACAGAAAATAACTCAAGCAAGAAGAATTATGATAAAGAAGGATGACAAACTTGTTCCCACACGTAATATTATACTGACCTATAGTACACCAAATTTGCCGGCCCCGGGTGCCAAGCGTTATAGTGATCAAGCGATTTCCTGAGTGATTTCTAGAGCGTTTTTGTCAAAGCTACAGTTATATTCATTTGTAAAAGTTTTCTTTCGTTCCCATTAATTATTTGTTAACTTAGTATTACGAATTGTAACTAAGTTACAGGAAGGAAATTCACCTTTCTTTTTTTCTCTTTAAACTAACGCATTAACCCTTATACCGCTTGGTCACTCTAGCGGCACTGCTCCTGCCTCCCCGTGGCGGGGCCGGAAACCTGGCAGAAGAAATCCACTCTCCCGGGGCTGAAAGGAGCAAAGATGGAAAACAGTTCTTTTCCACCTTTAGAGCCATCGAGCTCAAGACTAGAAAATGATACCGAAAATGACTACTCTCAACCAAAGAGGTTGAAAACAATCCCTCAAGAGGAAATACCAGCATTCCTCATACTACACTCTCTATCAGAGTTGCCTCTGAGTAAACTGTCCCCATTCCTTGTCCAAAAATGCATCGAGTCTGCTGCAGGCTCACCAAAAATAGTAAAGCGGCTCCAGTCAGGGGATCTTCTTGTAGAGACCTTGAAATCCCAGCATTCCGAAAAATTATTAAACATGACTACTTTTGGCGGACAACCAATAAACGTTACTCCCCATGCCACCTTAAACTCCTCGAAGGGAGTAATCGCAGAATGGGACTTGTTAGCTGTATCAGAGGAGGAGATAGTTCAAGAGCTAAGTAAACAAAACGTCATACAAGCAAGGAGAATTATGACTCGGAAAGATGGAGTTCTTGTCCCCACTAGAAGCATAATTCTTACTTTCAGCACTCCCATCCTACCATCATCTGTTAAAGCAGGCTATCTCCATTGCCGTGTCCGTCCTTACATCCGAAACCCACTCAGGTGTTACAAGTGCCAAAGATATGGACACTCCCAAACAGCATGTCGAGGTGAGTCAGTATGTCCAATTTGTGGATCGAAGGAGCACAATCAAACTGAATGCACTGCTACGACTTCTGTTTGCCCAAACTGTAAGGGTGATCACCCAGCTTTTTCCAAAAGTTGCGAACTTTGGAAGCAAGGAAAAAAAAATCCAGAAATATAAAATTGAGAATAAAGTGACATAACCCAGAGGCGAGAAGGCAAATACTAAAAACAGATCCAAAACGTACATATGCAACGGCTGCTAAACAGTTTCAGTCAACAGGTACATAAACAGATGTTGCCGTTCCCCCAAATATGTCTATCGCTAATTGGGCACGCTCCATGCTCTCTGCCCCCAAACAGTGTCCTTCGCAACAAAAAACTGAACAAGCCAGTAATACCCCGATTACCATTCCAGCTAATGTAAATCCAACAGCAAAACAAAACGTGACTGAAACCATGGTACTGAAACCACCAAATTCAACCAGAATGGATATTGACCAGCACAATGACCCAGAAGATGCCATATTAGAACTTCATGCGACAGATGAGATGGACGTAACACGTCCCTACTTTCCAAAGAAAGACAAAGGAAAATCGGATCGATACAAACAAGTCACAACTAAAAAGCAGTCAGAAACAAAAACAAACAACAAAACCGCCTAATGGAAAGAATTCTTCAATGGAATTGTAGAGGGTTTCGCAGTACAAAATATGATATATGTGATCTCATCCACCGTTATGATCCAGCAGGCGTATCCCTACAGGAAACTTATTTAAATTCACAAGTGTGTCCTACTATAAAAAATTACTCTATCTTTAGAAGAGATAGAAGTATCGACTCTCCAGCCCGTGGAGGAGTGGCGGTCCTTATAAGAAACAACGTACCCTCCAAACATATTGCTCTTCAGACTCCTTTTGAAGTAGTGGCAGTGCGCATTGAAATTGGCATCACTCTTACAATAGCATCTATATATATTCCTCCTAATTTCTCATTTTCTTCAGTTGACCTAGAAAAACTAATAGAACAGCAACCGTCTCCTTTCTGCTTACTTGGAGACTTCAATGCTCATCATCCGATGTGGGGATCTCCAACAATTGACCAGAGAGGCAGGTTGATAGAATCCCTTCTGGACTCTTATCAACTGACCCTTCTGAACACTGGTGAACCTACCTATATTCATTTTTCGACAGGATCCATGAGTGCAATAGACCTGTCAATCTGCTCTCCTTCCGTATATACTATTATGGAGTGGTCGATTCTTGAAAATCCACTAAACAGTGATCACCTTCCGATTCTCTGCAAACTGCAAACACGAGCAAACTCTCCTCCACCACGTCACTCCACTTGGAAATTTCGTAGGGCACGCTGGTATGAATATGCAACCCACGTGCAGTTAGACAATGAAATAATTCAATCTCAACCCATAGACAATGTCACAGAACATGTAGCTAAACAAATATTACAAGCTGCTGCCTCCGCAATACCAAACTCTTTCCCGGGGGAACGGAAACATAGTAATTACTGGTGGAATCAAGACTGCACACACGCCAAACAGTACAAAAATAGAGCTTGGAATTTATTTCGCAAATTTCCCACAACTACCAATCTAATTAACTTTAAAAGACTGAAAGCCCAGTTCCGCCAAATAAGACGAAAAGCAAAGAAAGATGCCTGGATTAGCTTTTCCTCGAGCATAAACAAGGATACAGACAGCAGAATTATCTGGAGAAAAATACAAACACTAAATGGCAAATACATTCAGTCCCCAGCTACAATACTAAACTGGGAAGGGAAAGAGTTGTCATCCCCGTGAGAAATAGCAAATGCCTTAGCGGAATCATTCGCCAGTATATCAGCAATAGCCTCCTACAAACCAACCTTTCAGCGAATTAAAAAAACTGCAGAGCAGCATAAGATTAATTTTTCCACGAGAATTTCACATCCATATAACCAGCCATTCACATTAACAGAACTTTTTGGAGCGCTCAATAAAACATCAAATAGCGCTGCTGGTCCAGATGGGATCTACTATATAATGTTAAAACAACTGAACGACAGAGCAAAAAGATCATTGTTAAACTACTACAATCGAATATTCTTAGAAAATGCTTACCCAATTTCCTGGTGTCACTCAATAGTTCTAGCCTTCCCACAGCCAGGAAAGGATCGTACCATTCCACATAACTATAGGCCAATTTCACTGACCAATTGTTTAGGCAAAGTCCTGGAAAAAATGGTTCACAGGCGGTTAATCTGGTTCCTGGAAACTAACAACTTGCTAAATAGTAATCAGTACGGGTTTCGGAAAAACCGTTCCACCTTAGACGTAATGATAAAAGCAGAGTATATGTAATGCCTTCATAAGGGGACAGCATCTGGTGATGATTAATCTAGATATTCAGAAAGCCTTTGATACCACCTGGCGGTATGGTGTTCTTAAAGATCTACACTCTTTCGGCTTGAGAGGTCACTTACCCCAATTTATACAAAGCTTCCTATGCCATAGAACTTTTCAGGTCAGATACATGAATAATTTATCCAAAACATTTGAACAAGAGGAAGGTGTATAACAGGGTTCCATTCTGAGTCCAACATTATTTGCAATAAGAATCACCAACATGACAAGGGATGTACCAAGTACAGTACAATCGTACATGTTTGCCGATGACCTCATTATCTCTACTCAATCCCAGACTATGAACACCATCGAAAGGCAACTTCAAATTGCTATAGCTAGTATAGAATCATGGGCTTTGCGGAATGGTTATTCCCTAGCAGAAAAGAAGTCTACTGCTATTCATTTCTGCAAAAAACGGAAATTACATCCGGATCCAGAAATATTTTTAAACAACAGCCTGATTCCAGTCACAAACAATTTCCTTCTGTTGGGGTTAAATCTAGATAATAAACTTAATTTTGCTTTCCATATGTTGTACCTCCGGAATACTTGTCTTAAAAAACTGAATATCCTAAGAGCTGTCTCCGCTATGTCCTGGGGTGCTGACAGAAGCTCTCTCCTACATCTTTATAGAGCTTTAATAAGATCGCGCTTGGATTATGGAGCACCTGTCTACGACTCTGCCAGGAAAAGTTCTCTATTACGTCTGAACACCGCCCAGCATAGTGCCCTTAGAATAGCTGTTGGAGCCTTCAGAACATCTCCGGTTCACAGCCTGTATATTGAGGCAAATGAATCCCCTCTGCATCTCAGGAGAAAAATGTTATTGTTAAATTATGCAGCAAAGATTGGAAGTACTCCAGCCCACCCCAGCTGGCAGTATCTATTTGAATCTCAACACACCCTGCTATATCACAATAAACCTAATGAAAACCGCCCTGCTGGGATTCGACTGCAAGAACTGATGATCAGTTGGAAAATTAACTTTAAGAATATATTCCAAGACCCTGCTACCCCTGAACCTCCCTGGACTGAATTCATACCTCTCTGTGACAATTTCTTTTCAAGATGGGGAAAATCCTCCCTGGCAAATACCAACTTTCAACAACTACATAAATTGCATTCATTGGAAAACTCAGAGAAAGATCAGATCTATACCGACGGCTCCAAAACAGATACGGCTGTTGGTGCAGCAGCAGTTTCTGCCACTTTCTTAACAGCTGCCTCTCTTCCCACTGAATGCAGTATCTATACTGCAGAATTATTTGCAATAAAACTGGCTCTAGATAACATAAACAAATACCATATTAAACAATCTCTGATATATACAGACTCTTTAAGTGCAATCAGTGCCTTTCAATCTACCTTTCCTCCCTCTCATCCCGTTCTTAAAGAGATCCGGTCTAAATTATTCTGCCATCAAACAGCCAACAACAAGGTTATCTTCTGCTGGATTCCTGGTCATGTCGGCATCCAAGGTAATGATCGTGCAGATGAGGCTGCTAAACATCCCGACTCTGGATCTTACAGTCGACTGAAAGTTCCATACACAGACTACAAATCCATTATTAGAAAAACATGTTGGAAACAATGGTCTCACCTCTGGCAATCTCAAACCAATAATAAACTGTTCCAGATAAAAAAAGAGCCTCAACTGTGGACATCTAGTTTTAGAAGAAACAGGCGACAAGAAGTAATCCTGACAAGGCTTCGCATCGGTCACTCACATCCAACTCATCTGCATTTGCTTTTGGGAGAGAATCCTCCTCAGTGCTTTTTTTGCCGGTCGCACCTAACAATAAAGCATATTCTCATTGAATGTCCCCACCTTTCATCTGTCCGAAATTCCAGCTTCAGCTCCCTCTCCAACTTGCAGGAACCCTTAACCTTATCACATATTCTTGGTAAGGAAGCAAATTTCGAGGATCTGTTTAAGTATTTAAAATGCATAAACTTATATAATAGCATCTAATCACAACGTGAAATCAGAGATACCCAAACCATGAACAGGCGCAATATGGCCCAAGAGGCCCTTGTGCCAAAAAACCTCAAATACAACAACAACAACAACAACCAAATTTGCCGACCTCAGTTAAAGCAGGCTACCTAAACTGCCGTATCCGCCCATACATTCCAAACCCTTTAAGATGTTTCAAGTGCCAAAAGTTTGGTCACTCCAAAACAACATGTAGAGGCGAAAATACTTGTCCTAACTGCGGATCAAAAAACCATTCACAACAGAGTGCACTGCAAAGGCTCCAGAATGTCCAAATTGCAAGAATGACCATCCAGCATACTCAAAATCATGCGAACTCTGGAAAATTGAAAAAAGAATACAAAAGTACAAGACTGAGAATAAGGTCACATATCAAGAAGCGGCCCCGGGTGCCAAGCGAATTTGACTGAGCGATTTCTCTGTGCTATTACTGCGATTTCCCAAAAGTGATCTACTGTTATTTTACGTTCTTGACGTTAATAAATTTATTCATTTAAAAACAGCTCTTGTAACAAAAACTCTTGTACAGAGCAAGAAAGGAAAGGGACCTTTCTTTATTTCTTCTAGTTTACTACTAACCACTTACTACTTTTCGCTTGGTCACACCAGGCACTGCTCCTGCCTCCCCGTGGCGGGGCCGGTAACCTTGGCAGAAAAGTCCATCTGCCAGGGGCTAAGAGGAGCCACCATGGAACAAAATATGTTTCCAACTTTAGAGCCGTCAAGCTGTCGGCCAAACACAGAAAATGACCATGACCATGATTCGTCGCAAGCAAAGAGGTTGAAAACCAATCCCTCGGCTACAGACTTACCTGCATTCTTAATAATGCACTCACTATCTGAACAGCCTCTCAGTAAGCTATCCCCCTTCTTAATTCAAAAACATCTGGAAAGTATTGCAGGGTCTCCCAAGACGGTTAAGAGACTGCAATCAGGGGACTTACTTATTGAAACTATAAATGGCAGACACTCTGAAAAATTACTAAAAAAGTCAACTTTCGCTGGTATTCCAGTGAAAGTAACTCCACATGCAACCCTAAATACATCAAAGGGTGTAATATCTAGTTGGGACCTGATGAATGTGTCGGAGGAAGAAATCAAAGAAGAGCTTCAAGAACAAAATGTAATTGCTGTAAAAAGAATTATGATAAAAAAAGACAATATTCTCACTCCTACCAGAAATATCATTCTTACATTCAACAGTCCAAGCCTACCCTCATCAGTAAAAGCTGGATATCTACTTTGCCGCACTCGTCCTTTCATACCCAATCCGTTGAGATGTTATAAATGCCAGAAGTATGGCCACTCTCAAACAACATGCAGAAGCAAACCAGTTTGTCCCAACTGTGGTTCCTCCGATCACATTCAAAGCGATTGCTCGGTGAAAGAAATGATCTGTCTCAACTGCAAAGGCAACCATCCGGCCTACTCTAAGACATGTGAGAGGTGGAAAACAGAGAAACAAATTGTGAAATATAAAGTTGAAAACAGAGTTAGTTATCAGGAGGCAAGAAAATTAATTGCACCCAGTATGCCTAACCGTACCTAAGCCAATATTACAAAAAAATATCAAACCATTGCCACACAAACCGATGTTACCGTTCCTTCAAACACTTCCATCTCTGACTGGGCTCGGGCTGTCCTCTCTCAGCAAAAGTCCAGTCCCGTTAAGCACTCAGACCAAGCAAATAATACACCTCTCACTATACCAGAAAAATCTCAATCTCCGCCAGTGAATGCCACTACTACAAATAATGATAGTTCGACTTCAAAAAAGATTATTCGGGACACATCAATGGAGGCAGAGTACCCATCCAAACAGGAAGATCCAATTCTGGAAATATTTGCAGAAAAAGAGATGGACACTGGTCGCCCTTCCTTTCCAAAAAGAGACAAACCAAAGCCAGAACGCCATAAGACAGCCACGTGAGGTACAGCTTCTTCTTCTAAATTCAAGTAATGCCTAACATCTTGCAATGGAATTGCAGAGGCTTTCGTGGAAACATTGAGGACATCCATTACTTAATTAATCGCTACTCTCCAGTTGGTTTCTGCCTGCAAGAAACCTATTTAACTACTCAAATTTCCATTTCTATAAAAAACTATTTGGTCTATAGACGAGATCAAAATACATCCGATTCTGCTCGTGGTGGTGTAGCTATTTTAATTAGTACAAAGATTCCAGCTAAGCAAATTACTCTCCAAACACAAATCGAAGCTGTCGCTGTGCGTCTCATTACTCAGACTGCATTAACTCTAGTCTCAGTTTATCTCCAACCAAATCATATTTACTCTTATAATGATCTTAAAGAACTTTTATTACAGCTACCCTCCCCTATCTGCCTGCTAGGGGATTTCAATGGCCACCACCCTTTATGGGGTTCATCTAAATTAGACAGACGCGGCCGACTGATTGAAACTTTACTGGAAAAAGAAAACCTCACTCTTCTTAACAGTGGCTCGCACACCCATATACAGTTACCCAATGGACAGACTTCTGCCATTGACCTATCGATTTGCTCCCCGATACTGTTTTCAGCTATGCAATGGTCTACCCTGGATGAAACCATGGGCAGTGATCATTTTCCAATTGTTTGTAATCTGTTGACTACACAACCACAATTACAACAGCCCTGCAGGAAATGGAAATTCTCTAAAGCCAATTGGGCCAAATTTCAGTCAGCAATCACTCTTGACAAAAAAACTATTCAACTACAGCCCATAGATGAAGTTACTGATTATATTACATCCCGCCTTTTAGCTGCAACTAAGTACTCAACTCCGTTATCAAATCCCCCGTCCCGCCGGCATTTCAACTACTGGTAGAACGAAGAGTGCACAAAATCAAAGAAGGAAAAAAATAAAGCATTTAACTTATTCCGTCGATCTCCAACCACAGCTAATCTAATTAGCTGCAAAAAACTAAGGGCAAAAAACTAAGCTACAAAAAACTTAAAAAAACTTACAAAAAAACTTAGCTACAAAAAACGAAGGGCAAAAAACTAAGCGCGTTACATTCAAAAGCAGGCCAAGAAAGATTCTTGGACTAGGTTCGCATCAACTATCAATAGCAACACTGACTCCAGACTAATATGGAAAAAAATTAGGCAGCTATCTGGGAAGTTTCCAGCTGTTCCTTCCCCCATTCTCTCCTGTAATGGGCAAGAACTCTCTGCTCCTCTAGATATAGCCAATGCCTTGGGCAAAACGTTTACTGAAATATCGTCTGCATCAAACTACACTCCAAAATTCCAAAAAATTAGGACTGCCAACGAACAGAGACCTATCAACTTTCGAACCTCACTGTCACTTCCATATAATCAGCCTCTGCAATATTGTGAACTTTTACAGGCCATCAGAACAACACGAAACAGTGCCTCTGGGCCAGATGGCATATATTATGTCATGCTGCAGCATCTCAATGAGAAAAACTTACAACTGCTTCTAATCTTTTTTAACCGGATCTTCCTGGAAAATATTTATCCAACGTCTTGGCATCATGCTACACTTTTGGCGTTTTTGAAACCTGGAAAAGATCCCTCCAGTTCTAATAGTTACAGACCAATATCTCTGTCAAGTTGCCTTGGTAAAATTCTTGAAAAAATGATCCATAGTCGACTCACTTGGATCATTGAAACTCAACATCTACTGAGTAATTGTCAACATGGCTTTCGCAAAAACAGGTCATCCCTAGATCTGATGATCAAGACGGAATCTGAAATTCGCAATGCCTTTGTCTGCTACATTCTCGCAGGAAGAAGGAGTACCACAAGGATCAGTTTTGAGTGCAACATTGTTTGCCCTTAAAATTGATTCCATTACAAAAATACTCCCAAATACTGTAGAGGTTTACCTTTACGCTGACGATCTCGCTATTTCTTGCCATTCTCAGAACATGAGATCTATCGAAAGGCAATTGCAGATGTCCCTCAATAAAGTTCAAAAGTGGGCTGAGCTCAATGGATATCGTCTTTCCCAACAGAAAACAGTTGCGATCCACTTTTGCTGTCAACGCAAATTGCATGCAGATCCTGAACTTCGGATTTCAAATTCCACCATTCCGATTGCCAGAAATATCAAATTTTTGGGACTAATCCTAGACAGTAAGCTCAACTTCTTAGATCATGTTAAATTAATACGTACTGCCTGTCTTAAAAAGATCAACATGCTAAGAGCTTTATCTGCCCTCTCTTGGGGAGCAGATCGTACAACTTTGCTGCTCTTATATAGAGCACTGATTAGATCCCGTTTAGACTATGGTGCTCCAGTTTATGATTCTGCCCGAAGGAGTGTGCTACGCTGGCTGGATCCTATTCAACATAATGCATTGCGGATTGCAATTGGTGCATACAGGACATCTACAACTCAGAGTCTATACATTGAAGCTAATGAGCCCCCTTTGCATCTTCGTAGAAAAATGTTACTACTTAAATATGCAGCCAAAATACAGACTTGCCCTTTGCGTCCTATTCAGCCATACCTTTTTAATCAACCACTAGTTAATCTCTATAGAAATAAACCAAGCAAAATCCAACCGGCTGGCCTACGGCTCCTTGAAATATCGCAGAACTGGAATGTTCCTCTCCACAATAGGCAACAGATAAAGAATTACTCTCATCCACCATGGACCACCTTTCCTCAACTGACCTCTGATACCTATTTCCTTCAATGGGGAAAGAATTGCCTACCGGCAGTGACTGTGCAACAACTCCATGCTAGCCATATTCAAACCTATGCCGACTTCTTACCGATATATACGGATGGTTCCAAATCTCTGTCAACTGTTGGAGCTGCAGCAGTGTTTCCCTCTGCTATCATATCAGCTTCTCTTCCACCTGAATATAGCAACTTTTCAGCAGAACTGTATGCAATACAGTTAGCCCTAGAAAATTTGAATTTGCATCCATCTGCAAAATATATAGGTTATACTGACTCTCTCAGCTCAATCAAAGCAATGCAGAATACATCGCAAAAGAATCACCATATTGTAACGAAAATCAGGAGTTTGTTATTGCAGATTTATGATCGTCAACAACTAGTGAAGTTTTGCTGGATTCCAGCACATTCAGGCATAAAAGGGAATGAAGTGGCTGATATATCTGCCAAAAGTCCAAATTCAGACCTAACTTCTGTCCCTATTCCAGCGCCCGATTATAATACCTTAATTCAAGCAGCATGCCATGCACAGTGGACAGAATTATGGCATAACCAAACGAATAACAAACTTTTCCAGCTGAAACAAAACCCAAAGTTCTGGCATTCCAGCAATCAGACAGTGCGGCGGGAAGAAGTGGTACTCACACGAATGAGAATAGGACACACCCATCTGACTCACCTCCACCTACTAATGGGCGATGATCCTCCTCAATGTCCACACTGCTTAGAACATCTAACAGTCAAACACATTCTGATTGACTGTCCGCAGTATCAACAACATCGAGATGCAATACTTCAAAATATGGATAATCATTCAGAAACATTGACATTAGATCATATCATTGGAGAGGATGCAAATGTTAACAAACTTTTCTGCTTTTTAAAACAAATCGGAGTGTATCATCTTTTATAAATAGGCTACAGAACTGAAACTAATTTAAACTGGATTATTTTTAATATTCCTAAGAATAGGCGCACTATAGCCATAGCAGCTAATGCGCCAATAAACACCCATACCACACACACACACACACACATATCAAGAAGCAAGGAAGCAAATAAAGTCAACTGTCCCAAAAACCACGTACGCTGCCATTACACTAAAATGCCGAGTTGTTTCAACCCAAACTGATGTAACAATTTCGCCCAATACATCCATTGCAGAATGGGCACGATCTGTGCTATCAACACCTCAACCTACCAGCAAACCCGTTGTAGTTGATGAAATAAGCAATACCCCTATCACAGTTCCGCCTAAAATAAAATCATGTGATAAAATGTCAAATAAATCACGAAGGCAACAAGCCACCGAATCACAAAAGGCAAACTCAAATAGAATGGACTCTGAAAATATACCTACACACGATGAAACAGTACTTGATCTTCATGCAGAAGATGATATGGAGTCTGGATTTTCATCAGGTCAAACTGATGACATAGAAGAGGGTACAGATTCCGGACGTCCCAATTTTCCTAGAAAAGATAAAATGAAATACGACCGTCAAAAGCAACCCACTCACAAGAAACAGACAGACTCGCCTTCCCTCCTCAAACCCCGATAATGGAGAACATTGTTCAATGGAATTGTAGAGGTATACGCAGCAATACCGATGACATCTATGATTTAATCTCCCGATATGGTCCAATAGCCGTTTGCATACAAGAGACTAATCTAACTCCACAAGTCACTCCATCAATCAGAAATTTTACATTTTACAGAAAAGATAGAAACTCCTCATTATCCGCACGTGGAGGCGTCGCGATTCTAGTTGACTGTAAAATACCATCTAGAAACATTCCGCTTCAAACCCACTTAGAAGCCATTGCCGTACGTGTATCAGTTGGGCAAATTCTAACTCTAGTATCTCTGTACCTTCCACCTAACAAGATGTGCACTTTTAAAGAACTAGAAGACCTTATAAGACAGATACCACCACCTTTTTGTATCTTTGGTGATTTCAACGCGCATCATCCATTGTGGGGATCAGACCACATGGACAGTAGAGGACACTTGATCGAGACGATACTAGACCAACTGAATCTGACATTACTGAACACTGGTGAAAATACTTGTACTCACCTTCCCACTGGATCTATGTTAGCAATTGATTTAACACTCTGTTCCCCCATACTATATCCCAGTATAGAATGGACAGTATTAAACGACCCACACAACAGTGATCACTTTCCAATCATATGCAGAATCCAAACGCTTCAAACATCATATCCTGATAATCGCTCAAAATGGAAATTCTCCAGAGCAGACTGGAAAAACTTTTCAACCCGCCTTTCTTTTGATAGCCAATTGATCAAACTACAATCCATTGATGATGCCACAGAGCATATTACCAGACAAATACTGACCACTGCCTCCGAAGCAATACCTCAAGCCCCCACATTTAAACACAAAAACCATAAACACTGGTGGAATGAAGCTTGTACCAATGCCAAAAAGGAAAAAAATAAAGCTTGG
Organism: Mastigoproctus giganteus; assembly: GCF_048544385.1. Taxonomy (NCBI): domain Eukaryota; kingdom Metazoa; phylum Arthropoda; class Arachnida; order Uropygi; family Thelyphonidae; genus Mastigoproctus; species Mastigoproctus giganteus. Next base: position 125,205,024 of record NC_143586.1, read on the forward strand.
AACCTGTTCCGGAAGTTTCCAACTACCAACAACTTAATTCAGTATAAAAGGCTAAAGTCAAAAGCTAGGCAAGTTAGAAGAAAAGCCAAAAAGGAATCGTGGATACAGTTTGCCTCCACTATTACAAAGGATACTAGCAGTCGTCTCATCTGGAAAAAAATTCGGCAATTAAATGGGAAATAACCACCTCTTCTTTCTCTCATCTTAATCAAAAATGGACAGGAAATTTCTTCTTGTCAAGAAATAGCTAACGTCCTTGCAGTGAACTTTTACGAAACATCTGCCACGTTAGCATATAGCAACTCTTTTCTTAAAATCAAAGCTTCGGCAGAAAGGTACAAAATAAAATTCCATACTTCCCAATATATTGGCTATAATCAACCGTTTAACCTATTTGAACTGCAAACAGCATTAAAGAGATCACCTAACAGTGCAGCTGGACCTGATGGTATGTATTATGTAATGCTGAAACATATAAACAGTACAGCCTTGAATTTACTATTAATGTTCTATAATCGGATTTTTCTTGAGGGTACATATCCATCTTCCTGGCATCATTCCATCATTTTGGCCTTTCCTAAACCAGGAATAGATCACACATTTCCAGAAAATTACCGACCTATTTGTCTAACTAGCTGCCTAAGTAAAATCCTAGAAAGAATGATACACAGACGGCTTACCAGGGCTCTTGAAACTAAAGAACTGATGAACAACAATGTTTGGTTTCCGACAAAACAGATCCACTTTAGATCTAATGGTGAAAGCCGAGAACAACATCCGCAATGCTTACGTCAAAAATGAACATCTTGTAATGGTAAGTCTCGATATAGAAAAGGCTTTCGACACTACCTGGAGATACGGCATACTGAGAGAGCTTCATTCCATAGGATTGCGAGGGCACTTACCAGAATTTTTTAAAATTTTTCTTCAACATAGAACCTTTCAGGTCCGCTATCAATCTTTACTTTCCCGGTCCTACCCTCAAGAAGAAGGTATCCCGCAAGGATCAGTACTGAGCTCTACCCTTTTTTCACTTAGACTGAACACCATAACACACAACATCCCAAATACTGTAGAACTATATATGTATGCTGATGATCTAACTATATCTTGCCGTTCCCAAAATATACATACCATTGAAAGACAGCTGCAACTCTCTATAAATAAGTTGGAGGCATGGGCAATGCAGAATGGATATCGTTTATCAGATCAAAAAACAATTCCAGTTCACTTTTGCAAAAAACGTAAGCTACACCCAGAACCAGAACTCCGATTAAAAAACCATTTGATCCCTCTCGCCAGTAATTTCCGTTTGTTAGGCCTAATATTGGACACCAAACTGAACTTTGTTTCACATATCACATACCTCCGAACTGTCTGTCTAAAGAAACTTAATATACTTAGGTCCATTTCTGCTATGATATGGGGAGCTGATAGATACACTCTATTACATTTGTATCGTGCTATTATCAGATCTCGTTTAGACTACGGTGCTATTGTATATGATTCAGCTAGGAAAAGCGCATTAATCAGACTTAATACCATCCAACACAGTGTCCTTCGAACTGCTCTGGGCGCATTTAGAACATCCCCTGTTCAGAGTCTGTATGTAGAGGCACACGAACCTCCACTTCACCTTAGAAGGAAAATGTTGCTTCTAAATTATGCAGCTAAAATTCAGAGCCTTCCAGACCATCCCATTCGACCATTGCTTTCCAACCCTGAGTGGACAACGTTCTATAACAGTAAACCGAATGAAAATAGACCAACTGGCATGAGACTAAAAGATTTGCTTCACACCTGGAATATTGATTTTGATAACATACTTAAAGAAAGCGATATTCCTGATCCACCCTGGTCTGGCCCCGGGTGCCAAGCTTTATTGTGATCGAGCGATTCTCTGAGCTATTTACAAAGCGTTTTCTTACTGCGACAGTTCTTGTTAATTTGGAAAGTTTCTCTTACGTTTAAAGCTATTTATTGTTAACTTACTCTTACGAATTGTAAGTAAGTTACAGAAAGGAAAACCACCTTTCTTTTTTGTTTCCTTAAACTAACAAATTAACTTACACCGCTTGGTCACTCTAGCGGCACTGCTCCTGCCTCCCCGTGGCGGGGCCGGTAACCTTGGCAGAAAAGGCTCTCTGCCAGGGGCTAAAAGGAGCTTACATGGATCTCAAAGATAGTTATCCATCTGTTGAGCCTCGTGCCTCAACCTGTCCAAGGACAGACCAAACTGATTTTGACACCTCCCATCCTAAGAGACAAAGAACAGAAGTTTCCAAAAAGGAATCACCTCTGTTTCTTATAATACATTCCCAAACAAGTCAACCAATAGGTGCACTTTCTCCATTTCTTATCGAGAAATGTCTCGAGAATGCTGCCGGACCACCTAAAATGGCGAAAAGACTCCGCTCCGGAGATCTACTTACAGAGACCATGAATAGTAGGCACTCTGAAGCCCTACTAAGAATCTCAAAATTTGAGAATATTCCTGTCACAGTAACTCCACATGCCACCCTAAACTCATCCAAAGGAGTGCTGTCTGAGTGGGACTTGTTAAATGTTACTGAAGAGGAGTTAGTCCAAGAGCTACAAGATCAAAAAGTTATACAGGCAAAGCGAATTAAAATCAAAAAAGATGGTGAACTGGTTCAGACCCGTAGTGTTATACTGACCTTTTCAACGCCAATCCTTCCAGCTACAGTTAAGGCTTTTTATCTAAACTGTCATATCCGACCTTATATCCCAAATCCGCTCAGGTGCTTCAAGTGCCAAAAATTTGGCCATGCTCAAACAGTGTGTAGAGGGGTTTCAGTGTGCCCCAACTGTGGATCCAAGGAACACACTCAGACAGACTGTCCAGCACAAACACCAGTATGTCCAAACTGTAATGGTAGCCATCCAGCTTACTCAAAAATTTGTGAAACCTGGAAAATTGGAAAGAAGATACAGAAATACAAAATAGAAAACAAAGTGACTTATCAAGAAGCAAGGAAACAAGTTTTGCCCACAGTACCGAAACTCTCATATGCAGCTGCAACACAAAAATACAAATCAGAAGGAACCCAAACTGAAGTGTCCATACCACCAGCTACATCCATTTCCGACTGGGCTCGGGCTGTTCTAGCGAATCCGCAGGAGTTCCCTAAAGAACAAGTAAAAGATCAGGCAAATAATACCCCAGTCACCGTACCACCAACTATTACTCCATCACGTTCAGATAGTGAAAGTCTGAGAAATCTTAAACTGCAAAATACTTTAACCGCAGATATGGAAACTGATAACACCACCAACAATGATGAAACCGTCTTAGAAATACATGCTGAGGAAGACATGGATACTGCACGACCCGTTTTCCCGAAAAAAGATAAAATAAAACTGGATCGCCATAAACAGATTGGCTCTAAAAAACAGTCAGAAATACTTTCTACTTCAAAAGCTAAATAATGGATCAGTTGATTCAATGGAATTGTAGAGGCCTCCGTAGCAACATAGACGATATTCTTGACTTGATAAATCAGCATCATCCAGTAGGCATCTGCCTACAAGAAACAAATCTCTCTCCACAAGTGACACTTTCAGTTAAAAACTATACATTGTTCAGGCAAGACAGGATCTCTGCCCATGGGTCACATGGTGGTGTAGCTATATTGGTTGACAGCAAAATCCCGTCCAGACGTATTCCTGTACAAAGCACTTTAGAAGTAGTTGCAGTACGCCTCGCTCTTGGAAAAACGCTTACTCTTGTATCCATATATATCTCACCAAATCAGAACTGCTCGATAACTGAACTAGATGATCTTATCTTACAACTGCCTTCTCCTTTCTGCATATTGGGTGATTTTAATGCGCATCACCAGTTATGGGGATCTTTACATACAGACAACCGGGGACGCACGATAGAGGCTTTTCTTGTAAAGCAAAACATCACACTGCTGAACACAGGCTCTGACACCTATGTCCATTTTCCAACAGGTTCAACTTCTGCTATAGATCTGTCATTATGCTCACCAATGTTATTTCCAGACTTCGAGTGGAGAGTTTCAGAAAATCCATTAAACAGTGACCACTTTCCTATAATCTGTAAGCTCTGCACAAGAAGAAACTTACCAGCAAGTAGTCGAACCAAGTGGAAATTCTCAAAAGCTGATTGGAATAAATATGCATCAAGCGTTACACTAGATGATGATATTATCCATCATCACTCCATAGATGACGCCGTTAAACACATCACAGAAGAAATGCTGGCGGCAGCTGCTACAGCCATTCCTAAAACTTCAATTAAAGGATTCAAACACAAAAATTACTGGTGGAATTCGGCGTGTAACACTGCTAAGGTGGAAAAGAACAAGGCATGGAATCAGTTCCGAAAAAATCCAACCACTGCCAATCTGATTATCTACAAGAAACTTAAAGCCAAGGCCCGATACATCCGGCGAAAAGCTAAAAAAGAGTCTTGGATTCGTTTTGCCTCATCTGTCACTAAAGACTCAAGTGCAGGACTGATCTGGCGGAAAATTAGATGCCTTACCGGAAAGTCTCCATCAATTCTCTCCTCTATCATCGTCTATAAAGGACAAGAGGTAACTCTTCCCGAGAATATTGCAAACATCCTCGCGGAATCTTTTGACCACCATTCTGCATCAACCTCATATGATCCAACTTTCTTAAAATGCAAATCAGTAGCTGAAAAATATAAAATAAATTTCAGAACGAAGTCAGCCCTCTCTTATAATGAACCACTTACCATATATGAATTAGAAGAATCTCTAAAAAAATCTGTCAATAGTGCACCTGGTCCAGACGGCATATTCTACTTAATGATAAAAAAATCTAAATGAGAAATCTCGTTACTCTCTCCTAAAACTTTTCAACCGGATATTTGTTGCAAATTACTTTCCCCTATCTTGGCGCCATTCTGTAGTTCTACCCATTCCAAAACCAGGAAAAGACCAATCAGACCCACATAATTATAGACCAATCTCACTTACTAGCTGCTTAGGTAAGACTCTGGAAAAAATGGTACATCGTCGCCTCACCTGGTATCTGGAAACTCAAACTACTGTGAACAACGATCAGTTTGGTTTTCGTAAAAACAGATCTGCCTTAGACCTTATGATTAAGGCTAAGGCAAATGTGCGAAATACATTCATAAAAAACGAACATTTGGTTATGGTGAGCTTAGATATAGAGAAAGCCTTTGAAACTACGTGGCGTCATGGCATCCTTTGTGACCTGCATGCCCTAGGATTAAAAGGACATTTACCAGCATTCATTCAGAGCTTTCTCGAATATCGAACTCTACAGGTCTGTTATCGAGGTACACTCTCCAAAATCTACATACAGGAAGAAGGAGTCCCACAAGGGTCAGTCCTTAGTGCCACACTCTTCGCAGTTAGAATACACACTCTAACAACAACCATACCGAATTCAGTAGAAACTTATCTTTATGCCGATGACCTCACTATATCCAGCCACTCACAAAATATGTACTCTGTCGAAAGGAAACTCCAACTATCAATAAATAAAATACAAACGTGGATGTCACAAAATGGTTACAGACTGTCACCAGGGAAAACTGTCGCTATACACTTCTGCAAGAAGCGTAAACTGCACCCTGATCCTGAATTGCGCCTGGGAAACCATGCTATTCCAGTTAATGATAATATTAGATTTTTAGGATTAATATTAGATAAAAAATTAAACTTCCTGAAACACATACAGCATGTACGAATTACTTGTTTGAAGAAAATGAATATTCTTAGAGTGCTTTCTGCGATGTCATGGGGAGCTGACCGACTCTCCCTTCTTCACCTGTATAAAACTATAATCCGATCCAGAATAGACTATGGTGCACCCGTATATGACTCAGCTAGAAAATCAGCTTTACAGTCCCTAAATACCATTCAACATAATGCACTTAGAATAGCTCTAGGTGCCTTCCGAACGTCGCCAGTCCAGAGTCTTTATATTGATGCGCATGAACCTCCATTATCGTTTCGGAGACAGATGCTGCTGCTTACGTACGCTGCCAAACTTCGGAGTATGCCCTCACATCCCATCTGGCCTTACATGTTTGCTCCGTCTTTCCAAAATTTATACAGGAATAAACCAAATGAAAATAAACCTGCTGGAATCAGATTGAAAGATGTTGTACAGAATTGGAGTGTCCCACTAGACAATATCCACCCAGACACAGGAGAAATTGAGCCTCCATGGTCCAATTTTACACCTTTAATCGATGAATACTTTCAAAAGTGGGGAAAACAGGCGTTGGACAATCAAAATATACAGCAGCTACATTCAACTCATGCATCAGCAAACACTCACTGTCTTCAAATTTATACTGATGGATCAAAATCTGATACAGATGTAGGTGCTGCAGTAATTCTTCCAACTTGTGCAATCTCCGAAAAACTTTTCCCAAGTTGTAGTATTTACACCGCTGAACTCCATGCAATACAAATGGCTATCAAACACGTCAACAACAGGTCTAATGAAGAAATTATAATTTATACGGATTCCTTGAGTGCAGTAACGTCTTTACAACACAAATGTCCGAAATCTCATCCTATTCTGAAAGAAATCAGAGCTCAGCTAATTAATCTCGCAAAACATAACACGGAGGTATGGTTCTGCTGGATTCCTGGGCATGCTGGAATCCAGGGAAATGAGAAAGCAGATCAAGCAGCAAAAAATCCAGTCAACCCCGTATCTTCACTTGCGTCGATTCCTTATATGGACTGTAAACCTATCATAAAGCAGTTATGTATTGACCAATGGACATCAGTATGGCAGCAACAGACCCACAATAAACTTTTCCAAATCAAGAAAAAGCCACAATACTGGAAATCTAGTTCACGACTAAACAGAAGAGAAGAGGTTGTCCTTGCAAGGACACGCATTGGGCATACCTACCTCACCCACCTCCATTTGTTGACAGGGGATGAACCTCCTCACTGTCGTCATTGTTCCGCCCTACTTACAGTGAAACACATTCTCCTCGAGTGTCCTTACAATCATGCTGCCCGATTAACAAATTTTAAATCGGTTTTAACCCAAAACAATTCATTAGAGATGAACCATATTCTCAGTGATGACGCAAATCTATCCGATTTATTTAGTTTTTTAAAACAAATTCATTTATTTGAACTTGTGTGACATATGACAGAAAAAAAAAAAATCATTTGCACAATTACTGTGACAGGCACAATTTGGCCTTAGTTGCCCTTGTGCCAATAAACGTCCATTTAAACCAACCAACCAACCAACCAACCACCCTGGTCTGTAAATCTTCCTCACTGTGATACGCACTTTCAGCAATGGGGAAAGAACTCCCTGGCAAATGAAAATATCAAACAACTACATAAAGAACATGCCCTCAACAATATACAAAGCCACCAAATATATACAGATTGCTCAAAAACAGATTCTACAGTTGGTGCCGCAGCTGTCTTTCCATCTTTTACAGTCTCCATATCACTACCAGTTGAATGTAGCAGTTACACTGCTGAGTTATATGCAATTAAACTAGCCTTACAGAATATTAACACTATCCACAATACTAGCAGTATAATATACACTGATTCATTGAGTGCAGTGTCTGCTTTGGGTAATCAGTTTTCAATATCACAACCAATCGAAAAACAAATCATTTGCTACTTAAACCACCTACAAAGTAGAAATCATAAAGTGAAATTCTGCTGGATCCCAGGGCATTCTGGTATCTTAGGCAATGAGAGAGCAGATCGGGCAGCCAAAAATCCAAACAGTACAACACCAACAAATTATCAAGTACCATATAGAGATTATTTGAAGCATATAAAAAAAGTCTATATGTTTCAGTGGACAGAAATATGGAAGGCACAAAGTATAACAAGTTGCTCCAAATCAAAAAAGAACCTGCGTTATGGATTTCCAGCTTTAGACAAAATAGACAGGAAGAAGTTGTTCTAGCAAGACTAAGGATTGGACATACTCATCTAACCCATATGTTTCTACTCATGGGGGATGACCCACCTCGATGCTCGCATTGTTCACTACCGCTTACATTCAAGCATATACTTTTAGATTGTCCTCACTATTCTCCTTTCAGAAGAATTTTCCACTCTCAATCACAACTACAAGAACCGTTATCGCTTAACCACATGATTGGCAATAGTGCTCACCTAGCTACACTCTATACATTTCTGAAGGAAATACATATATATGAATTCCTATGATGCCAAAATATAACATATTATATTACCTTAGAATAATAATGTAGGACCCGGCACATTTTGGCCTTAGCTGCCCTTGTGCCTTTAAACACCAATACCAATACCAATATCAACTCTAAGGTAGTCTGGGATAAAATCCGGAAAACGAAGGGAAAATATACATCCCACCCTTCTTCAATCCTAGATTATAATGGATGCGCTATTGCAGATCCAACTGCAATAGCTAATTCTCTTGGGGAAACATACTCTAACATCTCTGCAACATCTTCGTATTCCACAGAGTTCCTGGTCCTGAAATCAGTTTAACTGGAAAAACAAAAACTTAATTTAAAACCAAGGGCCTCTATCCCTCCAACGGGGCATTCACTATAGAGGAACTGAAAAGAGCCCTCACTCTTTCCAAAGCAAGTGCTGTTGGACCAGATGGCATCCATTATGAAATGATTAAAAATCTATCACCAAAATCTATGGATTGTTTGCTCCTTCTGTATAACAGAATCTTTACTGAAGGGCAGTTTCCTGACTCCTGGCGAAAGGCAATCGTTCTTGCCTTCCGTAAGCCAGGAAAGGATCCAAAGGTTACCACCAATTATCGTCCTATTGCTCTGACTAGCTGTCTGTGAAAAATCCTGGAGAGAATGGTTAATTCTCGTTTAATATGGTATCTCGAATCAAATGACCTTCTCTCCAACATCCAGTGCGGCTTCCAAAGGAACCGGTCCACTTTGGACCATCTTATTAGATTGGAAGCATCCATCCGGGATGCTTTCCTAAAACGCGAACACTTGGTGTCGGTGTTCTTTGACATGGAAAAAGCGTATGACACAACTTGGAGATTTGGCATTTTAAAGGATTTATATAGCCTAGGCCTTAGAGGGCATCTCCCCCCCCCCCTTTTTTATTCAAACCTTTTTATCCAATCGATCGTTCCAAGTACGTGTGGGATCCTCACTCTCTCGCTCCTTTAGCCAAGAGGAGGGATTACCACAAGGATCAGTATTAAGTGTTACGCTTTTTGCCATCAAAATAAATTACATCACAGAACAACTTCCTCCGACTGTAAACAGTGTGCTCTATGTTGATGACTTTAGCATTTTTTGTCAGTCATGCAACATGAGGGTTATTGAAAGACAACTGCAGAAAGCCTCTCCAACCTTGCAACAGTGTAAGAGTAATAGCAGACCACAAAATCACGAACCTAACTCAGAATTTATGGAATTTGAGAAAACGGGAAAGATAGATGACGATACGTTGGAAATCCATGCCGAAGAATCAGAAGAAGATATGGATACCGGAAAACCGATATTTCCCAAAAGAGACAGAGTAAGGACAGAAAAACAAAAGACAGTCACCCAACGAAAACAGCTCGAGGGGCTGAGCAAATATAAATAATGGATAAAATTATCCAGTGGAACTGTCGTGGATTACGTACTAATTTTGACGACGTACAGTATCTGATCACCCATTACACACCAATCTGTATATGTCTCCAGGAAACGTACCTCAAACAACAAGATACCCTGAATATCAGGAACTACTCAATGTACAGAAGAGACCGAATAACTCAAAGTATAACACATGGAGGAGTTGCTATATTAGTAAATGACAGAATACCAACACAACAGGTGCATTTAAATAGCCCATTAGAAGCGGTAGCAATTCGTACAATAGCAAGGTCCCTATTAACCATATGTTCATTATACATTCCACCAGGAGATGATGTCTCTTATGAAGACCTAGACGCATTACTACAACAACTACCACCCCCAATTTGTCTGATGGGAGATATGAATGGACATAACCCTTTGTGGGGATGCTCCGACTACAACAGAAGAGGACGCATCATTGAACAACTGCTAGATAATCATAACCTCTTACTTCTTAACAGGGGTAACCACACTTACTTCCATTTTCCAACTCGGACCACCACAGCTATAGATCTTACCATATGTACCCCTACACTTTACACAGCATTTAATTGGGAAGTTTTTAAGGATCCTCTTGGGAGTGATCATTATCCAGTAATTTCCACACTGGTCAGTGAATATCCATATCATACCAGCAGGACTCCTCGTTGGAAAATAGAAAAAGCTAATTGGGAAGCATTCAGGAGGAAAGCAGTTTTCAACACCAATATCATTGAGCAGGAAACAGTAGTTGTTGCACTAGCACATGTCACAGAAACCATACAAAACGCAGGCAAGCTAACAATCCCTAAGACTTCATCACGTTTTCCAAACTGTCCGAAAACATGGTGGAATGATGACTGCACTGAAACAAGAAAACAACAGAATAGGGCATGGAACCGTTTTCGCAGGTATCCCACAACAGAAAATCTGATCCAGTTCAAAAGAATGCGTGCCATAGCGCGATTTACCAGGAAGCAGAGTCGAAAAGCAGCATGGATAAAATTCACATCTACAATAAACAAAAAAACAAATGCACATATAGTCTGGAATAAAATAAGAAAAATGGCAGGTAAATATAGAAATAGGCCATCACCAATACTGATCTGCAATGGAAATAGTTTGACTGAACCTACCGTTATTGCAAACACATTAGGCGAGACCTTCGCCAAAGTATCAGCGAAAGATTCATACCATCCGGAATTTCTGATCCAAAAAGAAAAAGCAGAAAAATATAAGATCAAATTTAAATCAAAAGGTAATGAACCCTACAATCAACCATTCACAATAAACGAACTACACGAAGTTTTGTTCACGGCCAGGCCAAGTGCAGTAGGCCCAGACGATATACATTACGACATGATCAAGCACCTTAACAAGACTGAATTAGAAAATTTATTGAAACTGTATAACAGAATATTCCAAGAAAACGTATTTCCAAACACATGGTGCCATGCAATAGTACTAGCTTTCCCGAAACCTGACAAAGACCTGACAAATCCATGCAACTATCGACCAATAGCCCTCACCAGCTGTTTAGGAAAACTATTAGAAAAAATGATAAACAAAAGACTGATTTGGTATCTAGAGGAAAATAACATCTACACAAACACGCAATGTGGTTTTAGACATCAAAGATCTACTCTGGATCATCTAGTCAGGATAGAAGCCAACATCAGAAATGCATTTATCAGATCACAACATATGGTTACAGTATTTTTTGACATCGAAAAAGCTTACGATACCACTTGGAGATATGGGATCCTGCGAGATATGCACCATGCTGGACTGAGAGGCAATCTCCCTGTGTTTATCCAGAACTTCCTTATGAACAGAACCTTCCAAGTCAAAGTACAAACTTCTTTCTCTAAAATCTACCAACAAGAAGAAGGTGTTCCACAGGGCTCAGTCTTGAGTGCCACTTTGTTTGCCATAAAGATTAATTCGATCACAAATCAACTCCCTCCTTCGGTTTCACATGCACTTTACGTTGATGACTTTAGTATCTCTAGTCAGGCACAGAACATGAGAACTGTCGAGAGACAATTGCAATGCGCAATCAACAATATAAGTAAGTGGGCACTAGATAACGGTTTCAGACTGTCAACACAAAAAACAATATGTGTACATTTTTGTCGCAAAAGAAATCTCCATCCTGATCCCGAACTAAAATTAGAAGGCAAAAATATACCAACGCAGCCGAAGGCAAAATTTCTCGGACTAATCTTGGATAAGAAACTCACATTCGTGGAGCATATCCGAGAGCTGCGTAAAAGCTGTACAAAACACATGAATATACTTAAAATCCTTTCATCAACAGCATGGGGAGCAGACAGATATTCCTTACTAAACCTATACAAAGCACTAATTAGATCAAAATTGGACTATGGAGCCCCAGTTTACGATTCAGCACGGAAAACAGCTCTGAAATGGCTGGATCCAATTCATCACAATGCACTGCGCATAGCTACTGGCGCTTATCGTACCTCTCCCATATATAGTCTCTATGCTGAAGCCAACGAACCACCTTTAACTCTTAGGCGACAGCAACTCGCATTGTATTACACATTTAAAATAAAATCTATGCAAGGACACCCTACTTGGGAGACCCTCTTTGCTCCACGATGCAGAAACATATATCAGAATCGCCAACAAGCAAACCGACCCCTGGGAATTAGAATGCAAGACTTTCTGGCAGTACATAACCTTAATATAGACAAAATAGCACACATGCCAGTTCATACTCCTTCACCATGGGATTCGCATATCCCGATATGCGACTTCTCCTTTCAGAAATGGAATAAAAAAGCGATACCGTCAACAATCTTCCAACAGTTACATGCAGAGCACAGAATTCAATTTCCTGACTATATTCCAATATACACAGATGGTTCAAAAACAGACACTTTAGTGGGAGCAGCAGCTGTATTCCCAGATATAACTTTAACACAACAGCTACCGAAAGAGTGCAGTGTATACACAGCAGAATTATACGCAATAAAAATAGCCTTAACTCATGTACAAGATAAGCATTACACGAGAAGTGCAATATATACAGATTCCTTGAGTTCCTTACAATCCATGCAAAACATAGGTACATCCAAACACCCAGTCCTTTGGCACATACGGCAAATATTAACTGACTGCGCCAAAAATGAACAGGATATTTTCTTCTGCTGGATCCCAGGACACACAGGGATTGCGGGAAACGAAGCAGCAGACAAGTCAGCCAAAGAAGCCGAACTACAGATCGGAGAGGATATATCAGTCCCGTATTCCGATTACAAGCCTGCGATATGGCGTATTTGCCAGTTGAAATGGCAAGAAACCTGGAATCAACAAACTGCAAACAAATTATACAAAATAAAGCCGAATATTGAAAACTGGATTTCTAGCAGTCGAAGGTCGAGAAAAGAAGAAACAGCACTCACCAGGCTAAGAATCGGCCATACCCATCTTACGCACTCATTTTTGTTGCGAGCAGAGGAACCACCACGATGCCAGACTTGTGACACCGTTCAATCAGTAAAACACATATTAATAGACTGTCCTACATATACAAATGAACGTAAACAAGTCTTCAAAGATATTTATGAGACACATGACACCATTACACTAACAGATCTCTTGAAAAATAAACATGACTGCACAGATGTCTTCAACTTTCTGAAAGCTATCAATTTATACCACCTCCTCTAAGGAAGTGAATATAAGCAACAGACTAAACAAGAACGTATAAATCAGGTCAAAATGAACAATTGAAATCGAAAGTAAACACCCTTGAAACACATCACACCGTATGAACTGGCGCATTATGACCCCCGTAGTCCATGCGCCATTAAACCTCAATACAAACAAACAAACAAAGCAGAAAGCCATCGATAGTGTGAATTCCTGGGCACTTGCTAATGGCTTCAGGTTCTCGCCGGAGAAGATCGTTTGCGTACACTTTTGTCGCAAGCGTAATCTTCATCCTGATCCTGAATTAAGGCTCGGACAAAATGCTGTTCCAGTAGCAGCGAACCCAAAATTCTTGGGACTCACATTCGATAAAAACTAACCTTCTTGGATCATATTCGTTAACTCCGCACAAAGTGCACACGTGGGCTTAATATTCTCCGCTCGCTCTCCTCTACATCTTGGGGAGAAGACCGATGTACCCTTCTTCGGCTTTACCGTGCACTTGTGCGATCCAAACTAGATTATGGGTCCCAGGTATATTCCTCAGCTAGAGACAGTGTCCTGCAGTGGCTGGACCCCGTCCATCATCAGGCCCTATGTATTGCTACTGGAGCATATCGCACATCTCCTGTCCAGAGTTTATACGTCGAAGCAAACGAACCACCGTTATCGCTTCGACGTAAGCAGTTATCTTTAAAGTACGCTTTAAAACTGAAATCCCTGCCAGACCATCCGATGTGGCCATTCGTTTTTGAGCCACGATGGGAAAATTTATACAATACCCGTAAGACTGCCAATCGTCCTTTTGGTATTCGTCTCCAACAGCTACTCAAAGAACTTAATATCAAGGTAGACAAGGTTGCCCAAACACCAAAGCAAACCTTTCCACCCTGGCATGCTCATGTCCCGGCATGTGACTTGTCCCTTAGAAATTGTGGAAAGTCGGACACTCCATCGTCGGTCTACCTGCAGCTTTATTCAGCACACCGAGCTGAACATTCTGAATTCGCGCCAGTTTACACAGATGGCTCGAAGTCGAATCATATGTGGGATCTGCTGCTGTCTTTACAGACAGCTCTACATTCAGATTCCCTCTGAATGCAGCATATTTACTGCAGAGCTGCATGCTATAGAGTTAGCCTTGGATCACATTAGTGAATGTCAATACCAACGGTTCATATTATATTCCGACTCTCTCAGCGTGTTACAGGCTTTAATATCTGTAAGATATAATCCTCATCCAGTTCTGTCTAGTATTCAGCAGAAGATTCACTTTCTCCATGAATGTGAATATGATATCCGCTTCTGCTGGATTCCCAGCCACATTGGGATTAGGGGAAATGATTTGGCTGACACCGCAGCCAAATCAGCAGTCCCCAATAATAATCACTGCTGTCAGTCCCCTATACAGACTACCGGCAAACAATACAGCAGAAGGTACATTCCCAATGGCAGGATTTGTGGAATGGACAGACTGGGAATAAACTGTATCGTATAAAGCCTGTAATTAAACTGTGGCAGTCTAGTCTGCGCAGGAATCGTAAGGAGGAAGTTGTTCTTGCCCGGACCCGCACAGGACATAGTCATTTGACTCATTCTTTTTTGCTGAGGGCTGATGACCCTCCTATGTGTGAGTCCTGTGGCACAATTTTATCAATTAGACACATTTTAATTGAATGTCCAGATTTTACCAATATACGTTTTACCGCTTTTAACCATCTGACTGAGCCGTATACACTCAGTCAGATTTTATCTGACAATGACAATGTTGTCTGCTGTTTTTAGCTTTTTAAAAACAATAAATATTTTTACTCGTATATAAAAGTTTTACATTTTTCTTTTATATATTTGTTATACCTTTTGACATAGTGACCTAACTAATTAGGTGACTGAAAATTTAAAAATTTTTATAAATGACCTGGTCTTGGCGCCTTAGTAGCTAATGCGCCAATAAAACCAAAAAAAACCAAACCAAACCTGTATGATCCGCAATGGAGGAAACAATATGGAAACAAACCCAGAACAATCCGACCTGCCGGTATCAGATTACAGAACCTAATTGAATGCTGGAATATTTCCTTTCATAATATCATCAGAGATTTAAAAGACTCGGATCCCCCATGGATTACCATAACTCCTTCATATGATGATTACTTTGAAAAATGGGGAAAAGATGCTGTAGCAGATATTAACATCAGACAATTGCATCTTGACTATGAAGAAAATTATTCCCACTTTTCTAAGATCTACATTGACGGTTCAAAGTCGAACAATAAAGTGGGTGCAGCTGCTGTCTTCCCTAATACAACTGTTTTTGGCCCCGGGTGCCAAGGCCCAGAGTGCCAAGCGTTTCTTAGTGATCAAGCGATATCTCTGCGATTATAAAGCGATTTCTAAAGTGATAGTGATACACATTTATAGAGTTTAAAGAAAATTCTCTAATGTACATATATATATATATATATATATAGTTACTGAAAAGTATCAGCACAAAGAATCCTAAGAAAGGAAAGACACCTTTCTTTTATTTATTTTCTAGTTCTACTAACTACTAATCAACTTCCGCTTGGTCACTAGGTGGCACGGCCCTGGGTGCCAAGCGTTATATTGATCAAGCGATTCCCTGTGTGATTTCTAGAGCGTTTTTTTCAAAGCTACAGTTATATTCATTTGTAAAAGTTTTCTTACGTTCCCATTAATTATTTGTTAACTTAGTATTACGAATTGTAACTAAGTTACAGGAAGGAAATTCGCCTTTCTTTTTTTCTCTTTAAACTAACACATTAACCCTTATACCGCTTGGTCACTCTAGCGGCACTGCTCCTGCCTCCCCGTGGCGGGGCCGGTAACCTGGGAGAAGAAATCCACTCTCCCGGGGCTGAAAGGAGCAAAGATGGAAAACAGTTTCTTTTCCACCTTTAGAGCCATCGAGCTCAAGACTAGAAAATGAATCCGAAAATGACTACTCTCAACCAAAGAGGTTGAAAACAATCCCACGAGAGGACATACCAGCATTCCTCATACTACACTCTCTATCAGAGTTGCCTCTGAGTAAACTGTCCCCATTCCTTGTCCAAAATGCATCGAGTCTACTGCAGGTTCACCAAAAACAGTAAAGCGGCTCCAGTCAGGGGATCTTCTTGTAGAGACCTTGAAATCCCAGCATTCCGAAAAATTATTAAACATGACTACTTTTGGCGGACAACCAATAAAAGTTACTTCCCATGCCACCTTAAACTCCTCGAAAGGAGTAATCGCAGAATGGGACTTGTTAGCTGTATCAGAGGAGGAGATAGTTCAAGAGTTAAGTAAACAAAAAATCATACTAGCAAGGAGAATTATGACTCGGAAAGATGGTGTTCTTGTTCCCACTAGGAGCATAATTCTTACTTTCAGCTCTCCCATCCTACCATCATCTGTTAAAGCAGGCTATCTCCATTGCCGTGTCCGTCCTTACATCCGAAACCCACTCAGGTGTTACAAGTGCCAAAAATATGGACACTCCCAAAGTGCATGTCGAGGTGAGTCAGTATGTCCGATTTGTGGATCGAAGGAGCACAATCAAACTGAATGCGCTGCTACGACTTCTGTTTGCGAAAACTGTAAGGGTGATCACCCAGCTTTTTCCAAAAGTTGCGAACTTTGGAAGCATGGAAAAAAAATCCAGAAATATAAAATTGAGAATAAAGTGACATAACCCAGAGGCGAGAAGGCAAATACTAAAAACAGATCCAAAACGTACATATGCAACGGCTGCTAAACAGTTTCAGTCAACAGGTACATAAACAGATGTTGCCGTTCCCCCAAATATGTCTATCGCTAATTGGGCACGCTCCATGCTCTCTGTCCCCAAACAGTGTCCTTCGCAACAAAAAATTGAACAAGCCAGTAATACCCCAATTACCATTCCAGCTAATGTAAACCCAACAGCAAAACAAAAAGTGACAGAAACCATGGTATTGAAACCACCAAATTCAACCAGAATGGATATTGACCAGCACAATTACCCAGAAGATGCCATATTGGAACTTCATGCGACTGATGAGATGGACGTAACACGTCCCTACTTTCCAAAGAAAGACAAAGTAAAATCGGATCGATGCAAACAAGTCACAACTAAAAAGCAGTCAGAAACAAAAACAACCAACAAAACCGCCTAATGGAAAGATTTCTTCAATGGAATTGTAGAGGGTTTCGCAGTAAAAAAGATGATATATGTGATCTCATCCACCGTTATGATCCACCAGGCGTATGCCTACAGGAAACTTATTTAAATTCACAAGTGTGTCCTATTATAAAAGATTACTCTATCTTTAGAAGAGATAGAAATATCGACTCTCCAGCCCGTGGAGGAGTGGCGGTTCTTATAAGAAACAACGTACCCTCCAAACATATTGCTCTTCAGACTCCTTTTGAAGTAGTGGCAGTGCGCATTGAAATTGGCATCACTCTTACAATAGCATCTATATATATTCCTCCTAATTTCTCATTTTCTTCAGTTGACCTAGAAAAACTAATAGAACAGCAACCGTCTCCTTTCTGCTTACTTGGAGACTTTAATGCTCATCATCCGATGTGGGGATCTCCAACAATTGACAAGAGAGGCAAGTTAATAGAATGCCTTCTGGACTCTTATCAACTTACTCTTCTGAACACTGGTGAACCTACCTATATTCATTTTTCGACAGGATCCATGAGTGTAATAGACCTGTCAATCTGTTCTCCTTCCGTATATACTAATATGGAGTGGTCGGTTCTTGAAAATCCACTAAACAGTGATCACCTTCCGATTCTCTGCAAGCTGCAAACACGGCAAACCCTCCTTCACTACGTCGCTCCACTTGGACATTTCGTAGGGCACGCTGGTATGAATATGCAACTCACGTGCAATTAGACAATAATCCAATCTCAACCCATAGACAATGTCACAGAACATGTAACTAATCAAATATTACAAGCTGCTACCTCTGCAATACCAAAATCCCCCCCCGGGGAAATGGAAACATAGTAATTACTGGTGGAATCAAGATTGCACACACGCCAAACAGTACAAAAATAGAGCTTGGAATTTATTTCGTAAATTTCCCACAACTACCAATCTAATTAACTTCAAAAGACTGAAAGCTTAGTTCCGCCAAATAAGAAGAAAAGCAAAGAAAGATGCCTGGATTAGCTTTTCCTCGAGCATAAACAAGGATACAGACAGCAGAATTATCTGGAGAAAAATACAAATGCAAAATGGCAAATACATTCAGTCCCCAGCTACAATACTGAACTGGGAAGGGAAAGAGTTGTCATCCCCGGGAGAAATAGCAAATGCCTTAGCGGAATCATTCGCCAGTATATCAGCAATAGCCTCCTACAAACCAAACTTTCAGCGAATTAAAAAAACTGCAGACCAGCATAAGATTAATTTTTCCACGAGAATTTCACATCCATATAACCAGCCATTCACATTAACAGAACTTTTTGGAGCGCTCAATAAAACATCAAATAGCGCTGCTGGTCCAGATGGGATCTACTATATAATGTTAAAACAACTGAACGACAGAGCAAAAAGATCATTGTTAAACTACTACAATCGAATATTCTTAGAAAATGCTTACCCAATTTCCTGGTGTCACTCAATAGTTCTAGCCTTCCCACAGCCAGGAAAGGATCGTACCTTTCCACATAACTATAGGCCAATTTCACTGACCAATTGTTTAGGCAAAGTCCTGGAAAAAATGGTTCACAGGCGGTTAATCAGTTTCCTGGAAACTAACAACATGCTAAATAGTAATCAGTACGGGTTTCGAAAAAACCGTTCCACCTTAGACATAATGATAAAAGCAGAGTCAAATATACGTAATGCCTTCATAAAGGGACAGCATCTGGTGCTGATTAATCTAATTCAGAAAGCCTTTGATACCACCTGGCGGTATGGTGTTCTTAAAGATCTACACTCTTTCGGCTTGAGAGGTCACCTATCCCAATTTATACAAAGCTTCCTATGCCATAGAACTTTTCAGGTCAGATACATGAATAATTTATCCAAAACATTTGAACAAGAGGAAGGTGTACCGCAGGGTTCCATTCTAAGTCCGACATTATTTGCAATAAGAATCACCAACATGACAAGGGATGTACCAAATACCGTACAATCGTACATGTTTGCTGATGACCTCATTATCTCTACTCAATCCCAGACTATGAACACCATCGAAAGGCAACTTCAAATTGCTATAGTTAGAATAGAATCATGGGCATTTCGGAATGGTTATTCCCTAGCAGAAAAGAAGTCTACTGCTATTCATTTCTGTAAAAAACGGAAACTACATCCGGATCCAGAAATATTTTTAAATAACAGCCTGATTCCTGTCACTAACAATTTCCGTCTGTTGGGGTTAAATCTAGATAATAAACTTAATTTTGCTTCCCATATGGCGTACCTCCGGAATACTTGTCTTAAAAAACTGAATATCCTAAGAGCTGTCTCCGCTATGTCCTGGGGTGCTGAGAGAAGCTCTCTCCTACATCTTTATAGAGCTTTAATAAGATCGCGCTTGGATTATGGAGCACCTGTCTACGACTCTGCCAGGAAAAGTTCTCTATTACGTCTGAACACCGCCCAGCATAGTGCCCTTAGAATTGCTCTTGGAGCCTTCAGAACATCTCCAGTTCACAGCCTGTATATTGAGGCAAACGAATCCCCTCTGCAGCTCAGGAGAAAAATGTTATTGTTAAATTATGCAGCAAAGAATGGAAGTATTCCAGCTCACCCCAGCTGGCAGTATCTGTTTGATCCTCAAAACACCCTACTATATCACAATAAACCTAATGAAAACCGCCCCACGGGGATTCGACTGCAAGAACTGATGATCAGTTGGAAAATTAACTTTAAGAATATGTTCCAAGATCTTGCTACTCCTGAACCTCCCTGGACTGAATTCATACCTCTCTGTGACAATTTCCTTTCAAGATGGGGAAAATCCTCCCTGGCAAATATCAACTTTCAACAGCTACATAAACTGCATTCTTTGAAAAACTCAGAGAAAGTTCATATCTATACCGACGGCTCCAAAACAGATACGACTGTTGGTGCAGCAGCAGTTTCCGCCACTTTCTTAACACTGAATGCAGTATCTATACTGCAGAAATATTTGCAATAAAACTGGCTCTAGATAACATAAACAAATATCATATCAAACAATCTCTGATATATACAGACTCTTTAAGTGCAATAAGTGCCTTTCAATCTACCTTTCCTCTCTCTCATCCCGTTCTTAAAGAGATCCGGTCTAAATTATTTTACC
This sequence comes from Mastigoproctus giganteus, assembly GCF_048544385.1. Taxonomy (NCBI): domain Eukaryota; kingdom Metazoa; phylum Arthropoda; class Arachnida; order Uropygi; family Thelyphonidae; genus Mastigoproctus; species Mastigoproctus giganteus. The sequence goes on from NC_143586.1 coordinate 125,225,628, forward strand.
ATCAAACAGCCAACTACAAGGTTATCTTCTGCTGGATTCCTGGTCATTTCGGCATCCAAGGTAATGATCGTGCGGATGAGGCTGCTAAACATCCCGACTCTGGATCTTACAGTCAACTGAAAGTTCCATACACAGACTACAAATCCATTATTAAAAAAACATGTTGAAAACAATGGTCTCACCTCTGGCAATCTCAAACCAATAATAAACTCTTCCAGATAAAAAAGAGCCTCAACTGTGGACATCTAGTTTTAGAAGAAACAGGCGACAAGAAGTAATCCTGGCAAGGCTTCGCATCGGTCATTCACATCAAACTCATCTGCATTTGCTTTTGGGAGAGACTCCTCACAGTGCTTTTTTTGGCAGTCGCACCTAACAATAAAACATATTCTAATTGAATATCCCCACCTTTCATCTGTCTGAAATTCCAGCTTCAGCTCCCTCTCCAACTTGCAGGGACCCTTAACCTTATCATATATACTTGGTAAGGAAGCAAATTTCGAGGATCTGTTTAAGTTTTTAAACGCATAAATTTATATAACAGCATCTAATCATAACGTGAAATCAGTGATACTCAAACCATGAACAGGCGCAATATGGTCCAAGAGGCCCTTGTGCCAAATACCTCAAATACAGCAACAACAACAACAACTAGGTGGCACCGCTCCTGCCTCCCCTTGGCGGGGCTGGAAACCTGGGAGGAAAAGCTCTCACTCCCAGGGCTAAAAGGAGCAAACATGAATGATCCAAATATCACAACCACAGCTCCCAAAGATCCGACTCCTTTGAGTCGGAAAAATGAGGATAATGAGATAAATGTTACCAAAAGACAAAAAAGGACATAACATCGCTTCATGCACCTACCTTTCTAGTCCTTCATTCAACATCAGAACAGCCATTGGGAAAACTGTCGCCATTTGTAATCCAAAAATGCCTAGAAAGTGTAGCTGGAACACCAAAAAATGTCAAGAGACTGAAATTAGGCGACATTTTAGTCGAGACAGCCAATGCCAAACATGCAGAAAGGCTGCTTCAGATGAGAACTTTTGGAGGGATCCCTGTAGCAGTCTCTCCCCATAACAGCCTAAATATATCAAAAGGAGTAATTTCTGAATGGGACCTTATTAGTGTCTCAGAAGAAGAAATTAAAAATGAGCTAGAAGATCAAGGTGTCATTGCTGTGAGAAGGATTAATGTTACTAGAGATGGTATATTTACTCCAACTAGAAATTTGATACTGACCTTTAACACTCCCAAACCACCTACATCGGTAAAGGCCGGATATCTAAATTGTAACATCAGACCATACATTCCGAATCCTCTCCGTGGAGTTCCTATCTGTTCCAACTGTGGATCTCAAGATCATACCAATCAGAACTGTCCAGCCGAGCAACCAAAGTGTCCAAATTGTAAGGGGGATCATTCCGCCTATTCTAAGAACTGCGAATTCTGGAAAAGAGAAAAGCAGATTCAACGATATAAAGTAGAACACTCCGTCACATACCAAGAAGCTAAGAACTGTACTCCCGACTATTTTAAACAGACCTTCCTATGCACAGGTCATAAAGAATCGGCGTACAATAGAGACGCAAACAGATTTCACGATTCCCCCAAAGAAGTCTATTTCGGACTGGGCACGAGGTCTACTTATCACATCCCAGCCAAAACAAAAAGAGAAAGTCACAAACACACCACTATCTGTACCTCCAAATGCAAAACACTCAGAAACAAAAGCCACAGAAAAATGTAATGTCATAAGCCAGAAGCCAACGGAACAAATGGATACAGAATTGACCAATCAAGCAGAGGAATCAGTACTAGAGATTTTTGCGGAAGAAGAGATGGATACCGGCGAACCATATTTTCCAAAGGAAAAACATAAACTTGAAAAGCTTAAAGCAACAGCTAAGAAACAGTCTGACACTTTCTCGAAAACCAAATAATGGGGATTTAATCCAATGGAACTGCAGAGGTTTCCGCACTAATATACATGATATATAGGATCTGATTGTACAGCATACCCCGCTGTGTCTTTGCCTGCAACAAACATATCTCAGACCTCAAGACTCTCCCACAGTAAAGAACTATATCACATACCGTAAAGACAGAGTAACAGGTGGCACGACCCATGGTGGTGTGGCAATTTTGGTAAATTCACACATTCCTTCCCAAGTTCTTCCACTAAACACAACCCTTGAGGCGGTTGCAGTACGCATAGCCGTTAAATCTCTCATAACCATTATAACAATTTACGTTCCCCCAAACCAAGAATTACAACAACAAGACTTAGAAGATATATTAACTCAATTACCTCCACCCTTCTGTATACTGGGAGACCTCAATGGACACAGTCCTATGTGGGGAAACACAGCCGTAGACCGGAGAGGAAAACAGATCGAAAAATGGATAGAACAGAATGACTTAACCCTGTTGAATGATGGCACACATACATACACGCATCTTCCATCAGGAAACAGCACAGCTATTGACCTATCATTATGCTCTCCAACATTATTCCAATACTTTATTGGTCTGTACACAGAGATCCTCTCAGAAGCGATCACTATCCAATAATCATTTCCATGATATCAGGAACCACATGTCAGTCATGTAGAAATCCCAAATGGAAAGTAAATGAAGCGGATTGGGAAAAGTATAAATCCAATGTAAAATTAGATGCAGATATTATCAAACAAAAACCTGTAGATGCACCAGTACAATATGTAACAAATAAACTAATCCAAGCTGCTGAGCAGACTATTCCAAAAATATCACACCTTCCAAGACATCCAAAACCATGGTGGAATGAAGAATGTTCACACGCTAAAAGAGAGAGAAATAAAACCTGGAATAATTTCCGAAGATGTCCCACTGCAGAGAACCTACTATTATTCAAAAAGGCACGAGCGCGAGCCAGGTATGTTAGAAGACCCAGTAGCAAAGCATCCTGGATAAAATTTGCATCCACTTTAACAAGTTCCACACCATCTCAAACTGTCTGGAATAAAATCAGAAAAATGAATGGCAGATACCAGATTAATCCACCTCCAATCCTGAACTGGAATGGACAAATCACCGCACAGCCTTCAGAAATAGCCAATGCACTGGGTGAAACCTTTGCCAAAACATCAGCAACCACATCATATACTCCTAATTTTCAAATATACAAGGCAAGAATAGAAAAACACAAACTGAATTTTTCCACAAAAAACCGGGAAAGGATCTTTCCAATCCACACACTACCGTCCAATTGCTTTAACAAGTTGCCTGGGCAAAGTTATGGAAAAAATCATCAACGCTCGTTTAATGTGGTATTTGAACAGTAATAATCTTCTCGACTCGACACAGCATGGTTTCAGGAAAAATCGCTCAACACTAGACCTACTTATAAAATTAGAAAACAGTATACGGAATGCCTTCATCCGAAAGGAACATCACGTCATGATCTGCTTTGATATAGAAAAAGCTTACGATACAGCATGGCGTTATGGAATCCTTCAAAACCTATACTTGCTTGGTTTACGTGGACATCTTCCTAAATATATCCAAAATTTCTTGCAACACAGGACATTCCAAGTTAGGCTGCAGACAATCCTTCAAAGGTTTTCATCCAAGAAGAAGGAGTGCCTCAGGGGTCTGTGCTTAGCACTACCCTGTTCGCTATTAAAATAAATACAATAACCGAGCACATTCCAAGAATCGTTGACGCAGCTTTATACGTTGACGATTTCAGCATTTCCTATCACTCTCAGAATATGCGAAGTATAGAACGGCAGCTACAAGGAACAATAAACAAAATAAGCAAATGGGCTCAAACAAATGGCTTCCGGATTTCCACACAAAAAACTGCGTGTATACACTTCTGTAGAAACCGAAACCTCCACCCTAATCCCGAATTGAAACTTGACGGACATATTATCCCAGTAGTACCAAGCATAAGATTCTTAGGACTTCTTTTGGATAAGAAACTAACATTCCTTGATCACATTAAACAACTCAGGCTTTCTTGCTTAAAGAAATTAAACATTCTCAAAGTTCTTTCCGCAACAACTTGGGGAGCAGATCGATGTACACTTCTCAAACTTTATCGATCTATAGTTCGTGCCAAACTAGATTATGGAGCAGCTGTTTACGACTCGGCTAAACCAAGTGGTTTGAGATGGTTAGACCCCATACACCACAGTGCACTCCGTATAGCACTCGGCGCTTTTCGAACTTCACCTATACAAAGCCTTTATGCAGAAGCCCATGAACCTTCATTACAGCTTAGACGACAGAACTTGTTATTGCACTATGCCGTCAAGATAAAATCTATCAGTGGTCATCCAAATAGAGACTTTCTGTTTTCATATAACTGGGAAAACATATACCAAGCCCATCGACGGATGAATCGACCTGCCAACATCCGTCTGAAAGATTTACTACTAAGCCGAAAGCTTGATTATGACAACATAGCTACTGCAATTGCACAGACCATTCCACCATGGTGCATAGTTCAACCCATATATGATATGTATTTTCAAACCTGGGGGAAAAACACTCTATCCAGAAAAAACTACCAGCAGTTATATGCAGCATACAAAGAACAATATCCACATCACACTTTCATATATACAGGTGGGTCTAAATCAGAGACTTGTGTAGGAGCTGCAATTCATTTTGAGGATCGTACCTTCATCCAACAACTCCCAAAAGAATGCAGTATTTTTACTGCTGAATTACAAGCCATTTCAATGGCTATAAACCACATCAAACATAAACAGATAGCAAACAGCATTATTTTCACGGACTCGCTTAGCTCTGTTACTGCCTTGCAGAACGCAAATACCAAAGGACATCCAATCCTACAACATATCCAATTTTCAGTATCAAAGGTATTACAAAGAAATTACAATATCAGAATCTGCTGGATCCCAGGCCACACAGGAATAACTGGAAACGAAAGAGCAGACAAAGCAGCAAAAGAAGCTTCCACATCTGATTATGCCTTTCATACAATGCCATATACAGATTACAAGTCCTTGATCCACCAAAGCAGTATAAAACAATGGGAAAAACACTGGCTAGATCAGACTAACAAACTTCGCCTAATAAAAGAAACACTTCGACCATGGTCTACTAGCTTCCGATCGAATAGACAGGAAGAAGTGATCCTCGCTCGATTGCGAATCGGGCATACACATATGACTCACTGTTACCTGACACGGAAATCCAAAATCCTGACACTGACACGGAAATCCAAAACTGTCAAGTTCCGCTGACTATACATCACTTCATGGTGAACTGTCCAAAATTTCATAGAGAACGTCAAAGAGCTTTTCAATCAATAATGAATAAAGAAAACAATCTAATGCTTAAAACAATTTTAGATGACCGGCCAAATATAACCGAAGTTTTCTCCTTCCTTAAGTTAACTGGATACTTTCAAAACATATAAAATTAATAGTACACCTTTTATAGAGAAACTACACAAATATATATAGCAAAGTCTTGGTTCTGCCATAAACTACAAGTAAAGTGAAAAAATGCTGGTATACAAAACTCTCCTACATAGGCTAGGCGCATTATAGCCTAAGCTGCTCTTGCGCCAATAGCTTTCAAATAACAACAACAACCTTTAGACGAAGTAACCTTTTTACAAGTTACCAGTCTTTCCTTTTTAAATTTTAACCTTTTCCTGGCGCACTATAACCTTGCTGTTTTTGCGCCACAAAAATCAAAATCAAATCAAATCAAAATCGGACACGCAAATCTGACCCACCTCCATCTGCTCAGAGTCGAAGATCCTCCTCAATGTCCATACTGTTCAGAAAATTTAACAGTGAAACATAATCTGAGTGACTGCCCTCATTATCAACAGGACAGAACTTCCGTCGTGTGTTCCCTGAGAAATCTACGGGAACCAATGGCATTACAACATATTATTGGAGATATGCAAACATCAACGAATTTTTCTCCTATCTGAAAATAATTGATCTATATGATAAATTCTAAAATATCTCAGTAAACACAACCAAGTTGTTATGCCTAAATTTGTTTTTAGCATTTTTCTGTGAACAGGCGCATTATAGTCACAGAAGTCATTCTAATCAATCTCTGTCAAAAGAAACACTCTGAAATAACTCTTTGCCGGATCCCGGCACACTGCGGAATACAAGGCAATGAAAAAGCAGAAAATTCAGCTAAGTCAGCATCAGATCTGCCAAACAGAACAATGATAGTCCCGCATACTGATTTTAGTCCACTCATTATTAGAGAAAGTGAAAATGAATGGGCACAGTTATGAAAAAATCAAATCAACTGTAAACTACATGAAATAAAACCTAATAAACAAATATGACTTCTCTAGCAGCAGAGAAGTCGTAGAGAAGAAGTAATGCTTGCCAGACTAGAATTGGCCATGTTCATCTTACTTATTTTATCTATTAACAAATAAAAATCCCCCATTATGTGTTCATTGCCAAGTTCAGCTTTCAGTAAGACACATTCTTTTGGTATGCCCTCGATTCAGAAATTCCAGATTCCTTTGTTTTGGGAGTACTGTGCAATACAGATCTTAAGCAATACTGTGAATCTAGATGAACTCTTTAATTTTATTCGGCCAATTAGATTTGTTAAACAAATCTAAAAATATGTTCGATTTACATTAAAAACTTGGAAAGACACATCTTTGCGATTGATGCCCTTGTGTCTTAAAACCCTTAAACAACAACAGCATCCATATAAAATCCGATGGAAAACGTGCCGATGCACCTTTTCGATACATGCATCGGCCAACTATGAAAGAGATTCTCTTTTATGTTATTAATACAAAAACTTAATGAAATTTTTTTGCATTTTTTGTAGTTCATTATATATAATTATATAGAGTTAAGTGAATTGTTTCTGATTTGCAGGTCTGGTCGGTGCTTGTTCCTCATGGGTTTTTCGCAGCAGTAACTTTCGGCTCAATGCTGGGTGCCATGTTTATTGAAGTAATCTTGCTGTATTCGCTTACAGGTATTAGGAGCCATATTCACAAGATACGTGGTCTTGCTACTGTGCTATACGTACTGAGTCGTATCCTTTTCGCCCTATGCTTCTTTCTAATAATTTTATAAATATGTATAATATAAATCTAAAATTAAAATGCAGTATAATCATTTAAATTAAAACAAACGGTTGATAATTGTTAAGGAGGGTTAGAAGTCACTATTAAAATTTTAAATTGCTTAATGATGCAAAATAATTTATCGTGCTTACTTTTAATAAACTTAATAAAAATAAATTGTTATTGGCATAAAGCAATATTCAAACTTTTCACCAGTATGTGTATAATATAGACCTGATGATAATGGATATTTTTTAGTTTTTTAAAGTACGCTGTTTCGCCAGCCTTCTGACCTATCGACGTGAGCACCATGGCGAGGGGACCTCCCAGTTACGCTGCTGAGCTTCCAGATTAGTATCACTGGGGATCCAATGCCCACAGCATAATATCCGGCCCCGGGTGCCAAGCGTTCCGTGGCCAAGCGATTCTAGTGCGTCTGTAAAAGCGTTTTTTCTAAAGAGATTTCCAGCGAATAGATTCTATTTTTTGTTTCAACAACCATTTTTCTTGATTTCTCGATCAAAGTAGCTCTTTCGCACTACAAGAAGTAGGCAAAGGCCCAGGAAGGAAAACCACCTTTCTGTTTCTTTTTATATTAATACTAACTTCCTAACCCAGCCGCTTGGTCACCTTGTGGCACTGCTCCTGCCTCTCCGTGGCGGGGCCGGAAACCTGGGTGGTAAAGCAAACCCCCAGGGCCAAAAGGAGCAAAACATGGACTTTGAAAACTTTCCCCCGATCCAGACAGCAAATCCAAATTCAAAGGATTTGCATCAACCTAATGATGACAAAACCAACCGAAAGAGACTGAAGACGGATGATTCCCTAATAGAACATCCGAGTTTCCTGATCCTGCATTCCTTAGCGAACCAGGCCCTAGGCAATCTATCGCCATTCCTCATACAAAAATGTCTGGAAAATGTAGCAGGTTCCCCCAAAATGGTGCGCCGTCTCAAATCTGGCGACCTGTTGGTTGAGACTACAAGCTCTAAACATTCAGAGTACCTTCTCAAGCTCACAACATTCAATGGAATCCCTGTTAAGGTGTCACCACACGCAACACTCAATACCTCCAAGGGTGTTATCTCAGAATGGGACCTAATGAATGTTTCAGAAGAGGAAATTGTCAACGAATTGCAGGATCAGAAGGTCATACAAGCGAAGAGAATCATGATTAAGAAAGATGGCGAACTTATTCCAACACGCAGTATCATACTGACATTTAGCTCACCCAACCTACCATCATCAGTAAAAGCCGGGTATTTGAACTGCCGCATTCGCCCGTATATCCCAAACCCGCTAAGGTGCTATAAATGTCAAAAATTTGGACATTCCCAAACTGTCTGTAGAGGCGATGCAGTATGCCCTAACTGTGGATCGAAGGAACATGCCCAAGCTGATTGTAAATCGCAGTCCTCACTTTGCCCTAATTGTAAAGGCAATCACCCAGCTTTTTCAAAAACATGCGATCAGTGGAAATATGAGAAGAAAATTCAAAAATACAAGATAGAAAAGAAAGTCTCATTTTCCGAAGCCAGAAAACAATTACAGCAACTAATACCGATGCCAAAACGCACATATGCCGACGCTGCTCAAAAATTTCACTCAATATCAGTTCAAACAGATACATCAATCCCGCCAAGCATCTCTATTTCTGAATGGGCTCGAACTTTACTCTCTACTGTACCTCAGTCCTCAAAGCAACAGACTTCTAATAGATCTAATAACACACCAGTCACGATACCTCCTGTTACTCTTACAACTCCTGTAAGATCTACTCAAACAGAAAACTCTGATCCCGTTAACAAGCAGCATGCTGAATCTTTCTTCATGGACACGAATGAGACTTGCTCTCATGAAGAAACGGAAACCATTCTGGAAATTCATCCAGAAGATGTAATAGACGCCAGACCAATATTTTCAAAGAGAGACAAAATAAAAATTGACCGACAGAAACAGACTTCCAAAAAGCAGACAGACACAGCTTCCTCATTTAAATCCAAACAATGAAAAACATCATCCAATGGAACTGTAGAGGCTTTCGCAGCAATATCGACGACATCCACGAGATAATTAAGCGTTATAAACCAATTGGAATCTGTTTACAAGAGACATATTTAACACCTCAGGTGTCTACTTCGATAAAAAATTACACTCTCTTTCGGCAAGACAGACCTGCTACTAATAATGCTCATGGAGGTGTAGCGATACTTATAGATGGAAGAGTACCCTGCAAACGCATTCAGTTGCAAACCACTGTTGAAATTGTTGCCACACGAATAGCCATTGGCGTTACCCTAACACTTGCTTCAATCTACCTGCCACCCAGTCGCCCTTGTACCATACATGAACTTGAAGATCTCATTCAGCAGTTGCCAACCCCTTTCTGCTTATTGGGTGACTTCAATGGACACAATCCATTGTGGGGTTCTTCCAATACAGACGGACGTGGAAAAATCATTGAAATGCTTATTGAAAGACGAAATCTAACCATATTAAATACTGGTTCACCAACTTACCTCCACCTCCCAACAGGAACAGTCTCTTCAATAGATCTCTCTATCTGCTCTCCAATCCTTTTCCCTAGTATCCAGTGGACAACTCTGGATGATCCACTCAATAGTGACCACTACCCTATAATATGTAAAATTGAAACGTCACACTGCATACCTTCAGAAACTCACACAAAATGGAAATTTTCCGAGGCAGACTGGGCAAAGTATACCACTAACGTATCCTTCGACAATCAGATCATCAAATCTCATCCGATTGACACAGTTGCCGACCATATTACAAAACAGATTCTAGCAGCTGCATCCACTGCCATCCCACAGTCAAAGTCAAACATTCATAGAAACAGAAATTATTGGTGGAACGAGGACTGTAAGAATATAAAAAAAGAAAAAATCCGTGCATGGAATTTATTCCGCAAACATCCTACCACCACTAATCTTATAAATTACAAGAAAATTAGAGCTAAAGAACGTCATATTAGAAAGAAAGCAAAAAGAGACTCTTGGGTTCGATTCGCAACTACAATTAATAAAAATACTGATGTAAGAATTATTTGGAGGAAAATAAGACAATTAAATGGTAAATTTCCCCCTTTGTCGTCCCCACTTTTCACCGTGAATGGACAGGAGCTATCTACTCCTGCAGAGATTGCAAATGCTCTAGGGACGGTATTTTCACAGTTGTCTGACTCTACGGCATATGATCCATCATTTCAAAAGATTAAAGCTGTAGCAGAAAAATCCCATCCGAAATTTAGAACAACAACAACCTTCCAATACAATACACCACTTACTTTGGTAGAACTTCAAGAAGCTTTATCCACCGCTAAGAACAGTGCTGCTGGCCCGGATGGAATATACTACATAATGTTACAACATCTAGACAATAAATCATTATCTTCGCTACTGACCTTCTACAATCGTATATTTATGGAGCATTCCTTCCCCAGCTTCTGGCGTCATGCTTTTGTACTGGCGATACCCAAACCAGGGAAAGATCATTCTATTCCGAACAATTACAGACCCATTTCGCTCACAAGCTGCCTAAGTAAAACCATAGAAAAAATGATACACCGTCGACTAACGTGGTATCTTGATTCCCAAAATATTATCTCTGACAATCAATTTGGTTTCCGAAAACACCGATCATCTCTAGATCTCATGATCAAAGCAGAAACAGACATCAGGAATGCGTTTATCCAAAACAAACATCTAGTAATGGTATGTCTCGACATAGAGAAGGCCTTTGACACCACTTGGCGGTTTGGTATTCTGAAAGATCTTCATTCCCTGGACCTGAGAGGACACTTACCGTACTTCATACAGAATTTCCTACAACACAGGACCTTTCAAGTTCGCTATCGGCAAGTACTTTCGCAAACATACATACAAGAAGAAGGAGTCCCGCAGGGCTCTGTACTCAGTGCAACCTTATTTGCAATTAGAATAAATCAGATGACAAAAAATATTCCAAAAGCTGTAAACTCTTACCTCTATGCTGATGATTTGACTGTCTCTTGTAGCTCGCAAAACATGAGCTTTATCGAAAGGTAGCTGCAAACATCTGTAAATAACATTGAATTATGGATGATACACAATGGTTACCGACTATCCTATCAGAAATCTAGAGTCATTCACTTTTGTAATAAACGAAAGATGCATCCAGATCCAGAGATACAACTAACAAATCATCCCATCACAGTGGTGAATAGCATTCGTCTCCTTGGTTTAATTTTTGATAATAAACTGAACTTCCTAGAATATATCACACATCTAAGGACTGCTTGCCAGAAAAAAATGAATTTATTAAGAATTATCTCTTCTACATCATGGGGTGCAGATCGGTACACCTTACTTCACTTGTACAGAGCCCTGATCAGATCTCGCCTTGATTATGGCGCCCCGGTGTATGATTCTGCTAGGGAAAGCGTGCTAGCACGTCTTGCCCGTATTCAACATTCTGCCCTCAGAATTGCTGTAGGCGCTTATAGAACATCGCCAGTGCAAAGTCTTTATATCGAAGCCCATGAACCTCCGCTCAGCCTCAGGAGAAAGATGTTACTTCTGAACTATGCAGCCAAAATTCAAAGTCTGCCTTCTCACCCCAATTGGCCAATACTTAACAACCCACAGTTCTCAATGTACTACAGAAATAAACCTAGAGCAGTTCGCCCTGCTGGCATCAGATTACAGGAATTATCACAAAATTGGAATATACATCTGAACAAAATCCTCCATGATCTGAACAGTTCAGATCCTCCCTGGTCCTTTATTAAAGCATCCTGTGACAGCTATTTCTTAAACTGGGGAAAACATTCGCTTGCAAATACCAATATACAGCAACTGCATGCCACTCACACACAAAATTACCAAAATTTTACGCATGTATACACTGATGGATCAAAGTCTGATAGTAAAGTCGGTGCTGCAGCTGTCTTTCCCTTTAACATTATCTCTGTTTCACTTCCCACCGAATGCAGCAGTTATACAGCTGAATTATATGCTATCAAGCTTGCCTTAGAAAACATTCTCCAACTGTCCATCCAAAAAAGTGTAATATATAGTGACTCACAGAGTTCAATCTTGGCCTTGCAAAATTCCTCCTCAACAACGCATCCCTTAATAAAATCTATAAAATCTCAACTAATGCATATCCATGATCACCAACAAGTTGTCATCTTTTGCTGGATCCCAGGTCACACTGGGATATCAGGGAATGAAAAAGCAGACTATGCAGCCAGACATTCATCCAACATAGCATCGCCAGGTTACTATGTTCCATATATGGACTACAGAGCCCATATAAGAAATACATATAAAGAACAATGGACACTTCTATGGCAATCTGAACTGAATAACAAGCTGCGTGAAATAAAACCTGAACCACAGTTATGGGTTTCCAGTTTTTCTGTAAACAGAAAGGAAGAAGTCATCCTGGCTAGAGCCCGGATCGGGCACAGTCAGCTCACCCATATTTTTCTTCTTACAGGAAATGATCCTCCGCAGTGTATGCACTGCAACTCTGTTCTCACAATAAAGCACATACTCGTTGAATGTACCTTATACACTGATGCCCGAAAAGCTTCATACAGTAATCTTCAACAACCTTTGACACTCCAACAGTTCATAGGTAATAATGCAAATCTCCCGGAATTTTTCCGCTTCTTAAAATGCATAAATCTGTATAATTCTTTCTAACTGTTTTTACAGACACCGTGAAATCCTCATCTCGTTTATAGGCGCAATATGGCCTAAGTAGCCCTTGCGCCAGAAATAACCATACCAATACCAATACCAATGCATAATATCCAGGCTAACATCATAGGAATCTGGTGTGTATGTCTTGCGCTGAGAACCGTGAAAATTTGGAAATGGGAATCTTAGTGTTTGAGGAGCCCAGCTTCAACACCCCACTTTGGCCCCTGCTTCGACAAGACAGGCTCCGAGTTAGGTTAGGTCAGGTCAGGTCAGACCACTTAGGCCTGCAGTGATCTCTGGCATCAGTGATGCCAACGGAGTCTTGGAAGTTGCGGTGAACCAACTCATCCCTGATGTGGTTCGGAGTGAGATTTTTGTCCACCTCGATTAATAGTATAGAGGGTCCTTTCCTCTTGGTAAACTCTGCTGTCAGGAGAGAGGTAACTTGCGGGTTGGACATAATTGATTATTTTCAATTATCATTTTCCAACCCATCTTCTGTGCTTATCCAGATTCTCTTGAAGTAGCACACTCTGATTAGTCATTAACAACTTGCCCGCTTTTGTTCATCAGCAAAAGTAGAGATCAAACTGGAAATATCATTAAGTATGATATCCAACACCAATCGGTGTGAAAATATCATTAAGTATGATATCCAACACCAATCGATATGAAACGACTCATCACATTAGTCCACAAAGAGCAGCGGCCTCTTATAATCACGCTTTTTCTAATACCACATAACAATTCCGTTTTTCACTGTAGTAATGAATTCCATTGTTATTTTCGCTTTATTAACTAATCAGTACTGACTCTTCTATATCCAGTGTCTATCGCCAATTTCAAATATTTCAAGGATTCCGACCCACAGTTACCAACTCAGGCAAGTTTCTTATTTTAAAATTATTTATTATGGTTTTCTCTCGTATGCACCTAATTTTATTAATCTTAACAAAATATATTATTGTTAGTCTCTTAAAATAAATATATAAATATTAATCCATATGTTTGTTGACTTTTGGTGTTAAATTTGTCAGCTATTAAATACAATTTTAACCGTTCTGTTAAAAAAAAAACATTAAAAATTAAATGTTATCATTATCGGAAATTTTAGCGAATAATCAGACTGATAACACTTTAGATTAAAGAAAAATGTGTTATATTAATTATCTTCCATTCTTTTAATTAAAATTCTCATTATTACAATTTACAATGAATTTGAAGTTTTCCAGATCCACTCACTGTTGATTCAACTACTGCTCATCTCGGTTGACCAAATTATTTGCTTATGATTCATTTCGCCTCAAAGGTGGTACTTGTGCATATGTCCGTTCTGATATTCCTTGTCAGAGACTTGGTAATTTGAAATCTCCTCTTTTCGATCTTCTCTGACATAAAATCTCTCTACCTCATTCTGTCAAATTCATCTGCTGTCTCTACCGTTCTCCTAACTCCACTAATAACTTGGAGCTCTTTGACTTCCTCTCTTTGTAACTTGACTTACTCCAGTGAGTCAAGTTACTTTCCTAACAGTGAGATAATTTTCCTTGGTGATTTTAATGTTCACAACTCCAGCTGGCTTCCGTTTTCTAGTCACACTGACCCAACTTGTCGAGATGCTGAGGCTTTTGCAATTACTGTGACCTCCCACAGATTGTTCATTTACCTACCAGAATACCGGACAATTCTAACCATACAGGCAACACACTTGATCTTTTTCTTACAAACAACCCTTCTAAGTACACGGTCGAAGTGAGTGGTCCTTTAGGCACTTCAGATCACAACTTGGTGATTGTCTCTTCTCCAATAGAGCCTTTATCTCACGGTTATTCCCAACCTCGTGTCGTTGGGAATTACAAGAATATAAAATGGGATGATCTGCGAGATTTCTTTTCTTCTTTTCCTTGGTCGGATTACTATTTCAAAACTTGTGATGTCAAAGTTCGCTCAGATCGTGTCAGTGAAATTATTCTTGTAGGAATGGAATCATTTATTCCACACTCCACTTTAAAATCTCGTCCTTTCTCTAAATCTTGGTTTTCCAATAAATGTGCTACGGCTGTTCAAGAGAAGAATGTCACTTATTGTAATTGGCTTGTTTCCAATCCTTCAGTTTCATTTTTTGCCTACACCAAAGCTCGCAACAATTGTAAAGCAGTTATTAATCAGTCCAAACTAGATTTTGAACAGGCAAAGAGTACAAAACTTGCTTCTTGCCCTAATGATAGCCGAGCATTCCGGTCCCTTGCCAAAGCTGTTGGCGGCAACTTTTGCCCAACTCCCACCTCTATCCAAACCAGATGGTTCTGTTATCACTTCAGCGAAGTATAAAGCTGACCTGCTAGCATCCCATTTTTCTTCCAACTCAGGTATTAATGATCTTGGTAAAACACTTCCAACCATTCTCAACACGCTCCATGCAATGCCTCCTGTGTCTTCCGTCAAAAGGATCAGAAGGATTTTGACGAATCTTGATGCTAAGAAAGCTCCAGGTCCTGATGATATTTCTCCACTTGTTCTCAAAACCTGTGTTCCTGAACGTACTCCTGTTCTTTGCCACATTTTTTCACTTTCTTGTTCCAAAGGTGTTTTTCTTTCTGCTTGGAAATTGGTCATATCCAACCAGTTCCAAACAAAGGGTGACAAATCCCTTTCGGACCATTTCAATTACTTCTACTCTTTCTAAAGTAATGGAGAAATCAATTAACCACCAACTCTTAAACTACCTAGAAACCTTCCGTCTGATCAGCGATGGCCAATATGGATTCCGTCAGTGTCGATCCACTGGTGATATTCTGGCTTATGTTACCCATTCGTGAACAAATTCAATGGAAAAATTCAGTGAAACACAAACAGTTGCTCTTGACATCTCAAAGGCTTTCGATCGTGTTTGGCATAAAGTTCTTCTAAACAAGCTTAGAAAACCGTAAACAAGTTTACTTAAACTTGTTTAAGTAAATGGTTTGCTTAAACAAGTTAGAAAACCATCTTATGGTTTGCTAACTGTTTTTTTTTTTTTTAAATTGTTTATCCAGTTTTCTGTCTGATCGCTCACTGAGGGTGACGGCAGATGGCTCTCTATCTTCTAACTTCTCCACTAATGCTGGTGTCCTCCAAGGTTCAGTATTTCCTCCACTCTTTTCCTCTTGTATATTTATGACCTTCTTCCATTGACTGGAAATCCTATTTATACTTTTGCCGATGATAGAATATTGCTTTCCACTTTCCAGTTCGAGAAATCTTGCCCTGCTCAAACAGCTTCAACAGCCCCGGATGCCAAGCGTTTTCCGTGGCCAAGCGATTTTCTGAGCTCTATAAAGCGATTCAAAGCGTTCTCCTTTAAAGGAATCACTCTTCTTTTAAGTTCCCCGTTAGTTTCTCTTAAGTTCTTAAAAAAAGCACTGTAGACTTCATCTTACAAGTTGTAAGTTAAGTCAGGAAAGAAAAGACAACTTTCCTTTTAATTTTATTAGAGTTACTAACCCAACTAACCTAACAACCGCTTGGCCACTTGTGGCATTACTCCTGCCTCCCCGTGGCGGGGCCGGTAACCTGAGTGGGAAAGCCAACCCTCAGGGCCAAAAGGAGTATAAAATGGATAAAGAAACCTTTCCCTCACTTGATCAGTTGAGATCACCTACTGATCAAGACCAACTCGATCATGACACTTATCAAAATAAAAGACAAAAAACAGATCTATGTCAACAAGATCACCCAGCCTTTCTCCTTATTCATTCTGTTTCAGATTCTCCTGTTAGCAAATTATCCCCATTTCTAATCCAGAAATGCTTGGAAAATGCAGCAGGATCGCCGAAGATGGTAAAGCGATTACAGTCTGGAGATCTGCTGGTAGAGACAATGAAGCCAAAACACTCAGAATTATTATTGAAACTGACTACGTTTGGTGGAATTCCCGTGAAAATAACGCCTCATGCCACTCTGAATACATCAAAAGGAGTTATAGCAGAGTGGGATCTGATTAACATCTCAGAGGATGAAATTGTACAAGAATTGACAGATCAAAAAGTAATACATGCAAAAAGAAAATTAATCCGGAAAGATGGAGAATTAAAGCCAACAAGGAACATAATACTGACCTTTAGTACCCCAAACTTACCAACAATGGTTAAAGCAGGGTATCTGAATTGTCGTATACGTCCATATATACCGAATCCCATCAGGTGTTACAAATGCCAGAAATATGGACACTCCCAGGTAGCTTGCCGTGGCACTATGATTTGCCCAAACTGTGGTTCAACAGAACACACTCAAGCTGATTGTACCGTAACCTCCTTCACCTGTCCCAATTGCAAAGGTAACCATCCGGCATATTCAAAAAATTGTGAAATGTGGAAAGTGGGGAAAGAAATACAAAAATACAAAACAGAAAACAAAGTAACATATCAGGAAGCCAAAAAGCACATCATGCAGTTTATGCCAAAACGCACGTATGCACAAGCAACCAAACACAATCATTCTATTGCTACTCAAACTGACATTGCAGTCCCGCCAAACATTTCTTTTGCAGATTGGGCCAGGTCCGTGCTTAATGCTAAGCCACAACCTGCCAAACACAAGCAACTGGAACAAGCAATTAATACACCAATTTCAGTTCCTCCTAACGTGCCTGAAACTACAAAAAAAGCAGAAAAAACAGTACCTGCAGATCATGCTCAGACCAAGAAACAATTCCCTGTACATATGGATGTTGACAACAAAACTGACCGAGAAGAAACTATATTAGAACTTCATGCAGAAGAACACATGGATACAGAGAGACCGGTTTTCCCCAAAAAAGACAGAAATAAATCAGATCGTTATAAACAAACTGCTTCAAAAAAACAGACGGATCAAAACACAACTTCTAAAAGCAAGTAATGCAGCACATACTTCAATGGAATTGCAGAGGCATACGAGCCAATATTGACGATATACATGACCTGATTAATAAGTACAATCCAGTGAGTGTTTGTCTGCAAGAAACAAATTTAACACCTCAGGTAACTCTCTCAATTAGAAACTTCACAATGTACAGAAAAGACAGGAATGCTGCAAAATCCGCACATGGAGGAGTAGCAATACTAGTTAATTCTAAAATCCCAGTTCGACATATCTCTCTGCACACTGACTTAGAAGCTGTTGCTGTGCGTATTGCGCTTGGAATAACACTAACTCTTGTTTCAATATACCTCCCACCAAACAGACTTTTCATGCTTAAAGAACTAGAAGATCTTATAGCACAATTGCCAAAACCTTTCTGCCTTTTTGGAGATTTCAATGGGCATCACCCGTTGTGGGGATCTTCAAGCATGGATAAAAGAGGACATATGATAGAGACATTACTGAATCAACAGCGGTTAACCTTGCTAAATACTGGCCACCACACTTATGTCCATCTACCCACAGGCTCCTCTTCAGCAATTGATCTGTCAATCTGTTCTCCCATACTGTTCCCCAGTATAGATTGGTCAACCTTATATGATCCACACAACAGCGATCATTTTCCAATTATATGTAAAATTCAAACAAAACAATCCCACTCTCCAGATTACAGAGTAAAATGGAAATTCACAAAAGCGAACTGGACAAAATATTCATTCTGTATTAATTTTGATGATCAATTTATTAAAACCCAACCAATAGATAAAGTCACAGAGCACATCACCGCACAAATTTTGGCAGCAGCTTCTGAGGCAATTCCTCAATCCTCTGCAAACCAAAAAAGACATGCAAAACACTGGTGGAATGAGGCCTGTAAGAGTGCAAAACGAGAAAAAAATAAAGCTTGGAACCTATTTCGTAGATTTCCTACAACAGCCAACCTCATTTTATATAAAAAACAAAAGGCAAGGGCACGACAAATCAGGAAACAAGCCAAAAAAGAAGCGTGGATAACATTTGCCAGTACCATCACGAAGGACACCAGCAGTCGGCTAATATGGAAGAAAATCCAGCAATTAAATAATAAGTACATTCCCTTTTCTGCTCCAATCTTGATTAAGAATGGACGAGAACTGTCCTCTCCAAAGGAAATAGGCGATTTCCTTGGAGAGACCTTCAGTCAAATATCATCAGCTTCTGCGTACGACAATCCTTTCCTGAAAATCAAAACCTCTGCAGAAAAATATAAATTAAATTTCAAAACCAACCAATCCCTTCCTTATAATCAACCATTCATCCTAGCTGAACTCCAAGAAGCTCTGAACAGATCAGCAAACAGCTCAGCAGGACCGGACGGAATCTACTATATAATGCTTAAACACCTAAATAATACAGCTTTAAGATTATTACTAGTATTCTACAACCGGGTATTTCTTGAAGGTGTTTATCCTTCCTCATGGCATCATTCTATAATTCTTGCTTTTCCAAAACCAGGAAAGGATCAATCGCTTCCACAAAACTACCGACCAATTTCCCCTAACCAGCAGTTTGAGTAAAACACTAGAAAAAATGATAGATAGAAGATTAAAATGGATACTAGAATGCAAAATGCTACTAAATATCAACCAATATGGTTTCAGACAAAACAGATCCTGTTTGGACCTTATGGTAAGAGCCGAAACTAACATTCGGAATGCATATGTTAAAAATGAACATCTGGTAATGGTGAGTCTAGATATTGAAAAGGCATTCGATACCACATGGAGATATGGCATTCTTCGAGAGCTGTATACCCTAGGGTTGAGAGGACACATACCTCAATTCATCCAGAACTTTCTCAAATGCAGAACCTTTCAAGTTCGTCACCAGAATGTACTTTCACAATATTTTATTCAAGAAGAAGGGGTGCCTCAGGGGTCCATACTTAGTCCTACCCTCTTCGCAATTAGACTAAATACCATGACGCAGAATATCCCCAAAACCGTAGAAATATATATGTATGCCGACGATCTTGCTATATCATGCCATTCACCAACCATTAACAGCATAGAGAGGCAGTTACAACTTACCATAAATAAGTTAGAGACATGGACTGTACAAAATGGTTATCGCCTGTCAAAACAAAAGACAATTGCAGTTCATTTCTGTAAAAAGCGCAGATTACATCCAGAGCCTGAACTTAAAATAAAAAACCAACCAATCCCTCTTGCCAGCAATATCCGTTTTTTAGGTTTAATATTAGATACTAAACTCAATTTTGCCATGCACATAACTTATCTCAGAACTCTCTGCTTGAAAAAACTCAATATACTCAGAGCCATCTCCGCCATGGCATGGGGTGCAGATAGATGCACTCTCCTGCATTTGTATCGTTCGCTCATCAGGTCTCGTCTAGATTACGGTTCAATAGTATACGACTCAGCTAGGAAAACTGTACTTACAAGACTGAATACAATACAGCACAGTGCTCTTCGCACTGCACTTGGAGCTTTTCGAACATCTCCGGTCCAAAGTCTCTATATAGAGGCATACGAACCACCACTCCATCTCAGAAGGAAAATGTTACTCCTCACCTATGCACCCAGGATTAAAAGCCTTTCTCTCTGCCAGGGGCTAAAAGGAGCTGACATGGATCTCAAAGATAGTTATCCATCTGTTGAGCCTCGTGCCTCAACCTGTCCAAGGACAGACCAAACTGATTTTGACACCTCCCATCCTAAGAGACAAAGAACAGAAGTTTCCAAAAAGGAATCACCTCTGTTTCTTATAATACATTCCCAAACAAGTCAACCAATAGGTGCACTTTCTCCATTTCTTATCGAGAAATGTCTCGAGAATGCTGCCGGACCACCTAAAATGGCGAAAAGACTCCGCTCCGGAGATCTACTTATAGAGACCATGAATAGTAGGCACTCTGAAGCCCTACTAAGAATCTCAAAATTTGCGAATATTCCTGTCACAGTAACTCCACATGCCACCCTAAACTCATCCAAAGGAGTGCTGTCTGAGTGGGACTTGTTAAATGTTACTGAAGAGGAGTTAGTCCAAGAGCTACAAGATCAAAAAGTTATACAGGCAAAGCGAATTAAAATCAAAAAAGATGGTGAACTGGTTCCGACCCGTAGTGTTATACTGACCTTTTCAACGCCAATCCTTCCAGCTACAGTTAAGGCTGGATATCTAAACTGTCATATCCGACCTTATATCCCAAATCCGCTCAGGTGCTTCAAGTGCCAAAAATTTGGCCATGCTCAAACAGTGTGTAGAGGGGTTTCAGTGTGCCCCAACTGTGGATCCAAGGAACACACTCAGACAGACTGCCCAGCACAAACACCAGTATGTCCAAACTGTAATGGTAGCCATCCAGCTTACTCAAAAATTTGTGAAACCTGGAAAATTGGAAAGAAGATACAGAAATACAAAATAGAAAACAAAGTGACTTATCAAGAAGCAAGGAAACAAGTTTTGCCCACAGTACCGAAACTCTCATATGCAGCTGCAACACAAAAATACAAATCAGAAGGAACCCAAACTGAAGTGTCCATACCACCAGCTACATCCATTTCCGACTGGGCTCGGGCTGTTCTAGCGAATCCGCAGGAGTTCCCTAAAGAACAAGTAAAAGATCAGGCAAATAATACCCCAGTCACCGTACCACCAACTATTACTCCATCACGTTCAGATAGTGAAAGTCTGAGAAATCTTAAACTGCAAAATACTTTAACCGCAGATATGGAAACTGATAACACCACCAACAATGATGAAACCGTCTTAGAAATACATGCTGAGGAAGACATGGATACTGCACGACCCGTTTTCCCGAAAAAAGATAAAATAAAACTGGATCGCCATAAACAGATTGGCTCTAAAAAACAGTCAGAAATACTTTCTACTTCAAAAGCTAAATAATGGATCAGTTGATTCAATGGAATTGTAGAGGCCTCCGTAGCAACATAGACGATATTCTTGACTTGATAAATCAGCATCATCCAGTAGGCATCTGCCTACAAGAAACAAATCTCTCTCCACAAGTGACACTTTCAGTTAAAAACTATACATTGTTCAGGCAAGACAGGATCTCTGCCCATGGGTCACATGGTGGTGTAGCTATATTGGTTGACAGCAAAATCCCGTCCAGACGTATTCCTGTACAAAGCACTTTAGAAGTAGTTGCAGTACGCCTCGCTCTTGGAAAAACGCTTACTCTTGTATCCATATATATCTCACCAAATCAGAACTGCTCGATAACTGAACTAGATGATCTTATCTTACAACTGCCTTCTCCTTTCTGCATATTGGGTGATTTTAATGCGCATCACCAGTTATGGGGATCTTTACATACAGACAACCGGGGACGCACGATAGAGGCTTTTCTTGTAAAGCAAAACATCACACTGCTGAACACAGGCTCTGACACCTATGTCCATTTTCCAACAGGTTCAACTTCTGCTATAGATCTGTCATTATGCTCACCAATGTTATTTCCAGACTTCGAGTGGAGAGTTTCAGAAAATCCATTAAACAGTGACCACTTTCCTATAATCTGTAAGCTCTGCACAAGAAGAAACTTACCAGCAAGTAGTCGAACCAAGTGGAAATTCTCAAAAGCTGATTGGAATAAATATGCATCAAGCGTTACACTAGATGATGATATTATCCATCATCACTCCATAGATGACGCCGTTAAACACATCACAGAAGAAATGCTGGCGGCAGCTGCTACAGCCATTCCTAAAACTTCAATTAAAGGATTCAAACACAAAAATTACTGGTGGAATTCGGCGTGTAACACTGCTAAGGTGGAAAAGAACAAGGCATGGAATCAGTTCCGAAAAAATCCAACCACTGCCAATCTGATTATCTACAAGAAACTTAAAGCCAAGGCCCGATACATCCGGCGAAAAGCTAAAAAAGAGTCTTGGATTCGTTTTGCCTCATCTGTCACTAAAGACTCAAGTGCAGGACTGATCTGGCGGAAAATTAGATGCCTTACCGGAAAGTCTCCATCAATTCTCTCCTCTATCATCGTCTATAAAGGACAAGAGGTAACTCTTCCCGAGAATATTGCAAACATCCTCGCGGAATCTTTTGACCACCATTCTGCATCAACCTCATATGATCCAACTTTCTTAAAATGCAAATCAGTAGCTGAAAAATATAAAATAAATTTCAGAACGAAGTCAGCCCTCTCTTATAATGAACCACTTACCATATATGAATTAGAAGAATCTCTAAAAAAATCTGTCAATAGTGCACCTGGTCCAGACGGCATATTCTACTTAATGATAAAAAAATCTAAATGAGAAATCTCGTTACTCTCTCCTAAAACTTTTCAACCGGATATTTGTTGCAAATTACTTTCCCCTATCTTGGCGCCATTCTGTAGTTCTACCCATTCCAAAACCAGGAAAAGACCAATCAGACCCACATAATTATAGACCAATCTCACTTACTAGCTGCTTAGGTAAGACTCTGGAAAAAATGGTACATCGTCGCCTCACCTGGTATCTGGAAACTCAAACTACTGTGAACAACGATCAGTTTGGTTTTCGTAAAAACAGATCTGCCTTAGACCTTATGATTAAGGCTGAGGCAAATGTGCGAAATACATTCATAAAAAACGAACATTTGGTTATGGTGAGCTTAGATATAGAGAAAGCCTTTGAAACTACGTGGCGTCATGGCATCCTTTGTGACCTGCATGCCCTAGGATTAAAAGGACATTTACCAGCATTCATTCAGAGCTT
Organism: Mastigoproctus giganteus; assembly: GCF_048544385.1. NCBI lineage: Eukaryota > Metazoa > Arthropoda > Arachnida > Uropygi > Thelyphonidae > Mastigoproctus > Mastigoproctus giganteus. The sequence goes on from NC_143586.1 coordinate 125,249,057, forward strand.
TCTCGAATATCGAACTCTACAGGTCTGTTATCGAGGTACACTCTCCAAAATCTACATACAGGAAGAAGGAGTCCCACAAGGGTCAGTCCTTAGTGCCACACTCTTCGCAGTTAGAATACACACTCTAACAACAACCATACCGAATTCAGTAGAAACTTATCTTTATGCCAATGACCTCACTATATCCAGCCACTCACAAAATATGTACTCTGTCGAAAGGAAACTCCAACTATCAATAAATAAAATACAAACGTGGATGCCACAAAATGGTTACAGACTGTCACCAGGGAAAACTGTAGCTATACACTTCTGCAAGAAGCGTAAACTGCACCCTGATACTGAATTGCGCCTGGGAAACCATGCTATTCCAGTTAATGATAATATTAGATTTTTAGGATTAATATTAGATAAAAAATTAAACTTCCTGAAACACATACAGCATGTACGAATTACTTGTTTGAAGAAAATGAATATTCTTAGAGTGCTTTCTGCGATGTCATGGGGAGCTGACCGACTCTCCCTTCTTCACCTGTATAAAACTATAATCCGATCCAGAATAGACTATGGTGCACCCGTATATGACTCAGCTAGAAAATCAGCTTTACAGTCCCTAAATACCATTCAACATAATGCACTTAGAATAGCTCTAGGTGCCTTCCGAACGTCGCCAGTCCAGAGTCTTTATATTGATGCGCATGAACCTCCATTATCGTTTCGGAGACAGATGCTGCTGCTTACGTACGCTGCCAAACTTCGGAGTATGCCCTCACATCCCATCTGGCCTTACATGTTTGCTCCGTCTTTCCAAAATTTATACAGGAATAAACCAAATGAAAATAAACCTGCTGGAATCAGATTGAAAGATGTTGTACAGAATTGGAGTGTCCCACTAGACAATATCCACCCAGACACAGGAGAAATTGAGCCTCCATGGTCCAATTTTACACCTTTAATCGATGAATACTTTCAAAAGTGGGGAAAACAGGCGTTGGACAATCAAAATATACAGCAGCTACATTCAACTCATGCATCAGCAAACACTCACTGTCTTCAAATTTATACTGATGGATCAAAATCTGATACAGATGTAGGTGCTGCAGTAATTCTTCCAACTTGTGCAATCTCCGAAAAACTTTTCCCAAGTTGTAGTATTTACACCGCTGAACTCCATGCAATACAAATGGCTATCAAACACGTCAACAACAGGTCTAATGAAGAAATTATAATTTATACGGATTCCTTGAGTGCAGTAACGTCTTTACAACACAAATGTCCGAAATCTCATCCTATTCTGAAAGAAATCAGAGCTCAGCTAATTAATCTCGCAAAACATAACACGGAGGTATGGTTCTGCTGGATTCCTGGGCATGCTGGAATCCAGGGAAATGAGAAAGCAGATCAAGCAGCAAAAAATCCAGTCAACCCCGTATCTTCACTTGCGTCGATTCCTTATATGGACTGTAAACCTATCATAAAGCAGTTATGTATTGACCAATGGACATCAGTATGGCAGCAACAGACCCACAATAAACTTTTCCAAATCAAGAAAAAGCCACAATACTGGAAATCTAGTTCACGACTAAACAGAAGAGAAGAGGTTGTCCTTGCAAGGACACGCATTGGGCATACCTACCTCACCCACCTCCATTTGTTGACAGGGGATGAACCTCCTCACTGTCGTCATTGTTCCGCCCTACTTACAGTGAAACACATTCTCCTCGAGTGTCCTTACAATCATGCTGCCCGATTAACAAATTTTAAATCGGTTTTAACCCAAAACAATTCATTAGAGATGAACCATATTCTCAGTGATGACGCAAATCTATCCGATTTATTTAGTTTTTTAAAACAAATTCATTTGAACTTGTGTGACATATGACAGAAAAAAAAAAAAAAATCATTTGCACAATTACTGTGACAGGCGCAATTTGGCCTTAGTTGCCCTTGTGCCAATAAACGTCCATTTAAACCAACCAACCAACCTTAAAAGCCTTCCAGATCATCCGAATCAACCGCTGCTTTTCAATCCTGAAAGGGTAACTTTCTATAACAATAAACCTACTGAAAATAGACCAACTGGTATTAGACTACAAGATTTGATGCATTGCTGGAATGTTCATTTTGAAAACACGCTCAAAGAAACCAAAATATCTGATCCGTCTTGGTGCTCAAACCCACCTTACTGTGATACCTATTTCGAACAATGGGGAAAAAAGTCCATGGAAAGCTGTTATATCAAGCAATTGCACGAAGCACATGCCGCTAGCAATGCGCAGAGTTGCTTAATATATACTGATGGCTCAAAATCAGATGATGCCGTAGGTGCTGCAGCAGTCTTTCCCACATTTACAGTATCTGTATCTCTCCCAACTGAATGTAGCAGTTATACTGCAGAACTTTATGCAATCCACCTAGCTATATACAATATCAATATTTGTCTCAACACTAATAGTTTAATTTATACAGACTCCATGAGTGCGCTTTCTGCAATAAGTAACAATTTCTCAACCCCACATCCCATAATAAAAGAAATCCGGTCTCGTCTAAATCATTTGAGGAATCTGAATCATACCGTAAGTTTCTGTTGGATTCCAGGGCATGCTGGAATCACAGGTAATGAAACAGCAGACCAGGCAGCTAAGCACCCAAAGAGCAACGCACCTCCATCTTACCAAGTACCCTATATAGATTTATTAAAACATATCCGAAGTATCTGTAGGGAACAATGGTTAAACATTTGGAAAACACAGACAAACAATAAATTATTTGAAATTAAACAAGAACCACAAATATGGAGCTCGAGCTTGAGGAAAAACAGGCATGAAGAAGTAATACTGGCAAGATTGCGCATAGGACACACACACCTGACCCACTTGTTCCTGCTCACGGGCGATGACCCTCCTGTATGCATGCATTGTTCATCACAACTTACAGTTCGACATATTCTGTTAGATTGTTCGTATTATTCCCATATCAGAAATACTACCTTCCTTTCTCTGACACAAATGCAAGAACCTTTATCACTAACCCACCTATTGGGAAACAATGCCAATCTCGATGAGCTTTTCGCTTATCTCAAACAAACTAGACTTTATGAATGTATCTAATAACAAGTAAGGCAAACTCCGGTACCATTTCAAATATTTGAATAGGCACATTTTGGCCACAGTTGCCCTTGTGCCGAAATACCTCTACACCAACAACAACAGCTTCAACTTCTCGAATATCTGCTAACAATTCCTTAAATGCCGATCTCCAGGTAATTCTCCAGTGGGGAAAAGACAACTTAGTTGATTTGAATCCTACGAAAACTCAGTCTTGTCTTATATCTCGCAAAAGGATTCTTCTGCTCCTATGCTCATCTTTGGTGACACTCCGATTTCTAGGCGGCAAGATGATATATCTCTTTTGGGGATTACCCTGACTTCTAATCTCTCTTGGCACAAGCACATTACAAATATTGCTTCCTCAACATCTAAAAAACTTGGTTTTCTCTTTCGCTCTCGGTGTTACTTTTCTTCCAAACCGCTGCTCACTCCGAACAAATCTCAAATCCGCCCTACTTCCATGGGCGCTGTTCTTCTGAATTGGCTTCTATAATTCTTCCTCTCTCTTTCAAAACAGTCCGAACACGTACCGTCTCCTGCCAACATCCATTTACTCTCCAACTTCAAACTCACAGAACTAACTTTTCATCTTCCTCGTTTATTCATTCAACTGCCGTTTTCTGGAACAACCTTCCTTCATACGTATTTCCTGAAAATTACAGTCTATAGAAGTTCAAGTCTTATGTCAACAAATATCTTCTTTCATCTTCTCAAACTCCAACCCAAGCATGGTACTAAGTACTATAGGTTCTAGTACCTCTCGTGTTAAGGATTCTCATAAAAAAAAAAAAAAACTCAAACCATTATCCATCAATGTAAAATGGAGTTTCAACTACTAGCTCCATTTTACTTTGATGGCCAAATAGAGCGAGTGGTGATTTGGAACAAATTCACAGTCATTGCAATTTTTGTTATGATATATTTTTCTGGGTATAACATGGTTTAATTAACTCAGCTGCGTTTTTTTTTCTTTAGTTTGATACGATGTATCTCGTATCATCTTTCTGCGAGTGGATGCTCCTCATTTCTTTCGCCGTCTTCGTTCTAACGTACATTAAAGAATGCCGAGAATATACAATACATATATCTATTAGCAGAAAAGAATCTCATTCAGGCGATGTACCATCAATTCACCTTCAGGATTACTAAATAAATAACATTCATTTGTTTTAGTATTCATAGTGTGGCAGTGACAATTCACGCCTTTTGTTTTTCCAAATCCACAATTCCAAACAGCTAGAAAGTTTTCAAAATACAGGAATGATATTAATACTCAACACATTCCAGGGATTTAAAAGAAATTAGATTATATAGTAACTGCTAACATTGCAATTTTGATGAAAAAATACTAAAATAATTAATATTCACCTAAGAGAAATCCAATAATAGCACTAAAATTTGAAAGCCCCGTGTGGTAGTGGTCCATCGCTAAATATTTGTACCATTAAATCTGAAAAAATTAAGTACTGATATAGTTAAACAAATATTTAGAGATATAAAGGAATATTACGAAACATGTAAGTGGTCTGTCTTCGATACACGATACCCACTAACAAGCATTAGTCCAGAATAACAATGCTGGACCCAAACTCATCCATTAAGAAATGATCAAACACATGTCAACTAAATCCATGGACCATTTGCTCTTTCTATACAATAGGGTCTCTTAGAAGAGCAATTTCCGGATTCTTGGCATAAGGCAATCGTGCTTGCCTTTCCTAAGCCAGGAAAAGATCCAAAAATTTCAATAAACTATAGTCCGATGCTCTGACTGGCTGTCTGTGCAAAATCCTGGAGAAAATGGTAAACGCCCGCCTTATATGGTATTTTGAAGTAAATGGGCACCTCTCCAGAATATAGTGTGGTTTTCGAAAGAATAGGTCCACTTTGGACCTTTTAATCAGGCTCGAAACTTCTATTCGAGATGCCTTTTTAAAACGAGAACACTTGGTGTCCGTGTTCTTCGATATGAAAAAAGCGTATGACACAACTTGGAAATTTGGAATTTTAAAAGACCTCTATAGCATCGGCCTTAGAGGTCATCTCCCTGTTTTTATTAAAAACTTTTTAACCGACCGTTCCTTCCAAGTTCGTGTAGGATCCACCCTATCTCGGCCTTTCAGCCAAGACATATACATTTCTGATAAAAAAAACTGCTCAATTTTCACAGCAGTCCTCATGATTATTCCAGATTTGATCTATAATTTGGGGTTCTGTATGTTTTATTGACTTCAAACTTGACTGGATCAACGGAGAAGGTGTTGATGTGTTCAATGGTGTTACACGGGAACATTTCTTTTAGGGAGTCCAAGTTAGATAGCTTCATTCTAAGTGGGAGATGGCTTTTATTTCTTGCTCTTGTTAGTGCGATGATATCTTCTATTGATGGGGAATCAAACTGGCGAGTTAGCAACTTGGTAAGTGTTGACAGATACGGAGCTCAGTATCAGGTGTTTTTTATACCGTATCCCGACCGGCGCACGCGCCGTAGTTCAGCTGCAGTTACTTCGATTTGCATAACGACTCCCTGGTCATAATGTTTTGGTGTATATTTTAATTGTCTCTCTATACAATAAAAAACTTTTCCTCCTAGTGATATGTATTCGAATGGGAGAAGAGAGCGAGGCAATTACGTTACTACAAATGCAATTATTGTCATCTTCCTCCATAACCTTCACCAACCTTGTGGACGTGATTCACTGTCAAGCTTATAATAACCGTCATCCCAATACTGGTTGGAAAAGGCATGGGTTCGAATCCCGTGAATGATGCAAGGAACAGTTACGGATTTTTTTTTTAGCTCCGTGGCTCAGTTAGTCGGTCTCAGTCGTAGATAGCAATGTTTTCAGTCGAGCAAAACAGGCAAATCCATCAGAAAATACACACAATTTTGAATGTATACTATAATAATTAATAAACACCAGCCAAGAAATTAAACTGAAAATTTACTATACAATGAAATAATATACAATGATGCAAATAAAAATAAAACACTGATTAAATTATAGTTAAAATATAATTTAAAATATAGTTAAAAGCAATAAAATTAATTAAAATAAACTAGGTTAAAAGCGATAAAACAATGAAACCTGGAGCTTTCGGAGAACTGCCGTCTCCTTCTTCAACAGCATACTACTAGTGCTAAGATACATCCTTAAGTAGCCGGTCCATGGCACTCATGCACGTGTTCATCAGACACATGGTCTACATTCTCCATGCGCGTATCGGAAATGGAAGTGGCTCGGGAGCGTGTCAAACAGAAACGGTCATCCCTTCTGAGGACAACTGCCTCAAACAGGGGGTGTAAACGGATCCCCCTGTCCCTATTAATAGTATTGTGACTGGATGAACCGATTCGCAAGCTCTCGAGCCACTTGCGTTCCCAAAATCTATAGGCGCGGTCACTAATGACCGCGTCTTCAGGGGAGATCCGATGCTGCTTTTCCAGAAATGCTCTGCCACAGCAGACCTCGCATAGTTAGCAGTCTTGATAGCGGTCGTGTGTTCCCCCAGACGGTCCTTTAAACGTCGCCCCGTTTCCCCCACATAACACTCCTCACAATCCGGGCACTTAATCTCGTAGACCACATTACTAGTATGGTCCTGGGCTACGGGATCTTTAACTTGGGATATCACTGTGTGCAACCTCCGACCCGGAAGTTGCACACAGCGAGTCTGGCACTCCCGCAATGCCCGTACAATACGTTCTGAAAGGCCCGGATAGTAAGGAATGTATGCAGTAGCCACAGGGGCAGGCGACTCCCTACGATTGGACTCAACCCTATGAATATATTTGTCCAAGACCCTCTGGGGGTATCCACATTTTCTGAGGAATGCCGTGACTTTGCAAATTTCTATTTCCTTTTCTTCAGGGGTACTACAGTGGGTCCCCACCCTATTCAACAATGCCCTGGCTACACTGTTCTTAGGCCCCGAGTGCCAAGCGATAGTTCCCAAGCGATCTTTCTAGTGCGATTTTCTAGCGATTTTCCTAGGGCGAGTACTAGTGCTTGAATAATCCCTCCACCGCTCGCATCGTTACTGCTGACCGCTCGCAACGTCACTGCTTCCCTCGCTGAGCAACGACACTGCTTCACCGCTAGCAACGTTACTGCTAACCCCGCTTGCAACGTCACTGCTATCGCTAGCAACGTACTGCTCTCTTCTTCTGCTGATCGCTTGGTCACTGGTTGGCACCGCTCCTGCCTCCACGTGGCGGGGTCGGTAACCTGGGAGAAGGAATTCCCTCTTCCAGGGCTGAAAGGAGCAACAATGGATTGTGATGCATATCCACCGCTAGAGCCTACGGGCTCCAGACCTGTCAATTCTGATTCAGAGCATGACTTGAATCGTCCGAAGAGACAGCGGACTGAAAAACGGAGTGCAGATATGCCAGCATTTCTAATAATGCACTCATTATCCACACAACCTGTAGGCAAGTTATCGCCATTTCTAATACAGAAATGTTTAGAATCGGTTGTTGGATCTCCTAAAATGGTGAAGCGTCTTCAATCTGGAGACCTTCTAATTGAAGCTTCCAAGCCAAGCCATTCAGAAAAATTGTTAAAATTGACAACTTTTAACAACATTCCAGTGTCAGTTACGCCACATAACACCCTGAACACCTCTAAAGGCGTCATCAGCGAATGGGACTTACTAAATGTCTCTGAACAAGAAATAATACAAGAGCTTAGTGATCAAAAAGTGACTCATGCACGGAGAATCATGACTAAAAAAGATGGCAACCTACTACCAACCAGGTCCATCATTTTAACTTTCAGTACTCCGACTCTTCCATCTTCTGTTAAAGCTGGTTACCTAAATTGTAAGATTCGTCCTTACATCCCAAACCCCATTCGCTGCTTTAAATGTCAGAAGTACGGTCATTCTCAAACAGCATGCCGAGGCGATGCTGTGTGTCCTCTTTGTGGTTCCAAGGAGCATTCTCAAGAAGACTGTACAGCTTCCACTCCTATCTGTTCAAACTGTAAGGAAAACCACCCTGCATTTTCTAAAGCATGTGACCTATGGAAAACAGGAAAAAAAATCCAGAAATATAAAGTTGAACATAAAGTCACTTACCCTGAAGCAAGAAAGCAAGTGCTACTAACCATTCCTAGCCGATCATACGCATCTGTTACTAGAACCAGCCGCTCAGCTGCAACTCAAACAGATGTGTCCCATAGAACCGAAAATTTCCTTTGCCACCTGGGCCAAAACTATTTTATCATGCAATAAGAAACCTACAGTCAACGAAACCAGCAATACGCCGATCAGCATCCCAACTGATGCTATCTCAACTTTTCCCGAAACAACAAAATCAACTACCGTTGAAAATCAGAAAAAGGTGAAGCCACGAAATATCAACATGGAAACTGATGTTCAATCGGAGGATGACGACACAGTACTAGAGTTACATCCTAGTGATATCATGGATACAGGACGCCCAATCTTTCCCAGAAATGAGAAACCAAAACCAAGCAGACAGAAACCTTCTCAGAAAAAACAGTCCGATCCATCGTCCTCAAACAAATCCAATCAATGAATAAATTCCTACAATGGAACTGTCGAGGATTACGCAGTAATATAGACGACCTCAGTGATTTACTCACTCAAACTAATGCAGTAGGTGCGTGCTTACAAGAAACATTTTTATCACCACACGCTTCGGTCAAAATCAAAAATTATACTATGTTTAGGCGAGACAGGGTTTCTAACTTTCCTGCTCGTGGTGGGGTAGCTATACTTGTGAAATCTACAATTCCCTCAAGATATCTCCAACTAAATACGTCCTTAGAAGTTGTAGCAGTCTGGATAGCAATGGAAATATCGTTATCACTTGCATCCATCTATATATCACCGAATTATCCTTGCTCCCAGACTGAACTGGACAGTCTTATTACGCAACTTCCACCTCCCGTCTGTTTACTTGGTGATTTCAATGGTCACCATCCATTGTGGGGATCCTCCACCATGGATGGTAGAGGCAAACTAATCGAAACATTCCTGGATAACCATAACCTGACTCTTTTAAACTCTGGTTCTCCAACTCATGTTCAACTACCTGCTGGTACTACATCCGCCATAGACCTATCCATCTGTTCAGCATCTCTTTTTCCAAGCATGGAATGGTTAGTGCTAAATGATCCATTCCACAGTGACCATTTCCCTATCATCAGTTCAATTCAAACACAGGTCATATCATACCCTAAAGGCCGTACTTCTTGGAACTTCCAAAAAGCAGACTGGAAAGCCTATTCCAGTTGTGTTACACTTGAAAAGCAATACGTACAGCAACAGAATCTTGATAACGTAACTGACCACATCACCAGCCAAGTATTATCTGCAGCAGAAATTTCCATTCCAAAATCTAACCTGCACAAGAGTGTACACCAAAATCAGTGGTGGAATGAAGAATGCTCCAAAGCAAAGCGTGATAAAAACCGAGCTTGGAACCACTTTCGTAAATTCCCAACTACCGCCAACCTAATTGTTTACAAAAAATTCAGAGCTAAAGCGAGACAAGTTAGAAAAAAAGCAAAACATGAATCCTGGACTACCTTCGCCTCATCCATTAACAAAAATACTGACACACGAGTTATTTGGAAAAAAATACGAGCACTCAATGGAAAATTTCTACCGTTGCAATCACCAATAATACAATGGAATGGGCAGGAATTATCTTCCCCTAATGACATTGCAAATGCACTATCAGAGTCTTTTTATAACATTTCCGCCTCATCCTCTTATGTGAATCCTTTCAACGCCTTAAAGCTAATGAAGAACGTCAAAAATTGAATTTTCAAACTAAACTCTCACTTCCTTATAACCAGCCTTTTACTTTAGTCGAGCTGAAGGAATGCTTAAGCAAATCGTCAAATAGTGCAGCAGGACCAGACGGTATTCACTACAGCATGGTGCAGCATCTGTGTGAATCCGACCTTGATATATTATTACTATTCTATAACCGCATCTTTTCAGAAAATACTTATCCTCTGTCTTGGCGGCATTCCTATATCTGTGCTATTCCAAAACCAGGCAAAGATCCCACTCTGGTCCAGAACTACAGACCGATATCATTAACAAGCTGTTTAGGCAAAATCTTTGAAAGGATGGTACATAAGAGGCTCACCTGGTTTCTAGATTCCCAGAATCTTCTCTCTGATCACCAATATGGCTTCCGTAAAAACAGATCCACCCTAGATTTACTTGTAAAACTTGAATGCAACATACGAAATGCCTTCGTCATGAAACAGCACCTAGTGATGATTAACCTAGATATCCACAAAGCATTCGATACTACCTGGCGTCATGGCATTATTAAAGATATGCATCAGTTGGGGCTGAGAGGCTATCTTCCTCAAATCATCCAGAACTTTTTAAAATTACGCACCTTTCAAGTCCGATATCAAAACGTGTTATCAGCATCTCACATTCAAGGAGAGGGTGTCCCGCAGGGATCAATACTCAGTGCTACCCTATTTGCGATTCGAGTCAACAAAATATTGGAAGATCTTCCAAAAACCATTCAAATTTATATGTATGCAGATGTATATAGACATCACTATATCCTGTCAATCACAAAGTATGAATACTATCGAAAGACAGTTGCAAAATGCTCTATACAAAATAGAAACCTGGACCTTATGCAATGGATAGCGTCTTGCTGAACAGAAATCCACTACTACTCACTTCTGCAAAATACGGTCACTTCATCCTGATCCTGAGCTAAAGATCAATAACATGCCAATACCTCTTACTCACACTGTCCGTTTTCTTGGCCTGATGCTAGATAGGAAACTAAACTTTCAAGCACATGTGACCTACCTTCGGACCATCTGCTTGAAGAAATTGAACATCCTCCGGTGTGTGTCATCTATGTCGTGGGGTGCTGATCGGCATACCCTGATCCATCTCTATAGAGCTCTCATCAGCTCCCGTTTAGACTACGGTTCTCCAGTGTATGACTCTGCGAGGAAGGGTACTTTAGAACGATTAAATACCATCCAGCACAGTGCCCTTCGAGTTTCTCTAGGGGCTTTCAGAACCTCCCCAGTCCAGAGCCTTTACATTGAAGCCCACGAACCTCCCTCACATCTTCGGAGGAAAACATTGCTTTTAATGTATGCCGCAAAAATCCGCAGTCTTCCCTACCACCCGAATTGGAGATGTCTGTACAACACCGAATGGGACTCATTTTACAACAGTAAACCAAATGAAAACAGACCTGCTGCACTTAGACTTAAAGAACTAACACAAACGTGGAATATTGCAATCGACAATATATATCAGGACATAACACCTCCTGTTCCACCGTGGGCAAATATCCCTGCAATTTACGATGACTATTTCCAACAGTGGGGAAAGAACACCTTGTGTCCCTTCAATATCTCACAGTTACATGAAGCTCACTCTGCTTTTAATTCACAAGCCTGTAAGATCTATACAGATGGATCGAAAACTGAGACCCAAGTAGGCGCTGCTGCGATCTTTCCATCTTTCAGCACTTCTGTCTCATTACCTGTAGAATGCAGTATCTTCACTGCTGAGCTTTATGCTATTAACTTGGCTCTAGGTCATATTACTCAACTTCTAATTTCGTCTGCCATAATATACACTGACTCGCTCAGTGCTGTCTCTGCCATAAATAGTAATAACAACTCCTCTCACCCTGTAATAAAACAAATCCATTCCAAATTACTTATGTGTAATGAATCAAACCAAACTGTAACATTCTGTTGGATTCCAGGTCATTCTGGGATAGCAGGAAATGAAAGAGCAGATCTAGCAGCCAAACAACCAGATACTATTCTTTTGCAGACTTTTCGAACCCCATATACTGATTATAAACATATCATCCATAAAGCATGTTACAATAGCTGGTCATTAATCTGGAGAGGTTATCCAGGAAACAAATTATATCAAATAAAACCAGAACCAAAGCTGTGGCCGTCCAGCTTCCAGAAAAGCAGACGAGAAGAAACAATTTTAGGAAGGCTCAGGATTGGGCATACTCATCTCACTCACTTGTATCTAGTAACTAATGACAGCGCTCCACAATGTACATCATGTCAAGTACAACTGACCATTCGCCATTTGTTAGTGGACTGTCCCCACCTTCAGAATATCCGCTTAGATACTTTTAAATCAATTGCTAAAACACAGTCATCAATAAATTTATTGCAGATTCTGGGAGATGATTCTAATAAAAAAGAACTATATACTTTCCTAAACCGGATACAAATATATCACAAAATATAGATATTATTTCATATTCACCATTAGAAGACACAATATGGCCCAAGTAGCCTATGTGTCGTTAAACCCAACAACAACAACAACAAACACTGTTCTTATGATGACAAGCCTGTGCTGAGCTATAATGAACAAATTGGCCACGGCACATAGGCTTTCTATAGATCGTTGTTTTTAATCTAGATCCATCTCTGCTCACCAAGACATCCAGAAACGGGAGGGACCCAGCTTCTTCCACCTCCGAGGTAAATTGTATAAATGTGGAAAAGCTGTTGAGCAAATTGAGCACCTCATCTTCCTTTCCCTTTTTTAAAATAGTGAAGGTATCGTCCACATATCTCCTCCACTCGCGCATGGGGAAATTCAACTGATGAAAAACCCTAGTTTCCAGTTCCTCCATTGCCAAATTGGCCACAATGGCACTGATGGGGGAACCCATGGCCGTGCCATGGACCTGCTTATACATAACATTTTCAAAATAATGGGAGACATGAATGGACATAGTCAACTGTGGGGAAACACTGATATCAACAGACGAGGACGGATAATAGAAAGAATAATAGACCATCATAAACTTTCTCTACTCAATAATGGCAAACATACGTATTTTCACTTTCCTAGTCGTACAAACTCAGCAGTTGATCTAACTATATGCACGCCTTCCCTTCTACCAGAATTAAAGTGGCCAGTATAAAAGGTATAAGGTATAAGGTATGTTAGTGTCTAACGGCTCCTGGGATTTCTCCCATCTCCGCGGGTGTACATTGTATCGGGGCCAGAGATTTGAAGTGTGTGGGGGTCATGTGCTGTATATTGTGTTGTGCCCTTTGTTCCTCCGGTCTATTAGCCGACGAGCCCCTAGTGGGACCCGACGTTACCACACCATGCCACGGGGAGGCTGACCGGGTGTACCACTGTAGCTAGAGTACTCTGGCGGGTCCTGCCACCTACTTTCCTGGGATTTCAGTGGCTAGGACCAGATTTGAGAATGAGATGAACGCTGTTTCTTGAGCAACGGTTGTAATTTTAACAGAGCGTAGGGTTGTTCGCTGATAACTTGTTCTAGGGCCAAATAGGTCGGGCAGTAATTTTGATGTTTTTAGATTTAGACCTGTGGGGGCATGAGTGTGTGTGTATATAAAAATATATATACACACACACCCACACACAAATATATATATATATATAAACTAAAAAAAAAAAAAAAAAAAAACGTTGTGCAAGAGAAAAGTAAGGGAGGAAGGCAAAAAGACTGGAGGGTAGGAAACAGAAGAAAGGGGCCAATAGGGAAGATGGCCCCTGATGACAGTGTGGCATGCCAAACGCCTCACCAGAGAGAAGAGTGGGGTGGCGGGTGGACGAAAACAACCTCCCCACAAAAAAAAAAAAAAATAAAAAAAAAATAATAATAATAATAAATAAAAAAAAAAATAAAAATAAATCATTCTGTAAGAGAAAAATAGGGGGGGGAGTAAAAGAACGGATGGCAGGAAACAGAAGAAAGCCGGAAAAAAATAAAAAAAAATGAGAGAGAGATATACCCCGCAAGTTCAGGGTAGGTACAGCTAGCACGGCCAGTCAGTTGGAGCCGACAACTTGCTGGAAATCCAGCAGTGTGAGTGCTGCTATGGTGGATGGGTCATGTTCAGTAAGGTCTAGTTCAGGTGCCGTCATTGGGACTCCATTTGGTGAGTCTTTGTCGCACCCCTCGACGTGGGCACCTGTACGTGGCGAGGGGACCTCCCAGTGATGCTGCTGGTTTTCCAAATTAGCATCACTGGGATCCAACGCCCATACCTTGGTTCCAGGGTTACAACATTGGAATCCGGCGTGTGCAGCCGTGCGCCGCGACCCGTGGAAGCGGAAAGGGGGATCCTGGTGGTTGAGGGGCCCAGCCTTAATACACCACTTTGGCCCCTGCTTCGACGAGACGGGTGGTCCCGGACCGGCTCGACTGGGATCAATCGGCGGGTGGTTCTATACTGCTAGGGTCAACTGCGTTCCAATAAGTCTCCCTCCCTATGGTCCTGGGACGGGATAAAGACTTATTGGTAACGTGGGTATGGTGCTCTAAGCGAACTCGGCGTCCCATTCGTGTACGCAGTACCTGCTAGTTCACGAGTGGGCGTCCCCTTGTTGGGCTCGGTGGTGGGTGAGGTACTTAGGCATCAGACATTTTCTCTTTACTCTTATGAGTAATTTAAATCTTTCAAACCCCTCTGGGGCCTCTACGAGGTCCCTACCTGAAATTGATGAAGATAATGTGTCATCAAAAAGGAAACACCGAACAGAAGCTGCACAACCTCCTGTACCTCGATTCCTTATCATACATTCTACCGGTGAAAAGGAAATAGGTAAAATGTCGCCCTTCTTCATTCAGAAGGGTCTCGAAGGGCTGGCAGGGTCCCCGAAGTAGGTAAAACGACTTAGATCGGGTGACCTTTTAGTAGAAACGTCTTCAGTGCGACATTCAGAATTGCTTCTCCAAGCAACATCTCTTGGGGGCATTCCAATTAAGACATCACCACACAGGACATTGAATACATCGCGTGGCGTAATTGCCGAGTGGGATCTCCTTGAAACATCTGAAGAGGAGATATGCACCGAACTGAGAGATCAAGGTGTAACAGCCGTTAAGAGGATATTTATGCGTAAGGAGGGAAAATTAGTCCCAACTAAGGTTCTTATCCTTACATTTAATACACCTAAACCGCCTACTTCCATCAAGGCTGGTTATCTGAACTGTCCTGTAAGGCTATACATTCCAAACCCGTTGCAATGTTTCAAATGCCAAAAATATGGCCACTCTCAGATGTCATGTCGTGGATCTCCTGCTTGTGCCCGCTGTGGAGCAAAAGAACATGACACAAAGGAATGTTCTGCCTCGAAACCAGTATGCTTGAATTGTGGCGGTGAACACCCTGCATATTCAAGAGCATGCCAAAGATGGAAAGACGAAAAACAAATTCAAAAAATCAAGACGGAACAGAACATACCATATATGGAAGCAAAGAAACAGTTAACACCAGCAAACACTGGAAAATCTTATGCACAAGCAGTCTTGAGGAAGGTTTCAATTTCGACGCAAACTGATATATCAATATCGCCATGTGATTCTTTTGCACCCCAAGCTAGATACTTGTTGACACAAGCACAGCAAGATAAAGCAGTCGCTACTCCCATTTCAATACCAACTAAGGAAGTAGCAACTAAAGGAAAATCACCTCAAACAAAAACCCCACCTGTTATTAGTGAGGTACAGGAGGAAATGGAGGTAAATGAAGAAGCTGAAAGTGTGGAAGAATCTATTCTAGATCTTCATCCGGAGGAAGAAATGGATATTGGGCGCCCTCAATTTCCCAAAGGCAGAATAAAACCCAAAGCGGGTCAATCTAAACCCGCATCACTTCGGAAGCCAGTCAACGGTCCCACTAATTCCAAGTAATAATGGCTAAACTACTGCAATGGAATTGTCGTGGATTCCAACGAAATATGGAGGATGTCAAAATGCTAATGCCCAAATATGAACCTGTTTGCTTTTGCTTGCAGGAAACGTACCTAAAGCCAAATGATGACCCCATATTGCGAAATTTTACTGCTGTTCGTAAAGACAGAAACGGGGATGGCCCGGCCCATGGAGGAGTCGCAATCCTCGTGGGCAACCATACCCCTTTCTCACAAGTTCAATTGAACACTAACTTAGAAGCAGTAGCCATTCGTTTAGCAATAGGGTCTTTACTTACAATATGTTCTATATATTTGCCTCCTGGGACACACATTTCCCAGGTAGATCTCGACGATCTTATTACGCAACTGCCCTCTCCTTTTTGCCTTCTTGGAGACTTTAATGGACATAGTACCCTGTGGGGTAGTGCAGAAACTAATGAACGAGGTCGTATTGTTGAACGTTTTCTCGACAATAACGGCCTGTCGTTACTAAATATGGGAATAAACACCTATTTCCATATGCCTACCCGTACTTTCTCTGCCATCGATCTTTCCATCTGTTCGCCTTCTCTGCTACCTTTGCTTTCCTGGGAAGTGGAACAGAATCCTTATGGAAGCGACCATTTCCCCGTAATATCTACCATTGTGAACGGACTACCTTGTCATCCATTTAGAATTCCACGCTGGAAGTATGATGAAGCAGATTGGAGTAAATTTTCACTACTCACTGAATTTGATCCTGTACAAATTCAGCAAGAATCAATTGATGAAGCAGTGAAGTATATCACAGAGTGTATTATCCACGCAGCGGCAACTGCAATCCCAAAAACATCCTCCCGATTTCCACGCTTTCCAAAGCCATGGTGGAACCAAGATTGTAAAGAAGCAAGAAAGTTACAAAATCGGTCATGGGGAAAATTCCGACGTTACCCCACCACCGCAAATCTTATAGCTTTTAAACATGCCCGTGCTAAAGCACGATTTATACGCCGACAGAGCCAAAAGGAATGCTGGGTCAAGTTTACATCTTCAATTAACCAGATGACCAGTACCAAAGTTGTCTGGGATAAAATTCGGAAGATGAAGGGTAAATACAAATCAGCTCCTTCATCTATGTTACAACATAATGGTTGTACATTAGCAGACTCAACTGCTATTGCCAACGCTCTAGGAGAAGTATTCTCCACTATATCTGCTGAAACTTCATACTCTGCTGAGTTTCTAGTGTTAAAGAAGAAAGCGGAGAAACAAAAACTTAACTTCCCTTCAAGCAAAGCCGAAACTTATAACCTGCCTTTTAGTGAAGTGGAATTAACCATTGCACTTGCTACCTCGAAAGTGAGTGCCGCAGGGCCAGATGAAATTCAGTATGAGATGATAAAACATCTTTCATCTCACTCTCTAGAGCTGTTGCTACATCTCTACAACCGAATTTATTTGGAGGATCAATTTCCTGTTTCTTGGCGTAGAGCAACCGTTCTCGCTTTCCCAAAGCCAGGAAAAGACCCCAAAATTCCCAGCAACTATCGTCCAATTGCACTGACCAGTTGCCTATGTAAGATTTTGGAAAAAATGGTGAATGCCCGCCTCATATATTACCTCGAGGCAAACAACCATTTGAACAAGATTCAGTGCGGCTTCCGAAGGAATCGCTCCACTTTGGACCATTTAATCCGACTGGAAACAGCGATTCGCGATGCTTTTTTAAAGCGTGAACACTTGGTATCAGTCTTCTTTGACATGGAAAAAGCTTATGACACAACCTGGAGGTATGGTATTTTAAAAGACCTCTATTCTTTTGGTTTGAGAGGCCACCTCCCTGTTTTTATAAGGAATTTTTTATCTAAACGACTCTTCCAGGTTCGTGTTAAATCCAGTGTGTCCCGCCTTTTTTGTCAAGAGGAAGGAGTTCCCCAAGGCTCTGTCCTCAGTGTTACGCAGTTTGCAGTCAAAGTTAACTCCATTACAAAACAGCTTCCTCCATCAGTAAATAGTGCCTTGTACGTTGATGATTTTAGTATTTTTTGTTATTCCTGTAGCATGAGAGTTATTGAACGACAATTGCAACAAGCAGTCAATCACCTTAGTTCCTGGGCTTTAACTAATGGGTTTAAGTTTTCTGCCCAAAAGACCGTTTGCGTGCATTTCTGCCGCAAACGGAATCTACATCCTGACCCGGAACTCAGACTTGGACAAAATCCAATTCCTGTGGTAGCAGAAACAAAATTTTTGGGACTTATCTTTGATAAAAAACTGACATTCCTACACCATATTCGTCAGCTTAGAGCAAAATGCATGAGGGGTTTGAACATGCTCAGTGCTATCTCCTCCAACTTTTGGGGAGCAGATAGAAGCACATTATTGCGTTTATACCGAGCACTTGTTCGCTCTAAACTTGACTATGGTTCCCAAGCTTACTCTTCTGCTAGAATCTCTGTACTCCGGTGGCTTGACCCAATCCACCATAAAGCCATTCGGATTGCCACAGGGGCTTTCCGTACTTCGCCTGTCCAAAGTCTATACGTTGAAGCCAATGAACCACCATTGATGCTTCGACGTCAGCAATTGTCGCTACAATATGCTATAAAAATAAAATCCCTGCCTGACCATCCCACGTGGACATCTATTTATATGCCACGGTGGGAAAATCTATATAATACGCGTAAAACTGCCAGTCGGCCTTTTGGTATCAGGATTCAAGAGCTGGTTCATGATATTGGCTTCACGTTGGACAATATATCAACGTCAGTCAAGCAAGATCTTCCCCCTTGGAATATACGATCTCCGTCTTGTGACTTCAGTTTTAGGAGTTGGCTGAAAGCTAACACATCGCCATGTATATATCGGCAACTCTTTGCAACACACCTCGCCGAACACTCTGATTTCTTGCCGGTATATACAGATGGCTCGAAATCTGAAGAGTTTGTGGGATCTGCTTGTGTCTTTCCAAGTAAAACAATCTGTAGTTGTATTCCAAGTGAATGTAGCATATACACTGCAGAGCTACACGCAGTAGAACTGGCCTTGGATCATATAAAAACCCACCACTACCAAAAGTGCATGCTATATATGGACTCTCTAAGCGTATTACAGGCCTTATCCAACGTAAAAAGCACTCACCCAGTGTTATGTCGGGTGCAGCAACTATTACACTCCCTTTTAGAGTTAAATTTCGATATTCGCTTTTGTTGGATCCCTAGCCATGTTGGTATCAGAGGCAATGACTTAGCTGATGCAGCAGCAAAATCAGCAACGCCACAAAGTCGCATCCGCTTGTCAGTCCCCTATACAGACTGCAAGCAACTGATCTACAAAAAATTATGCGCGCGTTGGCAAGAATCTTGGAATGGGTGCCCTACCAACAAGCTGAATGAAATTAAGCCTGAAATAATGCTTTGGCCTTCCAGTCAGCGCAGGGTCCGACGGGAGGAAGTAATTCTTGCTAGGCTACGCATAGGACATTCTCACCTGACGCATTCGTATTTGCTGAGGGCTGATGATTGTCCTGTGTGTAGACATTGTAAAGCAATTTTAACTATCCGTCATATTTTAGTCGAATGTACATATTTTAGTAATGAACGCCGTTCGTGTTTTAACCATCTGTCTGAGCCCTATACACTCAGGCAGATTTTATCAGACGATGACAATGTGTCAGATGTATTTAGATTTTTACAACTGATTAATCTACATAGTTTTATTTAGGTTGCCCTAATATTTAACATATTGTAAATGTTTTATGCCATATTTCTGTGCATAATATATTAACTAGATACGCTATTTTATATTTTTACATATTTATATTTTATTACCTTAGACTTGGCGCATGATAGCCTTAGATGCTGATGCGCCATTAAACTTCTAATAACCAACCAACCAACCAACCAACCAATCTTTGTCGCATCCAGACTGAAGGCTGGTCCAGTAGTCCATCAGAACGAACAGTGGGGGTGGTCAAAACCGGGAGTCCAAGATTAATGGTCAAGTCCAGAGATCGATGCTAGGCCTCTTCTTGATAAGATGTGTCACGTCTGGTCGAGAGAAGTTTGTCCAGGAATCAATGATGAGGAATTTGTCAAAGTATGTGTGGACCCTGTCTTTGATTGCACTGCTGGTCAAGTCTTGTGCAAGTTGGTCCAAGGCATTAGCATTCATGGCTCAATGATGAATAGCAACAATTGGCAGTCATGGTTGTTATGACCTATTGATTCGGATACTAAGGTGGTGGTAGTGCTTTCTGCCTGGTAAATAAGTCCATTGCAAATTGAGTCAGAGCTCGGTAAGTTTCTTCATTCTGTAGGGTGAGGTGTTCTTGAATTTGGTAGTTGAAGCGTAGTTTTGTTATTAGGATCCTCCTAAAGTCCTCGTAGATTTCACAGCTGTGGGCAAGGTGCTCCCACGTCTGATCCTCTCCACAGTGGCAGCGGGGTGAGTCTGAAATTCTGAAGTCATGTAGTTTTTTCTGGAAGGAGCCATGTCCAGTGAGGAGGTAGGTAGCATAGAGTCCTGGTGAAAACCAGACAGGTGTGAGGGGGTAGAAGGCCCTGACATCAGGGAGGAATCTTTTGGTGACAGCGCCTTTAGTTGATGTCTGCCATCTTTCTTGCCAGGTGTCTGTTAGGTGTTCATTAAGTCTCTTCTTTTCAGCGTTTCTATTATTTGCTGGGTCAGTGGTGAAACCTGCACAAGTAACTGCTCTTCTTTTGGCTATTTGGTAGAGCAACCCATGACGAACAATCTCCAGGTCCAGTGGAAGAGATCCAGTGAGGACCTGTAGCGCATGGGTGCTGACAGTGCGACAAGCACGCGAGGACAGAAGGAGAAGAGAGCGCTGGATAGTTCCTAGGCGCGATCTGTTTACTACAGTATTGGCCTTCTTGTACCAGACTCCAGAAGCATAGGTGATAACCGGGATGAAAACTGCCTTATAGAAGAGTGACAGCGTTCTCTTCTTTAAGCCCCAGTCCTTCCGGGCAACTCTTGAGACTTGGGCAGCATACTTCCTGATCTTAATCCCGAGTTGGTCTAGATGAGGAGTGAAGGAAAGGTTTTTGTCTAAGATCAAACCTAGATATTTAAGCTTTGTTTTTAGTTTTACTGTAACACCATTGACCTTGATTTGGGGTGGTCTTCTCAAATCAAGGGTGCCTTTTAGTAGGATCGAATTGGTTTTCTCTGGGGAGATCTTTAGGTTGTTATGCTCTGCCCAAGCTTGAAGGGTGGAGATGGCCTGGTTGGCAGTTGCTTCTAGTTGGGTTCTGTTATTGGCAGAAAAGAGCATGACCAGGTCATCTGCATAGGCCTGGGTTTGTACATTGTTGAGTTTGGTGTTCAAGAAATCATCCAGCACCAGATTCCAGAGGAGAGGCCCCAGGACAGATCCCTGAGAGCATCCCCTGAAGACTGGTCTGGAGACACTGCAGTGGGGAGCAGACACGACAACTCGCCGGTCCTGGAGATAGGTCTTGATGCATCTATATAGGTTTTCTGGGACATGCGCTCTTCGGAGTCTGCCCAGGACGCTGGGCCACCAGAGGGAATCGAAGGCACCAGCAAAGTCAAAGGAGATTATTAGAAAGTATTTGGAGTTGCAGTTGGTAGCAGCTTCAATGATTGTTTCCAGTGCATCAATCGTGGAGCGTCCTTTCCGGAAACCGTACTGCTTAGGTGAGGAGAGACCAGCGTCATTGTAGTGGGCTTCTATTCTATGGGAGATCATCCTTTCGAGAAGTTTGCTGAAGACTGGCAGCAGTGCAATGGGCCGGTAAGATTGTGGCAGATCATGTGGTTTGGTTGCATTCTTCAATATAAGTCTAAGGATTGCAGTCCTCCATTGTGTGGGGAAGAATCCTTGGTGGAGACAGTGGTTTAACAGGTTGAGTATTGTAGTGGGAATAAGTTCAATGGCCTTCTGGACGATTTCTGGATCGAGCATGTCTCTGCCCGGAGCCTTCTTGTTTCTGATTCTAGATGCAGCTAAGTTGAGCTCGGTTGTGGTGAAGGGTTCTTCAATTGCAGTTGTGTGATATGTTTCATTTTCCATGCAGAGCTGTAGCTGTTCCGGTGTGTGTGGGTCAGCAGGCTGCTGAAATGTAGCGTCTAAAATATTATTGATAGTATCTTGCCACGATCTGGTATACAGTCCGTTCGGTAATTTTGTGGTTGATACGACCTCGCCTCTGGGAAGCTTGTTAGTGGTCACTTTGTACACAATCCCCCAGGGATCGGCGTTCCCTTCAGTGCTTACCAGGGCTTCCCATGAGCGCCTTTTGCGCTGTTTTATTGTTGTGGTATACTGGTTCCTGGTCACTTGATATTGCTGCAGTAAAGCCTCTGTTTCTTCTGGAGGCCATGTTCTTCTTGCACGTTGATAGCGTTTTCGTCGGTAAATGACTTCGCGTCTAAGAGCCTGGAGTTCAGGTGACCACCAGGGGACAGCACCAGGTGTGAATCTCTTCTTTTTGATAGCCTTGTTTGCAGCATTACTGACGAGCTGTATAATTGCACATTGATGCTGGTCTGGGCTGAGGCCGCTAGGATTGAAGCGGCTGGCTGCACTGGTCAATTCCTCCTTAAAAAGGTTCCAGTCAGCCTTATTCAGGGCATATCTTCTTTGTTGAGTTCGGTTGGTTGGTTGAGTGACTAGTGAACGGTGTAGTTGGAAGGTTAGTACCCTGTGGTCAGAGGTGGTCCAGTCCTCACGGACTGTCCAGGAAGCAAGGTGCTGAGCAAGGGAGCTTGAGGCTAAGGTGATATCTATTGTAGCTTCCCACAGGGTACTGGAGAAAGTTGGCAGGCAGTTAGGTTTGTTTAGAATGACCAGGTTGCTGTTAGACAAGTAGTCCTCAAGACGTTGGCCATTTCTATTTCCTCTGTGATTTTGAGTTCGGCTGTGCCAGGCTGGGGACCTGCAGTTAACATCAGCCCCTATAATGAGTTTTGCATTTGGCATTTGTAGCTGGATGGTCTGTAGATATCGGGTGGCAGGAAGAATATCTTCCCCCGGTCGACAGTATATCGAAACAAGTAGAATTGCCCCAGTGGTGAAATTACATGGGCGCACACAGCCCAGCTAGTACACAGATCAGTGATTTTGGTGACAGTCAGTTCGGGATTGCGAACGACGATCGCGGCCCAGGGTGTGTCACCATCAACCTGGACCACTTTAAATCTTAAGGGGTAGCCTTTTACCTCCTTGTTATGAGTGTATGGCTCCTGAAGCAGCAGCACATCTAAGTTCTCTTCATCTGCCTTTTTGACCAGTTGTGCAGCAACAGCCTTGGCCCTCTGAGCGTTATGTTGTGCTATTTTCACAGTGTGGGTATTTAGGTTTGGTCTGTTACTCCCCATATTCTATTCTTGATTGTTGAGCACTTCTGGCTTTGAGATAAACTGGGCAACTGCTGTCACGGAGCGAATGGTTGGCTGGCACTTTTAGGGCCTTGCAATTGGCACATGTGGGAGGTTGAGACTTTTTGGGACATGTAGCGTATTCATGCCCCATTTCGGCACAGTGGCCGCAAGTGGGAAGATTTTGCCTGCACGTGTGCGTGGTGTGGCCGAAACGGCAGCACCTGAAACATTTGGGGACGGCTACATGCTCCCTAAAGCGGTGGCTGCCCCAGTTGATGTAAATTCTTGTTTGTTGGGAGAGGATCTTCCAGGCCTTGGGTGATAGCTCAAAGACCCAGTTAATGGTGTGCCCAGCTCTGGGTTTTGTTTGGAATTTAGGGATTATGTGAGAAGTTGGTTCTTCATCTGGGAGTTCCTGTGGAAAATTTCGCTTTGCAATTCCTCTGGAAGGATATCCTTGTCCACATCTAGTACCAGTATGCAAGGGCCCTTTTGTCTAGGGGGCTCGGCCAGGAGTCCCAGAGATGGTAATTTAGGATTCTTAACAATCAGTTCAGCATCCTCTTTTGTGGCTGTTTCTATAATTACTCCTTATTTCGCGTTTTGCGAATTGACTTGATTTTAGTGTTCTTTAAGTCATCTGTCAAGGAATCCACGATGGTCTTCTTGACCTCCTCACTGGATATACGACCTTCATTGGTAAGGGGTTTAAGTACCACAAAGTTAGGTCTGGGTGATAGCGTTTTCTTCAGTGTAGTCCGTAGGTTGGTACCTGAATTGTTTGTCTCGTAGCTCAGTTCCTGAGATTCGGGAATAAAGTCCGGTGGTGACTTCCTCAGCGTCTGGGCATATGTGGAGTCGCGCTGTCGCATTTGTTTTACTCCACAGTCAGTGTAGGCTTCCAATTTTGCAGTTGCCTTTTCGCTTTCCAGGTGAGTCTGGATAAGCAGCGATTCTAGCTTATTCCATAGGGTGACGATTTCTGCCCTAAGAAGTGTTGTAATTCTGTTAGTTGGCTCTTTGAGCACGTTCTACAGTGCTACTTTGAGTTGTAGCGATTGTTGGATAACTGTCCCCTCAGGCATGCTGGGGTCAAGGGGGAGGTCAGGTTGTCTCATATCTGTGTACTCGGTTTGGGAGAGGGGGGGTTCCATGGTCCCTCTGTTTTGAGATTTTGACCTGGTTTTTCGATCAAATTTGGTACCGATTGATTTTTTGTTCTTAATGGGGGGTTAAGTTTGAGATCCCTCATGTTCTTCGTGTTGCTCTGCTATTTTAGGGTTGTCGGTCACTGGCAGGGTTGTGTTTACAGCCGATTTCCTCGATTTACCCTCCATTTTGAGCAGATACGAATTGGCGAGTTCACTCCGGATGAGCGAGTGGCGAGACAGTCTCACAGAAGGAGCTCAGAAAATGAGTGCAGATGATACCCACTGCAAGTTAGTAGGTGAATCAACTTAAGAAGTGCTACACAAGAACAGTTACCACCAATAGGATTTACGTGCTGTTAAGTCACGTGCTATTTGCCCTGGGATGACATCCATATGGTCATTATAATGGTATTAAGTTACACCAGTGCTTGCAATATTATTTATATCAAGTGGCACAATTATAATTTCTGCCGAAATTGCCAAAATCAGCCGTTCACATCCAGTATCAGCGCCCTAATTTAAATAGCCGACTGGGCTAGGTGAGTAAAGTGCCTGCCTGGCAACCCAAAGGTCGCGGCTCAAATCCCTCCTCGGGCTTGGATCAGAGTACTGCAAAAACCTTGGGAGGTGTATTATAGCCACAGAAGCCGATGCGCCAACAACTAACTAGGGTTAAACGAGGCAGTCAGCGATTCCTGAGTTAGGCCTAACAATATTACAAAGGTAATAAACTAATATTAACAGTTTACAAAATCTATTAAAATTTATATCCAGTTAGGGAAAAACTTACTGACAATTTCTGGACAACAACTGAATTAAATAAAGCACAATGAATACATTAGGATATTAAATGAAATGCAGCATACTAAAACGTCAACCGTACTCAAAGTGGCAAGTAATAGAAAACCCATACAGCAGTGACCACTACCCAGTAATCACCATACTAACCAGAAACCCTCCTTGTCATCCAAACAGACCACCCCGCTGGAAAATAGAAAAAGGTAACTGGGAAAAATTTCGAGAACCGACAATATTTAATCCACATATCATCCAAGAAACATCGGTCGATGACGCTCGGACGCACGTCCCCTCGACGTGGGCACCTGTACGTGGTGAGGGGACCTCCCAGTGACGCTGCTGGACTTCCAGACTAGCATCACTGGGATCCAACGCCCACAGCCCAGGTTCCAGGCTTACATCAATGGAATCCGGCGTGTTTGCCGTGCGCTGCGACCCGTGGAAATTCGGAAAGGGGGATCCTGGTGGTTGAGGGGCCCAGCTTCAATACACCACTTTGGCCCCTGCTTCGACAAGACGGGTGGTCCTGGAAGGCCCGGCTAGGATCAATCGGCTAGTAGGATCGCCTGCGAGGGTCAACCGTGACAATGCCACGCCCCTACCCTCATGGTCCGAGGGACAGGATTCAGGCTGGCGGCGGTGCGGGTATAGTGTCTGGGTAGCCCTGGCGTCCCACTCCCGAGCGCATTTATTTCATGCCGGGTAGTGGGCGTCCCTTTGGGCTCCGTGGTGGGTGGGGAGCCCGGGCACTGAACCATATAAAAAACTCTATGAATCCTGATAAACTAACTTCTTCAGGGGCCCCAACCCGGTCCCTATCTGAAAATAATGACGGAGAGGCAGATAGCATTATTGCTACAAAGAGGCAGCGAACCGAACTACAATCAGGGCCTGTCCCAAGGTTCTTAATAATGCATTCCTCCAATGAAACACCGATTGGTAAAATGTCACCCTTTTTTATACAAAAAGGGTTGGATGGGTTAGCAGGTACGCCCAAGTCAGTTAAGAGGCTCCGTTCTGGGGACCTCTTGATTGAAACAAAAAATGACAGGCAGTCTGAACATCTACTCCGAGTAACATCAATCGGAGGAATACCCATAACAGTGACACCACACAGAACACTAAATTCATCGAGAGGTGTCATTTCAGAGTGGGACCTTCTCGACGTCACCGAGGAGGAAATCTGCTCCGAACTAAAACCACAGGGAGTTACTGCCGTCAAGAGAATCACTGCGCGAAGGGATGGGAAAATTGTTAAAACCAGGAGTGTTATCCTGACTTTTAACTCTCCCAAACCTCCTGATGAGATCAAAGCTGGATACATCAACTGTCCAGTACGTCCATACGTTCCGAACCCTTTACGGTGTTTTAAATGTCAGAAGTATGGACATTCTCAAATGGCCTGCCGTGGAATCCTTGCATGCGCCCGGTGCGGTGCAAAGGACCACGAAACAACAGCATGTTCAGCCACTAAACCCACCTGCATTAACTGTGAGGGAGAACATCCGGCCTATTCAAGGGCATGCCAGAGGTGGAAAGAAGAAAAAGAAATTCAACGGCTGAAGGCAGAGCTAAACATATCGTACCAGGTGCCAAGAAAAGCAGTGAAACCTCTTAATATCAAAAAACCTACCTACGCCCAGAAGGTAGCAGGGAGATGTTCGATTGGGACTCAGACGGACATGTCCGTCCTCCCAAAAGAATCATTTACTCCCATTGCACGTTATCTTTTAAGCTCCCAAAAACCTGCACAGAAGGACCAATCAGCTGCCACTCATATATCGATACCTCCTAATGCTCCACAAGTAACAAAAGCAAAAGAAAAGAATAAGAAAGGGGAAGTAACACCTAGTACCCAGGAAAACATGGATGTCGAGCAGAAGGAGGTACATGATGAGTCAGTTTTGGAACTCTTCGCTGAGGAAGAAATGGACACAGGACAGCGTCCATACTTCCCCAAGTAAGAGAAATCCAAGACTGACAAAATTAAGCCCTCAGCACCTCGGAAGCCGCCTGATGGCCCCACCAAGTCCAAATAATGGCTAAATTCCTACAGTGGAATTGTCGTGGATTCCGGCAAAATACTGACGACATCAAGGCACTCCTGCAAAAGCACAAACCAGTTTGCTTTTGCATACAGGAGACTTATTTAAAGGCAAATGATGACCCCACCATGCATAACATTACCATCATTCGTAAGGATAGAATTGTGGATGGTCCTGCCCACGGAGGAGTCGCAATCCTCGTCGGCAACCAGATCCCATTTCAGCCTTTGCAGCTTACAACTAGCATTGAAGCTGTAGCAATTCGCCTTACAGTGGGGTTCTTATTAACTGTCTGCTCTGTTTATTTGCCACCTGGGCTTGACATCCCCCAGAAAGACCTTGATGATCTTATCATGCAATTGCCTCCCCCTTGTTTAATTCTTGGGGATTTCAATGGACATAATACTCTGTGGGGTAGTGCTGACATCAATGGAAGGGGACGAGTCATAGAGCATATGCTCACTGACAATGATCTCTCCCTCCTAAATGTGGGAACAAACACCTTCTTCCACATGCCTACCCGAACTTTCTCTGCCATTGATCTTTCTATCTGCACCCCTTCTCTCCTTCCTTCACTTGCTTGGGAGGTAGAGGAGAACCCATATGGAAGTGATCACTTCTCCGTGATAATCACCCTAACTAGTGGTAGACCGTGTCTTCCATTTAGTTTACCGCGGTGGAAGCTAGATCAGGCTGACTGGAATGCCTTTCAACATCTGGCAAATCTTGACAGCGCTACAGTCAGTCAGGTGCCAATCAATGATGCAGTCGTGTACGTCACAGAAACAATTGTCCAAGCAGCTGCAATTGCAATCCCAAAATCATCTAGCCGGTTCCCACTATTTCCGAAACCTTGGGCCCCGAATGCCAAGCGTTTTCCAAGTGATCAAGTGATTTAAAGTGATTCTAGAGTGCGCTTCTCAATTATACTTAGTTTATTATATTTATAGCGATCTTAATTTTTTAGTACTTCATAAGTAAGTTTTGCTAAAAGGATCTAGCAAACTAACAGAAAGGAAAGTCACCTTTCTTTTTTCTCTTATCTCAAACTAACCACCAACCCTACTAACCTATAGCAGCTGCTTGGTCACTTGGTGGCACCGCTCTTGCCTCCTCGTGGCGGGGCTGGAAACCTGGGAGTTGGAAGGTACGCTCCCAGGGCTAAAAGAGCAAATCATGAGTAGTAAAGTCACTACTTCCCAAGGGTCTTCAGAAAAGACCCCACCAAATCGGCTTGATGAAGAACCAGAAAATACTGCCAAAAGACAAAGAATAGACGGCTCCAAACCATCACCGACTCCTTTGTTCCTAATCATCCACTCCACTGGAGAGGAGACATTAGGAAAGAAATCCCCATTTTTCATCCAAAAAGTCTTGGAAGGACTAGCCGGAACACCAAAAACGGTCAGGCGACTCCGATCTGGGGATTTATTAGTTGAAACGTCTAATACTAGACATTCAGAAAAGCTACTGAATGTATCGAACTTTGGAGGTATACCAGTAGTGGTCACCCCCCATAACACTTTAAACTCTTCGCGGGGAGTAATCTCCGAATGGGATCTCTTACGCGTTACTGAAGAGGAAATCAGCAAAGAACTCCAAAATCAAGGAGTGACAAATGTAAGACGGATTTCTATTCGGAGAGATGGAAATGTAATACCTACCAAAACCTTAATCCTGACATTTAACACACCAAAAATCCCAAGCACTGTAAAAGCAGGATATTTGAACTGCCTAGTAAAAGTATATATTCCAAATCCTTTGCGCTGTTTCAAGTGTCAGCAATTTGGACACTCGCAAACAGCATGTAGAAACACACCGACATGCGCTAAATGTGGATCCAAAGAACATCAGATTGATGAGTGCCCAGCCACAGCCCCAAAGTGTCCAAATTGTAAAGGAGAACATCCCGCATACTCCAGAGCATGTGATAGATGGAAAAAAGAAAAAGAAATACAGAAATACAAAACAGAGCACAATATTACATACCAAGAAGCAAGAAAAATGGTCCAGCCAACCATAACCAATAGACCAACGTACGCACAAGTAACAACTAAATTTAAATCAGTGGAATGTCAAACTGAAATCTCAGTTCCTCCAAATGAATCGTTTTCTCCACAAGTCAAACACTTACTCCGAGCAAAGCAACAAGATAAACAAGAGAAAACAGTAAACACACCCATCTCAATCCCCTCAGATTCTCCAACCTTGCAACAGTGTAAGAGTAATAGCAGACCACGAAATCACGAACCTAACTCAGAATTTATGGAATTTGAGAAAACGGGAAAGATAGATGACGATACGTTGGAAATCCATGCCGAAGAATCAGAAGAAGAAGATATGGATACCGGAAAACCGATATTTCCCAAAAGAGATAAGAGTAAGGACAGAAAAACAAAAGACAGTCACCCAACGAAAACAGCTCGAGGGGCTGAGCAAATACAAATAATGGATAAAATTATCCAGTGGAACTGTCGTGGATTACGTACTAATTTTGACGACGTACTGTATCTGATTACTCATTACACACCAATCTGTATATGTCTTCAGGAAACATACCTCAAACAACAAGATACCCTGAATATCAGGAACTACTCAATGTACAGAAGAGACCGAATAACTCAAATATAACACATGGAGGAGTTGCTATATTAGTAAATGACAGAATACCAACACAACAGGTGCATTTAAATAGCCCATTAGAAGCGGTAGCAATTCGTACAATAGCAAGGTCCCTATTAACCATATGTTCATTATACATTCCACCAGGAGATGACGTCTCTTATGAAGACCTAGACGCATTACTACAACAACTACCACCCCCAATTTGTCTGATGGGAGATATGAATGGACATAACCCTATGTGGGGATGCTCAGACTACAACAGAAGAGGACGCATCATTGAACAACTGCTAGATAATCATAACCTCTTACTTCTTAACAGGGGTAACCACACTTACTTCCATTTTCCAACTCGGACCACCACAGCTATAGATCTTACCATATGTACCCCTACACTTTACACAGCATTTAATTGGGAAGTTTTTGAGGATCCTCTTGGGAGTGATCATTATCCAGTAATTTCCACACTGGTCAGTGAATATCCATATCATACCAGCAGGACTCCTCGCTGGAAAATAGAAAAAGCTAATTGGGAAGCATTCAGGAGGAAAGCAGTTTTCAACACCAATATCATTGAGCAGGAAACAGTAGTTGTTGCACTAGCACATGTCACAGAAACCATACAAAACGCAGGCAAGCTAACAATCCCTAAGACTTCATCACGTTTTCCAAACCGTCCGAAAACATGGTGGAATGATGACTGCACTGATACAAGAAAACAACAGAATAGGGCATGGAACCGTTTTCGCAGGTATCCCACAACAGAAAATCTGATTCAGTTCAAAAGAATGCGTGCCATAGCGCGATTTACCAGGAAGCAAAGTCGAAAAGCAGCATGGATAAAATTCACATCTACAATAAACAAAAAAACAAATGCACATATAGTCTGGAATAAAGTAAGAAAAATGACAGGTAAATATAGAAATAGGCCATCACCAATACTGATCTGCAATGGAATCAGTTTGACTGAACCTACCGTTATTGCAAACACATTAGGCGAGACCTTCGCAAAAGTATCAGCGAAAAATTCATACCATCCGGAATTTCTGGTCCAAAAAGAAAAAGCAGAAAAACATAAGATCAAATTTAAATCAAAAGGTAATGAACCCTACAATCAACCATTCACAATAAACGAACTACACGAAGTTTTGTTCACAGTCAGACCAAGTGCAGTAGGCCCAGACGATATACATTACGATATGATCAAGCACCTTAACAAGACTGAATTAGAAAATTTATTGAAACTGTATAACAGAATATTCCAAGAAAATGTATTCCCAAACACATGGTGCCATGCAATAGTACTAGCTTTCCCGAAACCTAACAAAGACCTGACAAATCCATGCAACTATCGACCAATAGCCCTCACCAGCTGTTTAGGAAAACTATTAGAAAAAATGATAAACAAAAGACTGATTTGGTACCTAGAGGAAATTAACATCTACACAAACACGCAATGTGGTTTTAGACATCAAAGATCTACTCTGGATCATCTAGTCAGGATAGAAGCCAACATCAGAAATGCATTTATCAGATCACAACATATGGTTACAGTATTTTTTGACATCGAAAAAGCTTATGATACCACTTGGAGATATGGGATCCTGCGAGATATGCACCATGCTGGACTGAGAGGCCATCTCCCTGTGTTTATCCAGAACTTCCTTATGAACAGAACCTTCCAAGTCAAAGTACAAACTTCTTTCTCTAAAATCTACCAAAAAGAAGAAGGCGTTCCACAGGGCTCAGTCTTGAGTGCCACTTTGTTTGCCATAAAGATTAATTCAATCACAAATCAACTCCCTCCTTCGGTTTCACATGCACTTTACGTTGATGACTTTAGTATCTCTAGTCAGGCACAGAACATGAGAACTATCGAGAGACAATTGCAATGCGCAATCAACAATATAAGTAAGTGGGCACTAGATAACGGTTTCAGACTATCAACACAAAAAACAATATGTGTACATTTTTGTCGCAAAAGAAATCTCCATCCTGATCCTGAACTAAAATTAGAAGGCAAAAATATACCAACACAGCCGAAGGCAAAATTTCTCGGACTAATCTTAGATAAGAAACTCACATTTGTGGAGCATATCCGAGAGCTGCGTAAAAGCTGTACAAAACACATGAATATACTTAAAATCCTTTCATCAACAGCATGGGGAGCAGACAGATATTCCTTACTAAACCTATACAAAGCACTAATTAGATCAAAATTGGACTATGGAGCCCCAGTTTACGATTCAGCACGGAAAACAGCTCTGAAATGGCTGGATCCAATTCATCACAATGCACTGCGTATAGCTACTGGCGCTTATCGTACCTCTCCCATATACAGTCTCTATGCTGAAGCCAACGAACCACCTTTAACTCTTAGGCGACAGCAACTCGCATTGTATTATACATTTAAAATAAAATCTATGCATGGACACCCTACTTGGGAAACCCTCTTTGATCCACGATGCAGAAACATATATCAGAATCGCCAACAAGCAAACCGACCCCTGGGAATTAGAATGCAAGACTTTCTGGCAGTACATAACCTTAATATAGACAAAATAGCACACATGCCAGTTCATACTCCTCCACCATGGGATTCGCATATCCCGATATGCGACTTCTCCTTTCAGAAATGGAATAAAAAAACGATACCTTCAACAATCTTCCAACAGTTACATGCAGAGCACAGAATTCAATTTCCTGACTATATTCCAATATACACAGATGGTTCAAAAACAGACACTTTAGTGGGAGCAGCAGCTGTATTCCCAGATATAACTTTAACACAACAGCTACCGAAAGAGTGCAGTGTATACACAGCAGAATTATACGCAATAAAAATAGCCTTAACTCATGTACAAGATAAGCAATATACGAGAAGTGTAATATATACAGATTCCTTGAGTTCCTTACAATCCATGCAAAACATAGGTACATCCAAACACCCAATCCTTTGGCACATACGGCAAATATTAACAGACTGCGCCAAAAATGAACAGGATATTTTTTTCTGCTGGATCCCAGGACACACAGGGATTGCGGGAAACGAAGCAGCAGACAAGTCAGCCAAAGAAGCCGTACTACAGATCGGAGAGGATATATCAGTCCCGTTTTCCGATTACAAGCCTGCAATATGGCGTATTTGCCAGTTGAAATGGCAAGAAACCTGGAATCAGCAAACTGCAAACAAATTATACAAAATAAAGCCGAATATTGAAAACTGGATTTCTAGCAGTCGAAGGTCGAGAAAAGAAGAAACAGCACTCACCAGGCTAAGAATTGGCCATACCCATCTTACGCACTCATTTTTGTTGCGAGCAGAGGAACCACCACGATGCCAGACTTGTGACACCGTTCAATCAGTAAAGCACATATTAATAGACTGTCCTACATATACAAATGAACGTAAACAAGCCTTCAAAGATATTTATGAGACACATGACGCCATTACACTAACAGATCTCTTGAAAAATAAACATGCCTGCACAGATGTTTTCAACTTTCTTAAAGCTATTAATTTATACCATCTCCTCTAAGGACGTGAATATAAGCAACAGACAAACACAAGAACGTATAAATCAGGTTAAAACGAACAATTGAAATGGAAAGTAAACACCCCTGAAACGCATCACACCGTATGAACTGGCGCATTATGACCCGTGTAGTCCATGCGCCATTAAACCTCAATACAAACCAAACCGAAACCTTGGTGGAATTCCGAATGCACAGCAGCAAAAAAAGCACAAAACAAAGCGTGGGGGATATTCCGCCGATATCCCACCACTGAAAATTTAATATCATTCAAACGTGCACGTGCAAAAGCACGTTATGTACGACGTCAGAACCAAAGGAAATCTTGGATTCGTTTTACATCTTCCATAACTCAGGCTGCTAGCTCAAAAGTAGTCTGGGATAAGATCCGGAAAATGAAGGGAAAATATCCACCATGCCCTTCAGTGATATTCGAGCACAACGGATATCCAATTGCAGATCGAACTGCAGTTGCAAATTGTCTAGGGGAAACATTTGCAAAAATCTCTGCAATAACATCTTTTCCCGCAGAGTTTTTGGCTCTGAAAAAGAAAGTTGAGAAAAACCCACCAAACTTCTCTTCAAAAGGGCTTGAAGCATATAACAAGCCCTTTTTACAGGAAGAGTTAAATGCAGCACTCTTTCTCACGCATACAAGTGCTGTGGGGCCCGATGACATCCACTACGAAATGTTAAAACACCTTTCACCACAATCTAAGGGGCCCCGGGTGCCAAGCGTTCCGTGGCCAAGCGATTTCAGTGCGTTTATACAAGTGAACTAGCTAAAGAGCTTTTGCCAATACATATTCTGTTTATTTCTGAATAGCGTTTTCTTCATTTCATTTTATATTTCAGTAGCTCTTTCGCTCTACAAGTAGTAGGCAAAGGCCCAGAAAGGAAAGACACCTTTCTGTTTCTTTTTCCTTTAGTACTAACTGAACTAACAGCCGCTTGGTCACCTCGTGGCACTGCTCCTGCCTCCCCGTGGCGGGGCCGGTAACCTGGGAGGTAAAGAAAAACCCCCAGGGCCAAAAGGAGCTAACATGGATAAAAATACTTATCCACCATTAGAGCCTTCGAGCTCCAGGACCGAAAATTACAATGACCGTGACACAAAATCTCGATTTAGGTAATAACACCAAAAGACTGAAAACTGACAGGATGGAGCAACCCTGCCCATCGTTTCTCATTTTCCACTCCCTCTCTAGTCAACCTATGAGTAAACTGTCTCCCTTTGTGATTCAAAAACATCTGGAAGGTATTGCAGGATCTCCTAAGACTGTTAAGAGACTGCAATCAGGAGACCTATTAGTGGAAACTACTAACCACAGACATTCGGAGAAACGTTTACAACTTAGTAATTTTGCTGGTATTCCAGTAAAAATATCTCCGCACGCAACCCTAAATTCATCTAAGGGTGTGATATCCAGTTGGGATCTTCTCAATGTCAGCGAGGAAGAAATAACCCAAGAGCTGCAGGGACAAAATGTCATTGAAGCAAAGCGCATAATGACTAAAAAAGACAATCAACTTACACCTACCAGAAACATTATTCTCACGTTTAATACCCCTGACTTACCCACCTCTGTAAAAGCAGGTTATTTACTATGCCGCATTCGCCCATATATTCCCAATCCTCTACGATGTTACAAATGCCAAAAGTATGGCCATTCGCAAACTGTGTGTAGAGGAGTTCCAGTCTGCCCCAATTGTGGGTCCTCAGAACACAATCAAAGTGACTGTTCGGCTACAAAAATGACGTGCGCTAACTGCAAAGGTGACCACCCTGCATATTCCAAAACTTGTGAAAAATGGAAAACAGAGAAAAAAATAGTAAAATACAAGGTTGAGAATAAAGTCAGC
Organism: Mastigoproctus giganteus; assembly: GCF_048544385.1. Classification (NCBI taxonomy): domain Eukaryota; kingdom Metazoa; phylum Arthropoda; class Arachnida; order Uropygi; family Thelyphonidae; genus Mastigoproctus; species Mastigoproctus giganteus. The sequence goes on from NC_143586.1 coordinate 125,284,229, forward strand.
TACCAAGAAGCAAGAAAACAAGTTACACCTACTATAAACAAAAATTTAACCTATGCCAATGCAGTAAAAAAATATGAAACAATCTCCACTCCAACAGATGTCACCGTTTCCACTAATAAATCAATTTCTGATTGGGCTAGAACTGTCCTCTCTGAGAAACAACCGAGTGTACGCAAACAACAGCCCAAAGTCTCAGACCAGGCAAATAATACTCCTCTGACAATACCAGCAGCATCTCCTCCTCCAATGAGTACAACTACGTCCGATATTACAAACTCAAATGCAATGAAAAATACCCAGAACACAACCATGGATACAGATAGCACATCTATACAGGAAGATCCAATTTTAGAAATTCACGCTGAAGAAGAGGAAATGGACACTGGTCGGCCAGTTTTCTCCAAAAAAGATAAATCAAAATTAGAACGTCATAAGCCAGTCACCTTCAAAAAGCAGTCAGATACAGCTCCATCAGTTAAACACAAATAATGCCTTGTATTTTGCAATGGAACTGCAGAGGCTTTCGTTGCAATGGAACTGCAGAGGCTTTCGTTGCAATACAGACGATATTCATGATCTGATAAATCGGTATTCGCCAGTTGCTCTTTGTCTCCAAGAAACTTACTTAACTTCACAAATTTCTCCTTCGATAAAGAACTATTGTCTTTATCGAAGAGACCGTAATACAGCAAATGCTGCCCATGGTGGTGTTGCAATTCTGATAAATTCAAAGATTCCAACAAAGCATATCCCACTTCAAACTCAAATAGAAGCTGTTGCTGTTCGAATAACGCTCCATATTTCATTAACACTTGTGTCAATCTACTTGCAGCCAAACCATACATACTGTTTAAAAGAACTTGAAGACCTCATCATACAGATACCTCCACCTTTCTGTATTTTAGGGGACTTTAGTGGTCACCACCCACTATGGGGCGCTACTAAATTAGATAGACGAGGTCGACTCATTGAAAGCCTATTAGAGGCACTAAACCTAGCCATACTGAATACTGGCACGCACACTCACATTCAGCTTCCAACTGGACATACTTCAGCAATAGATCTTTCCATTTGTTCTCCAGTACTGGTCCCGACCATAGAGTGGTATGTTATAAACAATCCTATGGGCAGTGATCACTTCCCAATCGTATGCAAGGTATTGATAGCACAGGCTCCTTTAACTAAACCCTGCAGGAAATGGAAATTTACAAGAGCAAACTGGGCAAAATTTCAGTCATCAATCTGTTTCGATGAGGAAAAAATCCGTCTCCAGCGTATTGATGATGTGACAGATTACATCACGTCGCATCTCCTAAACGTGGCTAAAGATACAATACCATTATCAAATCCACCGGGCCGTAAACACTATAATTATTGGTGGAATGAGGAGTGCACCAAAGCAAAAAAGGCAAAAAATAAAGCGTGGAATTTGTTTCGGCAATATCCAATCACAGCTAATATGATAAATTATAAGAAAGAAAGGGCAAAAGCACGTTACATACAGAGGCAAGCCAAAAAAGAATCCTGGACCCGTTTTGCATCAACAATTAACAGAAACACTGACAGCAAATTAATCTGGAAAAAAATTAGACAGCTTTCTGGTAAGTTTCCAACCACACCCTCCCCAGTCCTCTCCTGGAATGGGCGAGATTTAACTAGTCCCTCGGATATAGCTAATGTTCTGGGCAATACTTTTGCTGAGATCTCCGCAACATCAACTTATACTACATCTTTCCAACGAATTAAAAACAGTCGAGAACAGTATTCTATTAACTTCCAAACTCCCCTCTTTCTACCATATAACAAACCTCTACAATATTCTGAACTATTCCATGCCATTAAAACAGCTCGTAACGGTGCGGCAGGACCAGATGGCATCTATTATATCATGCTGCAACATCTTGATGACAAAGCTCTGCGCCTCCTCCTGGTCTTTTACAACCGTATTTTTTTAGAAAATGTTTATCCAGCTTCTTGGCACCACTCTATTGTTTTGGCTTTCCTGAAGCCTGGAAAAGATCCAACCAATCCCCATAACTATAGACCAATATCTCTGTCCAGCTGCCTCAGCAAAATCCTTGAAAAAATTGTCCACAGTAGACTTGTATGGATAATAGAGTCACAACATCTCATGAGCAATAGTCAGCATGGCTTTCGACAAAACAGATCATGTTTAGATCTCATGATCAAGGCTGAATTTGCCATTCGCAATGCTTTCGTTAAACATGAGCATCTGGTAATGGTTTCTATAGATATACAGAAGGCTTTTGACACCACCTGGCGACATGGCATACTTAGTGATCTTTATTCTCTCGGTCTACGGGGCAATCTTCCCATATTTATTCAGAACTTTTTATACACTAGATCGTTTCAAGTAAAATACCAAAACGACCTCTCTACAACTTTCATTCAGGAAGAAGGTGTTCCTCAGGGATCTGTACTGAGTGCCACTCTCTTTGCTCTTAGAATCGATTCCATCACTAAACAGCTTCCAAACACAGTTGAATCATATCTTTACGCGGATGACCTTTCCATTTCCTGTCATTCCCAAAACATGAGATCTATTGAAAGGCAGCTTCAGATATCACTGAATAAAATACAACAATGGGCCAGCCTTAACGGCTATCGACTCTCACAACAGAAAACAGTTGCTATCCATTTTTGTCGACAACGAAAACTCCATCTGGATCCTGAACTTCAAATTTCCAATGTCTCCATCCCAGTCACTACTAACATCAGATTTCTCGGATTAATCCTTGACAACAAATTAAATTTCTTAGACCATATTAAAAATGTACGTACTTCCTGTTTAAAAAAGTTAAATATACTCAGAACTTTATCCGCCCTAACATGGGGTGCAGATCGCACCTCCTTACTTCGGTTATACAGGGCATTAATCCGATCCCGTCTCGATTATGGTGCACCTGTCTATGATTCTGCCAGAGCAAGTGCTTTGCGCTGGCTTGATCCAGTTCAGCACAGCGCCTTGAGGACTGCACTTGGGGCTTTCAGAACATCACCAGCACATAGCCTCTACATCGATGCACATGAGCCCCCTTTAACTCTACGTAGGAAAACATTGCTACTGAAGTATGCCGTTAAAATACATAGTTGTGCCTCGCATCCAATTCAGTCATACTTATTCAATCCACCATTAGAAAACCTCTACAGAATTGAGCCTAGCATAGTAAAACCAGCTGGTCTTCGCCTTCTTGAACTGATGCAGGTTTGGAATGTCCCCATTCATTCTGTACAAGAAGTAGTAACATGCCCTCAACCACCATGGACGTGTACTCCTCTACCCACCTGTGACACTTACCTTTGCCAGTGGGGAAAAAATGTTCTTCAAGAATCAAATGTGAAACAACTTCATGCAATTCACACTCACAGATATATTGACTTTTCTCCAATTTATACAGATGGCTCTAAATCTAACTCAAATGTTGGAGCAGCAGCAGTGTTCCTAAATACCACTATTTCAGCATCCCTTCCACCTGAATTCAGCATATTCTCAGCAGAATTATATGCAATTAAACTAGCCTTAGAAAATCTCTGTTCTGACTGCTCATTAAAATTTGTTATTTACACTGATTCCCTCAGCTCAATTATGGCATTATCTAACTCCGCAGATAAAGTTCACCCTTTTCTAAATGAAATTAGAAGATTATTACTGCAGATTGAAGAGCGCCACCAACTGATCACCTTCTGCTGGATTCCGGCACATTCTGGAATTTCTGGTAATGAACTGGCCGATAAAGCTGCAAAAAATCCATCTACCTTAAATTTAACCAATATACCTGTTCCAGCATCAGACTATCCACAAATTATTCGTGGTGCATGCCTAACAGAATGGACAACACTCTGGCACTCTCAAACAAATAACAAACTTTTTCAATTTAAACAGGATCCTAGAATTTGGCGTTCCAGTGTCCGTTCATCAAGACGAGAAGAAGTACTTCTTTCAAGATCAAGAATAGGCCATACACATTTGACTCACCTTCATTTACTCACAGGAGATGATCCACCACAGTGTCCACTTTGTTCTCTAAATTTGACTGTGAAACACATTCTCATTGAATGCCCACACTATAATCAAGACAGAAATACAACCCTACTATCTTTGGTTAACTTTCGGAAACCAATAACCCTAGAGAATGTCATTGGTGACAAAGCAAATATTCCTGAATTTTTTAATTTTCTGAAGAAAATTGGACTTTTTACTCATTTCTGATTTCTCCTTTTCTGACGTGACAAGAAATTCTAATATTTTATTACAATAAAGGAATAGGCGCATTATAGCCAAAGCAGCTTATGCGCCAGAAAACCCCCACAACAACAATAACAACAACAATCTAAGGATCACCTTTTAATTCTGTTTAACAGAATTTTTATTCAGAAACAATTTCCGGATTCCTGGCAAAGGGCTATCGTCCTTGCTTTCCCAAAACCAGGGAAAGATCCTAGCAATCCAAGTAACTATCGTCCTATTGCTCTGACAAGCTGTTTGTGCAAAAATCCTGGAAAGAATGGTTAATGCACGCCTCGTATGGTATTTAGAAACAAATGGTCTTAATATCACCGACTGTAGAGCCTACGTGCTCGCATGAACTTGAGTCATCTCAAGCAAAAAGAATCAAAAAAGATGATTCTTCACATGACATACCTGCTTTTCTAATTTTACACTCTTTATCAACGAAACCTCTTAGTAGCTTATCGCCATTTCTTGTGCAGAAAAGCATAGAGGCTGTAGCAGGTACTCCCAAAATTGTCATACGCCTTCGCTCAGGAGATCTTCTTATAGAGACTTCCCATCCCAGTCATTCTAGACAACTCCTGAAGCAAACGACCTTCGGAGGCCTTCCCATTTCGGTAACCCCGCACAGAAGTTTAAACACCTCAAAGGGAGTCATCTCGGAATGGGACCTCCTTAATGTTTCTGAGGAAGAAATTGCCGAAGAACTTAAAGCAAAACGTGTTGTCGGTGCTAAAAGATTTATGACCAAACAAGATGGTGTCCTTACACCCACAAGAAATGTTATCCTTACCTTCAGCAGTCCGAATCTACCAGAATCAGTAAAAGCTGGCTACCTTTCCTGTAAGATCCGACCATATATACCAAATCCACTTAGATGCTTTAAATGCCAGAAGTATGGTCATTCTCAAACAGCATGCCAAGGTAAGACAATCTGTCCCCTGTGTGGCTCATAAGACCATTCCCAAACTGAATGTACAGCAGCTACGCCAAAGTGTCCCAATTGCCAGGGTATTCACCCCGCATATTCTAGAACTTGCGAATTATGGAAAACGGGAAAGAAAATAATGAAGTACAAGGTAGAGAAAAATGTATCTTACCAAGAGGCACGTAAACAAATATTAAATGTGATCCCTGCCAAAACATGTTCCAATGCAGTCAAAAACACTAAAGAATTTTCTACACAGACTTATATTACTATTCCTCCTAAATTATCTCTTATTCAATGGGCTCGATCCATCCTTGCAGATGGTGAGACACTAACAGCAACAAAGACAAAGAGTCCATCAAATTCTACTAATACAAAGCCATCCAAGCCACAACAAGACGTTCCAAACTCAGGCACATTATTAAAGGAGAAAGATGTTCATCGTATACAAAATAAACCAACTGAACGAACCATGGAAATCGATGAGAAATTAGACAATGATGATGCTGTTCTCATGCTTCATGCTGATGATGAGATGGATATTACTCGCCCAGTCTTTTCAAAACGAGAGAAATATAAACAGGATCGAGGGAAAAACAAACGATCAGACCAATCCATCTAACCTAAACCCAAGTAATGCAGAAAATTATTCAATGGAATTGTAGAGGACTAAGAAGTAATCTTGACGAATTAAAATACGTAATGCACCAGCATGATCCTGCATGTATTTGTCTACAGGAAACTTATTTATCATCAAATTATAGCCCACACTTCTCACGGTATACACTATATAGACGTGACAGATGTTCCGATTCTCCAGCAAGAGGAGGAGTAGCAATATTAGTTCGTAGTAATGTACCATCGAAACCCGTTCAGCTTTCCACTAATCTAGAAGCAATAGCCGTTCGTATTGTTCTTGGGATTAATCTCACCCTTGTCTCCATTTATATTCCACCAAACGTTTCATGTTCCATTGCAGAACTTGATAATTTACATAATCAACTACCCCAACCTGTATGCTTTCTAGGTGATCTAAATGCTCATCATCCTTTGTGCGGTTCCCCGAACATGGATCGTAGAGGGAGGATGATCGAAACTCTACTTGATAACCATCACTTAACACTACTGAATACCGGTGTGCATACTTATATCCACTTGCCTACAGGTTCTAGCTCTGCTTTGGACCTGTCCATATGTTCCTCGTCCATTTATCCTAGCTTTGATTGGACAGTATTAACTGACCTTCACAACAGCGATCACTTTCCTATAATTTGTGAAATACAGACGGATACAAACTATACATCTAACCAAAAAATTACGTGGAATTTTCACAGAGCTGACTGGGAAAAGTTTTCGAAAACAGTGCAATTTGATAACAATTTGATTCTTTCTGCATCTATTAATAATGCCACTAGACATATAGTAGAACAATTACTTGGAGCTGCTACCAGCGCAATACCGAAAGTTAACCTTACGAAACAAAGGTATAATAATTGGTGGACAAGGGACTGCTATCTTGCCAAAAGGAAACAAAACAAAGCTTGGAACACTTTTCGCCAAAATACTACAATGGAGAACCTTATAAACTACAAACGGCTGAAAGCTGAAGCACGCCGAATTCGTCGAAAAGCTAAACAGGATGCGTGGATTCGATTCAGTTCTACCATCTGCAGAAACACTGACCCCAGAATAATTTGGAGAAAGATCCGTATCCTCAGTGGAAAGTGTCAACAAACCAAAGCCCCAATCTTGTCCTGGAAAGGAATAGATATTTCTTCTCCAACTGATATTGCAGAGGCTTTAGCACAAACATTTGCAGTCACTTCATCATCTCAATCTTATGAAGACTCATTTAGACGCAAAAAAAGTTCCGTGGAAAAATATAAAATTAACTTTGTTACAAAACAATCTCATTCTTATAACCTTCCGTTCACTATGAATGAACTCAACGAAGCTCTCCAGAATTCTAGAAATAGTTCTGCTGGACCAGATGGCATTTTCTATATAATGCTTTGCCACCTCAACTCAAACTCAAAATCTATACTACTGAAATTTTACAATAGAATCTTTGAGGAGAATGTTTACCCTGATACATGGCATCAGTCAGTTGTGGTAGCCATAGCGAAAGCCGGGAAAGATGCTTCCTCTCCCAATAGTTATCGTCCTATATCTTTGGCCAGCTGTTTAGGAAAGATAATGGAAAAGATGGTACACAAGAGACTTGTCTGGATTATTGAAGATCAAGATGCTATATCATGCCATCAATTTGGTTTCCGCCGTAATAGATCTACAACTGATGTCCACGTCAAGGTCGAAGCTCAGATTCGAAATGCTTTTCTTAAAAACCAGCACATGGTAATGATAACTTTCGATATTACCAAAGCATTCGATATAACCTGGAGATATGGAATCCTCCAAGACTTATACAAACTTGGACTTAGAGGTAACCTGCCTAGATTCATTCAGAATTTTCTTCACCTCAGGACCTTTCAAGTAAGATTCCAGAATGAGCTGTCCAAAATTCACACACAAGAAGAAGGAGTACCTCAGGGATCGATTTTAAGTGCCACACTCTTTGCATTACGTACCAGTAGTATTATAAGAGACATCCCATCCACGGTAGAAGTTTATATGTATGCAGACGATCTTGCTATTTCCTGTCAATCATCGAACATGGCTACCATCGAAAGACAACTACAGATAGCAATAAACAAAATTGAAACTTGGACAGAAAGCAACGGCTATCAATTAACCGAGGGGGAAACAGCAGCAATACACTTCTGTAAATTACGATCGCTTCATCCAGAACCTGTATTAAAACTGAAAGGCAGAGAAATACCGATGACAGACTCCGTAAGATTATTGGGTCTGAATTTAGACACCAAATTAAATTTTCGTAAACATGTGACCTATCTACGAACTACGTGCCGCCAGAAACTAAACATCCTTCGTGCAGTATCCTCCACATCTTGGAGTGCAGACAGACAGTCATTGCTGAATTTGTATCGTGCTCTAATCCGGTCACGATTAGACTATGGAGCTATAGTTTATGCATCAGCTAAAAACAGCATCTTACGGTCTGTGAACACCATTCAACACAGTGCCCTTCGATCAGCACTAGGCGCCTACAGAACCTCGCCTGTACAAAGCTTGTATATAGAAGCACACGACCCTCCGCTTTATCTTAGAAGACAACGCCTACTCTGCCAATACGCTGTCAAAATTAGAAGCTTTCCAACTCATCCCTGTTGGGTATACCACAACCAACCTTTATGGCCAACACTTTATGAATCCAAGCCTAATGAACCCAGACCTGCTGGGATTCGTCTTCAAGAAGTAATCAAAAAGTGGAAACTCGATCTCAATAAAATTGCGGAAAGTGAAAATATGCCTTTACCTCCATGGAATAGACATCATATAAACATTGACCTTTACTTCGCTCAGTGGCCAAAAAATACCATTCCACTATGTAATATCCGACAGTTGTATGCCAACTATACTTCGCAACAGACTGGAAAACTCATAATCTATACGGATGGATCTAAGAGCCAATCACATGTAGGTGCAGCAGCCGTGTTCCCTTCGCATGTAATTTCAAAATCCCTTCCAGTTGAGTGCAGCATTCTATCTGCAGAACTCTATGCTATACAGCTTGCATTAAGTGAAATATGTCAACAGTCGTCCCTCTCTGTCTTAATATATTCGGATTCACTCAGTGCTATTTCAGCCATACAGGGAAAACGACATTCTCGTCATCCTCTCCTACAAGAAATTGACTTTCTAATCAACCTCTGTCAAAAGAAACAATCTGAAATAACTCTTTGCTGGATCCCAGGACACTGCGGAATAGAAGGCAATGAAAAAGCAGACATTGCAGCTAAGTCAGCATCAGAACTGCCAAACAGAATAATGCTAGTTCCACACACTGATTTTAGTCCAATAATTATTAGAGAAAGTGAAAATGAATGGGCCCAAATATGGAAAAATGAAGTCAACAATAAACTACATGAAATAAAACCTAATCCAGAAATATGGAACTCAAGCATCAGAGAGAGTCGCAGAGAAGAAGTAATACTTGCCAGACTAAGAATTGGCCATACTCATCTTACTCATTTTCATCTATTGGCAAACAAAAATCCCCCACTCTGTTTTCAATGCCAAGTTCAACTTACAGTAAAACACATTCTTTTGGTATGCGCTCGATTCAGAAATTCCAGATTCCTTTGTTTTCAGAGTTTATGCAATAACCAGAATCAAGTTACTCTTCAACTGATCTTAGACAACTCTGCGAATATAGATGAATTATTTAATTTTATTCGGCAAATCAGACTTGATAAACAAATCTGAAAAAATGTTTGATTTACATTAAAAACTTGGAAAGACACATCTTGGCCATTGATGCCCTTGTGTCTTAAAACCCTTAAACAACAACAAACAAATGGTCTGCTTTCCAGGACACAGTGCGGCTTCCGAAGAAATAGATCCACTCTGGATCATTTAATCCGTTTGGAAACATCCATTCGTGATGCTGTTATTAAATCCGAGCATTTGGTAGCAGTTTTCTTTGATATTGAAAAAGCGTACGACACAGCCTGGCGATTTGGAATTTTAAAAGACCTCTATAACTTTGGTCTTAGAGGTAACCTTCCTGTTTTTATTAAAAACTTTCTTTCGAATCGCCAATTTCAAGTCCGTTTAGGATCCACCCTCTCTCGCGTTTTCTCTCAGGAAGAGGGAGTCCCACAAGGATCCGTTCTAAGTGTTACGCTTTTCGCAATTAAAATAAACTCTATCACAGAACAACTTCCTCCCACTGTAAACAATGCCCTCTATGTAGACGACTTTGCTATATTTTGCAATTCATGCAATATGAGGGTCATTGAAAGGCAACTGCAGAAAACCATTGATCATCTTACAGCTTGGTCTTTAGCTAATGGGTTCAGATTTTCATCACAGAAGACTGTTTGTGTACACTTCTGTCGCAAACGTAATCTTCATCCTGACCCAGAATTAAGGCTTGGGCAAAATAACATCCCAGTTGTAGCAGAATTCAAATTCCTTGGACTTATTTTCGACAAAAAGCTGACATTTTTACAACACATTCGTCAGCTGAGGACAAGATGTGTCAAAGGGCTTAACATCCTTCGTGCCCTTTCGTCAACCTCATGGGGCGCAGATCGTTCTACCCTTCTTCGCCTTTACCGAGCACTTGTCCGTTCCAAACTCGACTATGGGTCTCAGGTTTATGGTTCTGCTAGAGATAGTGCACTTCGGTGGTTAGATCCAATCCACCATCAAGCCATCCGGACAGCCACTGGAGCATTTCGCACATCTCCTGTCCAAAGCCTTTACGTTGAAGCAAATGAACCATCTCTATCTCTTCGACGTAAGCAGTTGTCCTTACAGTACGCCTTCAAATTAAAATCCCTGCCCGATCATCCCACGTGGCCATCCGTTTTTGAGCCGCGCTGGGAAAACCTCTATAACACCCGTCGGACTGCCAACAAACCTTTTGGTATTCGCATTCAAGGGCTGCTGAATGAGCTCAACTTGACGGTAGACAACGTTGCCCAGTCACCAAGGCAATTCTTTCCACCCTGGCATGCTTATTTTCCAACTTGCGACTTCTCCATTAAGATCTGGGAGAAGGCTACGACACCGCCATCTGTCTACCAGCAACTCTTTGCGTCACATAGACAGCAGTATTATGACTTTCTGCCAATCTATACAGATGGCTCAAAGTTAGAATGTCATGTGGGATCTGCTGTTGTGTTCCCTCACAAAACATTATCCTATAAGATCCCACAAGAAACTAGCATCTATACTGCAGAGTTGCATGCAATACAAACAGCCCTAGATCACATTAAAAATCGCGACCACCAGAGGTATATGATTTACTGCGATTCATCGAGTGTGTTACAGGCTCTGGTATCGGTGGGTTTTAACCCTCATCCGATCCTGTCCAGGATCCGGCAGATTCTTTTTTCTCTCGAGAAATTAGAATTCGATATTCGCTTTTGCTGGATCCCAAGCCACATTGGGATCCGGGGAAATGAATCGGCTGATGCTGCTGCCAAATCAGCCATTTCCCTGGATAATCATTGCCTGTCAGTCCCCTATACAGACTACAGGCAAATAATACATTCTAAACTGCTTTCCCAATGGCAAGATTCTTGGCACGGACAGACCACAAATAAATTACATCACATCAAGCCTGTAATTTCGCAATGGCAGTCCAGTCTACGCAGGGTCCGAAGAGAGGAAGTTGTTCTTGCTCGGCTCCGCATAGGTCATAGTCATCTAACCCATTCCTACTTGCTGAGGGCGGATGACCCACCTATGTGCGAGAAGTGTAATGTTATTTTAACCGTCCGTCATATTTTAATAGAATGTCCTGTTTTTATAGAAGCCCGACGCTTGAATTTTACCGCTTTTAATAATTTGACTGAGCCATTTACACTCAGTCAGATTATAGGTGACAGACACAATATGTCTGACGTTTTTAATTTTTTACAATTTATTAATTTTTATACAAAGATGTAATTTTTATGCCTTTACTTTTATACCTTTTTAACACTAATTGTTTGACGTGGTAGCCTTGGCTACCAAAATGTTTAAAAGCATTTTAAAATTTTAACTTGGCGCATTATGGCCTTAGCTGCCAATGCGCCATAAAAAACCAAAACCAAACCAAAACCAAACCAATCTGAAGCACGTCACAGATACCTTAATACAAGCAGCCGAACAAACAATACCCACAACCTCAACCCGTTTTCCGTTGCACCCAAAATCATGGTGGGACGAAGATTGCATGAAAACAAGACGACGGCCCCGAGTGCCAAGCGATATTAGTGACCACAGCGCCCTTTCATAGTGATTATCTGATACGCTTTACTGTAAATACGTTTCTCCTGAGTTTCGCAAGTCCGTTAACTCTTGAGCATTATAATTAAATAGATCTTTCAATTTATATAACCCAGAAAGGAAAGCACCTTTCTTTAACCCCCTTTTTTATTTTTCGTTAATACTAACCTTCTCTTCGCTTGGGTCACTAGGCGGCACCGCTCTTGCCTCCACGTGGCGGGGCTGGTAACCTGGGAGAAAAAGGTAATCTCCCGGGGCCAAAAAGAGCACGTCATGAGTAAATCAAACTCGGACTTATCTGGGCTGCCAGATGCACCCCAGTCAACAAAAAAGAAAGATAGTTCTATTTCAGGAACGTCAAAACGGCAGAAAACTGATTCTGACATCTATCCTACTCCAGCTTTCCTGATCATGCACTCAACTGGTGAAAATGCAATTGGCAAAATCTCGCCATTTAGGGTACAGAAGGAATTAGAAAGCAGAGCGGGAACTCCTAAGTCTGTAAAAAGACTTAGGTCAGGAGATATTCTGATCGAGACCTCTAATAGTAAACACTCAGAGCGGCTTTTGAATATTAATCTCTTTGCTGGAATACCAGTTACTGTGACACCCCACAGATCACTGAACACCTCTAAAGGAGTGATCTCTGATTGGGATTTAATAGACGTGTCCGAAGAGGAGATGCTTGAAGAACTTAAAGAAGAAGGCGTTATACAGGTCAAGAGAATTTCCACCAGAAAAGAAGGAGTTCTGACTCCTACACGTAATCTCATTCTTACCTTTAATACACCACATCGCCCAGCATCCATTAAGGCTGGATATCTGGTCTGCAATGTCAGACCTTATATTCCTAATCCCCTACGGTGTTCCCGATGCCAGAAGTACGGACATTCCCAGACAGCTTGCCGGGGAACTCCTGCTTGTGCAAAGTGCGGGTCAGTTGAACACAACTGCGAAGCCTGTACTGCACCCCAACCGATATGCCCAAACTGCAAAAAAGATCATCCCGCTTAGGCTAGAACATGTGAACGCTGGAAAACTGAGAAACTTATTCAGATTTATAAAACCAATCATAACGTGTCCTATCAAGAAGCTAAGCGAAATATCTCACCACCAAACCTTGCAAATAGATCTACGTATGCTCAAATAACCAAAAAATTCCAATCAACCGCATCGCAAACTGAACTAACAGTACCCCCAAAAGAGTCTTTCTCGAACTATGTAAAAACACTGTTCAATGCAACTCAAACTCAGGCAGTCAATACGCCTGTTTCTATACCAATCGAAAATCCCCACTCCCCGGATGAAGGGCACAAAGAAAAACAAATCGTAACTTCTGCTCACCAACAGGAAATGGATAATAAGGAAATACCCTCAGATGACCCGGTCCTACACATTTTTGTAGAAGAAGACATGGAAACAGAAAGGCCCTACTTTCGAAAGAAAGACAAAAACAAGAGTGAAAAACAGAGAACCTCAGCACCACGAAAACGCGCGGAAAGTTTAACTAGAGATAAACAATGAACACAATAATCCAATGGAATTGTCGTGGTTTCCGTGCCAATATTGATGACCTATACGACCTTACCTCTAAATACACACCAATATGTCTCTGCCTCCAAGAGACGTATTTCAAACCTCAAGACACACCAAAACTGTCTTATTACAATATCTTTAGAAAAGATAGAACCGATCAAAATACTGCACATGGCGGTGTAGCTGTCATAACAAACCCATATGTTCCTGTCAAACAGGTCTTACTGAACTCTCCCCTCGAGGCAATAGCGGTCCGTGTAGCTGCTGACATCCATATTACAATCTGCTCCTTATATATTCCACCAAGCTTTTCCATCCAACAAAATGATCTAAACAACCTCATAGCTCAACTCCCCACACCTTTCCTCATTCTGGGAGACTTAAATGGTCATCACACACTATGGGGTAACAACAATATTGACCAGAGAGGAAAACTAATTGAAAAATGTTTAGATGATAACAACCTTCTCCTTTTAAATGACGGGTCACCTACTTATGTTCACCTTCCTTCTGGAACATATACTGCAATAGACCTGTCTATCTGTTCTGCAACTTTGTATCCTACTCTAAAGTGGACGGCAAACAATGATCCATTGCATAGTGATCACTTTCCCATTACAATTGAATTACTTAATAAACCCTCTTATCATCTTACTAGAATTCCTCGGTGGCTAATTGATAAAGCAGACTGGGAGATGTATAAAAAATTAACTAAACTGGACCCTGAAATTATACATAAATCCCCAACCAGGGAAGCGGTTGAGTATGTCACAAAAACTATACTACACGCAGCAGGACAAGCTATACCAAAATCCTCCTCAAAATTACCTGAACACCCAAAAATATGGTGGAATGACGAATGCCGTGCAGCAAAAAGAGATCAAAATAAAGCTTGGAATACCTTTAGGCGCTATCCAACCACAGCTAATCTCATTCAGTTGAAACGCGTTAGAGCAAGAGCCAGGTATGTTAGACGCAGTAATAAAAAGGCCGCTTGGATTCGCTTCACTTCAACCATCAATCAAGCAACTCCCACACATAAAATTTGGAAAACAATCAGGAAAATGAGTGGTAAATATCAAACGACACCTCAGCCTATCATGGAATGGAGAGGGCAGAACATTTCTGACCCTACCCAAATTGCCAATATACTAGGAGAAACTTTGCCAGAACGTCATCAACAGAAAGTTACATACCAGCCTTCAGAAGATTCAAAGAAAATTCAGAAAAACAAAAGTTAAACTTTTCATTAAAAGCAGAAGAGCAATATAATTTACCATTCACTATCCACGAACTACACAGAGCCTTGTCAACATCTAGGCGTAACCCTGTAGGACCAGATAATATCCATTATTCGATGATAGAGGAACTAAGTGCTGAATCACTGCAGTCACTTCTTGATCTGTTCAATAGGCTCTACCGGGAAGACACATTTCCTGAACAATGGCACCACGCTACAGTCCTTGCATTCCTTAAACCAGGAAAAGACCGGACAAACCCTACTAGCTATAGACCCATTGCCTTGACCAGTTGCCTTTGCAAAATTCTGGAAAAGATGGTGAACCGTCGACTGATATGGTACCTGGAAAATTTTAATCTCTTACATTCTGCACAATTCGGCATTCGCAGAACAGATCAACACTAGATATACTAGTAAAACTAGAGAATTCCATTCGGAATGCATTCCTTAGATCGGAACACCATGTAATGGTTTGCTTTGACATCAGAAAGGCCTATGATTCCACGTGGAAGTATGGAATACTCCACCAACTACATCGCCATGGACTTCGGGGCCATCTCCCGATTTTCATACGCAACTTCCTAGACAAGAGAACTTTCCAGGTTCGATTTAAAATTTCGCTGTCCAAACTATTTTTTCAAGAAGAAGGAGTTCCCCAGGGCTCTGTACTCAGTGCTACACTTTTTATAATTGCGATAAACACCATTGCTGAACAACTTCCGAACACTATCGATAAGGCACTGTTCGTAGATGACCTTAGTATTTCTTGCCATGCGAAAAACATGAATACGATCGAGAGACAATTACAAGGGGCAATAAATAAGATCAGTACATGGGCACAAACCAATGGTTTTCAGCTTTGTTCTGAAAAAACGTTGTGTATCCATTTTTGCCGACAACGTAAATTACACCTACACCCGGAACTACAACTGAACGGAAAACCAATAGCAGTTCAACCCAGCATACGATTCTTAGGAATCACCTTAGATCATAAACTTACCTTCCTGGAACATATTAAAAGACTAAGAACATCCTGCCAACAAAAATTAAATATCATCCGGGTTCTCTCAGCAACGAAGTGGGGAGCTGATCGCCTTACCTTATTACGGCTATACAGATCTTTAATAAGATCAAAACTTGATTATGGGGCCCCAGTATATAGCTCAGCAAGGCCTAGTGTCCTTCGCTGGCTTGATCCTCTCCATCACAGTGCAATACGCATTGCTCTAGGAGCATATCGCACGTCTCCTGTACACAGTCTATATGCCGAAGCTCACGAACCCCCTCTCTCTATCAGAAGGCAACAACTTATATTACGCTACGCATATAAAATTAGATCTATGCCTGAACACCCAAATTGGGAATTACTTTTCACTCCCCAACACAGCAGGTTATACCATAACCGCCTTACTGCTAACAGACCGTTAGGTATAAGAATAAGACATCTTCTAGAAGAACTTAATCTGAGTTTTGATAATATCGCAAATACCCCTCCACTACTCCTTCCACCGTGGAAAATTACTCCACCTTTATGTGATAAATACCTTCATAAATGGGATAAATCTGCACTACATAAAGAAAATTTCTTACAATTGTACCTTGCAGTGGTGGAGCAGTTTCCAAACTTCATTGTAGTTCACACAGATGGGTCAAAGGATGACGCCCACGTTGGAATCGCCGCAGTTTTCCCGAACATAACATTAGCTTACAAACTGCCACATGAGTTCAGTATCTTTTCTGCTGAACTAATGGCAATTCAGGTTGCACTGAAGCATATCGAGTCCTCTAATATTGAAAGCATTATAATATTCTCTGATTCTCTAAGTGCACTTCAAGCCCTGGAAAACACCATGAACATCACCCACCCAGTCGTTAAAGAAATAACAAACTCTTTATATACCTTATCCGAGCTTGGAAAAACCATACACTTCTGTTGGGTCCCAGGACATGTAGGAATTCCAGAAAATGAATTAGCGGACAATGCCGCAAAAGCGGCCGACTTACCACCTGATGTACAGTGGAGAGTTCCACATCAAGATTATAAACAAATAATACAGGAAAAATGCATGTACCGGTGGCAATCAACATGGCAAAACCAATTTGAAAATAAGCTTCGAAGTATCAAGCCAAATCTTGAGCAATGGCCTTCAAGCCTCAGTGCAATTCGACAACAGGAGGTAATACTAGCTCGTCTCCGAATAGGTCACACTAATATTACTCATGGTTATCTTTTAAGAGGAGGAGAGAATCACCCCCAGTGTGATCACTGTAAAACAGTGCTTTCAGTGAAACATATCCTTGTGGAATGCACAAAATTTGCAAGAGAACGCCAGAATATCTTCACTCCAGCCACAACTGAAGACCCACTAACGCTTATTTCACTTTTGGGCAATAAAACCAATGTCTCAAAGATTTTTACCTTTCTCAAAGTGATCAATATATACCACCTCATTTAGCTAGTCAAAAATCAGTTTCCTGACTCTCGATCCATAAGGAAATAGCATAAATACTAACCTATGTATGGCGCATTATGGCCATAGACGCCCATGCGCCAAACAAATCTCCAACCAAACAAACAAACAAACAGAAAACAAGACGACAACAAAACAAAGCTTGGAATAAGTTCCGGAGATATCCTACAACGGATAATCTGATAAAATTTAAGCAAGCACGAGCGCTAGCTAGGTATACACGGAAACAAGCCAGAAAAACTTCCTGGATCCAGTTTACTTCCTCTATAAATAGAACAACAATCACAAAAATAATATGGAATAAAATAGGAAAAATGAATGGGAAGTATAAAAACCAACCATCCCTAGTATCACATTGGAATGGACGAAGCATTACCGAACCATCAGAGATAGCTAATATATTAGGTGAAACGTTTGCTAAAGTATCGTCAAAACAATCCTACACTACTGAATTTTTGACCTATAAGGAGAAAACGGAAAAAAACAGAATTAATTTTAATACTAAAAGGATTGAACCCTACAACCAACCAATTACAATACATGAATTACGTCAAGCAGTATCACAAACAAAACCAAGTGCAGTTGGACCAGACAACATACACTATGATATGCTTAAACACCTAAAGCAGAAAGAGATAGAAAACATCCTTCAATTGTACAACCGCATATTTCTAGAAAACCAATATCCTGATGCATGGCATCACGCAATAGTATTAGCTTTCCAAAAACCCAATAAAGATCAGAAGGACCCAAACAACTATCATCCGATAGCCCTCACAAGCGGCTTATGCAAAGTACTAGAGAAGACCATCAACAAAAGATTAGTCTGGTTTTTTGAGACAACTAAGTGGGTCACCAATATGCATTGTGGGTTTAGACAAAATCGATCCACATTAGATCACCTTGTACGAATAGAAGCAGATATAAGAGATGCATTTATAACCTCAAAGCATATGGTTACTGTATTTTTTGATATAGAAAAGGCCTATGACACAGCATGGAGACACGGTATATTACAAGATATACACGATGCAGGACTCAGAGGACATTTACCACTATTCATCCAAAATTTCATGAAAAATAGAACATTTCAAGTTAGAGTACAAAACACCATGGCAAAATCATATCAACAAGAAGAAGGAGTTCCCCAAGGGTCTGTACTGAGTGCCATACTATTCTCCATAAAAATAAATAGCATCACAAAACAACTACCACCCACAGTGTCATATGCGCTATATGTAGATGACTTCAGTATCTCATATCAAGCACAGAACATGGGAACAATAGAAAGACAACTACAATGTGCAATTAACAACGTCAGTCATTGGGCCCAGAAAAACGGGTTTAGAATATCAAAAGAAAAAACAGTCTGCGTACATTTCTGTAGAAAACGAAATTTACACCCTGAACCTGAACTAATATTGCAAGGAAATATAATACCAGTTAAACAAAGTGTAAAATTTCTTGGACTTATTCTAGACAACAAGTTGACCTTTGTAGAACATATAAAAGAACTACGAATAAAATGTACGAAACAACTTAATATTCTTAAAGTCTTAACAACAACATCTTGGGGGGCATTATACCCTACTCAACTTGTATAAAGCACTAGTAAGGTCAAAAATAGATTATGGAGCACCGGTTTATGCATCAGCAAGAAGATCGCCCTCAAATGGCTAGATCCGATTCACCATATTGCAATACGAATAGCAACAGGAACTTTCCGCACATTCCCTATATACAGTCTCTATACAGAGGCTAATGAATCACCACTGTTCCTGAGGAGAGAGCAGTTGCCACTGCTGTACGCTTACAGGATAAGACCCATAAGAGACCATCCGACTTGGACAACTTTATTCTCGCCAAAATGGGAAAACATATATAGGAACCGCAAAAGAGCAAACCAGCCCCTAGGCATCAGACTACAGGAGCTACTGATAACACATGATCTCAAAATAGATAACGTTGCAAACCAAAAAGGACATATAGATCCACCATGGATAAACCATACCACAACTTATGAACTCATCACACCAAACTGGAATAAAAATACTTTATCAGACAGCAACTTTCAACAACTGCATGCAGCACATAGAATGCAATATCCCAATCACATACCAATATATACAGACGGATAAAAATCAGAGAACCATGTAGGAGCAGCAGTATTCCCACATGTTACATTGTCACGCCAACTTCCAAAAGAATGCAGTGTCTACACTGCAGAATTAGTAGCAGTTCAGATAGCCCTGGAGCGTTTCAGAACCACCTACCACCTGAGAACAGTAATATACTGTGATTCATTAAGTGTAATCCAAGCCATACAAAACACAAGCAATATAACCCATCCAGTACTCTGGAAAATTAAACAGATACTAACAGGCTTCACAAATAAAAAACAAGAGATACTTTTCTGCTGGATACCAGGACACAAAGGGATAAAAGGAAATGAAGAAGCGGATAGAATTGCAAAATCAACAACTAACCTTCAAGAACAATATTTCACAGTTCCACATAAGGACTACAAGCCAATCATTAAAAATCGCTGTCTAGCCCAATGGCAAGAACACTGGCAAAAGCAAACATGGAATAAATTATATGAAATAAAACCAAAAGTTGAGCACTGGAAAACGAGCATAAGGAAATCAAGGAGAGAAGAAGTTGTTCTGACCAGATTGAGGATAGGCCATACACATTTCACAAATGGTTATCTATTACGGGCAGAAGAACCCCCAAGATGCCAAGTATGCAATACTATCCAAACAGTTAAACATATACTTATAGAATGCCCAACAAATGAAAGTGATCGACACCGAATTTTTTCATCATTATATAAAGGAAACCAAAACATCACCCTTAAAGATCTTTTAGGTGACAAGGAACACGTGTCAGATATTTTTAGATTCATACAAACAATCAACATATACCATCTGCTGTAAATAATAGTATAATACCACAGAAACAGTTAACCTTGTACATTCGAACAAGAATTATATAAAGAGAACATTGTATAACAAATGAACTGGCGCACTATGATCTCCGTTGTCGATGCGCCAATAAACACCAAAACAACAACAACAACAGCATGTATGCACAAGCAACCCAACACAATCATTCTATTGCTACTCAAACTGACATTGCTGTCCCTCCAAACATTTCTTTTGCAGATTGGGCCAGGTCCGTGCTTAATGTTAAGCCACAACCTGCCAAACACAAGCAACTGGAACAAGGAATTAATACTCCAATTTCAGTTCCGCCTAACATGCCTGAAACTACAAAAACAGCAGAAAAAACAGTACCTGCAGATCATGCTCAGACCAAGAAACAATTCCCTGTACATATGGATGTTGACAACAAAACTGACCAAGATGAAACTATATTAGAACTTCATGCAGAAGAACACATGGATACAGAAAGACCGGTTTTCCCCAAGAAAGACAGAAATAAATCAGATCGTTACAAACAAACTGCTTCAAAAAAACAGACAGATCAAAACATAACTCCTAAAAGAAAGTAATGCAGCACATACTTCAATGGAATTGCAGAGGCATACGAGCCAATATTGATGATATATATGACCTAATTAATAAGTACAATCCAATGAGTGTTTGTCTGCAAGAAACAAATTTAACACCACAGGTAACTCTCTCAATTAGAAACTTTACAATGTACAGAAAAGACAGGAATACTGCAAAATCCGCACATGGAGGAGTAGCAATACTAGTTAACTCTAAAATCCCAGTTCGACATATCTCTCTACAGGCTGACTTAGAAGCTGTTGCTGTGCGTATTGCGCTTCGAATAACACTAACTCTTATTTCAATATACCTCCAACCAAACAGACTGTTCATGCTTAAAGAACTAGAAGATCTTATAGCACAATTGCCAAAACCTTTCTGCCTTTTTGGAGATTTCAATGGACATCACCCGTTGTGGGGATCTTCAAGCGTGGATAAAAGAGGACATATGATAGAGACATTACTGAATCAACAGCAGTTAAACTTGCTAAATACTGGCCATCACACTTATGTCCATCTACCCACAGGCTCCACTACAGCAATTGATCTATCAATCTGTTCTCCCATACTGTTCCCCAGTATGGTGTGGTCAACCTTATATGATCCACACAACAGCGATCATTTTCCAATTATATGTAAAACACAAACAAAACAATCCCACTCTCCAGATTACAGAGTAAAATGGAAATTCACAAAAGCCAACTGGACAAAATATTCATTCTGTGTTTATTTTGATTTATTAAAACACAACCAATAGATAAAGTCACAGAGCACATCACCGCACAAATTTTGGCAGCAGCTTCTGAGGCAATTCTTCAATCCTCTGCAAACCAAAAAAGACATGCAAAACACTGGTGGAATGAGGTCTGTAACAGTGCAAAACGAGAAAAAAATAAAGCTTGGAACCTATTTCATAGATTTCCTACAACAGCCAACCTCATTTTATATAAAAAACAAAAGGCAAGGGCACGACAAATCAGGAAACAAGCCAAAAAAGAAGCATGGATAACATTTGCCAGTACTATCACGAAGGACACCAGCAGTCGGCTAATATGGAAGAAAATCCAACAATTAAATAATAAGTACATTCCCATTTCTGCTCCAATCTTGATTAAGAATGGACGAGAACTGTCCTCCCCAAAAGAAATAGGCGATTTCCTTGGAGAGACCTTCAGTCAAATATCATCAGCTTCTGCGTACGACAATCCTTTCCTGAAAATCAAAACTTCTGCAGAAAAATATAAATTAAATTTCAACACCACCCAATCCCTTCCTTATAATCAACCATCCATCCTAGCTGAACTCCAAGAAGCTCTGAACAGATCACCAAACAGCTCAGCAGGACCGGACGGAATCTAATATATAATGCTTAAAGACCTAAATAATACAGCTTTAAGATTATTATAGTATTCTACAACCGGATATTTCTTGAATGTGTTTATCCTTCCTCATGGCATCATTCTGTAATTCTTGCCTTTCCAAAACCAGGAAAGGATCAATCGTTTCCACAAAACTACCGACCAATTTCCCTAACCAGCTGTTTGAGTAAAACACTAGATAAAATGATACATAGCAGATTAAAATGGATACTAGAAAGCAAAATGCTACTAAATATCAACCAATATGGTTTCCGAAAAAATAGATCCTGTTTGGACCTTATGGTAAGAGCTGAAACTAACATTCGGAATGCATATGTTAAAAATGAACATCTGGTAATGGTGAGCCTAGATATTGAAAAGGCATTCGATACCACATGGAGGTATGGCATTCGTCGAGAGCTGTATACTTTAGGGTTGAGAGGACACATACCTCAATTCATCCAGAACTTTCTCAAGTGCAGAACGTTTCAAGTTCGTCACCAGAATGTACTTTCACAATATTTTATTCAAGAAGAAGAGGTGCCTCAAGGGTCTATACTTAGTCCTACCCTCTTCGCAATTAGACTAAATACCATGACGCAGAATATTCCCAAAAGCGTAGAAATATATATGTATGCCGACGATCTTGCTATATCATGCCATTCACCAACCATTAACAGCATAGAGAGACAGTTACAACTTTCCATATATAAGTTAGAGACATGGACTGTACAAAATGGTTATCGCTTGTCAAAACAAAAGACAATTGCAGTTCATTTCTGTTAAAAACGCAGATTACATCCAGAGCCTGAACTTAAATTAAAAAACCAATCAATCCCTCTTGCCACCAATATCCGCTTTTTAGGTTTAATATTAGATACTAAACTTAATTTTTCCATGCACATAACTTATCTCAGAACTCTCTGCTTGAAAAAAAATCAATATACTCAGAGCCTTCTCTGCCATGGCATGGGGTGCAGATAGATGCACTCTCCTGCATTTGTATCGTTCGCTCATCAGGTCCCGTCTAGATTATGGTTCAATAGTATACGACTCAGCTAGGAAAACTCTACTTACAAGACTGAATACAATACAGCACAGTGCTCTTCGCACTGCTCTTGGAGCTTTTCGAACATCTCCGGTCCAAAGTCTCTATATAGAGGCAAACGAACCACCCCTCCACCTCAGAAGGAAAATGTTACTCCTCACCTATGCAGCCAGGATTAAAAGCCTTCCAGATCATCCCAATCAACCGCTACTTATCAATCCTGAAAGGGTAACATTCTGTAACAATAAACCCACTGAAAATAGACCAACTGGTATTAGACTACAAGATTTGATGTATTGGTGGAATGTTCATTTTCAAAACACGCTCAAAGAAACCAAAATATCTGATCTGTCTTGGTCTCAAACCCACCTTACTGTGATACCTATTTCCATCAATGGGGAAAAAAGTCCATGGAAAGCTGTTACATCAAACAACTGCACGAAGGACATGCCGCTAGTAATACGCAGAGCTGCTTAATATATACTGATGGCTCAAAATCTGATGATGCCGTATGTGCTGCAGCAGTCTTTCCCACATTTACAGTATTTGTATCTCTCCCGACTGAATGTAGCAGTTATACTGCAGAATTTTATGCAATCCAACTAGCTATATACAATATCAATATCTGTCTCAACACTAATAGTTTAATATATACAGACTCCATGAGTGCGCTTTCTGCAATAAGTAACAATTTCTCAACCCCACATCCCATAATAAAAGAAATCCGGTCTCGTCTAAATCATTTGAGGAATCTGAATCATACCGTAAGTTTCTGTTGGATTCCAGGGCATGCTGGAATCACAGGTAACGAAACAGCAGACCAGGCAGCCAAGCACCCAAAGAGCAACGCACCTCCATCTTACCAAGTACCCTATATAGATTTATTAAAACATATCCAACGTATCTGTAGGGACCAAAGGTTAAACATTTGGAAGACATAGACAAACAATAAACTATTTGAAATTAAACAAGAACCACAAATATGGAGCTCGAGCTTGAGGAAAAACAGGCATGAAGAAGTAATACTGGCAAGATTGCGCATAGGGCACACACCTGACCCACTTGTTCCTGCTCATGGGCGATGACCCTCCTGTATGCATGCATTGTTCATCACAACTTACAGTTCGACATATTCTGTTAGACTGTTCATATTCTTCCCATATCAAAATTGCTACCTTCCTTTCTCTGACACAAATGCAAGAACCTTTATCACTAACCCACCTATTGGGAAACAATGCCAATCTGGATGAGCTTTTCGCTTATCTCAAACAAATTAGACTTTATGAATATATCTAATAACAAATAAGGCAAACTCCGGTACAATTCCAAGTATTTGAATAGGCACATTTTGACCTCAGTTGCCCTTGTGCCGAAAAACCTCTACATCAACAACAACAACCAAGTCTCAGACCAGGCAAATAATACTCCTCTAACAATACCAGCTGCATCTCCTCCTCCAATGAGTACTAATACATCCAATATTACAAACTCAAATACAATGAAACATATCCAGGACACAACCATGTATACAGATGGCACATCTATACAGAAAGATACAATTTTAGAAATTCATGCCGAAGAAGAAGAAAAAATGGACACTGGTCGGCCAGTTTTCTCCAAAAAAGATAAATCAAAATTAGAACGTCATAAGCCAGTCACCTTCAAAAAGCAGTCAGATACAGCTTCATTAGTTAAACACAAATAATGCCTTGTATTCTGCAATGGAACTGCAGAGGTTTTCGTTGCAACACAGATGATATCCATGATCTGATTAATCGGTATTCGCCAGTTGCTTTTTGTCTCCAAGAAACTTACTTAACTTCACAAATCTCTCCTTCGATAAAGAACTATTGCCTTTATCGAAGAGATCGTAATACAGCAAATGCTGCCCATGGTGGTGTTGCAATTCTGATAAATTCAAAGATCCCAACTAAGCATATCCCACTTTAAACTGAAATAGAAGCTGTTGCTGTTCGTATAACGCTCCATATTTCATTAACACTTGTGTCAATCTACTTGCAGCCAAACCATACATACTGTTTAAAAGAACTTGAAGACCTCATCATACAGATCCCTCCACCTTTCTGTATATTAGGGGACTTTAATGGCCACCACCCCCTATGGGGTGCTACTAAATTAGATAGACGGGGTCGACTCATTGAAAGTCTTTTAGAGGCACTAAACCTCGCCATACTGAATACTGGCATGTACACTCACATTCAGCTCCCAACTGGACATACTTCAGCAATAGATCTTTCCATTTGTTCTCCAGTACTGGTACCGACCATAGAGTGGTATGTTATAAACGATCCTATGGGCAGTGATCACTTCCCAATCGTATGCAAGGTATTGATACCACAGACTCCTTTAACTAAACCCTGCAGGAAATGGAAATTTACAAGAGCAAACTGGGCAAAATTTCAGTCATCAATCTCTTTCGATGAGAAAAAAATCCGTCTCCAGGATATTGATGATGTGACAGATTACATCACGTCACATCTCTTAAACGTGGTTCAAGATACAATACCATTATCAAATCCACCGGGCCGTAAGCACTATAATTATTGGTGGAATGAAGAATGCACCAACGCAAAAAAAGCAAAACATAAAGCGTGGAATTTGTTTCGGCACTATCCAATCACAGCCAATCAGATAAATTATAAGAAAGTAAGGGAAAAAGCACGCTTCATACAGAGGCAAGCCAAAAAAAGAATCCTGGATCCGTTTTGCATCAACAGTTAACAGAAATACTACATCAAATTAATTTTAAAAAAATTAGACAGCTTTCTGGTAAGTTTTTTTCTCCAGTCCTCTCCTGGAATGGGCGAGATTTAAATAAATAAGATCTTTATTGTACAGTTCACCGGTACACGCAGGTACCACGACCATACAATACCCTTCACGGCACCATGCCAGAGGTTAACAAACGGCAGAGATAATAAAGAAATTGTAAAGATTAATTATAAGCAAATTATATAATAAAAAAAAAAAAAAAAAGTACTCATAGCAGATAACATTGACTTGAAAGGAAAACTAATACAAAATAACAAAAATAACAAATTGTGATAACAAAAGCTTTTCCTCAAGTCCAGTTTTCTGAGAGTCTCTTGCCCCGCCATTACGATCTGAGATCAGTTGGTAGTTCTGGAGACCACGTGCAGATCTAGGATGATCCGTCTATACTTTTTTATCATCTATGATTTTAAATAAGTCAGCATCCAGGGATTGAACCAGGTGGAGCTTCTGATAAGGCAGGAACCGATCTTTCAAATGTAGTCTCGAAGGAAGAGCAAGAAGCTTGGGAGTGGAGCGGAGACCTGGTTGGGGAATCCGCCAGCACACGGTGTCCCAAACGTTGGGTGCTGAGACTTTCCCGGCAATCATTTTTACGGTGAAGATGAGTCTTCTCTCGTGCATTAATGCTGAAAACCTGGTTAAATTCAGCGCGTTGGCTATCGGTGTTGTGCGCTGCTGTGGTGGGAGATGACACTTCCAGGTTGCCCACTTCAGGAGCCAGTATTCAGCGGCTTTTAATGGTTTAATTGTGGTGTCTGCAGCTGAGCCCCACAACTCTACTCCATACAGTACACTTCCAAAAATCATCATCCTGATGTACATTTTTATCAGGTTGCTGTTGTGAATGTGTAGCAAGTGCTGCTTGGCAACCCACCGTTTCTTGTTGAATTTAGCACAGAGTTCTTCTATATGGTGATGGAATCGTAATTTTCTGTCGAAGATTACACCCAGATCTCTTTGCTTTTCAACGCAGGGGATCGGGACTCCGTCAATCGCAGGCTGAATTATGGTTGGTATGGGTTTAAGAGAGAATACCATGATGGCAGATTTCTCAGGGTTCACTTGCAGGTCAAAATTCTTGAGGTACTGCTGTACTTCTGATAAGGTCTTGTTGATGGTTACTGTGGCGTTTTTGGCTTCATCGGTCAAATTTATTTTTGTGAAGATCTTTAAATCATCTGCATATGATATCATATCTGTTCTATTGTGTATTAGTGGGTAGATGATAGCAGTGAAAAGAATTCCGGACAGGACTCCTCCTTGTGGAACGCCTGCATGTATTTGTCTAGTATACCTTTGTTTTCCTATGTACATTTGGATGATTCTATTCTGAAGAAAGGATGTCAGAAACTTCAATACTGGGCCTGTGATGTGATAGTAATTTCGAAGGAGTTTGAGCAAGGCTGGGATGTGAACACTATCGAACGCAGCTTGTAAATCAAGATATGTGATTGCCATTTCTTCTTTCTCCTCAAATGATCCAAGGATTGCATTAGTAGTCATAATCAGGTTACTAACTGGTCCCGCTGATATAGCTAACGCTTTGGGCAATACTTTTGATGAGATCTCAGCAACATCAGCTTATACTACATCTTTCCAACGAATTAAAAACAGTCGAGAACACTGTTCTATTAACTTCCAAACTGCCCTCATTCTACCATATAACAAACTTCTACAAATATTGCATGCCATTAAAACAGCTCGTAATGGTACCGCGGGGCCAGATGGGATCTATTATGTCATGCTGCAACATCTTGATGACAAAGCTTTGTGCTTCCTCCTGGTCTTTTACAACCGTAATTTTTTAGAAAAAACTTATCCAGCTTCTTGGCACCACTCTATTGTTTTGGCGTTTGTTAGAAACCATTCGCAATGCGTTCGTTAAAAACGAGCATCTGGTAATGGTTTCTATAGATATACAGAAGGCCTTTGACACCACCTGGCGACATGGCATACTTAGTGATCTTTATTCTCTCGGTCTACGGGGAAACCTTCCCATATTTTTACAGAATTTTCTATACACTAGATCGTTTCAAGTAAAATACCAAAATACTTCTCTACAACTTTCATTCAGGAAGAAGGTGTTCCACAGGGATCTGTACTGAGTGCCATTCTTTTTGCTCTTAGAATCGATCCCATCACTAAACAGCTTCCAAACACGATTGAGTCATATCTTTACGCGGATGACCTTTCCATTTCCTGTCATTCTCAAAGCATGAGATCTATTGAAAGGCAGCTTCAGATATCACTGAATAAAATACAATAATCGGCCAACCTTAGCGGCTATCGACTCTCACAACCCCCTCAACGTGGGCACCTGTACGTGGTGAGGGGACCTCCCAGTGATGCTGCTGGTTTTCCAGATTAGCATCACTGGGATCCAACGCCCATACCTCGGTTCCAGGGTTACAACATTGTAATCCGGCGTGTGCAGCCGTGCGCCGCGACCCGTGGAAGCGGAAAGGGGATCCTGGTGGTTGAGGGGCCCAGCCTTAATACACCACTATGGCCCCTGCGTCGACGAGACGGGTGGTCCGGGACCGGCTCGACTGGGATCAATCGGCGGGTGGTTTTATACTGCTAGGGTCAACTGCGCTCCAATAAGTCTCCCTCCCTATGGTCCTGGGACGGGATAAAGGCTTATTGGTAACGTGGGTATGGTGTTCTAAGCGAACTCGGCGTCCCATTCGTGTACGCAGTACCTGCTAGTTCACGAGTGGGCGTCCCCTCGTAGGGCCCCGTGGTGGGTGAGGTACTGAGGCATCAGACATTTTCTCTTTACTCATATGAGTAATTTAAATCCCCTTTTTCTGGGGCCCCAACAAGGCCCCTACCTAATCGAGATCATGACGCAGATAACACCTCTGCAAAAAGAGCCAGAACTGAGGAAACACCACCACCATCAGTGACACCGCTTTTCCTCATTCTCCATTCAACCGGAGAGCAGTCCATTGGAAAGATGTCACCCTTCTTCATCCAGAAATGACTAGAAGGGTTGGCAGGTTCACCAAAATCTGTAAAAAGACTGCGTTCTGGCGACCTTTTGGTCGAAGCTACAAATGTTAAACAGGCGGAAAAAATCCTGAACGCCACATCAATAGGGGGGGGGGGAATACCTATCATCGTAACCCACCACAAAACTTTGAACACTTCACGTGGTGTCATTTCAGAGTGGGACCTTCTTCATGTTTCTGAAGAAGAGATCTGCTCTGAATTAAAAGACCAAGGAGTGACAGCTGTCAAAGGAATATCAATGAGAAAGGATGGGAATCTCGTCCCTACCCGAGTTCTTATCCTCACGTTTAACACCCCACGGCCTCCAAGTTCCATCAAGGCAGGCTATCTAAACTGCCCAATGAGGATTTATATCCCAAACCCACTGCGGTGTTTTAGATGCCAAAAATACGGCCACTCACAAACATCTTGTCGTGGTAACCCTGCCTGTGCTCGATGTGGTGTTAAAGACCACGAGAGCAAGGAATGTTCCGCTCCAAAACCGATCTGTGTCAATTGCCAAGGAGAGCACCCCGCCTACTCTAGAGCATGCCAGCGGTGGACGGATGAAAAAGAAATACAAAAACTGAAAACAGAGCTGAATATCTCCTACCCAGAGGCCAGAAAACGTATCCAACCAATAAATAGCGGGAAACCTTCGTATGCCCAGAAGGTTTCTGCAAAGTGCACTATCGGGACACAAACTGAGATGACTATACCACCAAGAGAGTCATTTACCCCGATTGCTCGCTATTTACTGAGTTCACAAAAGCCCACCAAAAAAACACAATCAGTTGCCACTCCTATATCCGTACCTCCTTTGCTCCACCACTACCAAAACCAAGTGGTAAAGAAAAGCCAAAAACTTAAGAAGAGTCATCCGTGATACCAGAAACAAAGGATGTAGAGAACAAGGAGGTACCGGATGAATCAGTCTTGGAACTCTTTGAGGAGGACGAAATGGACACCGGACAGCGTCCTTTCTTCCCCAAAAAAGATAAATCCAAGACTGACAAAATAAAGCCCTCAGCACCTCGGAAGCCGCCTGATGGACCCACCAAGTCAAAATAATGGCTAAATTCCTACAATGGAATTGTCGTGGATTCCGGCGAAATACTGATGACATCAAGGCCCTCCTGCAAAAGCACGAGGCGGTTTGCTTTTGCTTGCAGGAGACTTATCTAAAGGCAAATGATGATCCCACCTTGCATAACATCACAATGTTTCGTAAGGATAGAATTGCGGATGGTCCTGCTCATGGAAGAGTGGCTATCCTTGTGGGCAACCAGACCCCAGTTCAGCCGTTGCTAGTTACAACTAGCATAGAGGCTGTTGCAATTCGCCTTTCAGTGGGATTCTTATTATCTGTGTGCTCTATTTATTTGCCACCTGGGACTGACATCTCCCAGGAAGACTTTGATGATCTTGTAACACAGTTGCCTCCCCCTTTCTTACTTCTTGGGGATTTTAATGGACATAACACCCTGTGGGGTAGTGCTAACATCAATGGAAGGGGACGGGTCATAGAGCGTATGCTCAATGAAAATGACCTTTCCTTTCTAAATACTGGAACAAACACCTTCTTCCACATGCCTACCCGTACTTTTTCTGCCATTAATCTCTCTATCTGCTCCCCTTCTCTACTCCCTTCACTCACTAGAGAAGTGGAGGAGAATCCATACGGAAGTGATCACTTCCCTGTGATAACCTCGTTACACAGTGGGAGACCGTGTCTTCCTTTCAGGTTACTACGGTGGAAGATTGATCAGGCTGACTGGTCTGCCTTCCAACATCAGGCAAATTTTAATCTCAGCACCGTCAGTCAGGAGCCTATCAATGATGCAGTAACGTACATCACAGAAACTATCGTCCAAGCAGCTGCGAATGCTGTTCCAAAAACATCTGTCCGGTTTCCACCATTTCCCAAACCTTGGTGGAATTCACAATGCACAGCAGCAAAAAAGGCTCAAAACAAAGCGTGGGGTACATTCCGCCGATATCCTACCACTGTTAATCTAATAGCCTTCAAGCGTGCACGAGCCAAAGCACGCTACATTCGCCGACAGAGTCAAAAGGAATCATGGATCCGTTTTACATCATCTATTAACCAGGCTACCAATTCTAAGGTAGTCTGGGATAAAATCCGGAAAATGAAGGGAAAATATGCATCTCACCCTTCTTTAATCCTAGATTATAATGGATGCGCTATTGCAGATCCAACTGCAATAGCCAATTCTCTTGGGGAAACATTCTCTAACATCTCTGCAACATCTTCGTATTCCCCAGAGTTCCTGGTCCTGAAACATAAACTAGAAAAAGAAGCACTTAATTTTAAGACTAAGAGCATCTATCCCTACAACGGGGCATTTACTATGGAAGAACTGAAAAGAGCCCTCGCTCTTTCCAGAGCAAGTGCTGTTGGACCAGATGACGTCCATTATGAAATGATTAGGCATCTTTCACCAAAATCTATGGATTATCTGCTCCTTCTATATAACAGAATCTTTATTGAAGGGCAGTTTCCGGATTCCTGGCGCAAGGTAATCGTTCTCGCCTTTGCTAAGCCAGGAAAGGATCGAAAAGTCACTACAAAGTACCGTCCTATTGCTCTGACTAGCTATATGTGCAAAATTCTGGAGAGAATGGTTAATTTTCGTTTAATATGGCATTTAGAATCAAATGACCTTCTCTCCAACATCCAGTGCGGCTTCCGAAAAAACAAATCAACTCTTGATCATTTAATTAGATTGGAAACATCCATCCGGGATGCTTTCCTAAAACGCGAACACTTGGTGTCAGTGTTCTTTGACATGGAAAAAGCGTATGACACAACTTGGAAATTTGGCATTTTAAAAGATTTGCATAGCCTTGATCTTAGGGGGCAACTCCCCATTTTTATTAGAAACTTTTTAGCCAATCGATCTTTCCAAGTTCGTGTGGGATCCTCACTCTCTCATTCCTTTAGCCAAGAGGAGGGAGTTCCACAAGGATCAGTTTTAAGTGTCACGCTTTTCGCCATCAAAATAAATTCCATCACAGAGCAACTTCCTCCAACTGTAAACAGTGCCCTCTATGTTGATGACTTCAGCATATTTTGTCAGTCATGCAACTTGAGGGTTATTGAAAGACAACTGCAGAAAGCCATTGATCGCCTTAATTCCTGGGCACTTGCTAATGGCTTCAGGTTCTCGCCGGAGAAGACCATTTGCGTACATTTTTGTCGTAAGCGTAATCTTCATCCTGAACCTGAATTAAGGCTCGGACAAGATGCTATTCTAGAAGCAGCAGACACAAAATTCTTGGGACTCATATTCGATAAAAAACTGACCTTTTTGGATCACATCCGTCAACTCCGCACAAAGTGCACACGAGGGCTTAATATTCTCCGCTCGCTCTGCTCTACATCTTGGAGAGCAGACCGATGCACCCTTCTACGGCTATACCGTGCACTTGTGCGATCCAAATTAGTTTATGGGTCCCAGGTATATTCCTCAGCCAGAGACAGTGTCCTTCGATGGCTGGACCCTGTCCATCATCAGGCCCTCCGTATCGCTACTGGAGCATATCGCACATCTCCTGTCCAGAGTTTATACGTCGAAGCAAACGAACCACCGTTAACGCTTCGACGTAAGCAGTTGTCTCTACAGTACGCTTTAAAACTGAAATCCCTGCCAGACCACCCTACGTGGCTATCCGTTTTTAAGCCACGATGGGAAAATTTGTACAATACCCGTAAGACTGCCAATCGTCCTTTTGGTATTCGTCTCCAAGAGCTACTCAAAGAACTTAATATCAAGGTAGACAAGGTTGCCCAAACACCTAAGCAACCACTTCCACCCTGGCATGTTCATGTCCCGAAATGTGATTTGTCCCTTCGGAATTGGGGAAAGTCGGACACTCCATCATCTGTCTACCTGCAGCTTCATTCAGCACACCGAGCTGAACATTCTGACTTCGCGCCAGATTACACAGACGGTTCGAAGTCAGAATCATATGTGGGATCTGCTGCTGTCTTTACAAACAGCACTACATCGGAGCAGATTCCCTCTGAATGTAGCATATTTACTGCAGAGCTGCACGCAATTGAGTTAGCCTTGGATCACATAAGTAAATGCCAATAATAACGGTTCATTTTATATTCCGACTCTCTTAGCATGTGACAGGCTTTAATATCTGTCAGATATAATCCTCATCCAGTTCTGTCTAGTATTTAGCAGAAGATTCACTTCCTCTGTGGACGTGAAAATGATAACCGCTTCTGCTGGATTCCCAGCCACATTGGGATTAGGGGAAATGATTTGGCTGACACCGCAGCCAAATCAGCAATTCCCAATAATAACTGTTGCCTGTCAGTCCCCTATACAGACTACAGGCAAATAATACACGAGAAGATACACTCCCAATGGCAGGATTCGTGGAATAGACAGACTGCGAATAAATTATATCATATAAAGCCTGTAATTGAACCGTGGCAGTCTAGTCTGCGCAGGAATCGTAAGGAGGAAGTTGTTCTTGCCCGGACCCGCATAGGACACAGTCATTTAACTCATTCGTTTCTGCTGAGGGCTGATGACCCTCCTATGTGTGTGTCCTGTGGCACAATTATAACGATTAGACACCTTTTAATTGACTGTCCAGATTTTAGCAGTACCCGTTTTACCGCTTTTAATCATTTGACTGAACCTTATACACTCAGTCAGATTTTATCTGACAATGACAACGTGTCTGCTGTTTTTAACTATTTTAAATCAATAAAAGTTTTTAATTGTATTTAAAATTTATGTTATTGTTATCTCTTTATTGGTTTATTTTTTATATACCTATTATTATATATCTGGACATGGTGGCCTAACTATTTAGGTCACTGAATGTTTTAACTTTTTATAAAAGGACCGGTATTTGGCGCATTATAGCCTCAGTTGCTGATGCGCCAATAAAACCCAAACAAACAAACAGACTCTCACAACAGAAAACAGTTGCTATCCATTTTTGTCGAAAACGCAAACTCCATCTGGATCATGAACTCCAAATTTCCAACGTCTCCATCCCAGTCACTAGTAACATCAGATTCCTAGGATTAAACCTTGACAACAAATTAAATTTCTTAGACAAAATTAAAAATGTACGTACTTCCTGTTTAAAAAAGTTAAATATACTCAGAAGTTTATCCGCCCTAACATGGGGTGCAGATCTTACCTCCTTACTTCGACTATGCAGGGCATTAATCCGATCCCGTCTCGATTATGGTTCTCCTGTCTATGATTCTGCCAGAGCAAGTGTTTTGCGCTGGCTTGATCCAGTTCAGCACAGTGCCTTGAGGATTGCACTTGGGGCTTTCAGAACATCACGAGCACATAGCCTCTACACTGACGCTCATGAGCCCCCGTTAAGTCTACGTAGGAAAACCCTGCTACTGATGTGTGCAGTCAAAATACAAAGTTGTTCGTCGCATCCAATTCAGTCATACTTATTTAATGCACCATTAGAAAACCTCTACAAAATTAAACCTAGTATAGTAAAACCAGCTGATCTTCGCCTTCTTGAGAGACAAGGGATGTCGTAGATAAGGAGGTACAGGACGACTCCGTCCTGGAACTCTTTGCGAAAGACGATGAAGAAGAAATGGATACAGGCCAACGTCCAGTCTTTCCAAAGAGAGATAAACCCAGGACTGAGAAAATGAAGCCCTCAGCCCTTCAGAAGCCACCAGACGGACCCAGTAAATCGAAATAATGGGTACATTTAAATTTCTCGAATGGAATTACCGTGGATTTCGTAGAAATAGAGATGACATCAAGGCCCTCCTGAGTAAGCATGAACCAACTTGCTTTTGCTTACAGGAGACGTATTTAAAGGCAAATGAAGACCCTTACTTACGTAACTGCTCAGTTATTCGCAGAGACAGAGCTGGGGATGGACCTGCCCACGGAGGAGTTTCTATCCTTGTGGGTAACCACAATCCCTTTCAAGCTGTGATTCTTACCACTAATCTAGAGGCTGTAACAATTCGTCTTACAGTTGGGTTCCTATTAACTGTTTGCTCCATTTATTTGCCACCTGGGAACGACACCGCCCAGGCAGATCTTGATGATCTCATTAAGCAACTGCCACCCCCTTTCCTATTATTAGGGGATTTTAATGGACATAATCCGCTGTGGGATAGTTCTGACATCAACAGAAGAGGTCGGATTATCGAGCGATTGCTTGAAAACAATGATCTGGCCCTTCTAAATGTGGGATCTAACACCTTTTTACACACGGCTACCTGCACATTTACTGCCATTGATCTTTCCATCTGCTCCTCTTCCCTCCTGCCTCTGAGTACATGGGAGGTTGAAGATAACCTTTATGGTAGTGATCACTTCCTCGTGTTATCCACCATTTCAAATGGGAGACAATGTCACCAGTCGAGGATACCACGCTGGAAGATCGATCATGCCGACTGGAATGCCTTTCGTCATCTGGCAACGTTTAATACCACTATAGTCGGCCAGGAGCCAATTAATGAGGCAGTAAAACACATCACACAAAGTATAGTCCAGGCAGCAGCAGTTGCAATTTCCAGGACATCTTCCCGCTTTCCACGTTTTCCAAAACCATGGTGGAATGGAGAATGCACAGCAGCTAGGAAGGCTCAAAACAAAGCACAAAGCATGGGGAATATTTCGTCGTTACCCCACCACAGATAATTTAATAGCCTTCAAACGTGCACGTGCCAAAGCACGGTACATTAGACGTCAGAGCCAAAAGGAATCTTGGATCAAATTTTCATCTTCCCTTACACGGGCCGCCAATCCCAAAGCCATCTGGGACAAAGTTCGGAAAATGAAGGGCAAATACACCTCACATCCTTCGTCGATCCTGGAACATAATGGATGTACAATTGCAGATCTAACTGCAATTGCAAATACTCTCGGGGAGACATTTGCTAAAGTGTCTTCAGAAACAGCTTACCCCCCAGAGTTCCTCGCACACAAACAAAGAGCAGAAAAACATCACCTGAAGCTGTCCTCTAACAATCGCGAGGAATACAATCAGCCCTTTACACAGTGGGAGCTTAAAGCAGCACTCTTACTCTCCAAGGCGAGTGCTGTTGGGCCAGACGACATCCATTATGAGATGAATAAACACCTTTCATCGGAATCCATGGATCGTTTGCTCCGTCTCTATAATAGAATCTATATTGAAGAGACATTTCCGGACTCATGGCATGTGGCAATTATCCTTCCCTTTCCGAAACCAGGAAAGGATCCAAAAATACCAAAACATTACCGTCCTATCGCTCTGACGAGCTGCTTGTGCAAGATCCTGGAAAGAATGGTCAATGCTCGTCTTTTGTGGTATTTAGAAGCTAACGACCTCCTTTCCAGGATACAGTGTGGCTTCCGAAGGAACAGGTCAACACTT
The DNA here is from genome assembly GCF_048544385.1 of Mastigoproctus giganteus. Taxonomy (NCBI): domain Eukaryota; kingdom Metazoa; phylum Arthropoda; class Arachnida; order Uropygi; family Thelyphonidae; genus Mastigoproctus; species Mastigoproctus giganteus. The sequence goes on from NC_143586.1 coordinate 125,320,641, forward strand.
GACCATTTAATCCGCTTGGAAACATCTATACATGATGCTTTCCCAAAACGTGAGCACCAGGTGTCAGTTTTCTTTGATATGGAAAGAGCGTACGACACGGCTTGGAGATATGGAATTTTAAAAGACATATATAACTTTGGTCTTAGAGGACACATTGCCCTCTTTATCAAAAACTTCCTTACAGACCGGTCTTTCCAAGTTCGTGTAGGATCCACCCTCTCCCGGCCATTCTGCCAAGAAGAGGGAGTTCCACAAGGATCAGTTTTAAGTGTTACGCTTTTTGCAATCAAAGTTAACTCTATAACCGAACAACTTCCTCCTACCGTAAACAGTGCCCTCTTTGTAGATGACTTTAGCATCTTTTTGCAGTCATGCAATATGAGGGTCATTGAAAGACAATTGCAGCATGCCATAGATCACGTCAACTCTTGAGCAGTGACTAATGGTTTTAGGTTCTCGCCACAGAAGACTGTCTGCGTACACTTTTGTCGCAAACGGAACCTTCAGCCTGAACCAGAACTTAAACTCGGACAAGACATCATTCCAGTAACACCCGAAACAAAATTCTTGGGGCTCATTTTCGACAAGAAGTTGACATTTTTACCTTATATTCGTCAACTGCGACAAAGTGCACAACAGGGTTGAATCTCCTACGCTCTATTTCCTCCAATAAATGAGGAGCAGACCGCTCCCCTTTGCTCAGCTTCTATCGTGCACTCATTCGGTCTAAACTAGACTATGGGTCCCAAGAGTACACATCGGCTAGAAATAGCGTACTTAGGTGGCTGGACCCAGTTCACCACCAAGCCATCCGTATTGCTACTGGAGCATTTAGAACATCCCCTGTCCAGAGTTTATATGTTGAAGCATGTGAACTACCACTGTCATTGCGACAAAAGCAATTGTCTTTACAATATACTGTTAATTTAAAATCCCTGCCAGACAACCCTACGTGGACGTCTGTTTTCAAGCCACAATGGGAAAACTTATATAACGCTCGTCAGACTGCCAATCGGCCTTTTGGTATCCGTGTCCAAGAGCTGCTCAGAGAGCTCGACATCATGTTAGACAATGTTGCCCAGTCACCAAGGCAATCAATTCCATCCTGGCATGCTCGCATTCCATCATGCGACTTCTCCCTTAAAAATTGGGGTAAGTCCATAACTCCATCTTCTGTCTACCACCAACTCTACGCTGCCCACCGGACCTGGCACCGGGTGCCAAGCGTTTCCGTGGCCAAGCGATTCTCGTGCGTTTAAAGAGCGTTTTCTAGTAAGTGACTAGGTTCTATTTTGTTTTCTCACTTACTTATTAAACCTTTTTGTTAAGTAGCTTCATTTTCTTAAAAACACTAAGAAGTGAGCCCAGAAGAAGGAAAGAACCTTTTTCTTTAATTTAGTACTACTACTAATTTTATTAACCTCTACGCTTGGCCACAAGCGGCACTGCTCCTGCCTCCCCGTGGCGGGGCCGGTAATCTGGGTGGTAAAGGTAAACCCCCAGGGCCAAAAGGAGCTAACATGGATACAAATAGTTATCCTCCTTTAGAGCCATTGAGCTCAAGCCAAGAGACTCCCGACATTGACCATGACTGCGTTCACCCAAAAAGGCTTGGAACGGAAGCAAAATGTCCAAATGAGATACCGAATTTCTTGGTGGTACATTCGTTATCTGCCCAACCTGTAGGCAAGTTATCACCATTCTTGATACAAAAGTGTTTAGAGTCTATTGCAGGGTCACCAAAAATGGTGAAGCGACTACAATCTGGAGACCTCCTGATCGAAACAGCCACCTCAAAACATTCTGAGCGGCTGTTAAATACAACATCATTTGGGGGGCTGACAGTGTCAGTTACTCCCCACAGAACCTTAAATTCATCAAGAGGTGTGATCAGTGAGTGGGACCTAATTACAATCTCCGAAGAAGAACTACTCCAAGAACTTAGTAGTCAAAAAGTAACAAGTGTAAAAAGAATTATGAGTAAAAAAGATGGGAATCTAACTCCAACTAGAACCATCATTTTAACATTCAGTACTCCAGACTTACCATCCTCAATCAAAGCTGGCTATTTGAATTGTCGTATTAGACCATATATTCCGAATCCTGTTCGTTGCTTCAAATGCCAGAAATATGGTCATTCACAGCAGGCATGTAGAGGTGACTCCATTTGTCCCATCTGCGGAGCTAAAGAACATACTCAAGCTGATTGCTCGGCCGCAACCGCTGCATGTCCAAACTGCAAGGGAAATCACCCTGCCTTTTAGAAATCTTACATTTCCTGAGGCACGTAGGCAAGTTATGTTGAGCATGCCTAGCAGTCGATCCTACGCTGTTCGTACTAGAAACTATATATCTACTGGAGCACAAACAGATGTATCAATTCCGCCTAATACCTCAATGGCTAATTGACTTAAATCTACTCTTGCAAATTCAAAAAAGGAAAATCCTCAAAATAAAACTAGCAAAGCTACAAACACCCCAATCAGTATCCCTAGTGATACTGAACCGGTCCCATATGACACAGAGCAAAGGAAATCTGACACATGTTCAAAACAAATGGAAACTCCCACCAACAGTATGGAAGTAGATGACCGTTTAGATAATGGGGAGCCGATTTTGGAACTCCATGCAAATGACACCATGGATTCTGTTCGCCCCTATTTCCCGAAAAAAGATAAAATAAAGCAAGACAGATCGAAATGCTCCACTTCTAAAAAACAGTCAGAACAATCGACCACAACTAAACTCAAATAATGTCTAATATCATACAGTGGAACTGCAGAGGACTAAGAAGCAATTCTGACGACATAAAATATTTACAGATTAAATATAATCCGATAGGAGTATGTCTACAAGAAACGTTCTTATCATCTCAAGCTTCACCAAAATTTACAAACTATACAATATATAGAAAAGACAGGATTTCGGAGTCTCCTGCTCGCGGAGGAGTAGCTGTGCTTATAAAATCAAACATACCGTCCAGGCAAATTCAATTACAAACTAGTCTAGAAGCTGTGGCAGCACGTATTTCAATCGGTATATCAATTACCCTAACTTCTATATATATATCCCCTTCTCAACCATTGTCAAATACAGAACTTGATAATTTGGTTATGCAACTACCATCTCCAATCTGCCTTTTTGGTGACTTCAATGGCCACCATCCATTACGGGAGTCGCCTGCGATTGACACAAGAGGCAAATTAATAGAAACATTCATGAATAATAACAACCTAACTATACTAAATTCTGGATCTCCCACTTGTATTCACCTATCTACAGGATCTACTTCTGCAATTGGTATCCCAATGGCAACACTCATGGCATAGACAGATTACAAACAAGTTATATGAGATTAAGCCTGTAATTGAACATTGGCAGTCTAGTCTGCGCAGGAACCGAAAAGAGGAAGTTGTTCTATCTCGACTCCGCATAGGACATTGTCACTTGACACACTGCTATTTGCTGAGGGCAGACGATCGTCCTATGTGCAGAAATTGTGACACCATTTTAAGAGTTCGTCATATTTTAATTGAATGTCCGTCCTTTTATAATGACCGCCGTTTATGTTTTAGCCATCTTTCTGAACCTTATACACTCAGACAGGTTTTATCGGACAATGACAACGTGTCAGCTATTTTTAAGTTTTTACAACTTATTAATCTAAATAATTCTATATAAAATATTTTTATCGTTTTATGCTATATGAACGTTTTATATCGTATATTATTTTACAATAATATACAAATAACTTTAATATTATAGTTTTATATTCTACATCCTTTTGACTTGGCGCATTATAGCCTTAGTTGCTAATGCGCCAATAAAATCCAAACCAAACCAAAAACGAATAGGACTGTATACCGTTTCTAACTACTTCTACATGAACGAACACAGGCAGTATGAACCACCTTTCTAAGTGCAATATGGCCTAAGTAGACATTGCACTTAAAACCCCATCAACAACAACAGCTTCTATCCCAAGCCCAACTGCATAACAAGCTCCTTAAAATAAAATCTGAACCATATTTATGGGCTTCCAGTTTCCCTGTAAACAGAAAGGAAAAAGTCATCTTAACCAGAGCAAGAATCTATCATAGTCAGCTCACCCATCTTTTCCTTCTTCCAGAAAATGATCCTCCGCAGTGTACGCGCTGTAACTCTCTTCTCACAATTAAATACCTCCTCGCAGAATGTACCTTCTATATTCAAGCCAGAAAAACCTCATTCAATTTCCTAAGAAGTCTTCAAGAACCTTTGACACTTCTCCAGCTCATAGGGAATGATGCAAATCTTCAGGAATTTTTCTGCTTTTTAAAACAGATACATCTACAGTGTGTCTCAAAAATATTGGTCCAAACGTTTAGGGGAGATAGGTAACATCTAATGGAATGTGAATAGCATAGGAACCCAAAACCGGAAACGTCACTGTAATTCGGTAGACGGTGCTGTTCATCAGTTCGCAGAGGGAAAATTTCTGGTTTACTCATTCAAGCAGTAGTCGCCTCTCGAAGAGCATGCATCGATATGCGAACTGTGATCTGGCAGACATGCACCTAGTATATAGATTAGCAGAGGGCAATGGACGAGCGGTTCAACGAATTTATGGTGAACGCTTCACAGACAGACATGTACCGGACCACCATTTGTTTGCGCGTGTGCATCAAAATTTTTGCGATTATGGGTCATTTAGAGGTAACAGGAGTGGTGCGGGCAGACCACGTTCCACGCGAACTCCCGCCATGGAAGAAAGTGTGTTGAGTGCCGTCCAGAATAATCCTACTGCCAGCACACGTGCCGTTGCCTCTGCCTTAGGAGTGTCTCGTTGCAGCGTACAGCGTGTCTGGCACGACGATTCCTTACACCCCTTTCATCTCCAAAGGGATCAGTTACTGCTCCCTAAAGATCATCGTGCACGTGTGGCTTTTGTGCAGTGGTTTTTTCCAAGAAAGTGTTCAAGACTTGAATTTTCCAGCCTATTTTGGTTACGGATGAGGCTTATTTCACTCGGGAAGGCTTATTCAATCAGCACTACGCTCATGTGTGGGCTCACGACAATCCACACGGTGTGCGCCCCCATGCGGCACCATATCGCTAGGCAATAAATGTGTGGGCAGGTGTGGTCGGTGACTCCTTAGTCGGCCCATTCCTGTTACCATCCCGCATGAACTCCGCTAAATATCGGATCTTTCTTGAACAAGTTCTACCAGGGTTACTTAACGATGTTCCAGCAAATGTGAGACGCAACATTTCGTTTCAACCTGACGGCGCGCTGCCCATTATGGAATGTGTGTTCGTGACCATTTGAACAGGCCTTTTGGGCGTCGATGGATTGGCCGTTGTGAACCCGTTGCCTGGCCCCCCATGCTCACCTGATTTATCGAGCCTTGATTTCTTTCTGTGGGGGGCCCTCAAATCTATCGTGTATGAATCGCCTGTGGAGACGTAAATGGATCTCGTGGCGAGACTCGTCTGCGCTTCTGCTACTGTCAAATAAACTCCAGGTGTGTTCGACCGTGTCTGCTAATCCATGATGCGTCGGTGTCACGCATGCATCGAGTCTCATGGTGGAGCCTTCGAGCATCTGTTGTAACATCATTAAATGCATCCATCTTGTACTCCATTGTTAATATTAGGTCAAATAAATGTTTGCCACTAATTATTGTCTTGTGTCATTTCTGCTTCTTGTGCCTCTGCTACTACTTTCCCTTGACGTTTTCGGTTATGGGTTCCTATGCGATTCACATTCCTTTAGATGTTACCTCCCCTCGACGTGGGCACCTGTACATGGTGAGGGGACCTCCCAGTGATTCTGCTGGGTTTCCAGATTAGCATCACTGGGATCTAACGCCCATACCTTGGTTCCAGGGTTACATCTTTGGAATCCGGCGTGTGCAGCCGTGCGCCGCGACCCGTGGAAGCGGAAAGGGGGATCCTGGTGGTTGAGGGGCCCAGCCTTAATACACCACTTTGGCCCCTGCTTCGACAAGACGGGTGGTCCCGGACCGGCCCGACTGGGATCAATCGGCGGGTGGTTTTATACTGCTAGGGTCAACTGCGTTCCAATAAGTCTCCCTCCCTTTGGTCCTGGGACGGGATAACGACTTATTGGTAACGTGGGTATGGTGCTCTAAGCGAACTCGGCGTCCCATTCGTGTACGCAGTACCTGCTAGTTCACGAGTGGGCGTCCCCTCGTAGGGCTCCGTGGTGGGTGAGGTACTTAGGCATCAGACATTTTCTCTTTACTCATATGAGTAATTTAAATCCCCTTTCTTCTGGGGCCCCAACAAGTCCCCTACCTAATCGAGAAGATGAAAAAGAAAACACCTCTGCAAAAAGAGCCAGAACTGAGGATACACCAACACCATCAGTGACACCGCTCTTCCTCATTCTCCATTCCATCGGAGAACAGTCAATTGGAAAGATGTCACCCTTCTTTATCCAGAAAGGATTAGAAGGGTTGGCAGGTTCACCGAAATCCGTTAAACGACTGCGTTCTGGCGATCTTTTAGTTGAAGCTTCCAGCACAAAACAAGCTGAAAAACTCTTGAACTCTACATCCATAGGGGGAATACCTATCACCGTAACCCCCCACAAAACTCTGAATTCTTCACGTGGTGTTATATCAGAGTGGGACCTTCTTCATGTTTCTGAAGAAGAGATCTGCTCTGAATTGAAAGACCAAGGAGTGACAGCTGTGAAAAGAATATCGATACGAAAGGATGGGAATCTCGTCCCTACCCGAGTTCTTATCCTCACGTTCAATACCCCAAGGCCTCCAAGTTCCATCAAGTCAGGCTATCTAAACTGCCCAGTGAGGATTTACATCCCAAACCCACTGAGGTGTTTTAGATGCCAAAAATACGGCCACTCACAAACATCTTGTCGTGGTAACCCTGCCTGTGCTCGATGTGGTGTGAAAGACCACGAGAGCAAGGAATGTTCTGCTTCAAAACCGATCTGTATTAATTGCCAAGGAGAGCACCCCGCCTATTCTCGAGCATGCCAGCGGTGGAAGGATGAAAAAGAAATCCAAAAACTGAAAACAGAGCTGAATATCTCCTACCCAGAGGCCAGAAAACGTATCGAACCAATACATAGCGGGAAACCTTCCTATGCTCAGAAGGTTTCTGCCAAGTGCACTATCGGTACTCAAACTGAGATGACTATACCACCGAAAGAGTCATTCACTCCGATTGCACGCTATTTATTAAATTCACAAAAGCCCACCAAAAAAACACAATCAGTTGCCACTCCTATATCCGTACCTCCTAGTGCTCCACCACTACCAAAACCAAGTGGTAAAAAAGAGCAAAAACGTTCTGAAGAGTCACCCGTAATACCAGAAACAATGGATGTAGAGAACAAGGAGGTACAGGATGAATCAGTCTTGAAACTCTTTGCGGAGGAAGAAATGGACACGGGACATCGTCCATTCTTCCCCAAAAAAGACAAAGCCAAGACTGATAAAAGTAAGCCCTCAGCACCTCGGAAGCCGCCTGATGGACCCACCAAGCCAAAATAATGGCTAAATTCCTACAATGGAATTGTCGTGGATTCCGGCGAAATACAGATGACATCAAGGCCCTCCTGCAAAAGCACGAGCCAGTTTGCTTTTGCTTGCAGGAGCCATATCTAAAGGCAAATGATGATCCCACTCTGCATACCATCACAATGTTTCGTAAGGATAGAATTGCGGATGGTCCTGCTCATGGAGGAGTGGCTATCCTTGTGGGAAACCAGACCCCAGTTCAGCCCTTGCTAATTACAACCAGCATAGAGGCTGTTGCAATTCGCCTTACAGTGGGATTTTTAATAACGGTCTGCTCTATTTATTTGCCACCTGGGACTGACATCTCCCAGAAAGACCTTGATGATCTTGTAACGCAGTTGCCTCCCCCTTTCTTAATTCTCGGGGATTTTAACGGACATAACACCCTGTGGGGTAGTGCTAACATCAACGGAAGGGGACGAGTCATAGAGCGTATGCTCAATGACAATGACCTTTCCCTTCTAAATACTGGAACAAACACCTTCTTCCACATGCCTACCCGTACTTTTACTGCCATTGATCTCTCTATCTGCTCCCCTTCTCTACTCCCTTCACTCACTTGGGAAGTGGAGGAGAATCCATTCGGAAGTGATCACTTACCCGTGATAACCTTGTTACACAGTGGGAGACCATGTCTTCCCTTCAGGTTACCACGGTGGAAGCTTGATCAGTCTGACTGGTCTGCCTTCCAATATCAGGCAAATTTTGATCTCAGCACCGTCAGTCAGGAGCCGATCAATGATGCAGTAAAGTACATCACAGAAATTATCGTCCAAGCAGCTGCGAATGCTATTCCAAAAACATCTGCCCGGTTTCCACCATTTCCCAAACCTTGGTGGAATTCCCAATGCACAGCAGCAAAAAAGGCTCAAAACAAAGCGTGGGGGATATTCCGCCGATATCCTACCACGAACAACCTTAGAGCGTTTAAACGTGCACGAGCCAAAGCACGCTACATCCGCCATCAGAATCAAAGGGAACCGTGGATCCGTTTTACATCATCTATTACCCAGTCTACCAACTCTAAGGTAGTCTGGGATAAAATCCGGAAAATGAAGGGAAAACATACATCCCACCCTTCTTCAATCCTAGATTATAATGGATGCGCTATTGCAGATCCAACTGCAATAGCCAAATCTCTTGGGGAAACATTCTCTAAAATCTGTGCAACATCTTCTTATTCCCCAGAGTTCCTGGTCCTGAAACAAAAAATAGAAAAACAGGCACTTAATTTTAAGTGTAAGAGCGACTGTCCCTACAACAGGGAATTCACTATACATGAACTGAAAAGAGTCCTCACTCTTTCCAAAGCAAGTGCTGTTGGACCAGATGGCATCCATTATGATATGATTAAACATCTTTCACCAAAATCTATGGATTATCTGCTCTTTCTGTATAACAAAATCTTTACCGAAGGGCAGTTTCCGGATTCCTGGCGCAAGGCAACCGTTCTTGCCTTCGCTAAGCCAGGAAAGGATCCAAAAGTCACTAGAAATTATCGTCCCATTGCTCTGACTAGCTGTTTGTGCAAAATCCTGGAGAGAATGGTGAATTCTCGTTTAATCTGGTATTTAGAAACAAATGACCTTCTCTCCAACATCCAGTGCGGCTTCCGAAGGAACCGGTCCACTTTGGACCATCTTATTAGACTGGAAACATCCATCCGGGATGCTTTCCTAAAACATGAACACTTGGTGTCGGTGTTCTTTGACATGGAGAAAGCGTATGACACAACATGGAGATTTGGCATCTTAAAAGATTTGCACAGCCTAGGCCTTAGAGGGCATCTCCCCGTGTTTATTCAAAACTTTTTAGCCAATCGATCTTTCCAAGTTCGTGTGGGATCCTCACTCTCTCGTTCCTTCAGCCAAGAGGAGGGAGTACCACAAGGATCAGTACTAAGTGTCACGCTTTTCGCCATCAAAATAAATTCCATTACAGAACAACTTCCTCCAACTGTAAACAGTGCCCTCTATGTTGATGACTTTAGCATTTTTTGTCAGTCATGCAACATGAGGGTTATTGAAAGACAACTGCAGAAAGCCATTGATAGTCTGAATTCCTGGGCACTTGCTAATGGCTTCAGGTTCTCGCCGGAGAAGACCGTTTGCGTACACTTTTGTCGCAAGCGTAATCTTCATCCTGAACCTGATTTAATGCTTGGACAAAATGCTATTCCAGTAGCAGCGAACCCAAAATTCTTGGGACTCGTATTTGATAAAAAGTTGACCTTTCTGCACCACATCCGTCAACTTCGCACAAAGTGCACGCGCGGGCTTAATATTCTCCGCTCGCTCTCCTCTACATCTTGGGGAGCGGACCGATGCACGCTTCTTCGGCTTTACCGTGCACTTGTGCGATCCAAACTTGATTATGGGTCCCAGGTATATTCTTCAGCCAGAGACAGTGCCCTTCGATGGCTGGATCCTGTCCATCACCATGCTCTTCGTATTGCTACTGGAGCATATAGAACATCTCCTGTCCAGAGTTTATACGTCGAAGCAAACGAACCACCGTTATCGCTTCGACGTAAGCAGTTGTCTCTAAACTACGCTTTTAAACTGAAATCCCTGCCAGACCATCCTACGTGGCCATTCGTTTTTGAGCCACGATGGGAAAATTTGTACAATACCCGTAAGACTGCTAATCGTCCTTTTGGTATTCGTCTCCAAGAGCTACTCATAGAACTTGATATCAAGGTAGACAAGGTTGCCCAAACACCGAAGCAACCCCTTCCACCCTGGCATGCTCGTATTCCAATATGTGACTTGTCCCTTAAAAACTGGGGAAAGTCGGACACTCCATTATCGGTCTACCTGCAGCTTCATTCAGCACACCGAGCTGAACATTCTGACTTCGTGCCAGTTTACACAGACGGTTCGAAGTCGGAATCATATGTGGGATCTGCTGCTGTCTTTAAAGACACCACTACATCGGAGCAGATTCCCTCTGAATGCAGTATATTTACTGCAGAGCTGCACGCTGTAGAGTTAGCCTTGGATCACATTAGTAAATGTCAATACCAACGGTTCATTTTATATTCTGATTCTCTTAGTGTGTTACAGGCTTTAATAACCGTGAGATTTAATTCTCATCCAGTTCTGTCTAGCATTCAGCAGAAGATTCACTTCCTCCGTGAACGTGAATATGATATCCGCTTCTGCTGGATTCCTAGCCATGTTTGGATTAGGGGAAATGATTTGGCTGACACCGCAGCCAAATCAGCAATTCCCAATAATATCCGCTGCCTGTCAGTCCCCTATACAGACTACAGGCAAATAATACACGAGAAAATACACTCCCAATGGCAGGATTCGTGGAATAGACAGACTGCGAATAAATTATATCGTATAAAGCCTGTAATTGAACCGTGGCAGTCTAGTCTGCGCAGGAATCGTAAGGAGGAAGTTGTTCTTGCCCGGACCCGCATAGGACATAGCCATTTGACTCATTCGTTTTTGCTGAGGGCTGATGACCCTCCTATGTGTGAGTCCTGTGGCACAGTTTTAACTATCAGACACCTTTTAATTGACTGTCCAGATTTTAGTAATATCCGTTTTACCGCTTTTAACCATCTGACTGAGCCGTATACACTCAGTCAGATTTTATCTGACAATGACAATGTGTCTGCTGTTTTTAGCTTTTTTAAATCAATAAAGGTTTTTACACGTATTTAAAATTTATACGTTATTGTTATTTCTTTTATTGATAAGCTTTTATTATATATCTGGACATGGTGACCTAATTACTTAGGTCACTGAAAGGATAAATTTTTAAATTTTTATATATTACCTGGTCTTGGCGCATTATAGCCTTAGATGCTAATGCGCCAATAAAATCTAAATAAACAAACAATAAACAAACAATTAGATGTTACCTACCTCCCTAAACGTTTGTACCAATATTTTTGAGACATCCTGTATATAATTGTTTCTAACTGTTCTTACAGATACCGTGTGACCTTCATTTCGCGCCGACTGGGCTAGCCAGGTGGGTAAAGTGCCTACCTGGCAATCCGAAGGTCGCGGGTTCGGATCCCGCCTCGGGCTTGGATCAAAGTACTGCAAAAACCGTGGGAGGTGCATTATGGCCACAGAAGCCGATGCGCCAACAACTACCAAAAAAAAAAAAAAAAAACCTTCATTTCGTTGATAGGTTGATAACCATCATTTAACATTGATGAACGTAGTTGTACATATATATGTATTCATCTGCCTACAGGATCAAGCTCTGCTGTGGACCTGTCCATTTATTTTATTTTATTTTTAACATATAATATACACAACAGGCATTAGCCCAGTTAAAGTGTATAACAGAGCAAAGGTTGTACAAAACATAATATACTTTGTACAATGAAAGTTAATTCAAACTGGAAAAGTCCAATTCACAAAAATAAAAAAGATATTCATGACGTCAAGTCCAGCGCTATGTAAACTCGCAGAAAGCAGTTTGCTGCAGGAGACATCATCACACACACACACACACACACGAATTAATAAGGACATGTTTAGCCCAGAACTCATCCGTCAATCGGTCAACCTACTCCAAATAGTTCTGTGAAATTGTTTCTTGTTCACAGCCATATCCAAGTCAAACTTGTTCATGAGTGCCAATGTTCTTTTGAAGAAGGAGTTCCTGGATATCTCTAATCTAGAATTACCGATATGGAATGTAGTCTTTTGTCTAGTAGCCACGGCTGGAGCGTGAAGGTCTATATGGTATAGAAGATCCGGCAGGTAGGTTGAACCAGCGAAGATGTGGTACAACAGTTTTAAATCAAGAACAGTTCGCCGAGTTTCCAGAGATTGAAGCTTGAAGTAGGAACAGAGATTCCGGTAGAAGATTCTATGGTAAAACATGGGGTTACGTCTGGAAAGATAGTGGATAAATTTCATCTGGAGCGATTCTATTTGCTGTATCAAGTATGCATAGTGTGGGTTCCATATAGGAGAAGCAAACTCCACTATAGGGAGTATAGTTGTATTTATCTTAGCCTTGAGTGGAAAGACACAATAAGGCCCTAGCAGCCTATGTGTCGTTAAACTCAAAACAACCTGGAGTGGACGGTATTAACACAGCATTCACAACACTGATCATTTTCCTATAATTTGCAAAATACAGACGGCGACAAACTATGCCTCCAACCAACGAATTACGTAGAATTCTAATACAATCCAATTTATTAGCCACTTGATGCTTACTGCATCGATTAATAATAAATTTTTAGAGAATGTCCTGTCGCTTAGTCACTGGTTGGCAAAGCCCCCCTTACTCCAGTTGGGACAGACTCTGGGGGGAAAGATCTATTCTCCCCGCAGGGTAAAAAGAGCAGAACATGGAACTCGACAATGGCGCTCCTGACTTTTAATAACATTATTTTATATCTATAATTTTATATGTTTGTTATTTATTATTTATTAGAGCAGCACGACGTCTATTTTTTTTTACCTATTTTAATAATCTGGCTGATCTCCTTACGCTCAATTCAGATTTTAAGTGACAAAGACAATATATCTAACTTTTTTAACTTTCTGCACTAGGTCAATTTATACACAAAGATTTCAATTTGTATTTTTATATTCTGCTATTTCATTTTATTTATATCTAAAGCAAATCGATCGTCAATGATGACCGCTGAGTGATTTGGCAGCTTTCTAACTGCGGTTTTAAGTTGTGGCTGTTATTTTACTGCTGTTTATACATCCAGTACGAGAACAGTCTGCAGAATTGCGCAAATTAATTTGAGCTTTACTGTTTCATCATTCAAGGGATACGGCCTTATCATCCTTGAAAGTTATTTTTACGGCACAGTACAGAGAACTGCGCATTCATGATTATTTGAAGTTTTATCCTTCTTCATAGATTCTTATTTATTCAAGGCAAACATGTTTTTTTTATTTATTTTGGCTGTGAATTTCTCAACTGGATTATGTGGGAACTCCTCTAGATGTTTCCGTATATCTAACAAGACACTTAAGCTCTCTGGACAAAGTATAGGTGAGTTGTATGAAGATGGAACACGCAAAGAATGCGAAGTCTGAAAGCGGTGAGTCAATGAAATTGAAATGTTTATTTCAAATTGCATGTTGTACTTGTTTTTCGTAAGATATTAAAATGCATGAAGTAGTTTATCTGTTAGCGGCTTTTTCTCCTAGTAGAGCTTCTATGTGCCTCGGTCTATTGACGTTAAAGAAGACCTCCTCGCTTTTAATAACATACTATTTTCTTTGTATGCGTTTATCTGTTTGTTCTTTATAATCCTATGTATGAATGTGAGTGAATGTATTTGTGTAAGTATATGAGTGCATGTAATTGTGCGTGGGTGAGTTTGAGTAGGTGAATATGTGTTTCGTAACTAGGGCCTCCGTAGGTCAGGGGGCGGGGTGAGGGTGGGGGTGCAGTAGCACCCGCTATTTGAGTAGACCTGGGTTCAAGCCCATGAATGCTAAATACGGTCGATCTGCACTCACTGGTATTGCACTACCTCCAGTGGGTGCGGGATTTCATGCGCGAATTGCGCTACAGTAAAATCCTACCCAGGTAATTCAACATACTTTTCCAGAACTGCGTTGTAAAGACTATGTATTTACAGGTTCTCAAGGTAGAGTTGAGTTTATGCCTGGGAGCTACCCCGATTAAAGAACACACAGACAGTGTTTAATGATATGTACAGAGCATATATTTATATGTAAATATATCTTGTACATAAATCATGTATATACTTTGATGTACATAATCTTGAGACTGTACATTGTGTGTAATTAACAAATGAATGAATGAATGAATGAAACCCACACTTAAAGAAAAAAAAAATAAATAAAACGATCCCATATGATTCAATTATCTCTATTTTATTTATTTATTTATTTTTATTTTTATTTTTTTGCTGGCTCCCAGGTATGGGCTACCTGGGGGCAGGATTGCTGTCAACCACCGGTATTGCACTACCTCCGGTGGGTGCGGGATCTGTGCAATAAAAAAAAAGCATATACAGATGATAAAAACAGAATACACATAACCACACCAAACATTAACTTTTTTCAGGCTTGCTATACTGAGTTTTTGTTGACACAGAGGACAAAGGTGAAGATGGGCATCTGCCTAGGAGCCACCTCAACACCGGAATACACACACACACACACACACACTTAGGATAGATATATTTGAGAATATATAAAATTAATTGTATAGAAATTAATTATATATTTATCTTGGGATTGTACGTAAATTTTGTGTGTAAATAAATGAAAAAATGAAATGAATGAAACTCACACTGGACTCTGTGGAGTTAACACAGTGGTATCGTCATCGTCCTCCACACCGGGTGGAAAAGGCTCGGGTTCGAATCTCGTCGATGACGCGAGGAACTTTAGTAAGCTTTTTTCACTCCGTGGCTGATTATGGTCCGTGGCAGATTCTGGTCCATTTCCCTCAACATGAATTTTTTCAGGGGCCTTCTTTTACCCTTCAGTGGATTGATAATGGCTGCTGCTTACCCCCTTTTGTATGTGTTTGGTATGTGTGTGTGTGTGTGTGTGTGTGTGTGTGTGTGTGTGTGTGTGTGTGTGTGTGTGTGTGTGTGTGTGTGTGTGTGTGTGTATTCAAATTAGTCACTGAGTAAATTTGGTGTTTTGCTTCCATGTATGTGTGCATAACACTGTAATATGCTGGTTGGGAAACGAGTCCGCTTAACTGGAGGAGGAAAAAATCATAAAGTGCGTGATAGTCTTATTCAGGGTACTATTATGAATGAGTTGAATGTGCATAAATAAAGATTGAATGAAAATGTCCCATACACGTTGTACCCTGAATATATATAAAAAATTAATGTTATCTCCTGGTTAAACAGGACAAATAGCTCCAACAAGTTGCCTGGGAAAAGTTATGGAGAAAATTATCAATGCTCGCCCAACATGGTTTTTAAACAGAAATAGGCCCCGGGTGCCAAGAGTTATAGTGATCAAGCGATTCTCAGCGATTTCTAGAGCGTTTTTCTCGAAGCTGCAGTTTTCTTCATTTATAAAAGTTTTCTTATGTTTTCATTAAATAATAGTAAACTTAGTCTTACGATCTGTAACTATGTTTCAGAAAGGCAAATCACCTTTCTTTATTCCATTTAACTAATATACTAACTTTTATACCGCTTTTGGTCCCCCTCAACGTGGGCACCTGTACGTGGTGAGGGGACCTCCCAGTGATGCTGCTGGGTGTCCAGATTAGCATCACTGGGATCTAACGCCCATACCTTGGTTCCAGGGTTACATCTTTGGAATCCGGCGTGTGCAGCCGTGCGCCGCGACCCGTGGAAGCGGAAAGGGGGATCCTGGTGGTTGAGGGGCCCAGCCTTAATACACCACTTTGGCCCCTGCTTCGACAAGACGGGCGGTCCCGGACCGGCTCGACTGGGATCAATCGGCGGGTGGTTCTATACTGCTAGGGTCAACTGCGTTCCAATAAGTCTCCCTCCCTTTGGTCCTGGGACGGGATAAAGACTTATTGGTAACGTGGGTATGGTGTTCTAAGCGAACTCGGCGTCCCATTCGTGTACGCAGTACCTGCTAGTTCACGAGTGGGCGCCCCCTCGTAGGGCTCCGTGGTGGGTGAGGTACTTAGGCATCAGACATTTTTTTCTTTACTCTCATGAGAAATTTAAATCCTTCTTCTGGGGTCCCAACAAGGCCCCTACCTAATCGATCATCAGAAGATAATGACACCAATTCTGCTAAAAGAGCCAGAACTGAGGAAAAAACGCCATCTGTGACACCGCTTTTCCTCATTCTCCATTCCACCGGAGAGCAGTCAGTTGGGAAAATGTCACCTTTCTTTATCCAGAAAGGATTAGAAGGGATGGCAGGTTCACCTAAATCTGTAAAACGGCTGCGTTCTGGAGATATTTTAGTCGAAGCATCAAATACAAAGCATGCTGAAAACATTTTGAATTCCACATCTTTAGGGGGAATACCCATTATCGTAACCCCTCATAAAACTCTGAACTCGTCACGAGGTGTCATATCAGAGTGGGATCTTCTTCACGTTTCTGAAGAAGAGATCTGCTCTGAATTGAAAGAGCAAGGAGTGACAGCTGTTAAGCGAATATCTATGCGTAAGGATGGGAATCGTGTCCCTACCCGTGTTCTCATCCTAACATTCAACACCCCACGGCCTCCAAGTTCCGTCAAGGCAGGTTACTTAAACTGCCCAGTGAGGATTTACGTTCCCAACCCACTGAGGTGTTTTAAATGTCAGAAGTACGGCCACTCACAAACAGCTTGTCGTGGTAACCCTGCCTGTGCTCGATGTGGTGCTAAAGATCACGAGAGCAAGGAATGTATAGCTCCTAAGCCGAATTGTACTAACTGCCAAGGAGAGCACCCTGCATACTCTCGAGCATGCCAGCGGTGGAAGGATGAAAAGGAAATTCAAAAATTAAAAACGGAGCTGAACATATCCTACCCAGAGGCCAGAAAACGCATCCAATCAGTAAATAGCGGGAAGCCTTCGTACGCCCAGAAAGTTTCTGGTAAAATTACGATTGGGACCCAAACTGATATGATTGTTCCCCCAAGGGACTCTTTTACTCCCATCGCCCGCTATTTATTGAGTTCACTAAAGCCCACCCAAAAATCGCAATCAGCTGCCACTCCAATATCGGTACCTCCCAATGCTCCAGCATTAACAACAGGGAGCACTAAATTAACATCACAGAAAAGTGAACTGCCCACTTCAGGGCAAGAAATAATGGATGTCACGACCAAGGAGGTACATGATGAGTCAGTCTTGGAACTCTTTGCGGAGGAAGAAATGGACACAGGACAGCGTCCATACTTCCCGAGGAAAGATAAATCCAAGTCTGACAAAATTAAGCCCTCAGCACCTCGGAAGCCGCCTGATGGACCCACCAAGCCAAAATAATGGCTAAATTCCTACAATGGAATTGTCGTGGATTCCGGCGAAATACTGATGACATCAAGGCCCTCCTGAAAAAGCACGAGCCAGTTTGCTTTTGCTTGCAGGAGACTTATCTAAAGGCAAATGATGATCCCACAATGCATAACATCACAATCTTTCGTAAGGATAGAAGTGCGGATGGTCCTGCTCATGGAGGAGTGGCTATCCTTGTGGGTAACCAGACCCCAGTGCAGCCCTTACTAATTACAACTAGCATAGAGGCTGTTGCAATTCGCCTTACGGTGGGATTTTTATTAACTGTGTGCTCTATCTATTTGCCACCTGGGACCGACATCTCCCAGGCAGACCTTGATGATCTTCTAACGCAGTTGCCGCCCCCTTTCTTACTTCTCGGGGATATGAATGGAAATAACACCCTGTGGGGTAGTGCTAACATCAACGGAAGGGGACGGGTCATAGAGCGTATGCTCAATGACAATGACCTTTCCCTTCTAAATACTGGAACAAACACCTTCTTCCACATGCCTACCCGTACCTTTTCTGCCATTGATCTCTCTATCTGCTCCCCTTCTCTACTCCCATCACTCACTTGGGAAGTGGAGGAGAATCCATACGGAAGCGATCACTTCCCCGTGATAACCTTGTTACACAGTGGGAGACCCTGTCTTCCCTTCAGGTTACCACGGTGGAAGATTGATCAGGCTGACTGGACTGCCTTCCAACATCAGGCAAATTTCGATCTTGGTACAGTCAGTCAAGAGCCTATCAATGATGCAGTTAAGTACACCACAGAAAATATTGTCCAAGCAGCTGCGAATACAGTTCCAAAAACATCTGCCCGGTTTCCACCATTTCCCAAATCTTGGTGGAATTCACAATGCACAGCAGCAAAAAAGGCTCAAAACAAAGCGTGGGGGATATTCCGCCGATATCCTACCACGACCAACCTTATAGCCTTTAAACGTGCACGAGCCAAGGCACGTTACATCCGTCGTCAGAGTCAAAAGGAATCGTGGATCCGTTTTACATCATCTATTACCCAGTCTACCAACTCTAAGGTAGTCTGGGATAAAATCCGGAAAATGAAGGGAAAATATACATCCCACCCTTCTTCAATCCTAGATTATAATGGATGCGCTATTGCAGATCCAACTGCAATAGCCAATGCTCTTGGGGAAACATTCTCTAACATCTCCGCAACATCCTCGTACTCCCCAGAGTTCCTGGTCCTGAAATATAAAATCGAAAAACAGGCACTTAACTTTACATCTAAGAGTATTTATCCCTACAACGGGGATTTCACTATTCGAGAACTGGAAAGAGCCCTCGCTCTTTCCAAAGCAAGTGTCGTTGGACCAGATGGCATCCATTATGAAATGATTAAAAATCTTCCACCAAAATCTATGGATTGTCTGCTCCTTCTGTATAACAGAATCTTTACTGAAGGGCAGTTTCCGGACTCCTGGCGAAAGGCAATCGTTCTTGCCTTTCCTAAGCCAGGAAAGGATCCAAAAGTCACCACCAATTATCGTCCTATTGCTCTGACTAGCTGTTTGTGCAAAATCCTGGAGAGAATGGTCAATTCTCGTTTAATATGGTATTTAGAATCAAATGACCTTCTCTCCAACATCCAGTGCGGCTTCCGACGGAACCGGTCCACTTTGGACCATCTTATTAGATTGGAAGCATCCATCCGGGATGCTTTCCTAAAACGCGAACACTTGGTGTCGGTGTTCTTCGACATGGAGAAAGCGTATGACACAACTTGGAGATTTGGCATTTTAAAAGACTTACATAGCCTAGGCCTAAGAGGGCATCTGCCCTTTTTTATTCAAAACTTTTTAGCCAATCGATCGTTCCAAGTTCGTGTGGGATCCTCACTCTCTCGCTCCTTTAGCCAAGAGGAGGGAGTACCACAAGGATCAGTATTAAGTGTCACGCTTTTTGCCATAAAAATAAATTCCATCACAGAACAACTTCCTCCAACTGTAAACAGTGCCCTCTATGTTGATGACTTTAGCATTTTTTGCCAGTCGTGCAACATGAGGGTTATTGAAAGACAACTGCAGAAAGCCATTGATAGTCTGAATTCCTGGGCACTTGCAAATGGCTTCAGGTTCTCGCCGGAGAAGACCGTTTGCGTACACTTTTGTCGCAAGCGTAATCTTCATCCTGAACCCGAATTAAGGCTCGGACAAAATGCTATTCCAGTAGCAGCAAACACAAAATTCTTGGGACTCATATTCGATAAAAAACTAACTTTTTTGGATCACATTCGTCAACTCCGCACCAAGTGCACACGTGGACTTAATATTCTCCGCTCGCTCTCCTCTACATCTTGGGGAGCAGACCGATGTACCATTCTTCGGCTTTACCGTGCACTAGTGCGATCCAAACTAGATTATGGGTCCCAGGTATATTCCTCAGCCCGAGACAGTGTCCTGCGGTGGCTGGACCCCGTCCACCATCAGGCTATACGCATCGCTACTGGAGCATTTCGAACATCTCCTGTCCAGAGCTTATACGTCGAAGCAAACGAACCACCGTTATCGCTTCGACGTAAGCAGTTGTCTTTAAAGTATGCTTTAAAATTGAAATCCCTGCCAGACCATCCTACGTGGCCCTTCGTTTTTGAGCCACGATGGGAAAATTTATACAATACTCGTAAGACTGCCAATCGTCCTTTTGGTATTCGTTTCCAAGAGCTACTCAAAGAACTTAATATCAAGGTAGACAAGGTTGCCCAAACATCAAAGCAACCCTTTCCACCCTGGCATGCTCGTGTCCCGGCATGCGACTTGTCGCTTAGAAACTGGGAAAAGTCGGACACTCCATCATGTGTCTACCTGCAGCTTCATTCAGCACACCGAACTGAATATTCTGACTTGGCGCCAGTCTACACAGACGGTTCGAAGTCGGAATCATATGTGGGATCTGCTGCCGTCTTTACAGACGGCACTATATAAGAGCAGATTCCCTCTGAATGCAGCATATTTACTGCAGAGCTGCACGCTGTAGAGTTAGCCTTGGATCATATTAGTAAATACCAGTACCAACGGTTCATTTTATATTCTGACTCTCTTAGCATGTTACAGGCTTTAATATCTGTGAGATATAATCCTCATCCAGTTCTGTCTAGCATTCGGCAGAAGATTCACGTTCTCCATGAACGCGAATATGACATCCGCTTCTGCTGGATTCCCAGCCACATTGGGATTAGGGGAAATGATTTGGCTGACGCCGCAGCCAAATCAGCAGTTCCCAATAATAACCACTGTCTGTTAGTCCCCTATACAGACTACAGGCAAATAGTACATCAAAAGGTACATTCCCAATGGCAGGATTCGTGGAATAGACAGATTGCGAATAAATTATATCGTATAAAGCCTGTAATTGAACCGTGGCAGTCTAGTCTGCGCAGGAATCGTAAGGAGGAAGTTCTTCTAGCTCGCCTCCGAATAGGACACAGTCATCTTACGCATTCATTTCTGCTGAGGGCAGATGACTGTCCTGTGTGCGAGCACTGTGGCACCGTTTTATCTATTCGTTACATTTTAATCGAATGCCCAGATTTTAGTAATATCCGTTGTACCGCTTTTCACCATCTGACTGAGCCATATACACTCAGTCAGATTTTATCTGACAATGACAATGTGTCTGCTGTTTTTAGCTTTTTAAATTCAATAAATATTTTTACTCGTATATAAAAGTGTTACATTTCTCTTTTATATATTTGCTATATCTTTTGACATAGTGACCTAACTAATTCGGTCACTGAAAGTTTTTAAATTTTTTTACAAATGACCTGGTCTTGGCGCATTATAGCCCTAGTAGCTAATGCGCCAATAAAACCAAAACCAAAACCAAGCTTTTGGTCACGCTAGAGGCACTGCACATGCCTCCCCGTGGCGGGGTCGGTAACCTGGGAGAAGAAATCCACTCTCCCAAGGCTGAAAGGAGCAAAGATGGATAACAATACGCTTCCACCTTTAGAGCCTCCGAGCTCAAAACTAGCGACAAAACACACTGATGATAACTTTACCAACCCAAGAGATTGAAAACAAGTCCACAAGAGGAAATATCAGCATTCCTCATACTGCACTCTACATCAGACCAGCCTTTGAGTAAATTGTCCCCATTCCTTGTGCAAAAATGCTTAGAGGCTGTCGCAAGTTCACCAAAATCAGTAAGGCGACTCCAGTCTGGGGATCGTCCGGTAGAGACCATGAAATCCCAGCATTCTACCAAGTTATTAAATCTGACAACTTTCGGCGGACATCCAATAAAAGTCACTCCCAATGCTACCCTAAATTCCTCTAAGGGAGTAATTGCAGAATGGGACCTATTAACCGTATCAGAGGAGGAAATAGTCAAAGAGCTACGAGAACAGAGGTTCATCCAAGCCAGGAGAATCATGACTCGTAAAGATGGTACTCTCGTTCCAACAAAGAGCATAATCCTCACTTTTAGCTCTCCCATCTTACCAGCATCTGTCATTGCCGTGTCCGACCCTACATCCCAAACCCAATCAGATGCTATAAGTGCCAAAAATATGGACACTCTCAGACTGCATGTAGAGGTGAGGCAATATGCCCTAACTGCGAATCAAAGGAGCACAACCAATCCGATTGCAATGCTACCACTCCTCATTGCCCAAATTGTAAAGGGAATCACCCAGCTTTCTGCAAAATATGCGAACTAGGAAGCAAGGGAAAAAATACAGAAATATAAAGTGGAGAACAAAATCACTTATTCAGAGGCGAGAAGAGAAATACTCAAAATGGAGCCAAAGCGTACGTATGCCACGGCCCCGAGTGCCAAGCGAGTGATCATAGCGATATACGAAGCGATTTGAAAGCGTCTTTTTTCCAAGCGACTGATTAGAGAGTTTGTTGAAACCTTTTCTTTTATAAAGTTATTTATTTTTGCTCTTCCTAAATAAAGAAGTAAGCTTCCTGCCAAGAAAGGAAAGACACCTTTCTATTATATATATAATTAACTTCTCTAACACACTAACCACTAACCACTTTTCGCTTGGTCACTGGTGGCACCGCTCCTGCCTCCACGTGGCGGGGCCGGTAACCTGGGAGAAGAAAGTCCCTCTCCCTGGGCTAAAAGGAGCAAACATGGAATTTGATAATTTTCCTCCAATTGAGCCTCGACGCTCATCAGGTCCAATAGTCAATGACACAGACCATGACACATCACAGTCGAAAAGACTGCGAACTGACAAAGAGCAACAGGAATTCCCATCTTTCCTAATCTTCCACTCCTTGTCAGGCATATGCATGAATACGCTCTCCCCATTTCTGATACAGAAATGCTTGGAAAGCTCATCAGGTTCGCCTAAAATGGTGAAAAGGCTTAGATCCGGAGATTTGCTAATAGAAAGTGCGAGTCGTAAGCAATCAGAGACTCTGCTGAACCTCTCAACCTTTGGTGGTATTCCAGTGCAAATTACACCACATGCAACACTAAATACCTCCAGAAGGGTAATTTCTGAGTGGGATTTGATGAATGTCACTGATGAAGAACTGGTCCAAGAATTAAAAGAACAGAAAGTCTCACAAGCTAAGCGGATTATGATCAGAAAAGATGGTCAGCTTGTTCCCACACGAAACATCATCCTAACGTTTGGCACACCAAATTTACCTTTGAATGTTAAAGCCGGCTATCTAAACTGCCGTGTAAGACCCTACATTCCTAATCCCATCAGGTGTTATAAGTGCCAAAAGTTTGGGCACTCTCAGACCGTCTGTCGAGGGGATGCTGTGTGCCCAAACTGTGGTTCAAAATCTCACACACAAACGGAATGTGATGCTGAAACGCCACATTGTCCGAACTGTCAAGGCCAACATCCCGCTTATTCAAGGACCTGTGAACTATGGAAAACAGGGAAAAGATACAAAAATACAGAGTAGAGCGGAAAGTGACTTTCCAGGAGGCAAAGAAACAAATTATGCTTACTACACCGAAACACAGCTATGCAGCAGCAACAAAGAAATATCAGTCAGCAGCCACTCAAACTGACGGTGTCGGTTCCCCCATCCGTGTCTACTGCAGACTGGGCTAGAGAAATACTCTCAACCCCACAGCAATCTACTAAACAACAACATGCGACAGATCGTGCCAATAATACACCAATTACAGTTCCGTCAACTACATCGCAGTCCTCCTCAGAAACCATAAAAACTAAGATGGTAGCTGCAATGCAGAAAACTCAGCCAAATTTAACAAATATGAAATATGGATACAGATGAAAACATCAACCAAGATGAGACAATCTTAGATCTACACGCAGAAGATGATATGGATACCGGACGACCAATTTTCTCGAAAAAAGAAAGAATAAAATTGGAGAGACAGAAAGATATTGGACCTAAAAGGCAGACTGAACCAAACCCAACTACTAAAAACAAATAATGGACCACATCATACAGTGGAACTGTAGAGGCCTACGTAGCAACATTGATGATATCTATGACCTAATCCAACAGTATAATCCGGTAAGCATATGTTTACAAGAAACTAATCTACCACCAAACGTAATCCCAAAAATCAAGAATTATACTACATATCAGTATAACAGAAATAACAATAACACTGTGCGTGGAGGTGTGGCCATTCTTGTAAACTGAAGAATTCCTACTAAACATATTCCACTGCAGACCCCCTTAGAAGCAGTAGCAGTACGTGTCTCCTTAGGAATCATGCTAACAATAGTTTCAATCTACCTATCACCAAACAAAGTATATACTTATAATGATCTAGAAGAACTTCTGCTGCAGATCCCTCCCCCCTTTTGTTTACTGGGGGATTTTAATGCCCATCATCCACTCTGGGGCTCCCCGCATACAGACAGACGAGGAAAAATTCTTGAATCGCTACTTGACAAATGTAATCTAACACTGCTGAACACTGGTGCAGATACTTACATTCATTTCGCTACTAGAACAACTACAGCTATAGACTTAACAATCTGCTCTCCAACATTGTATCCCCTCATTCGCTGGTCAACAATGGATAATCCCCTAAACAGCGACCATTATCCGATAATTTGTGAAATCCAAACATCTAGAATACCTCAGGCAAATAATATGCACTTAAAATGGAAATTTTGCAAGGCAGATTGGAAGGTGTTTGCTTCTAATATCTCATTCGACAACAAAATTATCAGACATGAATCCATCGATGATGCTACACAACACATCACAACTGAGATCCTAAATGCCGCAACCAAGGCTATACCCAAAATCCGTACTGGTTCCACTAAACATGTAAATATGTGGTGGAGTGATGCGTGCCAGCTTGCCAAAAAAGAGAAAAATCAGGCATGGAACCTGTTTAGAAAACACCCAACAACGGAGAACCTTATAAATTTCAAAAAACTTAAAGCAAAAGCACGATTTGTAAGGAAAAAGGCTAAAAAAGATTCTTGGATCCAATTTGCCTCTACGATAACGAAAGATACCAATAGCAGAATAATCTGGAATAAAATAAAAAAACTGAATGGAAGATTCTTACCAACGCCCCATACAATACTGAGATGGAACGGACAAGACTTATCTTCACCGATTGAAATAGCCAATGCTCTTGCAGAAAATTTTGCCAAAATATCAGATATTGCTGCGTATGAATCATCTTTTCAGCAACATAAAAGAAGGGCTGAGAAATGCAAATTAAACTTCAGAACAAAACTAACACATCCATATAATCAGTCGTTTACACTTTTGGAACTACAGGACGCTCTAAAAAAATCAACAAATGGGGCATCAGGTCCTGATGGGATTTATTACCTCATGCTTCAACATCTAGACCAAAAGGCATTAAATTCCCTATTGCTGTTTCTGAATCGGCTCTTCTCCGAAAGCCATTATCCACGCTCATGGTGTCATTCAACAGTGCTAGCGTTTCCTAAAGCTGGAAAAGATCAGACGAATCCATGCAACTATAGACCAATATCCCTTACCAGCTGCTTGGGCAAGACATTAGAGAAGATGATACACAATAGACTTGTATGGTACATAGAATCCCACTCAGTCATTAACTGTAATCAATACGGCTTCCGCAAAAACCGATCCACATTAGACTTGATGGTGAAAGCCGAGTGTAACATACGAAACGCCTTCATCCGAAAAGAACATTTTGTCATGGTGTACCTAGATATTGAAAAAGCATTTGACACCACCTGGCGCTATGGCATTCTACAAGACCTATATGCCATAGGACTCAGAGGTCGACTCCCAATGATCATAGAGAGTTATCTCAAAAATAGAACTTTTCAAGTGAGATACCGTAATGCTCTTTCACAATCTTTTGTCGAGAAGGTGTACCGCAGGGATCGGTACTCAGTGCTACACTATTTGCCCTCAGGATAAACAATTTAGTGCCCAACATTTTGGGTAATGTAGACATCTACCTATATGCTGATGATCTTGCAATATCCTGCCATTCACAGAATATGCGTACTATTGAACGACAACTGCAACTTTCCATAAACAAAATAGTGTCATGGACTTCACATAATGGTTATCGTCTATCCGCAACCAAAACTGTTGCCATTCACTTTTGCAAAAAACGTCAGTTACATCCAGAACCCGAATTGTCATTGGGAAATAAACCGATACCAATCACTAGCAATATCCGATTCTTAGGCATGACATTTGACACCAAACTGACATTCCAGAAGCATATACTACAAACACGAACTATCTGTATGAAAAAGCTGAATATACTTAAAGTTATCTCATCCATGACATGGGGAGCTGATCGCTATACTCTGCTCCATCTATACCGAGCTTTAATAAGATCGCGATTAGATTATGGCGCTCCAGTTTATGATTCCGCTCGAAAGACTCTGTTGGCCTGTCTTGACACAGTACAACATAGTGCGCTCAGGATTGCTCTTGGGGCATTCAGGACTTCGCCAATCCAAAGCTTATATATAGAAGCCAATGAACCTCCACTCCACCTTCGGAGAAAGATGCTGCTCCTCAACTACGCAGTTAAAATAAATAGTTTTCCATATCATCCTATCTGGTCACACCTCTATGATCCCCAATGGGTAAGCCTTTTTAGAAATAAACCTCATGAAAACAAACCTACAGGAATCCGCCTACAAGAACTAATTCACCAGTGGAATATATATTTGACCAATATTCATCAAGAAAGAGAAATCGTGCAACCTCCATGGAAAGCATGCATACCTTCATGCGATTATTACTTTCAACGTTGGGGGAAACAATCCCTGAACAACGAAACTTTTCAGAAAATACATGCAGCCCACTCCTTAGCAAATGCACAAACTCTGCAAATTTATACTGACGGCTCCAAAAATGACACAGCTGTGGGAGCTGCTGTGGTTTACCAACATCAACAGTCTCTGTCTCGTTGCCTCAGGAATGCAGCGTTTTCACTGCAGAACTCTATGCCATTAAGATGGGTTTGACTTTCATTGCTACTAACTCCACACCAAAGACTATAATATATACAGACTCTTTAAGTGCAGTGACAGCGCTCCAAGGCAATTCTCGCTCTCCACATCCATTGATAAATCTAATAAAAACTCAAATATTGGATCTTCATAAAAATAAGCAGAGTGTTACTTTTTGTTGGATCCCAGGGCACACTGGAATACCAGGAAATGAGCATGCAGATAAAGCAGCAAGAAATCCCACTGACAATGACAATATCCAGATTCCTTTCACAGACTATAAATTTATCATTCACCAAATATGCAATGATAAATGGAGAGAAATTTGGCATAATCAATTAAATAATAAGTTACGAAATATAAAACAGAATCCGCAGGTATGGAAATCTAGTTTCCGCTCAAACAGGCACGAAGAGGTTGTACTTGCCAGGGCACGTATTGGAATACCCACCTTACGCATCTCTATTTATTGCAAGGAAATAACCCCCCAGTATGCATGCATTGTGATTCACCACTAACTATAAAACATATTCTTATAGAGTGCGATCATTATCAGGCTATCAGATTCACAACATTTAGATCCCTCCGTAACTTGAACGAATCTCTTGAACTAAGACATATACTTGGAGATAACTCTAATCTATCTGAATTGTTTCACTTTCTGAAACAGATTAATATATATATGCTCTTATAAACTCGCTTTACTGATCTGTACAGTGTCCCTCCACAGAATTAGGCGCAATTTGGTCATAGTAGCCCTTGCGCCAAAAAACAACAACAACAACAACAACAACAACGTATGCCACAGCTGCTAAAAGGTCCAATCAGTAAGTATCCAAACAGATGCTACAGTTCCTCCTAATACATCTATCGCCAAATGGGCACGATCCATACTCACTTCTCCCAAACAGTGTCCTTCACAACAAACAACTGAACAAGCCAGCAATACTCCAATCTCCATTCCAGCCAATGCGTCTTCAACAATGAAACCAAAAGCTACAGAAACCCCAATGGTGCATCCACGGATTTCAACGGAAATGGAAATTGATCAGCAGAATAATTCAGATGATGGAATTTTAGAACTTCACGCAGCTGATTAGATGCGTGAAGATAGAGAGGTATAAACAAGCTGCAACCAAAAAACAGTCTGAAACAAAAACAACTGACAAGAACGCATAATGGAAAGAATTCTTCAGTGGAATTGTAGAGGCTTTCATAATGCAAAAGACGACTTGCATGATCTCGTCAACCGCTATAAACCAGCATGCATATCCCTACAAGAAACCTATTTAAATCCACAAGTGTGTCCTACCATTAAAAATTATACCATATTCAGAAGAGATAGGAATATCGACTCGCCAGCCCGTGGAGGTATGGCGATTCTTGTTAGAAATAATATTCCATCTAAGCCTGTTGCTCTTCAGACTCCTTTTGAGGTAGTGGCAATGCGCGCAGAAATTGGCATGACTATTACAGTAGCATCTATATATATATTCCTCCAAATTCCTCATTCATCTCAGAAAATCTAGAAAATCTAATAGACCAGCTACCACTTTCTGTTTGCTCGGAGACTTAAACGCTCACCATTCGCTGTGGGGCCCTCCAACAATCGACAAAAGAGGTAAACTAATAAAAAATCTTCTCGATGTGTATCAACTTACACTTTTGAACACTGGTGAGACTACCTATATTCATTTTTCTACAGGATCCATGAGTGCAATAGAACTTTCAATCGGCTCTCCCTCCCCCTCGACGTAGGCACCTGTACGTGGTGACGGGACCTCCCAGTGATGCTGCTGGTTTTGCAGTTAGCATCACTGTGATCTAACGCCCATACCTTGGTTCCAGGGTTACATCTCTGGAATCCGGCGTGTGCAGCCGTGCGCCGCGACCCGTGGATTTCGGAAAGGGGGATCCTGGTGGTTGAGGGGCCCAGCCTTAATACACCACTTTGGCCCCTGCTTCGACAAGACGGGTGGTCCTGGAAGGCCCGGCTAGGATCAATCGGCTAGTAGGCTCGCCTGCGAGGGTCAACCGTGTCAATGCCACGCCCCTACCCTCATGGTCCGAGAGACAGGATTCAGGCTGGCGGCGGTGCGGGTATAGTGTCTGGGTTGCCCTGGCGTTCCACTCCCGAGCGCATTTATTGCATGCCGGGAAATGGGCGTCCCTTTGGGCTCCGTGGTGGGTGGGGAGCCCGGGCACTGAACCATATAAACAACTCTATGAATCCTGATAAACTTACTTCTTCAGGGGCCCCAACCCGGTCCCTATCTGAAAATTTAGACTGCGAAACAGATAGCATTATTGCTAAAAAGAGGCAGCGAACCGAATTACCATCAGGGCCAGTCCCATGGTTCTTAATCATGCATTCTACCAATGAGACACCGATTGGTAAAATGTCGCCATTTTTTATTCAAAAAGGGTTAGATGGGTTAGCAGGTTCACCCAAATCAGTTAAAAGGCTTCGGTCTGGAGACCTTTTAATTGAAACTAAAAATGACAGGCAATCAGAACATCTACTCCGAACAACATCAATCGGAGGAATCCCTATAACAGTGACACCACACAGAACACTCAATTCATCGAGAGGTGTCATTTCGGAGTGGGGCCTTCTCGACGTAACCGAGGAGGAAATCTGCTCCGAATTAAAACCACAGGGAGTCATTGCCGTCAAGAGAATCACTGCGCGAAGGGATGGAAAAATTGTTAAACCAGGAGCGTTATCTTGACTTTTAACTCTCCTAAACCTCCTGACGAGATTAAAGCTGGATACATCAACTGTTCAGTGCGTCCATACGTTCCGAACCCTTTACGGTGTTTTAAATGCCAGAAGTATGGACATTCTCAAATGGCCTGCCGTGGAGTCCTTGCATGCGCTCGATGCTGTGCAAAGGACCACGAAACAACGGCATGTTCAGCCGCAAAACCCACCTGTATTAACTGTGAAGGCGAACACCCGGCCTATTCACGAGCATGCCAGAGGTGGAAAGAAGAAAAAGAAATTCAACGGCTGAAGGCAGAGCTAAATATATCATACCAGGAGGCAAGGAAATCGGTCAAACTCCTGAATATCAACAAACCTACCTACGCCCAGAAGGTAGCAGGGAGATGTTCCGTCGGAACTCAGACGGACATGACCATTCCTCCAAAGGAGTCTTTCACTCACATCGCGCGTTACTTTTAAGTTCTCAAAAACCTGCGCAGAAGGACCAATCAGCTGCCACTCCTATATCGGTACCTCCTAACGCTCCACAAGTTCCAAAGGTAACTATGAAAGAAAAGAATAAAAAAAGGGGAAGTCCCCACTAGTACCCAAGAAAAGATGGATGTCGAGCAGAAGGAAGTACCCGAAGATTCAGTCTTGGAATTCTTTACGGAGGAAGAAATGGACACGGGACAGCGTCCATTCTTCCCCAAAAAAGATAAACCCAAGACTGATAAAAGTAAGCCCTCAGCACCTCGGAAGCCGCCTGATGGACCCACGAAGCCAAAATAATGGCCAAATTCCTACAATGGAATTGTCCTGGATTCCGGCGAAATATTGATGACATCAAGGCCCTCCTGCAAAAGCACGGGACAGTTTGCTTTTGCTTGCAGGAGACATAACTAAAGGCAAATGACGATCCCACGATGCATAACACCACAATTTTTCGTAAGGATAGAATTGCGGATGGCTCTGTACATGGGGGAGTGGCTATCCTTGTGGGTAACCAGACCCCAGTGCAGCATTTGCTAATTACAACTAGCTTAGAAGCTGTGGCAATTCGCCTTACGGTGGGATTTTTATTAACCGTCTGCTCTATCTATTTGCCACCTGGGACTGACATCTCTCAGGAAGACCTTGATGATCTTCTAACGCAGCTACCTCCCCCTTTCTTACTTCTCGGGGATATGAATGGACATAACACCCTGTGGGGTAGTGCTAACATCAACGGAAGGGGACGAGTCATAGAGCATATGCAATGACCTTTCCCTTCTAAATACTGGAACAAACACCTTCTTCCACATGCCTACCCGTACTTTTTCTGCCATTGACCTCTCTATCTGCTCCCCTTCTCTACTCCCTTCACTCACTTGGGAAGTGGAGGAGAATCCATACGGAAGTGATCACTTCCCTGTGATAACCTCGTTACACAGTGGGAGCCCATGTCTTCCCTTCAGGTTACCACGGTGGAAGATTGATCAGGCTGACTGGACTGCCTTCCAACATCAGGCAAATTTTGATCTTAGCACAGTCAGTCAAGAGCCTATCAATGATGCAGTTAAGTACATCACAGAAATTATTGTCCAAGCAGCTGCGAATGCTGTTCCAAAAACATCTGCCCGGTTTCCACCATTTCCCAAACCTTGGTGGAATTCACAATGCACAGCAGCAAAAAAGGCTCAAAACAAAGCGTGGGGGATATTCCGCTGATATCCTACCACGACCAACCTTATAGCCTTTAAACGTGCACGAGCCAACGCACGATATATCCGTCAAAAGGAATCGTGGATCCGTTTTACATCATCTATTAACCAGTCTACCAACTCTAAGGTAGTCTGGGATAAAATCCGGAAAATGAAGGGAAAATATACATCCCACCCTTCTTCAATCCTAGATTATAATGGATGCGCTATTGCAGATCCTACTGCAATAGCCAATGCTCTTGAGGAAACATTCTCTAACATCTCCGCAACATACTCGTACTCCCCAGAATTCCTGGTCCTGAAACATAAACTGGAAAAAGAAGCACTTAATTTTAAGTCCAAGGGCCTCTATCCCTACAACGGGGCGTTCACTATAGAGGAACTGAAAAGAGCCCTCACTCTTTCCAAAGCAAGTGCTGTTGGACCAGATG
Organism: Mastigoproctus giganteus; assembly: GCF_048544385.1. Taxonomy (NCBI): domain Eukaryota; kingdom Metazoa; phylum Arthropoda; class Arachnida; order Uropygi; family Thelyphonidae; genus Mastigoproctus; species Mastigoproctus giganteus. Next base: position 125,352,377 of record NC_143586.1, read on the forward strand.
GCATCCATTATGAAATGGTTAAACATCTTTCACCAAAATCTATGGATTGTCTGCTCCTTCTGTATAACAGAATCTTTAATGAAGGGCAGTTTCCGGACTCCTGGCGAAAGGCAATCGTTCTTGCCTTTCCTAAGCCAGGAAAGGATCCAAAAGTCACCACCAATTATCGTCCTATTGCTCTGACTAGATGTCTATGCAAAATCCTGAAGAGAACGGTCAATTCTCGTTTAATATGGTATTTAGAATCAATGACCTTCTCTCCAACATCCAGTGCGGCTTCCGAAGGAACCGGTCCACTTTGGACCATCTTATTAGATTGGAAGCATCCATCCGGGATGCTTTCCTAAAACGCGAACACTTGGTGTCGGTGTTCTTTGACATTGGGAAAGCGTATGACACAACTTGGAGATTTGGCATTTTAAAAGATTTACATAGCCTAGGCCTCAGAGGGCATCTGCCCTTTTTTATTCAAAACTTTTTAGCCAAACGATCGTTCCAAGTTGGTGTGGGATCCTCACTCTCTCGCTCCTTTAGCCAAGAGGAGGGAGTACCACAAGGTTCAGTATTAAGTGTCACGCTTTTTGCCATCAAAATAAATTCCATCACAGAACAACTTCCTCCAACTGTAAACAGTGCCCTCTATGTTGATGACTTTAGCATTTTTTGCCAGTCGTGCAACATGAGGGTTATTGAAAGACAACTGCAGAAAGCCATTGATAGTCTAAATTCCTTGGCACTTGCTAATTGCTTCAGGTTCTCGCCGGAGAAGACCGTTTGCGTACACTTTTGTCGCAAGCGTAATCTTCATCCTGAACCTGAATTAAGGCTCGGACAAAATGCTATTCCAGGAGCAGCGAACACAAAATTCTTGGGACTCGTATTCGATAAAAAAATTGACCTTTTTGGATCATATTCGTCAACTCCGCACAAAGTGCACAAGAGCCCTTAATATGCTCCGCTCGCTCTCCTCCTTATCTTGGGGTGCAGACCGATGCACCCTTCTACGGCTTTACCGTGCACTTGTGCGATCCAAACTTGATTATGGGTCCCAGGTATATTCTTCAGCCAGAGACAGTGTACTTCGATGGCTGGATCCTGTCCATCATCAGGCTATACGTATCGCTACTGGAGCATTTCGAACATCTCCTGTCCAGAGTTTATACGTCGAAGCAAACGAACCACCGTTATCGTTTCGACGTAAGCAGTTGTCTTTAAAGTACTCTTTAAAACTGAAATCCCTGCCAGACCATCCTACGTGGCCCTTCGTTTTTGAGCCACGATGGGAAAACTTGTACAATACCCGTAAGACTGCCAATCGTCCTTTTGGTATTCGTCTCCAAGAGCTACTCAATGAACTTAATATCAAGGTAGACAAGGTTGCCCAAACATCAAAGCAACCCTTTCCACCCTGGCATGCTCGTGTCCCGGCATGCGACTTGTCGCTTAAAAACTGGGGAAAGTCGGACACGCCATCATGTGTCTACCTGCAGCTTCATTCAGCACACCGAACTGAATATTCCGACTTCGCGCCAGTCTACACAGACGGTTCGAAGTCAGAATCATATGTGGGATCTGCTGCTGTCTTCACAGACAGCACTATATCAGAGCAGATTTCCTCTGAATGCAGCATATTTACTGCAGAGCTACACGCTGTAGAGTTAGCCTTAGATCACATTAGTAAATGCCAATACCAACGGTTCATTTATATTCCGACTCTCTTAGCATGTTACAGGCTTTAATATCTATGAGGTATAATCCTCATCCAGTTCTGTCTAGCATTCAGCAGAAGATTCACGTTTTCCATGAACGCGAATATGACATCCGCTTCTGCTGGATTCCCAGCCACATTGGGATTAGGGAAATGATTTGGCTGACGCCGCAGCCAAATCTGCAATTCCCAATAATAACCGCTGCCTGTTAGTCCCCTATACAGACTACAGGCAAATAGTACATCAAAAGGTACATTCCCAATGGCAGGATTCGTGGAATAGACAGACTGCGAATAAATTATATCGTATAAAGCCTGTAATTGAACCGTGGCAGTCTAGTCTGTGCAGGAATCGTAAGGAGGGATTTGTTCTCGCCCGGACCGGCATAGGACACAGTCATTTAACACATTCGTTTTTGCTGAGGGCTGATGACTCTCCTATGTGTGTGTCCTGTGGCACAATTTTAACGATCAGACACCTTTTAATTGACTGTCCAGATTTTATCAGCACTCGTTTAACCGCTTTTAGTCATCTGACTGAGCCTTATCAGTCAAATTGTATCCGACAATGACAACGTGTCTGCTGGTTTTAGCTTTTTCAAATCAATAAAAGTTTTTAATTGTATTTAAAATTTACATTATTGTTACGTATTTATTGGTTTATTTTTTATATCTTTGTTATTATACATCTGGAGATGTTGGCCTAACTACGTAGGTCACTGAATGTTTTAACTTTTTACATATGACCGGTGAATTATAGCCTCAGTTGCTGATGCGCCAATAAAACCCAAACCAAACCAAACCAAACTCAAACAAATGGACAGAAAGTTCCCTAATGCATCCCTTTACCTCATATATCATCACAACATTGATTGCAAAAGGTTAATCAACTCTGAAGTCTACAGGAGTCAGAAAATCGATAAAATGAAGATAAATAAAAACAGCACCCTGCCTCCAACGCAGTAACTGCAACTGAAAGCCAAATACCCTGTTCTGCAAATTCTGTTTTAATTCATCAGTATAATTCCTAATCATTGTTAATGTTTATATGAAATCTGCTATGTACATATATTCGATTATTTATTGTTATTTCGTTTGTATTATTAACTGCCCATAGCCATGTGCTGTGATGGGCTTGCTGTATTTGCAATAAATGAATATTTATTTATTTATTTATTCTGGTATTTTGGGCAATGAACTGGCCAATAATGCTGCAAAAAAAAAAAAAAAAAAAACCCAACCACCTTAGATTTAATCAATATCCCTGTTCCAGCATCAGACTATACACTAATGATTAATGCTGCATGCCTATCAGAATGGGCAGCACTATGGCATTCTCAAACTAATAATAAACTGTTTCAGATTAAACAGGATCCGAAAATCGGTCACTCCCTGCATCAAGACGAGAAGACGTAATCCTTTCAAGAGAAAGAATAGGTCATACACCTAACCCACTTTCACCTAACACGTAGATGATCCACCACAGTGTCCACATTACTATATAAATATGACTGTTAAACACATTCTCCTTGACTGCCCCTATTATAAACAACACAGAATTTCAACCCTGCAATCGCTGGTTAACCTTCATCATCCCTATAACTTTAAAGAAATTTAATGGTGACAAAACCAATATTTCTGAAATTTTTCGCTTCCTCAAGCAAACTGGAATTTTTAATCTTTTGTGATTATGGACTTTTATGAGTATACGAGACTTTCTGATTTCCTTTTTATAATAAACGATTAGGGGCATTATAGCCAAGTAGCCCTTGGCTATAATACTTGGCCATGACCACGTAGCCCTTGGTTATGCGCCTTGAAACCCCCATAACAACAACCTAGGACTTTAACTACTTCATCAAGGGGGTCAGCAGCGAAAATCGTAATAGCCACCGCAATAAGCCGGGTCTCTGTTTCTGTTATGATGTACACGTAAAAAGTATGTGTGCGTATACATCACAGCCTACCCAACAGACCCAAAAGGAAGGATTAAAATTAAAGAATATGTAAAAATAAAAAGCTAAAATAATGCCGATAGAATTCTGTAAAAAGAGAAAAAAATGAATGAAATCCAAGAGAAGGAAAAATAAGAAAACGTACTGTGTGCATGGACAGGAAAACGGTGAAATAGCAGAGTGTCATCAGAGACCAAAGAAAGAAACAGAAAGTTCACTGTATGGTGTATTTATGTCAGTTGAAGTAACCCCGAGTAGGGGGGGGGGGAGATTGTGAAATCGTCAAAGTGAATCGTACCCGTGTGACGGGGAAGTAAGCAATTAAACATATATATATATTTTTTTTATTTTTATTTATTTTTATTTATTTTTTTTATATTTGTTATGGTGACAGAAGTATTTACCGAATTTGTAATGAGCTGCTGTTTTAGCAGGTTTGATTCACATGTTTTGATGCAGATTATTTAATTAATGGTTTGTTTATTTTCCTGATTTTCTTCCAGATAACCAGCATGTAGAAGAAACTTCAATAACATTGCACTCAGTTACTTTCATTGCCATCACAAATGGGATTTTGCTTTCATTAATCTTGATTCTTCCTTATATCATGGCTGTATGTGGAGAAGATGTGCCGCCATTTTTACCATACGTCAGGTTAGTATTAAAACTTGATCATCCTAATCTCAGGACCAATTTAATTCCTAAAGGCCGCTACACACTTTCAGGTAAACCTGTCAGTACGGGAACGCCTGTACAGGTCTATCGGATGCCCATAGTGTGTCCACACCTGGACATGGGCAAGTCACGAAAAAGTTGTATCAGGTAAAGTTTGTAATCCAACACTGGCGGTCTAGTCTGCGCAGAAATCGTAGACAGCATGTTGTTCTAGCTCGCCCCCGCATATGATATATTCATCTGACCTATGCATTCTTCCTGAGGACAGACTATTCCCCTGCGTTTGAGGAATGTGATACCATAAGTCATATTTTATTTATGCGAGCGTGTTTTATATTTTAATGCTTTTACTCACTGGCTGAGCCATATACACAGAGTTTATCTGACAACGAAAATGTTCAACTATTTTTAGATTTTTAAAATAAATAAACCTTTTTAATTTCCTCTTGCATATAAATATAACTTTAAACCTTTCTACACATTTACATATTTTATACATTTTGACAAAGTAACATAATTAGTTAGGTCACTGAAATTTTACTGTTATTTATTATGTATCATATTTTATGGGACGTCGATTTGGCGCATTATAGGCCTACTTGCTGATGTGCCAATAAAAGTCAAATGAAATCGCCTACAAGGGCTAACCGTGTTGATGCCATGCACCTACCTCGTGATCCTAGGTACAGGATTCAGGCTGACGGAGGTGCGGGTATAATGTCGGTAACCCTTCCTTCCCACTCCCGAGCGTATTTATTGCTTTCTGGGTAGTGGACTCTGTGGTGGAAGCCCGAGCGCTGAACATATAACAATAATTTGGGCTCTGTGGTGGGTGGTGTTTATTGTTATAGATTCAGCGCCCGAGCGCTGAACCTCTTACAATATGGAAAAAAATCAAAAGAATTAATGGTAAATACTCGCAGACAACTTCTCCTATTCTACTTGTAAAAGGGAAAGAAATCTCTGAACCTACAGAAATTGCCAATGCCTTAGGTACTACGTTTGAAACGCTTTCAGCTGTTGCCACATATGAACCAACATTTCAATTGCTAAAATCCCACACAGAAAAATACAAACTAAATTTTAATACTGTCATCCTTCATTCTTATAATCTGCCTCTGACCATGAATGAATTGCGTAATGCACTTGCACGAGTGAAAACAGTGCTCCAGGTCCCGACGGGATTTATTACACCATGATCTCTCATTTAAGTAAGGAATCATTAGCTGTACTCTTACAACTGTATAACAGAATTTTCATAGAGGAGTATTACCCCGCTAGCTGGTGCCATTCTTATGTGCTAGCCTTCCCGAAACCAGGGAAAGACCACACAGATCCCAAAAATTACCGTCCTATTTCTCTAACCAGTTGTCTGGGAAAAACATTGGAAAAAATAATTAATGTCAGACTGACATGGTTTTTAGAGACTCAAAACTTTCTAAGCCCAAGTCAGTATGGTTTCCGGAGAAAAAGATGTACACTTGATCTCATTATCAAGGCCGAAACAAATATCCGGAACGCGTTCCTGAGAAATGAACACCTAGTCATGGTATGTGTTGACATCGAAAAAGCCTTTGATACAACTTGGCGATATGGGATTCTTCAAGACTTGCATAAATTTGGACTTCGGGTCATCTCTCAAAATTTATTAAGAACTTTCTAAGCAATAGATCCTTTCAGGTCCGATTCCACTCTTCATTATCTCGAACATATGTACAAGAAGAGGGAGTTCCCCAAGGATCAGTGTTGAGCGCCACACTCTTTGCCATTAGGATTGCTTCTATTACCAAGTGCATACCTAACACTGTTGACGCATACTTGTACGCTGACGATCTTGCCATGTCATGTCATTCTCAAAATATGAGACTTATTGAAAGACAACTACAAGGCACCATTAACAAAATAGTCTCTTGGGCCAAAAACAACGGATATCGGCTTTCTAAACCAAAAACGACTGCTGTGCACTTCTGTCGCAAACGTTCTTTACATCCGGATCCAGACCTTCAGTTGGATTCTCATTGTATTGCTTTCCAACCTAGTATTAGATTCCTTGGTGTAATATTTGATAAAAAATTAAACTTCCTGGAACATATAAAACATATTCGTACAAGTTGTCTTAGAAAACTAAATCTTCTTAGAGTAATTTCTTCTATGTCATGGGGTGCAGATCGTTACGTGCTGTTACATCTATACCGCTCACTGATCAGATCCCGGTTAGACTATGGGTCTCCTGCATATGACTCAACCAGCCCAAGTGTATTGAAATGGCTCGATCCTGTACATCACAGTGCACTTAGAGTTGCACTGGGGGCTTTTCGCACATCACCAATCTTAAGCCTCTATACCGAAGCCTATGAACCACCGTTACACCTTAGGCGAGAAACTCTACTACTAAATTATGCAGCCAAAATCAGCAGTCTCCCACATCATCCCATGTGGCAATGCCTCTTCATGCCAAAATGGAGAGAAATCTATGAAACTAAACGGCGTTACAACAAACCATCTGGCATTAGGCTTCAAGCTTTGATCACAAGCTGGGGCCTGAAGTTTTCTAACACTCTCCAGGATACTAGCATTGAAACCCAGCCATGGCTTTCCATGGCTCCAGTACATATTGATAGACTTTTTCAGCAATGGGGAAAGAATAACTTCCCCGATATCAACATTAGACAAATACATATGGCTCACTCCACCGAGTTTAGCAGCTTCATTCAGCTATACACAGATGGATCCAAAACTGGTAATAAAGTTGGCAGCTGTAGTACTACCAAATGCCACCGTCTCCAGACAGCTCCCACCAGAATGCAGTACTTATACCTCAGAGTTATATGGTATTCTACTAGCCCTAGAGAATATAAAAGAAGCTTCGTACGCTAAATTCATCATTTATACGGACTCGTTAAGTGCTGTTAATGCTCTACAGTGTAAATGCTTCCTTAGTCATCCTCTGATACAGAACATTTTGGCACAGTTATTAGCACTTCATGGACGTGGACAGCTCGTAATATTTTGCTGGATCCCTGGACACGTTGGAATCCTAGGAAACGAGCAGGCAGATTTAGCTGCTAAAATTGCTACAAATGTGATGCCATCTAATTTCAGGACTCCTTATAGTGATCATAAGTCCTTTATCGAACAGACATATAAAGAAGCGTGGACACGCTTGTGGAAAGATCAGACAAATAATAAACTTTTTGAAATCAAGAGAGAACCTAAACAGTGGCAATCCAGCCTGAGACGAAACAGAAAGGAAGAAACTATTCCAGTGAGATTACGCATTGGTCATACTTTCCTCACCCATAGCTATCTACTAACAAACAGTGACCCTCCACAATGCAGTAATTGTTTATGCCCACTAACAGTAAAGCATATCATCATAGAATGTCCGCAATATCAAAAAGAACGGAAAACATCTTTTTCCTCTAATTTTCATAATTACAATAATTTAACACTACAGTGTGTCCTAGGAGATCGAGAGAACATGGATGACATTTTTATTTTTCTAAAATTTATTAATAAATATCACCTTATCTGAACCGCTATCTCCTGTAAGAAAAACGAAGGAAATATCAGACAGTAATTAGTGCATTATAGCCTAAGTTGCTGATGCACAAATAAATCTAACAAATAACAACAACAGCTGAACCTATAACAATAAACACTGTGAATCGTGATACCGTATATTCTTCTTCTGGACTCCAACAAGGTCTCTACCACAAAAATATACAAATGAACCAGAAAACGCTACTTAGCAAAAAGACCCAAAATCGAAGATACATTGCGTCCAACACCTCGATTCCACCAATGAAAAGCCCATAGGAAAAATGTCGCCTTTCTTCATCCATTAGGATTTGAAAGGGCTAGTAGGCTCACCCACATCGGGGAACCGAATTCGTTCTTTGAGACTAAAACTTATAGGCACTCTGAACAACTCCTCCGAGCAGTATCTGTTGGGAGAATCCTAATTGTAGTAGCACCTCACAAGACACTAACGTCATCCCGATGCGTAATTTTGTCATGAGATCTCGAAGAGAATATGGAAAAAATCTGTTCAGAACTAAAAAGCCAAGGAGTGACAACTGCAAAGAGAATATTCGTACATGGGAACGGAATCTAATCCCGACTACAAACGTCATCTTTACTTCTAACATCAATCTCTCCCAATGAGATTAAAGCTCGTTGTCTGAGCTGCACAGTATTCCATCAGTCCCAACCCGTTAAGCTGTTTAAAGTGCCAGAAATATGGACATTGACAAATGGCCTGCCGTGGTCTATTACTTGCGCTCAGTGGTTCAAAGAGTCATGAAATTGCACTCTGCAAAGCCAAAAAACCCATTTTCATTAATTTCCAAGTCGAGTAACCTGCATATTCTCAAGCATTCCAGAGGTGGAAGGTAGAAAAGGAAATACAACGTCTAAGAGCAGAGCTGAACATCTCATACCAGGAGGCCAGAAATAAATCAGTTAAACAAGAAAATAGCAATATGAAAACATATTTTGAAACGTTGAGAATAAATGGTCGATTGGAATCTAAACAGAAATTACTGTTCCTCTGAAAGAGTCATTTACGCCTACCACCTGATACTTACTGAGCTCAGAAAAATCAGCACATAAATCTTAGTCAGCTGCCACTCCACTATCGGTACCACTCAGTGCACTAGTATTACAAAATCGATCATTAAAATAACAGTACCGAAAACTCAACCCCATTGGGGGTAAAAGAAAAAATGAATGTCGAAACAAAAGAGCCACCTAATGTCTCATTCCTGAAACTCTTTGATGAGGAGAAAATAGACACAGGAATGCGTCCATATTTCCCCAAAAGAGATAAATCCAAGACTAGTAAAAGTAAGCCCTCAGCACTTCGAAGCCGACCGAAGGATCCAGCAAGCCCACGCAGTGGCTAAATTCCTACGGTGGAATGGTCGTAGATTCCGATGAAATGCAGAAGACGTCAATGTACTCCTGCAAAAGCACGAACCATCTTCCTTTTGATTACAGGAGACTTATCTAAAGGCAAATGCTGACCCCAGCATGCCTAAGAGTACTATCATTGGTAAGGATGGAATTATGGACAGCCCTGCTCATGGAGGAGCCGCAATCCTCTTGGACAACCAAATCCTATTTCAACCTCTGCTACTTAGAACCAGCATAAAGGCTGTAGCAATTCGCCTTGTAGCGGGATATTTTATTAACCGTCTGCTGTATATAATTTGCCATTTGAAACTGACATTCCTCAGAAAGGAGCAAACCGCATAACCATAACAAAATCATCCCCCTTGATGACCTTGTGCAGTTTGCCCCTTTTCTTACTTCTTGAGGATTTTAATGGACATATAATTGTGAAGGAAGTTTATTAATTATAATGCTACAATTCTAAAATATGTAATGAAAAATTATTTGGATTGCTGCTTCAATCTTGCATATTAAAAATCCTTACAAAATGATGATCTGTATTAATTATATACTGTAGCACCCATTGAATAAATGAAACTTTCTATAATCAATAATTTTACTTCAATAAAAAAAATAAAATTTTCAGCAGGATAAAATAACACAGGAAATATGCCTTTTTTTTTCCTAACTTATGGCTGTGAATAATTATTTTTTATTGTTAAATTTCAGCCAGTCTGGTGGAATTCCTCCTCAGAGTGGTGTGTTTTCGTTTCTTATGTATGTTGCTGTATATTTCGGTGAGTGATGCAATTTACACTCAATTAGCAATGAAATGATTATTTATATATTTTATTTATTTTTAGATGGCCCGGCCTATAGCAAAAAGAAAAACAAGATTAGGCTCAACAGGTAGTCAATCACACTAGGCATTTCCCTCCATAGCGTCAGCCCTGGGTGGAAGAGACAACCCCCCTCCGGCTAAAAGGAGAGAAAGGATGCCTATCTTTTCCACCAATGGAGCCCACGAGCTCAGCGTACGATAACTCTGAAACCGATCGTGATGGTTCAAATGCAAAAAGACTGAAAAGTGAAATGCTTTAACGAGATCGTGCAAGATTTCTCCTAATTCATTTCTTGACAAATTTTTTTGTGAGCAAACGTTTTCTATTTCTTATTCAGAAAGGTTTAGAAAATGCTGCGGTCCACTTTAAGCAGTCAAAAGACTACAATCCGGGAAGGCTCGGGTGCCAAGCGAATCTTGAGGCCAAACGATCTTCTCTGCGATTACATTAGAGATAATTTTCCTTTTGAGTTTAGACGTTTTTCTTCGTTTTTTTCAATATATAATAAGCGTTTTCTATCTTAGAGGATAAGGAGAAGTGTCCAGGAAGGAAAGTAACCTGTCTCTTTTTTCTATTTACTAACCTTCTATTTACTCGCTTGGTCACTTGGTGGCACCACTTCTGTCTCCCCGTGGCGGGGCTGGACCTGGGTGAATAAACATCACCAAGGACTAAAAGCAGTTTAAGATGGAGAAAGTTAATTCCAATGTAGGCGATTACACAGAGCTGAACATGTCTCAGGTTAAAAGAATGAAAATCAATACTTCTCAACCTACTGTTCCTTTCTTCTTGGTGGTGGTACATTCTTAACTACATAACCCATTGGGAAACTACCGTGTGGAAGACTATAGAGTCCATGATTGGCTCACCAAAAATGATAAAACGACTACGATTAGGTGATCTCTTAGTAGAAATCTCACTAAGTCATCAGTCTGAGAAATATTTAAAACAAAAACCTTTGTGGGATTATCAGTTGACATTATCCCACATAAATCCCTGAATATATCAAAGGGTGTTATAACAGAATGGAACCTTTTAATGGTGTCAGAGCAAGAGATGCTACATGAGCTAACAGATCAACAAATGATACATGTTAGGAGGTTAATGATGAACAAAGATGGCATTCTCACTCCAAATATGGCAGTTTACACAGTGGGAATCGTGTGTAGGATCTCCAGCTGTCTTTCCAGACACCATTATATCTCAGCAGTCGGACTCGTGTGTAGGATCTGCAGGTCTCTTTCCAGATACTATTATATTTCAGCAGATTCTTCCTCAGTATGGCATATACACTGAAGTTAGCCTTGGATCACATTCGAACTTTTCAATACCAAAGGTCAATAATACACCGATGAGGCAAAACATAATGACACAATGCAAATCGAAGCAACTGCAGGTGAACTGCGGCGTGAGCGCGGGTCGGGACACGGTATAAAAATACTTGATACTGAGCTCCGTTAAGCAGTGTTACTCTTGTTCTTCAGATGGGAAAGGCAGCGGACTTAAGCGAGTTTGACAAAGGCCAAATTGTAATGGCCAGACGACTGGGTCAGAGCATATCCGAAACGGCATGGCTGTGGTGGGATGCTCACGGTCATCCGTGGTTAGTACCTACCGAAAGTGGTCCGAGGAGGGAAAACCCACGAACCGCCGGCGAGGTGTTGGACAGCCATGGCTCATCGATGCTCAAGGTAAGCGAAGGCTCTCCCGGATGGTACGTGGCAACGTACCATCCGGGAGAGCCTTCGGCAACAGAAGGGCGACTGTGGCGCAACTCGCCGGCAATTGGAATGCTGGTGACGGGAGTAATGTGTCAAAACACACAGTACGTCAAACCCTTCTGAGAAAGGGGCTGCGTAGCCGCAGGCTGCTCCGAGTGTCCATGCTGACCACGGTTCACCGGCGACAGCGCTTACAATGGGCAAGCGAGCATCGAAACTGGACTTTGAGTGATTGGAAGAAGGTCGTCTGGTCCGATGAATCACGTTTCCTGTTGCACCATGGGGACACGGGTACGTGTGCGTCGTTTACCTGGGGAAGTGATGGCGCCTGGATGCACCGTGGGACGAACACAAGCCTGTGACAGCGGTAGTAGGAGTGATAGTACTTTGAAAAGAATTTCGCAACGGGTGGTCTACCACACGCCGTACCCACCGACGGTGATGACGTCATCAATCATGTGACTATTCTCCCCATGATGCATTAAAGTTCAATCGTGATTTAAATTTACTGCATCGTGATTCAACTTTTATTGCATTTAACGCAATCCCTTTGCATGGTGATGACATCATAATCCTTGGGTGTAATTCCAGGTATTTGTGTGTTCTTTTATTTCATTTTTGTTATAATTATTTGCACTCACATTTTTTTAATTAACGGTAAAACAAATAAATTATTTTTAAATTGCTTAATGACCGTTATTTATTTTGAACACAATGTGTTTTCTTCCTTTATCATCCCAAACAAAGGTAACATGGAGAAATTATAAAGTTAAATGAAATAATTTCCACACTGTGGTTAAATCTCTGAAATATTCAATTTTTGTTATAATGTACCTGTAAGTTATTATGGGAAATTATAAAGTTTGAAATTAATTCTAAGGTGAAATTAAAAAGTTAAAGGAAATTTTTCAAAAGCTGTGCGAAAATTATACGGTTGTAACTTATAAATTACAACATTTTTTCAAAAATTTTCCCAGCATTTGCGCGAAACGTGTAACTTGTATACTGATATGTCCATAATCCTGACTCCTGGAAATATGTCCATAATCCTGGAAACTCAATATAGGTAGAATTCTGAGAAAACCCAAAATCAGCAGCGCCATAAGCCTCCATAAATGCATTGAAATTATATAACGGTATAATTTCCACTGTAGTTTGGAATTGTAATTCAGTATTTTGTAATTCAGAATAACATTTTTTATTCAGAATCAGTGTTTTTCAGGGTGTTTTAGATGTCATAAACAAAGTATCAACCGGCTTGTAAATGTGGTGAACATGGGTGTATAGACCGCCGAGTAGACGGAATTCCTAGAAAAACCCAAAACATCATAAACAACATGTATATATTTAGAACCTATTTTCCAGATCTAATTTTAAAACTTCATAAATGAACGTTCTGTTATGCTAATAGAAATGAGAATATACGGATATAAGCACCTAAAATTAAAAGATTTTCTTATTTTCACTTCCTATTTGTAGGTTTTATGTATATTTTATATATTTGTATATGTATATTTTAACCGTTAGGGAATAACACAGCCTGGTACTTCACAAATCTTACGAAAGATAGCATTTGTTTGTCCATAAGCTCTTCACTGAAAATTGGAAATTTGAGAAAACCACACTAACCTTTAGATATTTTGCGTGTCCGTCCCGTTATACTCTTTTCAATTGCCAGAATTTGTACGAAATCGAACTTTTTGTAACAGTTTCTCTTCCGAAATGGGCACAGAGCTCGCCGTTGTCCCTAACGCGATTTCGCCCACTTTTAAAACCAACCCACAGGGTTTTATACATCCCAACTCAAAAATGGCGCAAAACGACTGTAAAAACGGTTCGCACCAACTCATTGGCATTATTGAAATTAGGAAAAATAAATAATAAATACTACATTCACTAGTAGTTTAACCTACATTGACTATTAGTTTAAAATCAACACTTGTTGATAAGCTCATTGGGGGAAAAAAGTAACATTCAATTTCGGGTTCGGGTCCTTGAGGATCCAAAACAGTAAAAAGTTGAGATTTATTTTTAATAAATTTTCAGTTATCCATAAACACTTTGTAACCTTTTCACAAAGTTAAAATGAACTTAAAAGTCTTACTTTACGCATTTTCCGTATAGTATAAGATAAGGTTCAACATGAGTACCATTTCAAATCATAAAAGTCGAATGAGTTTACTCATTGGCATGAAAAAAAAAATCTGAAATTGTTTCCATTGAAACAGTGGAACGTTTAGAATTAGAAAAATTGTCAGAAAGAGAGAAAATAATTGACTTTTTTAAATGAAAACGCTATTTCCCTTGTACCCAAGGGATATGTTTGTCACATTTTAATTAAATTTGATTACACATCACATTTTTGCACTGTCAAAACTCGAAATTCATTCATTGTAGACACCCAAACGCAGCTGATTGATTATTAAAAGTTTACATGGTATTGCTTTCACAAAACAGTAAAAAGCTGGGTGGAAACACACAAAATACTGTCAAGAGACCGAAATATAAGAAAACACAGCTTCAACATTTATTCAACCTTGAGACCCCACCACAACTTCACAAGTTCTTAACCACCCCCTTCAAAAGGATTATGTTGTTTCAACTCTTTAAGAGTTGAAACAACTCTTAAACAACTCTAAGGTTAAAAATATATATAGTGTTATCCCTGACATAATTACCTTTTAGATCTTTTCGTGTTTCCAGGAAATCCTTTATCCCTCAAATTATCAGAAATTACACATGTGGAATCAATAGAACGTATTAGAATTAGTGAAAAATAATACTGTACTGTTTTTTCAAATAAAGGCCCCACGTGCCAAGCGATTTTGTGATCAAGTGCCTTTGCCTGTAAATTAGCACTCTTTCTTGGTGAAATAAAATCGTTTCCTTATTTTCAGCATTACATTAACACTCAATTTATTCAGTAAAGAAAACACTTTACTAGATCAGAAGGAAGAGTAACCTTCTTTCTTCTCTTAATTTTTTTGTTTTACTACTAGCTCACTATCGCTTGGTCACAAAGGTGGCAATGCTCTTGCCTCCACGTGACGGGGCCGGTAAACTGGAAGGGAAAAGCTCTCTCTTCCAGGGGGAAATGGAGCAAACCGTTACTAAAACCCAGAAATACACTGGGTGCATAGATTAGGCCCCCACAAGGCGAGAACAGTCGGAGACTGATTTTGTAGCAGCTAAACGTCAAAAGATTGACGTAGCCAGAACCAAAACTCCAACTTTCTTTATTATTCACTCGATCCAAGAACAACCTATTGGCAAACTTTCGCTGTTTCTAGTGCAGAAATGCCTAGAAAGCATAATAGGTACCCCAAAGACAGTTCTTCGCTTAAGATCAGGTGACTTACTGGTTGAAGTTGCCACTGCTCGACAATCTGAGCAACTACTGAAACAAAAAAAGTTTGGTGGAACTTCTATTACAGTTACACCACATGTCTCCTTGAACATGTCAAGAGGTGTCATCATCGAACTTGTCAGATGAATAACTAAAACTTTAACTACAAGACCAAGGAGTCATAAATGTCAGAAGACTAATGACAAAAGAAGGATGGCATACTAGTTCCTACTCGAAACGTAATGCTCACTTTCGATGACCCTAAACCACCAACAGCGATCAAAGTAGGTTATTTTAATTGCCATGTTAGAGCGTATATTCCAAACCCCTTACGCTGATACAAGTGCCAGAAGTTTGGGCACTCACAGACATTCTGTTGAGGAGCAGCTGCCTGTGCCGCATGTGGATCGATTGCACACACGATTACCGATTGCACAGCTACAACGCCTAGTTTGTCCTAACTGAAGAGAAGCTCATCCGGCGTTTTCCAAAGAGTGTCCCATTTGGAAAAGGGAAAAAATGTACAGAGGTACAAAATTGAACGGCCCCGGGTGCCAAGCGTTCCGTGGCCAAGCGATCCTAGTGCGTCTGTAAAAGCGTTTTTTCTAAAGAGATTTCCAGCGAATAGATTCTATTTTTTGTTTCAACAACCGTTTTTCTTGATTTCTCGATCAAAGTAGCTCTTTCGCACTACAAGAAGTAGGCAAAGGCCCAGGAAGGAAAACCACCTTTCTGTTTCTTTTTATATTAATACTAACTTCCTAACCCAGCCGCTTGGTCACCTTGTGGCACTGCTCCTGCCTCCCCGTGGCGGGGCCGGAAACCTGGGTGGTAAAGCAAACCCCCAGGGCCAAAAGGAGCAAAACATGGACTTTGAAAACTTTCCCCCGATCCAGACAGCAAATCCAAATTCAAAGGATTTGCATCAACCTAATGATGACAAAACCAACCGAAAGAGACTGAAGACGGATGATTCCCTAATAGAACATCCGAGTTTCCTGATCCTGCATTCCTTAGCGAACCAGGCCCTAGGCAATCTATCGCCATTCCTCATACAAAAATGTCTGGAAAATGTAGCAGGTTCCCCCAAAATGGTGCGCCGTCTCAAATCTGGCGACCTGTTGGTTGAGACTACAAGCTCTAAACATTCAGAGTACCTTCTCAAGCTCACAACGTTCAATGGAATCCCTGTTAAGGTGTCACCACACGCAACACTCAATACCCCCAAGGGTGTTATCTCAGAATGGGACCTAATGAATGTCTCAGAAGAGGAAATTGTCAACGAATTGCAGGATCAGAAGGTCATACAAGCGAAGAGAATCATGATTAAGAAAGATGGCGAACTTATTCCAACACGCAGTATCATACTGACATTTAGCTCACCCAACCTACCATCATCAGTAAAAGCCGGGTATTTGAACTGCCGCACTCGCCCGTATATCCCAAACCCGCTAAGGTGCTATAAATGTCAAAAATTTGGACATTCCCAAACTGTCTGTAGAGGCGATGCAGTATGCCCTAACTGTGGATCGAAGGAACATGCCCAAGCTGATTGTAAATCGCAGTCCTCACTTTGCCCTAATTGTAAAGGCAATCACCCAACTTTTTCAAAAACATGCGATCAGTGGAAATATGAGAAGAAAATTCAAAAATACAAGATAGAAAAGAAAGTCTCATTTTCCGAAGCCAGAAAATAATTACAGCAACTAATACCGATGCCAAAACGTACATATGCCGACGCTGCTCAAAAATTTCACTCAATATCAGTTCAAACAGATACATCAATCCCGCCAAGCATCTCTATTTCTGAATGGGCTCGAACTTTACTCTCTACTGTACCTCAGTCCTCAAAGCAACAGACTTCTAATAGATCTAATAACACACCAGTCACGATACCTCCTGTTACTCTTACAACTCCTGTAAGATCTACTCAAACAGAAAACTCTGATCCCGTTAACAAGCAGCATGCTGAATCTTTCTTCATGGACACGAATGAGACTTGCTCTCATGAAGAAACGGAAACCATTCTGGAAATTCATCCAGAAGATGTAATAGACGCCAGACCAATATTTTCAAAGAGAGACAAAATAAAAATTGACCGACAGAAACAGACTTCCAAAAAGCAGACAGACACAGCTTCCTCATTTAAATCCAAACAATGAAAAACATCATCCAATGGAACTGTAGAGGCTTTCGCAGCAATATCGACGACATCCACGAGATAATTAAGCGTTATAAACCAATTGGAATCTGTTTACAAGAGACATATTTAACACCTCAGGTGTCTACTTCGATAAAAAATTACACTCTCTTTCGGCAAGACAGACCTGCTACTAATAATGCTCACGGAGGTGTAGCGATACTTATAGATGGAAGAGTACCCTGCAAACGCATTCAGTTGCAAACCACTGTTGAAATTGTTGCCACACGAATAGCCATTGGCGTTACCCTAACACTTGCTTCAATCTACCTGCCACCCAGTCGCCCTTGTACCATACATGAACTTGAAGATCTCATTCAGCAGTTGCCAACCCCTTTCTGCTTATTGGGTGACTTCAATGGACACAATCCATTGTGGGGTTCTTCCAATACAGACGGACGTGGAAAAATCATTGAAATGCTTATTGAAAGACGAAATCTAACCATATTAAATACTGGTTCACCAACTTACCTCCACCTCCCAACAGGAACAGTCTCTTCAATAGATCTCTCTATCTGCTCTCCAATCCTTTTCCCTAGTATCCAGTGGACAACTCTGGATGATCCACTCAATAGTGACCACTACCCTATAATATGTAAAATTGAAACGTCACACTGCATACCTTCAGAAACTCACACAAAATGGAAATTTTCCGAGGCAGACTGGGCAAAGTATACCACTAACGTATCCTTCGACAATCAGATCATCAAATCTCATCCGATTGACACAGTTGCCGACCATATTACAAAACAGATTCTAGCAGCTGCATCCACTGCCATCCCACAGTCAAAGTCAAGCATTCATAGAAACAGAAATTATTGGTGGAACGAGGACTGTAAGAATATAAAAAAAGAAAAAAACCGTGCATGGAATTTATTCCGCAAACATCCTACCACCACTAATCTTATAAATTACAAGAAAATTAGAGCTAAAGAACGTCATATTAGAAAGAAAGCAAAAAGAGACTCTTGGGTTCGATTCGCAACTACAATTAATAAAAATACTGATGTAAGAATTATTTGGAGGAAAATAAGACAATTAAATGGTAAATTTCCCCCTTTGTCGTCCCCACTTTTCACCGTGAATGGACAGGAGCTATCTACTCCTGCAGAGATTGCAAATGCTCTAGGGACGGTATTTTCACAGTTGTCTGACTCTACGGCATATGATCCATCATTTCAAAAGATTAAAGCTGTAGCAGAAAAATCCCATCCGAAATTTAGAACAACAACAACCTTCCAATACAATACACCACTTACTTTGGTAGAACTTCAAGAAGCTTTATCCACCGCTAAGAACAGTGCTGCTGGCCCGGATGGAATATACTACATAATGTTACAACATCTAGACAATAAATCATTATCTTCGCTACTGACCTTCTACAATCGTATATTTATGGAGCATTCCTTCCCCAGCTTCTGGCGTCATGCTTTTGTACTGGCGATACCCAAACCAGGGAAAGATCATTCTATTCCGAACAATTACAGACCCATTTCGCTCACAAGCTGCCTAAGTAAAACCATAGAAAAAATGATACACCGTCGACTAACGTGGTATCTTGATTCCCAAAATATTATCTCTGACAATCAATTTGGTTTCCGAAAACACCGATCATCTCTAGATCTCATGATCAAAGCAGAAACAGACATCAGGAATGCGTTTATCCAAAACAAACATCTAGTAATGGTATGTCTCGACATAGAGAAGGCCTTTGACACCACTTGGCGGTTTGGTATTCTGAAAGATCTTCATTCCCTGGACCTGAGAGGACACTTACCGTACTTCATACAGAATTTCCTACAACACAGGACCTTTCAAGTTCGCTATCGGCAAGTACTTTCGCAAACATACATACAAGAAGAAGGAGTCCCGCAGGGCTCTGTACTCAGTGCAACCTTATTTGCAATTAGAATAAATCAGTTGACAAAAAATATTCCAAAAGCTGTAAACTCTTACCTCTATGCTGATGATTTGACTGTCTCTTGCAGCTCGCAAAACATGAGCTTTATCGAAAGGCAGCTGCAAACATCTATAAATAACATTGAATTATGGATGATACACAATGGTTACCGACTATCCTATCAGAAATCTAGAGTCATTCACTTTTGTAATAAACGAAAGATGCATCCAGATCCAGAGATACAACTAACAAATCATCCCATCACAGTGGTGAATAGCATTCGTCTCCTTGGTTTAATTTTTGATAATAAACTGAACTTCCTAGAATATATCACACATCTAAGGACTGCTTGCCAGAAAAAAATGAATTTATTAAGAATTATCTCTTCTACATCATGGGGTGCAGATCGGTACACCTTACTTCACTTGTACAGAGCCCTGATCAGATCTCGCCTTGATTATGGCGCCCCGGTGTATGATTCTGCTAGGGAAAGCGTGCTAGCACGTCTTGCCCCTATTCAACATTCTGCCCTCAGAATTGCTGTAGGCGCTTATAGAACATCGCCAGTGCAAAGTCTTTATATCGAAGCCCATGAACCTCCGCTCAGCCTCAGGAGAAAGCTGTTACTTCTGAACTATGCAGCCAAAATTCAAAGTCTGCCTTCTCACCCCAATTGGCCAATACTTAATAATCCACAGTTCCCAATGTACTACAGAAATAAACCTAGAGCAGTTCGCCCTGCTGGCATAAGATTACAGGAATTATCACAAAATTGGAATATACATCTGAACAAAATCCTCCATGATCTGAACAGTTCAGATCCTCCCTGGTCCTTTATTAAAGCATCCTGTGACAGCTATTTCTTAAACTGGGGAAAACATTCGCTTGCAAGTACCAATATACAGCAACTGCATGCCACTCACACACAAAATTACCAAAATTTTACGCATGTATACACTGATGGATCAAAGTCTGGTAGTAAAGTCGGTGCTGCAGCTGTCTTTCCCTTTAACACTCTCTGTTTCACTTCCCACCGAATGCGGCAGTTATACAGCTGAATTATATGCTATCAAGCTTGCCTTAGAAAACATTCTCCAACTGTCCATCCAAAAAAGTGTAATATATAGTGACTCACAGAGTTCAATCTTGGCCTTGCAAAATTCCTCCTCAACAACGCATCCCTTAATAAAATCTATAAAATCTCAACTAATGCATATCCATGATCACCAACAAGTTGTCATCTTTTGCTGGATCCCAGGTCACACTGGGATATCAGGGAATGAAAAAGCAGACTATGCAGCCAAACATTCATCCAACATAGCATCGCCAGGTTACTATGTTCCATATATGGACTACAGATCCCATATAAGAAATACATGTAAAGAACAATGGACACTTCTATGGCAATCTCAACTGAATAACAAGCTGCGTGAAATAAAACCTGAACCACAGTTATGGGTTTCCAGTTTTTCTGTAAACAGAAAGGAAGAAGTCATCCTGGCTAGAGCCCGGATCGGGCACAGTCAGCTCACCCATATTTTTCTTCTTACAGGAAATGATCCTCCGCAGTGTATGCACTGCAACTCTGTTCTCACAATAAAGCACATACTCGTTGAATGTACCTTATACACTGATGCCCGAAAAGCTTCATACAGTAATCTTCAACAACCTTTGACACTCCAACAGTTCATAGGTAATAATGCAAATCTCCCGGAATTTTTCCGCTTCTTAAAACGCATAAATCTGTATAATTCTTTCTAACTGTTTTTACAGACACCGTGAAATCCTCATCTCGTTTATAGGCGCAATATGGCCTAAGTAGCCCTTGCGCCAGAAATAACCATACCAATACCAATACCAATACAAAATTGAACACAATGTCACCTACCAAGAGGCAAATTTGCTGGGTCTGCTTGTGTTTTCCCAACGAAAACAATCTGCAATCGTATTTCGTATGAATGCAGCATATACACTGCACAGCTACATGCAATAGAACTAGTCTTGTATCATATAAAATCCCACCACTACCAAAGGTGCATATTATACACTGATTCCCTAAGCGTATTACAGGCCTTATCCAATGTGAAAAGCACTCACCCAGTATTGTGTCGGGTGCAGCAAACATTACACTCCCTCTTAAAGTTAAACTTCGATATTCGCTTTTGCTGGATCCATAGCCATGTTGGTATAAGAGGCAATGATTTGGCAGATGCAGCAGCCAAATCAGCAACGTCACAAAGTAGTATCCGCTTGTCTCTCCCCTATACAGACTGCAAGCAATAAATTCACAAAAAATTATCCGTACGTTGCAAGAAGCTTGGAATGGGTGCCCTACCAACAAGCTGAATGAAATTAAGTCTGTAATAATGCATTGACATTCTAGTCAGATCAGGGTTCGCCGGGAGGAAGTAGTTCTTGCTCGTCTACGCATAGGACATTCTCACCTGACGCATTCATATTTACTGAGGGCTGATGATTGTCCTGTGTGTAGATATTGTAGCGTATTTTTAACTATTCGTCATATTTTAGTAGAATGTACATTTTTTAATAATGAACGCCGTTTATGTTTCACCCATTTGTCTGAGCCTTATACACTCAGGCAGATTTTATCGGACGACGACAATGTGTCAGATGTACTCAAGTTTTTAAAACTAATTAATCTGTATAGTTTTATTTAGATTTCTTCAATATTTAATAAATTAACTGTGTTTATGGCATATGTTATTTTATTGTATATTTTTACAAATTTCTTATATATTTATATCTTATACCTCTAGACGTGGCGCATTATAGCTTTAGATGCTGATGCGCCATAAAAATCCTAATAACCAAGAGGCCAAGAAGTCCTTTCCAGCCCTGAATGCTAATAAACCAACCTATGCTCAAGTAACCAAAAAACAAATATCAATTGCAACCCTAACGGTGGTAACCATACCCAAAATGAATCACTATCTGATTGGGCAAGGTCAGTATTGACCACGGTTCCACTAAACCAAACAGCAAGCAAAAAAAAATTAAAGCAATAAATACGCCGATTACTGTACTACGAGATGCCGTCCCTCAGGAAAACGCTACAATACGTACTTCTCCTGATGCAACCCAAATAGAAAACCATGGTCTTAGAAGATAGCTCGCAGCAAGATGAGAAAGTATTAAAACTTTATACTGACGAGGATATGGATACTGGAAAACCATACTTTTCAAAGAAGGGGAAAGGGAAACCTGAGCGAAGCAAACCTTCAGCCCCTCGAAAACAAATCGAGGGTTCTACTAAACCCAGATAATGCTTATATTTCTGTAGTAGAACTGTAGAGGATGTTGCAATAATTTAAATGACATCCAAGATCTCCTCACACAATATGAGCCCATTGCTTTCTGCCTTCAGGAAACCAACCTAACCTACATATAATTGTTTCTCTCCGAAACTATATAATTCATCGGAATGATCGTGTTGTACGCAACCCTACCAATCTGGCAGATGTTGCGTTCATAATCAATACTCAAATACCCGATAAACCACTCCCGTTGAAAACAAACTGAGGCAGTTGCAGTACGAGCCAATGTTAATTTTGACTTGACTATCGTCTCGCTATACTTGCTGCCTAATCAAAATATAAGCTATGCTGACCTACAGGAACTAGTGGTACACTTCCTCAACCCTACTTCATCCCAGGAGACCTCAACAGTCATCATCCTTTACGGGGAAATCAAAACATGGACAAACGTGGAAAAATTATAGAAAAATTACTTGACCATCACAATTTGATTACTCTCAATAATGGCGCACACACTTATACGCATTTACCTACAGGATCTACTTCAGCTATTGATGTGTCTCTATGCTCAGCATCCATATATCCTCTATTTGGATGGTCTATTCCTAGCAATCCACTGGGTAGTGACCATTACCCAGTGATAAGTCGGACTGAAACAAACATCCCCCACTTTTCAAACAGAACTGTCAAATGGAACTTTTTCAAAGCAAAATGGGACATATACAAGCAACTAGCAATACTGGAAGAAAAGCAGATGCAGCGAATATCCGTAAACTTGGCCACAGAATATATGTTTAACCAAATACTACATACAGCTGACCAAGCAATTCCAAAGCAACTCATCAAAATATCAGCACGCCCGAAATCGTGGTGGAATAATGAATGCAACACGTCAAAAAAAAAAAAAAAAAAAGAAAAGAAAAGAACAAAGCATGGGACATCTTCAGGAAGTTTCCAACAACTGCAAATCTCATCCACTTTAAACAGGCTCAGGCAAAAGCAAAACATATTAGGCAGACTAGCAAAAGAAAAGCATGGAGACCTCCACAATTACAAGAACTACAAAAATGCAAACGATATGGACCAAAATACGACGTATGTACTCAAAACATCCACGCATCAACCTTCCCATACTAACTGTAAACGGTTGTGATGTTACAACACCAGTGGAGATTGCGAATGCATTTGGCGAATCGTTCATGAGAAACTCAACCACATCTTACACGCCTCTTTTTCAGGTACACAAAGCACAGGCTGAGAAACATTTCATTAATTTAGAATCGGCATCTACTGCTGCACAGAATCTCCCCTTCATAATATCTGAATTCCACCATGCTTTAGCCACCACTAAACTCAGTGCAGCAGGATCAAATGGAATGCATTACATCATGATAGCGCAATTTACTGAACCCGCCCTTAAGATACTGTTACTTCTTTATAACAGAATTTTCAAAGAGAATACCTTCCCAGACAAATGGCACCGAGCTTATGTTTTAGCTTTTCCGAAACTAGGAAAAGACCCTACAAATCCAAAACATTACCGACCCATTGCACTCACCAACTGCATGAGCAAGGTCTTGGAAAAAATGATCAATGCCCGCCTGACCTGGTTTCTAGTCCAAAACAACCTTCTTAACCCAATACAATGCGGTTGCCGTGAAGACAGATCTACTCTTGACCTACTGATCAGGGCAGAAATAAACATCCGTGATGCTTTTGGTTCTCTTCGACATAGAAAAAGCGTTTTACACAGCTTGGAGGTATGGTATAATGCGAAACCTATACGATCTAGGACTATGCCGACACCTGCTAAAATTTATCAGAAACTTCTTCCATCATTGCTCATTTCAAGTTAGAATCAACAACCAGTTATCTTCAAGTTTTATCCAGGAAGAAGGCGTCTCACAAGGTTCAGTATTAAGTGCCACCTTATTTAACTTAACAATGAATTCCATAACACAGGATCTACCACAGACAGTGTCCACTACTCTGTATGCCGATTACTTCAGTATCTCCTGCCATTCGCCTAATATGCGAATGGTAGAAAGACAGTTGCAAGGTGCCATCAACCAAGTTGTAAAATGGTCCCAAAACAATGGTTTTCGTCACTCACTACAAAAGACTGTCGAGATACACTTCTTTAGGAAGCGTAACCTACATCTAGACCCAGAACTTCACCTAGAAAATCAAATTATCCCAGTGGATCGCAGTGTCCGCTTTCTTGGTGTGGTTCTAGACCAAAAACGTACCTTCCTCGAACATATAAAAGAGCTCCGGATTACTTGCCTTAAGAAGTTAAACATCTTAAGAGTACTATCTGGCACAACATGGGGAGCCGACTGTTTCACGCTACTGCATTTGTATCATGCATTAATACGGTCTCGTGTAGACTACGGCTTTGGGGTCTACAGCTCTGCTAGACCAAGTGCCTTACGTTTGCTTGATCCCGTACACCACAGTTCTCTCCGGCTGGCACTAGGGGCATTCCGTACATCGCCAGTTCGGAGCTTATATGCTGAATCAACTGAAAGCTCTTTACATCTATGCATAGAAATGCTTCTGTTAAACTACACAGCAAAGGTTAAAGGGAAACTAGACAACCCTACTCGGAATGGACTTTTCTCGTCCAAATGGGAGAAACTTGACAGAGCCTATCCATCTAAAAACCCATCAACAGGGATAGGCCTGCGTTCCCTGCTCAGTGCCAAATTGACCTTAGCATGATACAGCCTACTACATCTCGGACAACTCCACCTTGGATGTATCACATACCGCTGTGCGACCTACCACTCACATCGTTGGGGAAACACACCTTATCCCAACAGAACACACTGCAAATTCATGCCGCTTTGAGAACCCAGCACGTAGAGTACATGCCAATCAACACGCACGGTTCTAAAACTGCTGCTGCACCAGTAGGTGCAGCAGCAGTTTTAGAACCGTGCGTGTTGATTTTTCCAACCTTACCATAGCCAAAAAACTCCCCTTTGAATGCAGCAGCTACACTGCAGAACTCTGTGCTATCTTCATAGCGTTAAATCAGCTTTAACCCAAAATAATTCATTAGAGATGAACCATATTCTCAGTGATGACGCGAATTTATCCGACTTATTTAATTTTTTAAAACAAATTAATTTATATGAACTTATCTGACATATGACTGGGAAAAAAAATCATTTGCAGAATTACTGTGGCAGGCAAAATTTGGCCTTAGTTGCCCTTGTGCCAATAAACTTCCAATAAAACCAACCAATGATAGCGTAAATTTCACCTTATCAATAAATATATTGAACAGTGTGATTTATACAGACTCCATTAGTGCTATCCAAGCTATACAGCAGAATAAAAATCATGATAACCCCTTACCCATACAGATTTGGAATACCATGACTAAGCTAAATAAGAAGAAACAAAAAGTCATCTTTTGTTGGATCCCTGGTCATGTGGGAATTTTTGGAAATGAACGGGCTAATCTAGCTGGGAAAACTGCTGGAGATCCTATAGATGAACCGTTTAGTACACCGATCACAGACTACAAGTCAATTATAAAGAAGCGGTGTCTTAA
Source organism: Mastigoproctus giganteus (assembly GCF_048544385.1). NCBI lineage: Eukaryota > Metazoa > Arthropoda > Arachnida > Uropygi > Thelyphonidae > Mastigoproctus > Mastigoproctus giganteus. Next base: position 125,378,460 of record NC_143586.1, read on the forward strand.
AAAATGGCAACACATTTGGCAAAGTCAAGTTGGGAACAAACTACTCCATATAAAGAATCATCTCCAACCTTGGAAATCCAGTATACGTGAAAACAGGCATGAAGAAGTCGTATTAACCCGAGTACGAATAGGCCATACACATCTGACACATCTTTATCTTCTTGCAGGTACTGATCCACTACTGTGTACAAATCGCAACACTCAGCTCACTGTTCAACATGTACTCATTGATTTCCCCAAATACAATAGTGACCGACAAGCTATGTTTACATCTTTTTCCATGACGAACACTTGTTTCAGTATTTCTGACCTCCTGGCAGATACCCCACACGTGGCCAAAATATTTTTTCATACAACGCAGTGTCAACTTCAACATTTATTTACATAAACTGTGTATTTAACATCACCATAGTTAGGCGTATTATGGCCTTGCTGCCTTTGCGCCGTAAAGCCCATAAACAAACATTTTCAAATAAAAAAGCGTTTGTTTTCTTATGTACAATCAAAAGTTGAAAATTTGCATGTGTGAGACTTACAGACCAATAACTTTGTTGAATTTACATAGCAAAACAGTAAAAAGATGATATTTTCAATAATAAAAAAACTTTTCAAAGTACTGTGAACAGTTGAAATGTTAACAAATTTTGGATCCATTATTGCAACAGAAACATGAAAATACACACACACCCCACGCTGTAAAATTAACAATGACAACAGAAACTATACTTTTATGAATCTATCTGTACGATAACTGAAGAATTTTCATATACACACACTCACACAAAAGATGAGCAACAACAATTTCAGTCAAAAACCTTGATTTAACGATAAAAGATTGACAAAAACAACATACTAGTTGTGGGGAAAACCCCATACATGTGTTCAACCAATTCTAATTTTTAGGCCCTTGCCACTGAAATCTCCGGAAACTAGGTGGCAGGGCCCGCCAGAGTACCTAAGCGATCCCTTTGGTGCCTGACCTGCCTCCTTGGGGCTAAGTGTGGGCAACGTGGAAGTCCCGTTGCCCAACGGCTAAATGGTCAGAGGAACAACAGAACACGACACTACACAAAATAAACATACACATTAAACTTTTTAAACCTCTGGCCTGCACAGAATTCTGTGCTACACAAACAGAGTACACAACGCGGAGATGGTAAAAACCCCTGGGGCCGTCTGACAACTAACACACATCATACTTTACGTCGAAGCAGGTGACTCACCACTGTACCTCCGATAAAAGTAATTGTCACTAAAATATAGTTTTAAACTGAAATCCCTGCTAGACAACCCTTTGTGGACATCCGTTTTCGAGCCATTATGGGAAACTCTCTGTGACATTTGTGAAACTGCCAATCGTCCCTTTGGTATTTGTGTCGAAGAGCTGCTCAGAGAGCTCAATATCATGAAAGACAATATTTCCATCACCAAGGCAACCGCTTCCACCGTAGCATGCTAGCTTACCATCATGCAACTTTACCATTAAAAATTGGAGTAAGACCATCACCCCATGTTCTGTCTACTCTATGCTGCTGACCGAGCTGATTACTCATTTCTTATCTGTTTTTACTAATGGCCAGAAGTCAGAGCCATCTGTGGTATCTGCTGCCATCTTCTCAGATAACTCTCTCTCTCTCTCTCTCTCTCTCTCTCTCTCTCTCTCTCTCTCTCTCTCTCTCTCAAAATCAAACGTCAGTGAACTCTTTTCATACTGCTGAAGACAGACGACTCTCCTATATGGTATCTTTTTAACTATTCGTCACATTTTAATTGTGTCCACGTTATAGACATGAACATGCTTTATATTTTACCGCTTTAGTCATCTGGCTGAGCCTTATATGACTCAGTCAGACATTGTCCGGAAATGACATGTCTGCTGTTTTTAGATATTTAAAATCAATAAGCCTTTTTACTCACGTTTAAATTTTACTTTTTTATTGTTATTTGTTTATTTTTGTATATTTTACACCTTTTTATTGCTGTTTTGTTGTATATCTTGATATAATGACCTATATCGTTAGATCACCTAAAACTTTTGTTTTATATGACCTGGCTTGGCGCAATATAATCTTAGTTATTAATGCGCCAATAAAACCCATCTAACCAATCAACCAACCCACCCACCCACCTCTTCATCCAAAAGAGTATAATATACACGGGTTAGCAAAATGCATGCTTAGTCATGCAAAGCACTCCCGGCCTATCCATCTCTTACTAAAGCTCATTTCTGCTCATCAGAACAGAGCTGATTCGTCTCAGAGAGCATCAGCAGAAGGCTGTCGTCTGTTGGACCTCAGGTCATACTATAATACCAGGAAATGAAACCGCAGATGATGCTGCCAAACATTCATCCAGCATAGAACACCGAATTTTCTAATAGCAGTCACTGATTCGAAAATGAATATATGAAGAACACGTAAAGGACGATCGACACTTCAAGGGGAAAAGCAATTATTTAATAAACGTCTTTAAATCAATTGCCTGTACCAAAATTATTGGCTTCCAGCCTTCAGAACAAACAGACAAGGGGAAGTAATCATTGCTAGAATCCCACAATAGGATATACTCATCTGACCCATCCATTCCTTTTGACGGGAAATAGCCTTCCACAGTGTATGCACTGCTACACACCACTCACTGAAAAACATATACTTTTGAAATGTGCTTTGTATAATATGCCCGTCTATAGTCATTATACTCTCTCTTTCAATGTAAATAATCTTTGTCGCTTAGCCATATTATAGGCGAATACTGAAATCTCACAGATTTTTTTTATTATTATTTCCTGAAACTGGGTTCTCCGTGAATAAGTAGTCCTTACTCTCACAGGATATTGTCACCTGATGAATTATTATCTGCTGAAGGCTGATGATCGTTCTATGTGTAGAAATTATGGCATCCTTTTAGCAGTTCGGTACATTTTAAGTGGATGTGCATCTTTTAGCAATAAACCTGTCGATATACAGTATATCAATAGTCTAGTCATATTATATCAATACAATATGACTAGGCGCAATATGGCCGCTACAGCCGTTATGCCATTGAACCCTAACAACAGGTTGCTTTTGAGCCAAAAAAAAAAAAAGATATCCAACCAACCTAATAATAACAACTACAGCAATCGTACGGAGTGGGAAATCAAACGAGTGACCTTGAGCTGCCTGTTATTTTTCTCTTTGCTGTAGTACATTATGAAATATTGTTATTAACTGTATTTCATTAAATATATTTAGTAAATTTTCACTAAATATAGTTATAAGATATTAAGAAAAAGCAACCCAATTGGCCTATAGAAAATACCAATAATTTATTTTCAAACTTTTACTTTAACCGCGGCGGTCAATCCTTAGTTAAAAATTAATGAAAAATTCGCATTTTAAATTTAATCTTTATGAGTCTTAATTCATATACTGTATTAAGCAATTAATTCGTAAGAATTAACTTCGCTCATGGTACATTGCTGATAAAATTATTTTCGTAAATATAAACAATCCAAATCTTATATTAGTTTTATTTTCATATACAGTAATCGCCCTAATTTCTATAAGAATCTTCTCAGTCATGCAAAAGAACCAAACTGGAAAAATCATTAGGTTTCTGATGAAGATACAATTTCTGACCTGTCCTTTAAGTTGCATCGGAATTATCGGTACAGCCAGCTATCCTGAAGGATTCATCGTAAATGAATACTGGGTAAGAAGACTTTGAAATTATCATCGTTTTAAATCATAATAAATCTTAATAAAATAGAATATTTATCATATATGTTTAATTATGTCTGGGAGTAACTATTAAACTCATTAGAGAAAGATATATTTAAAAACGATTACATATATTCTATAGATTTAACCTTGCATTATTTTGAATACTAAAGTTAAATTATTTTTAATCGCAGTTACCATCGGTGCTAATCCCTCACTTGGTATTTGCAACATTTGTCTTTGTTACTGGTCTTCTCTTTATGATTACCGATTCAATTATAGGATATCTGTTGGGAAATATTCCAACTTATGTTATTAGGCTTCGTGGAATCATATGCCTAGTCTACACCATAAGCCGTATCCTTTGCCTAAACGTTACCTAAACTGCCATCAGAGCATAATTATGTTAGCAATGTTACGTTTATTAAGAATCATTTTAGAAAGAATTGACTTCTTAATAATTCTTTTTTTACTCAGAACAGTTTATGTGACATGGTAGTACATATTATGTAACTTTTGATATCTCATAAGAATGAAACCCACTCTTCTACAAAGTATTCCTTGCAAAAATATACAATTTACTTTGTCGCTAGAAGTCGTGTGAGGAGCGTAAAGGGAAAAGCAATTAGCACGAGAACCAATGAACTTTCCTAGATTCTGAGTCCATCTGCCTAACTTACCCCGTTTCGATTTGATTTGGGACATGCCGAAAAGCAACTTCACACATTTTGTTTCGCATTGGACGTATCCTTTGGATTTTGTTCTTAAGATTTTAATCCAAAACAGTGCACATTATTAGCAGGAGCAAATGATGCAATAAAGCAAGCCAAAGAAAAATAAAAAAAAATAAAAAACTACACCTCCCATTTCACCTATTCATTCCTTCCTTGAATTTATTTTAGCTGTCAACTTGTAAACCAACATATGGAAGTTTCTTCCAGCAATGAAACACCCGCTGACTAAAGGAAAACTTCCGCACATCTATTCTGCAACCGTCTTTCTTCAGTTTGAATTTGTGCCCAATTTATATGTGTGGTCTGAGCAAGAGGAAGTATCCAATCAGCACTGAACTTGTTTAATCCATTCAAAGCCTTAAACACTTCAGTCAGATCACCTTGCAGGTGTCTAGCCTCCAAACGTTGAAATTTTCAGAATTTCTTGTTAAGAGCACCCCTTTGTTCCGCTCACCAATCTCGTTGTCTTTCTCTGTACTACCAGCAGCTCCACATCCTTCCAATAATCAGGCTTCGAGCCCTGTATGCAGTACTCAAGGTAGGCTTGACCACTGCCTTTTACAATGAGATAATCATCTCCTTAAACTTGCCAGCACAATTCCTCTAAATCATTGACTACATTACTTATGGGATTCCAGCCTTCAGAACAAAAACCCCAAGAACTGTCTGGGCAACCTTTCTGCATTGCTCAGAGAGCTTTCTATCTGACTGCACAATTAACCCCGTGTCTTTTTCATTTTCGACTATCCTGAGTATAGTACCACACAGTTGGTACGTTACTCTGGGAATAATTCTACCCATATGCAGTACTTGGCATTTATCATTGTTAAACTTCAATTGCCATTTCTGAGTCCATCTGCCTAACTTTCCTAGATCATGTTGCACTAGAATACTGCAACCTTTCATCATCTGCAAGCTTGAATATTAAGCCTGATATGCTTTCATCAATATCATTGAGGCCCCTTTTAAAAGCCATGAAGATGGATTTACTCGCAGAGATCTTAAGCTTGTTCATACTAGCCCATGCTTCAAGATCGTCAAGTAATGGTTGCATTTTCTCTTCTAATATTTTTCGAGAAGGACAATAGGAATCACAGGATCATCTGCGTAGACAAACCTCTGGATGTTGTCGTTTTAGCCACTGGTCCGACACAGCATTCCAGAGGAGCAGTCCCAAAATCTACCCCTGGGGACATCCTCTGCAGATCTGGGCCTTGTAAGTAAGATGCTTGGCGCAAAGTTTTACAAACCCTTCATCAAAGTAGGATCTAAGAACGCGTATATGTATTGATCACAGTCAGTAGACCTTAATGACCGGAGGACGCTCTCCCACCAAAGTGAGTCGAAAGCGCCCTCAAAGTCAATGAACACTGCTGGAATGTATTTTTCAGGTTTATCTGAATGTAATTTGTCAGGGAAGAAATAGCGTCCTCCGTCGACCTGCCTTTTTTAAACCCAAATTGAAAGTTGGAATTTAGACGTTTGTTCTCAAGCATGTCCTGAATTCTCGGAGCCAGCATCCGTTCGAAAAGCTTCCCCAATTTTGCCAACAACGAAATAGGACGATAAGCACGAGGGTTTGATGGTAATTTCCCTGGCTTTTTGAAGAATCTTTAAGAGGGCAATCTTCCATTGAAAAGGAAAAACTGACTCCAAAATTCATAATGTTCAATAACACCTGGGGATAAAGATCAAAAAACTTAACAATGATGGTGTTTTCCACTAAATCCAGTCCTGGACATTTTTAACTGTTCAGCTTTGCCACGACTGAGGCCAGATCTAAGATTGTAAAAGGCCAGATATCTGAAAGACACAAGTAAGATGCATTTTCCTAGCTTGTTCAGGAGAATCTAGCTCAGGTATATCTCTCGGAAACAGGTTTTCAATAATTGATTTGATCGTAGAGGTCCAGTTTTGGGATTCCTGTCCATTGTCAATAACTGTGTTATATATTTCATCACCAATCATTTTATGCCTAGTAATTCTGTAAACGAGTCCCCGCGGTTCGAAATTACCTATTTCCTGCACAAAGTCTTGCCAGCATGATCTTTTGGCATCTGTCGGTCGGCTCTGACTTAACTAAGATTAGTTAAGTGAGAGCCGACCGGGCTAGCCAGGTGGGTAAAGTTCCTGCCTGGCAACCCAAAGGTATAGATATATTTGGGTCTAAAGGCTCCTGGGATTTCTCCCATCTCCACACTGTATCGGACAAGCCAGGGATTTAAAAGTATATGGGTCATGTGGTATTTAGCATGTTGTACCCTTGTTCATCCGGCCTGTTAGCCGCCGGGCCCCTAATGGTACCCGACGTTACCATACCTCGCCACGGGGAGGCCGGCCGGGTGTTACCTATATAGTACTCTGGCTGGTCCTGCCACCTACTTTCCTGGGATTTCCGTGGCTAGAACCTAAAAAAAAAAATAATAAATAAATAAAATTAAAAAAAAATAAAAAATAAAACTGCTGTTCGCGGTTAGTTATTAGAATAATTTAGATGCTTGTGAGAGGCTATACGCTGAAATAATATTTTCTATATGCCTAAATGGGTCGGACAGGAAATTTTGATGTAGTTAAATTTGGACGCGTAGGGCTGAAAATGCTGTGAAAGTCAACAGTAAAGGGGGTGTGAAGACTGGAGAGAAGAAAAGGTAAGTGTAAGTGTAAATGTGTTTAGGGTCAAGCGGCACCAGGGGTTTCCCCCCATCTCCGCGTAGTTTACATTGTGGTGTGTTACAGTACACTGTAAATGCCAGAGATTTAAAAGTGTGTGGGTCTTGGATCGTTTAGTGTCGTGTACCGTTGTTCTTCTGGTCGTTTAGCCGCTAAACCCCAATTGGGGCCCAACGTTGCCCCACTTACGCCCCGTGGAGGCAGACCAGGAACCCAGTAGCTTATATGAACTCTGGCAGGTCCTGCCACCTAATTTCCTGAGATTTCGGTGGCACGGACCTTAAAAAAAAAAAAAAAAAAAAAAAAAAAAAACGGGGGCACTTAAGTTTAGAAAAGCCAGAAGAAGTTAATGTGGTTCAGTTTTCAGTTTAGAAATCGTTAATTTTGATTAGTTATGTGGAGTTTAGGCTGGCGTATTAGTCAGAGTAGGGGGAAAGAGACTGAAGACTGGGGGGAAAGACAGAAGTATGGGGTCGATAGGGAAGGCAACCCCAGATTGGTCAGTAAGGCATGCCCATGGCTCACCAGGTGAAATATATGGGGTGGTAGGGGGAGGGAGGAAACAGGAAGACTATCTCCTCCTCTTCCCTGCCAGGGATAGGGAAAAAAAGGTACCAGGCAAGGGAGCTGGTAGAGATCGCCATTTGGCTACATGGCAGTGAGGCTGCATCAGTCGTAGTGTAGTCATAAGTCCGGTAGTAGAGTCACTCGTGGGATAGTGTCCCGTCCAAGTTGAATGTCTTTGTTTTGGTTCTCTATCTTCATTCGGTATATTTGTTAGTTTCATTTAGGTCTCATATTTGTTGCTACATAGGCAGGGTTTCTTGGTAGACAGATAGTAGCTTCCACATAATTTTCATTCTGGGGTGTGTCCTAAAGGATGTTTTTTTTGTTATCTGGCTGGTCGCCTTTCACTCCTGGTGTATTGCATATAGGGTTCTCCTTCTTGAGAAGAGTTCTTGAGCGAAGTTGGTCAGGGCTCTGTATTCCTCCTCTGAATCCAGTAGGTGAAACTCTTGTCCTCTCGGGAGGTATCTTATACTCGTGACTGGAAGAAAAGGTCGAGGGTTCGAATCCCGCCTCGGGCTTGGATCATAATAAAATGCAACAACTTTGGGAGGTGCATTATGGCCACAGAAGTTGATGCGCCAACAACTAACAAAAAAAAAAAAAAAAAAAACCTTCGATTCGTTAAACCTTAGATTTAACCAATATCCCTGTTTCAGCATCAGACTATTCACAAATCATTCATGGTGCATGCCTAACAGAATGGACAGTAATCTGGCACTCTCAAACAAATAATGAACTTTTTCAATTTAAACAGGATCCTAAAATTTGGCGTTCTGGTATCCGTATCAGAACTAGAAGAAATATTCCTTTCAAGAGCAAGAATCAAGAAGCTTTAAATCACACTCATTTAACTCACCTTCATTTACTCACAGGAGATGATCCACCCCCAGTTCTGTTCACATTGTTCTGTAAATCTGACTACTAAACACATTCTCATTGAATGCCCATACTATACACAAGACAGAAATACAACCCTGCTGCTATCATTGGTTAATCTTCGGAAACCAATAACTTTAGAGAATGTCACTGGTGACAATGCAAATATTTCTGAATTTTTCAAATTTCTGAAGCAAATTGGAGTCTTTAATCATTTCTGGGCCCCAGGTGCCAAGCGATTTTGTGATCAAGTGTATTTGCCAGTGAATTGCGCTCTCTTGAATAAGTAAAATCGTCTTCTTTCTTTACAGCGTTACACTAACAATCAATTAAATAAGCTTCAGTAAAGAAATCACTTTACTTGAACAGGAGGAAAATTAACCTTCTTTCTTTTTTTCCCCTTTTTTTCTTTGCATATTACTACTAACCCACTACCGCTTGGTCACAAAGGTGGCACTGCTCCTGCCTCCACGTGGCGGGGCTGGTAACCTGGAGGGGAAAAGATCTCCCTTCCAGGGCGAAATGGAGCAAGAAGTCCATAAAACCCAGAAAAACACTGGGTACACAGAAGAAACTCTAACAAGGCAAGAACAAGAGGAGTCTGGTTCTGTCGCAGCAAAACGTCAAAAGACTGACGTAGGCAGAATCCGAACCCCAACCTTTTTAATTATACATTCAACTCAAGAACAACCAGTTGGAAAACTCTCCCCTTTCCTAGTGCAAAAAAGCCTAGAAAGCATAATAGGTACTCCCAAGACAGTTCGTCGGTTAAGATCTGGAGACCTACTGGTTGAAGTTGTCACGGCCAGACAATCTGAACAACTGCAAAAATTACAATCCTTTGGTGGAATTTCGGTCAGCGTTTCACCGCACGTTTCCTTGAACACGTCAAGAGGTGTCATCACTGAGTGGGACCTCCTCAATTTGTCAGATGAAGAACTCAAACAAGAATTACGAGAAGAAGGAGTCATCAATGTAAGGCGAATTCTCACGAAGAAGGATAATGTACTAGTTCCGACCCGGACTATAATCCTTACTTTTGATAATCCTAAACCACCAACATTGATCAAAGCCGGTTACCTTAACTGCCGAGTTAAACCATACATACCAAATCCATTACGCTGCTATAAGTGCCAGAAATTTGGGCACTCACAGACGGTCTGCAGAGGAGCAGCTGCCTGTGCCACATGTGGCTCCACTGAACATTCTACAAATGACTGCACTAACACAACCCCAAACTGCATTAACTGTAAAGAAGCCCATCCGGCGTATTCGAAGGAGTGTCCCCTTTGGAAACGCGAAAAACAGATACAGAGATACAAAACTGAACATAATGTAACCTACCAAGAAGCTAAAAAATCTTTACCAGTTCCAAATACTAACAAGCCAAGTTATGCCAAAATAACCAAAAATCACGTATCAATTGCTACCCAAACAGAGGTAACTATACCACCAACAAAGTCACTAGCTGAATGGGCAAAGTCAGTATTGTCCCCAGTGCCAACACCCCAAACAAAAAGCAAGCAAAGCAAAGGAATAAATACGCCGATCACAATACAACCAGATGCCACTCAACAGCAAAATACTACAGTGTCTACCACTCCCGACTCAAACCAAACAGACTACATGGATTCAGAAGATAAATCAAACGAAGATGGACAGGTTTTAGAACTGTTTACTGAAGAGGAGATGGATACAGCGAAACCTTATTTCCCAAAGAAGGGAAAAGGTAAATTTGAGCGATCTAAACCTTCTGCACCTCGAAAACAAATCGAGGGCCCCACTAAACCAAAATAATGCTTACTTTCTTACAATGGAACTGTAGAGGCTATCGCAGTAATTTGGCTGACATCCGAGATCTCCTTTCGCAGTATGATCCTGTTGCCTTCTGTCTACAGGAAACCAATCTAACACCAAATACAATTGTTTCCCTTCAGAAATACATAATGCATCGGCAGGATCGTGTTGCCCACAATCCGAACAACGTTGCACATGGAGGAGTAGCACTGATCATCAACTCCCAGATACCCTCAAAAGCAATCCCACTAAAGACAAATCTTGAAGCAGTTGCTGCACGAATCAATGTCAACTTTGATTTAACCATAGTCTCATTATACTTACCACCTAACCAAAACATAAGCTACGCTGAATTAGAAGAACTAGTGATCCAGCTTCCCAAACCCTACTGTATCCTAGGAGACCTGAACAGTCACCATCCGCTATGGGGAAACCATAACCTGGACAAGCGTGGAAAAACTATCGAAAAATTACTTGATCAACACAATCTGATAACTCTCAATAATGGAGCGCACACCTATACGCATCTTCCTACAGGATCTACCTCAGCTATTGATGTCTCTTTATGCTCAGCAACCATATACCCTCTGTTCGGATGGACTATCCACAGCAACCCACTGGGCAGTGATCATTACCCTGTGATATGCCGCATTGATACAACCGTTCCCCATACTTCTTATCGAATTCCAAAATGGATATTCTCCAAAGCTGAATGGGATACGTACAAGCAGCTGGCTACACTAGAAGAAAAAGAAGTCCAACAAACACCCATAAACTTAGCAGTAGAACATATATCTAACAAAATATTGCAAGCAGCGGACAAAGCAATTCCGAAACGATCCACTAAAATATCGGCCCGCTCTAAAGTGTGGTGGAATAATGAATGTAGTGCCGCAAAAAGAGAGAAGAACAGAGCATGGAACATCTTCAGAAGGTTTCCAACAACAGAAAACCTTATCTGCTTTAAGAAGGCAAGGGCAAAAGCAAAACGAGTTAGACAGACCAGCAAAAGGGAAGCATGGAGGCGTTTCGCTTCCACAATTACAAAAACGACAAAAACCCAAACAATTTGGGCCAAAATACAACGTATGTATGCAAAACATCCAAGTGTCAACTGTCCCATTCTGACTGTAAATGGCTCTGATATTACAAAGCCAGAGGAAATTGCAAACGCTCTAGGTAGATCTTTCATGGAAATATCAGCTGTGACATCATACTCGCCACGATTCCAGACACTCAAAGCACAAGCTGAAAAACACTCAATTAATTTTGAATCAACATCCACTGCTGCATATAATCTCCCTTTTACAATGTCAGAATTACATCATGCTCTAGCCTCCACTAAACTCAGTGCAGCAGGGCCAGACGGAATACATTACATAATGATAGCAAAACTTACTGAACCCGCACTCAAAACACTTTTATTGCTCTACAACAGAATATTCAAAGAAAACACTTTTCCTGACAAATGGCGGCATGCTTATGTTTTGGCATTTCCAAAACCTGGAAAAGATTCTTCAAATCCGCAGCATTATCGACCTATTGCACTCACCAGCTGCATATGCAAGGTAATGGAAAAAATGATCAACGCTCGGTTATCCTGGTTTCTAGCTCGAAATAACCTTATGAATCCAGTGCAATGTGGCTTTCGTGAAGGTAGATCCACTCTTGACCTTTTGATTAAGACAGAAATAAACATCCGTGACGCCTTCGTACGCAAAGAGCATCTTGCGATGGTCCTATTTGATATTGAAAAAGCGTTTGACACTGCCTGGAGATATGGTATAATGCAAAACCTATACGATCTGGGACTACGCGGACACCTACCACAGTTTATAAGAAACTTCCTACAACACCGCTCATTTCAAGTTCGATTTCACAATCACTTATCTTCAAAGTTCATACAGGAAGAAGGAGTGCCACAAGGATCAGTGCTAAGTGCTACCCTCTTTAATATAAAAATGAATTCAATAACACAGGACCTGCCACAAACAATATCCACTACCCTGTATGCCGATGACTTTAGTATCGCCTGTCATTCGCCTAATATGCGAATGGTAGAGCGACAGCTGCAATGTGCAATCAACAAAATAGTAAAATGGGCCCAAAACAACGGGTTTCGCCTCTCAACCCAAAAGACTGTCGGTATACACTTTTGCAGGAAGCGTAATCTACATCCACACCCAGAACTTCGACTAGAAAATCAAATCATACCAGTTGTCCCTAGTGTCCGCTTTCTTGGTGTGATACTTGACCAAAAACTCACCTTCCTGGAACATATAAAAACACTTAGGATTACCTGTCTAAAAAAGCTAAATATTTTAAGAGTTCTATCAGGCACAACATGGGGAGCTGACCGATACACACTATTACAATTGTACCATGCGCTAATACGTTCACGTCTAGACTATGGTTCTGTTGTTTATAGCTCTGCTAGACAAAGCGCTTTACGCTGGCTTGATCCTGTGCACCACAGTGCTCTTCGTCTTGCACTGGGGGCATACCGTACATCACCTGTCCACAGCCTATATGCTGAAGCACATGAAACCTCCCTTCAGCTACGCAGACAAATGCTTTTACTACACTATGCAGCAAAACTCAAAGGACATCCAGACCATCCCACTTGGAACGGACTTTTCTCTCCTAAATGGGTAAACCTATACCAAGCGTATCCATCAATCAATCCACCAACCGGGATACGTCTTTCCGCATTGCAGGCCGATTGGCAAATTGACTTTAGTAAAATACAGCCCACTGCCTCTCATACAGTCCCACCTTGGACATGTTATATACCACCGTGTAACTTTTCATTGACAGTCTGGGGAAAACACACCCTGTCTCAACAGAACATACTGCAAATGTTTGCCGCATTGAGAACCCAGCACGGCCAGTACACACCAATCTACACAGATGGGTCTAAAACAGACAACCATGTTGGTGCAGCAGCAGTATTTCCTAACATCACTTTGTCCAAAAAACTTCCCATTGAATGTAGCAGCTATACTGCAGAACTCTGTGCACTCCACATGGCCTTAAACTACACACTCTCAAGAACTAAACTGCACAGCGTTATTTATACCGATTCCATTAGTGCTATCCAAGCCATACAACGCAATACAAAATATGATAACCCCTTACTTAAACAGATCTGGAACACTCTGACCAAATTAAACCAGAATAAACAACAAGTTCTGCTATGTTGGATTCCTGGTCACGCTGGAATCCCTGGAAATGAACAGGCCGACCTAGCTGCCAAAACTGCTACCAATCCTATAGACCAATCCTTCACTACACCTGCATCTGACTATAAGTACATTATAAATAAACGATGCCTTGAAAAATGGCAACATATCTGGCAGAATCAAGTCAACAATAAGCTACTTGGCATAAAGAAAGGGCTTAAACCATGGAGATCTAGTATACGTGAAAACCGACACGAAGAAGTTGTACTAGCCCGATTAAGGATAGGCCACACGCACCTAACACATCTTTATTTGCTTGCAGCCACTGATCCGCCAACGTGTACAAACTGTAACACCCAGCTCACTGTCCATCATCTACTTATTGATTGTCCCAAGTACAGTACTGAGCGACAAGCTATGTTTACCTCATTTCCAACGGCGAACACCTCTCTCAGCATTTCTGACCTACTAGCAGACACACCACATGTGACCAAAATATTTGACTTCCTCAAACAGATAAAACTATACAACATGATATAATTCTGAATATCATCTATACAGATAGAACTATGTATCTTAATATCACCATAGCTAGGCGCATTATGGCCTTTGCTGTCCTTGCGCCGTAAAGCCCCAAAAACAAACAAACAAATAATCATTTCTGATTTCAGCCTTTTCTGACATTACAAGAATTTCTTATATATTGTTACAATAAATGAATAGGCGTATTATAGCCAAAGCAGCTTATGCGCCATCAAAACCGCCAAAACAACAACAACAACAACACCTTACCCAAACAGAATATACTGCAAATTCATGCCGCATTGAAAACCCAGAACGCAGAGTACACGCCATTCTACACGGACGGATATAAAACTGACGCCCATGTTGGTGCAGCAGCAGTTTCGCCCCCCCCCCCCTTGAACCCGGGGTTTTTCGTCAAGCAAGCAGGCAAATCGACCAGAGAACACATGCAATTTACAGACACAATACACGTGGGTAGCTGAAATTACATTTCCAGGTGACCCTAATATAATACATAGTTTAGTTTCCTTTTTTTGTTTTTTTTTATATGTTTAGTGTTAGCGTTACGTTACAACATGATGATGCAGTCTCACACTTCAAGGGTTATGAAGGACCTCAGTAACCACACACCAAAAGATGCCAATGGTGCCAATCAACAGATTTTGTTGATCAGTGCTCAAACATCCTCCCTGAAGTTCAGTTCATTAAACTAATCACTTAAACGAGTGGTCTCAAATTCAAATTCCACGCGGGCCAAATGCACGATCTGAAAGCAGCTGACGGGCCGGAATTTTTTTTTAACAAAAGGAGAGTGAATATAAGCACCGTATTTACAACAAATACATAATTGAAATGTATTCGCGGGCCGTGTAAAATTGCTTCGGGGGCCGGATGCGGCCCGCTGGCCACCAGTTTGAGACCACTGACTTAAACCACTATACACTTAAGATGACGTTTGAGGCATCTTACCGATACCCATCATCTGACCATGCTGTTAGGGGTAGAAAAATAGAAAAGATTACAAATTTGAATTATTTTACAATAATTATTAATTATCAAAATAAGTCTAAAGTATTATAGTTGAATTTATGTTACAACAGAAAACAAATATTAAATTAAGTAAATACATAAAGATTGAATTCTTACCTGCTGACTGACTCCTATTTGCCGATGCTCCCTTTGTATCTGGTTTCTGGCAGCATGGTGGCAAGTAGAAGTCTGTCAGCAGGCAAGATAAGGATGTTTTAATGTTTATTTTAAAACACCCTTATGCGAATAAAGTTAGAAACAAAAGTTAGGACACATTTAAAAAGTTGGTGATGAAATGATATCTATTTACGTTTCAAAGATATGCAAACTATGTAAAGAACAAAAACCAAACTGGCTGAAATGATCTTGCATGAACCATTAAAAAAACAATTAGAAAAAAGAACATTTTACCAGAAACATCTCTTTCTGTTCATAGTAATCAAATTATTACAATTATAAAGTATTTTATTATTAACATTAAGGATAATTGTCACTGAATAAATCTCTCTTGTTATTTACACGGCTTGCTCGTTGTCATACCTCGCTGTACTTGTCTTGATGCATTTTATGATATCAATTTCTCTGAATATCCTACTTTTTTTAGAGAGAAATATAGTCCGATTTGATGTCGATAATTAAATTAATAAGCAAGGAACAGTACGAAAAAACAAAATCAACTTTTGCTGACTTGTTCTGACTTTTGGTTCGTTCTGTGTAATGGAATTATCTTTGAAATTATATTTTGTAAAAGAGCTAAAAACTACCTTTACTGAAATGATTAGTGTTGACAGTGCCTTATCCGCTTCTTATCACCCACATAGACCATTTTAAGAAATTTGGACCGGGGGAACTGCCAACGTTACCTAAAGAGGTAAGTGGTCGTATTTTATGGTTGTACATATATTCAATTTAGAAGTTTATTGCAAAATTTTGCAAAACTTTCTCATAGAAAAGGAACTGTGGAAATAAAAAGCATAATCCATGAAGCGCAGTGTTTGGAATTAAGAAATAAATCTATAATAAGATTTAAAAATAACATGGATTTACGACCAAAAATCCCACATTTGTGAGCTATGAATGAATAAGTAAATTATACTTCTTTTGCGTAGGCAGACATGAATTTTACAAACACAGACATGGAAATAGGCATAATATATAGCCTTAGTAGCGTTTGTGCGGCCAAATAATATATCGGCCAGAAAACACAGAATTTTGAAAAATAATATAAAAGTCAATATAGAAAAAAAAAATTGAATTTTCTTAAAAATAACCTTATTATTCGGGCTAAGAGAGAGAGAGAGAGAGAGACAGAGAGAGAGAGATGGTATAAAAATAAACCTTAAAGCTTCAGCTCTTATAATAAGTATGCAGCTGAAATGCTTGTAGGGAAATGCTGTTTTTTGAGTTAAAATCTAATAGCTACACCTGCAATATACAATACAGCTATGAACTGTAACTTGTGCATTATATTAATGATTGCTTTTGAATAAAACATTTAATTTATAAAAATAGATTGCGTATATACAGCATGCATATACAGTATAAAATATTTAGTTTATTGAATAAAATTTAATATTAGCGTTGTATGCCAAACCTTATTTTTATAAACTCAATCGTGTGAGAATGTCTAACCATCCATCCTTAGTTGTACCACAGTTGTATTTTAACATAATCCATAAGCTCATAATAATTTCTCCTTTTTCATTTCTTCATTTAGTTTGATACAAACTACCTCATATCATCAAACTGCGAGTGGATACTCGTAATCTGTTTGGCAATCTACATGGTAAGCTTCGTGCAAGAATTCCGTAATCTCGGCATAAAAATCTCAGTCATAAAGAAAGTTCCAGCTTCTTCCAGATCATCTGTAGTTCTAAAAGCTTACAAAATTCCGGAAACTGAATCTACAACCTGCGATGAATCTATCTAATATTACGCATATTACCACTTCAAATATTAGATGAAATCATGCAGCTATTGTTAACAATAGTCGAATGATTTTCATCTGACATTTAGCGTGGTAACGGGCACAATATCTGGACAATTCAAATCTCATTTCAAACATATTCTCTACTGAAATCGTAGATTACTTTCTTATGAAAATCTAAAAAGATGAAAGTTCTATTCAAGATTAACAGGGTACGTATATTACATATTGTCAATACTGTATATGGTGAATTACTATCACATAGTTATATAATTTATTACTGCATACAGTGACAGTAATTGAATTATTTGTATATCTACCAGAATTATAAATTATACTGTCTGCTTTTGTAAGATTAAAAAATTTATAAAATAAAATAATTATACAAACTATACAGAACTACATGTGTTGCTTAAAAACAGATCCGTGTGTATTTAGCACGAGCACTCAAGCATGGCATACTCGTTTGAGCGAGTTCCTTCTTTTCAAGGAAAACTGGTTTTCATCAAAAATGTTTGTTATTTTACATTTTCCTTGAAGGCCCATAAAAATATCTTCGCAACCTTATAGAGCAGTAAGTATTCTTCGGCCTTCTGTTTTGAATAACTCCATTATCAATGACCGCATTTACTGCCCCGAGTTCCAACGATTTCCTCTGTGAAATGTTTATAAAGTGCTCTTCACAAATGACTTAGTTTTATTTCATGAGCAAAGATGAACCAAATTTATAAAATAAAATAATTATACAAACTATACAGAACTACATGTGTTGCTTAAAAACAGGTCCATGTGTATTTAGCACGAGCACTCAAGCATGGCATACTCGTTTGAGCGAGTTCCTTCTTTTCAAGGAAAACTGGTTTTCATCAAAAATGTTTGTTATTTTACATTTTCCTTGAAGGCCCATAAAAATATCTTCACAACCTTATAGAGCAGTAAGTATTCTTCGGCCTTCTGTTTTGAATAACTCCATTATCAATGACCGCATTTACTGCCCCGAGTTCCAACGATTTCCTCTGTGAAATTAGCATTAGCGTTAGCATTAGTAGAGGCATATGATGCAAGAAAGCAAGCTTATTCAGCATCAGCCAAAAAAAAAAAAAAAAAAACCCTCTCCCATTTCACCCGTCCTTTCGTTCGAAATACCTGTCCAGTTGAGCTTTAAATTTGTTTAGGCTATCAACTTCAACAACAAGTGATGGAAGTCGGTTCCACCAACCAACCACCCGCTGGCCAAAGGCAAATTTCCGCACATCTATCCGACATCCGTCCTTCCTCAATTTGAATTTATGCCCTCTGAGGTGATTATTCTGAGAAAGATGAAGAATCCCATTGGCATTGAGCATGCTCAAACCATTCAAAGCCTTATACACCTCTATCAGATCACCTCGCCGGTGCCTAGTCTCCAGACTCTGTAATTTGCAAAACTTAAGCCTTTCTTCGTAAGAGCAACCCTTTGTTCCATTTACTAATCTTGTTGCCCTTCTCTGTACCCGTTCCAGCAGCTCTACATCCTTCTTGAAATGAGGCCTCCAGACCTGTATACAGTACTCAAGATGTCCCTGCTAGAAAAATTCCTGTATATCATTGACAAGACACCATGAGCTACTCTTGCAGCTCGTCTGCACTGCTCAGAGAACTTCATATCTGCCTGCACAATTACCCCCAGGTCCTTTTCATTCTCCACCACTGTCAGTGTAGTACCGCAGAGTTGATACATTGCTCTGGGGTTACTGTTACCCATATGTAGTACTTTACATTTGTCAATGTTAAACTTCATTTGCCACCTCTCAGCCCATCTGTTCAACCTTTCCAGATCCTGTTGCAGCAGCATAGCGTCAGTAGTGTCCTTAACGACCCTGCCAACCTTTGTATCATCTGCAAACTTAGACATTAAACTTGATATCCCATCATCAATATCATTCATAAACACCGAAAACAACAATGGACCCAACACTGAACCTTGAGGAACTCCACTAATAACATTAGTCCACGTTGAGCAGTGTCCATTGATTACCACTCTCTGTCTTCTGCCACTCAACCATCCCCTTATCCATAGCAGCAATTTGCCTCCAATGCCACACTGCTCCAATTTGTGCAGCAGTCTTCCATGTGCAACAGTATCAAAAGCCTTTCTAAGATCCAAATATATAATATCAAAGTTATTCCCTGCATCCAGTTCTTTTGTGACTACATCATAGTATCCAATCAAATTGGTCAGGCAAGACCTGCCCTTAACAAAACCATGCTGCGTCTGAGCTATAACTGAATTCTTGTCTAGATGATCCTGCAGTGCTTCTTTAACCAGTGCCTCCATTAATTTACCTGGAACAGAAGTTAAACTAACAGGTCTATAATTACTTGTGTCAGCTTTTGATCCTCCTTTGTGAATTGGGGTTACATTTGCACATCTCCAGTCTATGGGTACCTCCCCTGAGTCCAAAGAAGCTCTCATAATTATGAGAGCTTCATAAACATTTATAAATGTTTATAAAGTGCTCTTCACAAATGACTTAGTTTTATTTCATGAGCAAAGATGAACCAAGACACCTAGTAGAGAGCACTTGAGCTTAGGCGCTCAGCATATCCCAACGGAAATGATAGTGACCATGTGTCATCTCAGTCTAAAATATTAAGTATAGAAGTAGACATACTACACAGGAATGTCCATCTTTTCTTGTTTTTTAAGTCTTTTTCGAATAAATTTTGAATATTTTTTCTCCCATTCAGAAATCTTATCCAGAAATCCTTGGAAAATGCAGAGGGTTCACCCAAAATTGTGAAAAGACTTAGATCCCAGGACTCATTGAAACTGCGAATCATAAATATCCTGAGAAACTGCGAATCATAAGTATTCAGAAAAACTGCTTAACCTCTCAACCAACTGTTATCGGTATACCTGTAAAAGTTATTGCACATGCAACATTAAACAGTTCCAATGGGATCATTAAATACCTGATGAATGTCTCAGAAGACAAAAAAAGTCTTGAGACATGCATCGGTCCAAGGTTGCATGATCAAAAAAGCATGCAGGCTAAACAAATCTGTGTGGCTTCCAAAGAAACGGGTCAATACTCGACCATTTAATCCGTCTGGAAACGTTTGTTCGTGATGCTTTCCTGAAACCGTTTTCTTTGATATGGAAAAAGCGTATAACACGGCTTGGAGATTTGAAATTTTTAAATATATTTAAAACTTTGGTTATAGAGGATGCATTGCCATTTTTATTAAAACTTCTTCTCAAACTGGTTATTCAAAATTTCAGAGTCCAATATGCAGCAAAAAAAAAAAAAAAACTATTACATTAGGGTCACCCGGAAAGTCAATTCATATACCCATGTGTATTGTGTCTGTAAATTGCGTGTGTTCTCTGGTCGATCTGCCTGTTTTGCTGGACGAAAATCCCCAGTTTCTAGGGGGGGGGAGAAATCTTGCTATCTACGACTGAGACCGACTAACTCAGCCACTGAATGAAAAAAGCCCATAAAAGTTCCTCGCGTCATCGATGGGATTCGAATCCGAGCCTTTTGCGCCAAGTGCGGAAGGACGGTGACGATACTACTGTGCTACCGCGCAGACTCCAATATGCGACAAGCAAAACGGAAGAACTGATTTAATCGCAGATGACACTCATGTAAAATTAACTTCTTTTTCAGCACGATGTACGATACTACTTCGCTGTATCCTTGGAAAGGTGAAAACTAACATCCTCTTCAGTAGGAGTTGACTATGATCCTTACAACGTCATATTGAAAACAAATTCCACCACGCAGCTAAAAGCTCCTACAACATATTCTTGAATTATCCTTGCTGCCTGAGTTGATCCTCCGCCTACATCATATTGAAATTACATTTCCAAGGAGTAAACAGTTCCTACAACACGGCATCTTCAAAACAACTGTTTCCCTTGTCGACCTTTAGATTACTGCAAAGCGGTTTCTTGGTATGCAATTCTTCGTGTTGCAGGCACAAGCTTTGAAAGCTGATAAACAATCACTAATTATTTAGAGGGGCTAGCACGAACAGGCCAAATCATCTCAAGTTTCACTGATTCAGTGAAACTTGAGATGATCAATACAGAGTACTCGATGAAAGAAAATTTTGCAGCTTTCCAGGTATTTGCAATCTAGGTTTTCAGCAGGAGGTGCTTGTTGTTGGAGCTAGAGTAGCATTAATACCAAGAAAGGGCCTGGGCAACAATATATAGCAATCATGTGGCTCAGCTGCCTTACATCAAGTATTACTCATTGAGCATTACTCAGAGTAGCCTTTGTTGGGCTTATTTTCTTGTAGTAGACTGGAGTTCCTTCTCTGACTGCACCAATAACAACATGGAGCGATGGAGAGTATTTCATCTCTTTGCAACAATTTCTTTATAAGATGGAGAAAATCCTTCCTAGCAAACACAAACTTTCAGCAGCTACATAAAGCAGATTCCTTGGAAAACTCAGAGAAAGTACATATCTATAGTGATAGCTCCAAAACAGATTCAGCTGTAGGTGCTGCAGCAGTTTCTTCCACCTTCTCAGTGGATGTGTCTCTTCCTACTGAATGCAGTATCTATACCCCAGAGTTGTACGCAATAAAAGTAGCTCTAGATAACATAAACATCCACCATATCATGCAATCTCTAATATATACAGACTCTTTAAGTGCAATCACAGCCATTCAATATACTTTTTCTCCCTCTCATCCCATTCTTAAGGAAAGTTGATCTAAATTATGTCACTAACAAACAGCCAACCAGAAAGTCACATTCTGCTGGATCCCTGGTCATGTCAGCAGCCCAGGTTATGAACGTGCGGATGACGCTGCTAAACATCCCGCCACTGATATTTCTGTCAACTGAAAGTACCCAACACTGAATACAAATACATTATTAAAACAACATGTAGGAAACAATGAGCTCAATTCCGGCAAACTCAAATCAATAATAAACTGCTACAGATAAAAAAAAAAAAAAAAAAAAAAGCCACAGCTGGGTATCTATTCTCAGTAGAAGCAGGCGAGAAGTGATTCCGAGAAGACTCATTCCTATCTAACTCAACCCTCCTCAACATTCCTTTTGCCAGTCGCAGCTAAAAATAAAACATATTCTCTTGAATGTCTCCAATAATCATGAACAGGCAGAATAAAACCCAAGAGGGCCCCTTGTGCCAAAATCCCCAAATACAACAAAAACAACTAAACTAAAGCTGAAAAAGTATTTTCTTGTCAGAAACGAATTGTCATTTATAACCATCATTAGTATTTGAAATATAGAACAGATTTTTAACACATTTCTAATCAGTGTCAACTTTACACAGTATGGCGACTGCTGATGCGCCGTTCCACAAACAAACGAACAGTGGTGCAATTCTGATACTGACCTTCATTTGAAGCCTGGTTGAACCTGCAGTTGTCTTTGCTACAGCTTTAACTCTTGACTTATTGCAGTAATTTCACGTAGCAGATGCGTAACAAAAGGAAAAGTTGGCTGAGTTCCATTAAAATATATTAAAAACGTGTTCTTGTTATTTGTATTGTTTATGGGAATCGTTGAGGAACGATATACAAGAACTATGCCAACGTATTGCTCAATGATTAAATAGATATTATTACTTGTTTTTTTTTCCTTCAAAGAGCTAAAACTGAGAAGTATTATGGGGTACAAAGAACGGGCTAAAGAACTATTTACTTCAAATTGTTGCTAACTATTTACTTATTTAAAACTAATAAAATTAAATCGCCAAATATAATACAAATTTTAAAGTCTAAATTTTGAACTAGTAGCTGAGCGAAATTAAAAATAAACTTGTTAAGCGTCAGGAAAAACCACTACACAAGAACTCTCTGAGATACCAGGCAATAAGAAAGCAGATCAAGCTTCAAAACATCCTATGGAATCAGAGAGACAACCGTGAAAGTACCATCAAGACTACACAACCCACATACGAGAGATGTGTAGATTATAATGGCAAAATATATGGAATGAACGTGTGTTAAATAAAAAAATGAAGATCAAAAAACATCGTCGTTTCATTCCAACTCTGGGCGAAGTGGACACGAAGAAGTGATATCAGCTAGACTACGTATAGGACACGCATACCTTAAATCGCTACTTACAGGTAAAACTGCCTCGCGGTGCACTACATGTAATATTGATTTCACAGTGGAACACATCCTACTGGACTATGCACTTCATCGGATGGAACGCAGAACATTTTCAGCTCGATATCCTAATTACAAGAACTTATTACACTTATGCATATCGTTGGAACGGTGCAAATTTACCTGAACCTTCTTATTTCTAAAGGCAGTATATCTAACCGATTTAATATAGAAAAATTGCATGAAATATGATCTGGTAGGAATAAATGGCCACAGTAGCTTCTCAGTCCCAATAACAACCATCAGCAACACCCAATGATTTTGTAGAACACAGGGCAAATGGAAAGGGCACAATATAGCCAAAAAAGTTCTTGTTTAAAAAAAAATAATAAAAATATCGCGTGTGCACGTACCTTTACGCACGAAATATGTTTTATGTGAAAATATCTTTGACGAAAATCAGAACCGTTTTAAAATTGAACAGCAATCATCGTTCCTAACCGAAGTTAGGAACGATGTAACGTTTTATGCTCACGCCCGATACTTACTCTACCGAATCAACGTTAGTGACTGAGTTAGCGTCATTAACGTCATTTAGGAAGTAGCAGGCGTCAGCAAAAGTTCACTTTCTAAGTGACGTCTTGCATACTTCCTAAATTTCGTCTCGCGTTTTCGTTACCGAATAGTAACGAAAATGCGACACGAAATATTTAGTATAAACGATGTAACGTTTGTGCTCACTCCCGCTGCTTACTCTACCGAATCAACTTTAGTGACTACATAGAGTCATTTAGGAAGTGACGTAATTGCGTCATTTCCGTTTCACATGTTCGTGACTGATTGGTTTTACTTCAGTCCGAAATTTCGTAGGTGCCGCCAAAGTTGTTTTCACATCAAAAAAAAAAAAAAAACTATAATAAGACTACGAAGTGTTAGTGTATTGTTGCATATATTTACTGTTCGGTTTGGTTGTTTCGAGCTCATGTAGCAGGACGTTGATTATCTCCACTATAATCAAATACAGTATAAAATTATTAATAGTCAAATACTGTGTGTGTGTGTGTGTGTGTGTGTGTGTGTGTGTGTGTGTGTGTGTGTGTGTGTGTGTGTGTGTGTGTGTGTGTGTGTGTGTGTGTGTGTGTGTTAGGCGGTTCCTGTGGTTTCCCACGAATCCGCTTTAAGTACTCTGCGATGACGCATAACTTTGCAAAGCCATTTGGCATGGGTAGTGCGGGTTATGTGGGTATTCTGCTGTTTATGTTGTTCTCGGATCTCTTAGTCACCGGGAGGCACGATCACCAGGAAAGGACCTCCCAGGATCCGTCCACGGCACGGGGAGCCCGACCAGGGACAGTAGAAAAACGCCTGTCGGGCTGCCTGCGCTCTTCCAATAGTGAATAGCGAAAGTGAAGGGAGCACCAACAGAAAGGAGTGTTTTACAGAAAAGATGAAGGCAGGGATGGCATATGGAGGCAACAAAGCGGAAGACACCAATACGAAAACAGAGAGGAAAATATTTAGTGCAAGTTGGGATATCCCTAGAGAAAGGCGTGGGGTGGGGAAGGAAAGAGGAAGTGCAAAAGCGTGAGTAGAATTTCTGCCTGCTGCGAGGAGTCATCTAGAAAGTTGGGGTATCGGTTGAATTTGACTATGGAAGAGTTGATTCACTAGTGCTGGAGACTTGTGTGATGAAATGATCAGGGTAGTGCAGCAGAGCAAAACAGACGTTGACCGTCAGAAGAGGCTTCAAATACCGCCAGGGTAATCCCTGGATAGTTGGAAGAAGTGAGTATGATAGCTCTCAGATCAGTGCCGTCATTCCTGAGAGGAGGATGTCAAGTTGGGTGTTAATTCAATTCTGGTTGTTGCCAGTGATGAGGGAAGAACAAATACGGGGAGTGGTTTAGCAGTTTCAGCTACGTTTGGTCTCGAGGTCTCATTTATAGGATCAGACGTGGAGAGATGATACTAGCGCCTCTTAAAGACTTCATGGTTATACCTACTGAATGCCAAAAACGCTTCTTTTGATTCTGACAGTTTGATTTCCGGACTGAGTGTTGTCAAATTTAGATCCAGTAGCAGTTGATTACGTAGGTCCACCAGGTAGATGTTACACGAGTGTATTACATGGTGCCAGTCATCCAGTTCTCCGCATTCACAATTGACAACATTTATAAGTCCAAAGTCCTGAAGTCGCCTTTTGAATAACCCGTGTCCTGTAAGAAGAAAGGTATTATGTACATTAGGGAAGCACCAGTCAAGTCACTGTTTGTTGAGGTTGGAGACACTAGGTAGAAATAGCTTGATAGTACTGCCTTTGGTTGAATTATTCCAACGTATTTGCTTGCTAGATGGAGACAATTCCCTGCCAAGTACGCTGGAGTTCTTGCTATGGATCTGCATCGACAAGAGTTTTTATCCCGAGGAACTCACCTTCTTTGTTCTCTCTGATAGCATAGGAAAGCCATGTGAAGGCCTTTTGAAGGTCAAGGGAAATACAGTCTTCCAATACTTATAGTGCGGCTGTTGACGTCGTTCTACATGCCCGACTCATTTTTAATAAGTCAACTCTTGTATCTGCAGGATTATGTTCCTAGTGCTGATGAGGTACAAAGGACGGAACCATACGGCAGCACCGTATGTTACGCTCGGTACAAATCCAGCTGAATAAAGAAGCTGGAACTCACATCCCTTAAGACCCCAGTCTTTGAAGCGAGAAAGCATACTGATGTAATTTTTGGCCTTCTCTTTCATGGACGTCATATGTGGCATGAAAGTTCTGCGATCATCTGGGATAACACCTACATATTTGAATGAACGTTGATTATTGAGTGCTTGTCCTTTATAACTAATAGTTGGTAGTCTGTTGATGTCAACAAGACGTCCTTTAAGAAGTAGGGTTCTAAATTTATCTGTAGAGATTTCCAGCTTATTTAGGGCTGAGAGCCCAAAATAGCCTGGAAATCTCTCTCTCTCAATAGCAGCACGAGTATGGCCCTCCACAAGGATAACCAGGTCATCTGCAAATGAGAACTGTATCGTGTGGGGCAAGAGCCATTCATCCAGAATCGTATTACAAACAGATGACAGCAGAACAGAGCCCTGGGAGCAGCGAGTGATACTATGAAATATTTTTTTGATAGTAACTTTTCTTCTAGAGAAGTAGTCTGCAAGAAATTTGATGATTTGAAGGAGCAGCCAGATACTCTGGCTCGCCGCAGGATCCCTGGCCACCAGACGGCTTCAAAATCCTCCTTAAAATCTATAAAAAGCCTAAGTACGTAAGGGGCATCAGAATTATCTGCTAGCTGGGTGGTCTTCAGCAGTGCATCAATAGTTCAGCATCCCAGCTTGAAACCAAACTGAAGTGGAGATGCGAGTCCTTTGGTTTCACAGACTGGAGAGAGACGGATGAGAAGTAATCTCTGAAATAATTTTCCTAATATTGGTAATAGAGCAATTGGACGGCAAGCTTTGGCTGTACCAGTGGGACAATTTGGAACTTACGGTAAAAGCCTGAGTTTGGGGTGTTTTTGAAGAAAAGGAGTCTTCATTAAGGCAAGTGTTGAATAGTTGTACTAAAACATCGGATGAGTAGACCGAAGGTGCTTGAAGCACTCGCCTTCGTTGCGGTCCAGTCCGGGAGTTTTCTCATTTTTGATTTTATTTATGGCTAATGCAGTGAAGGATTTATGATGACATTTCTACGTACTTCAGTGTCAAGATCAGGATGGGTTGTCTGCGTAGATTATTCCATCTAGAATCTTATTCATTGTCTCTTCCCAAGAAAGCGTCTCCGAGGAGCCCTCAGAACGGATAGAATTTATGATATTCGTGGACCCTACTTTATTCCTTCTATGCTTTTGAACTAAACCCCAACGGTTTTTATTGCCTTCCGTCTCCTCCAGGGTACGCCAGAAACTTTGGCATAATAACTTTTGTTTGTGTATTCTCTCTGGATTGCATTATATATTTCCTTGTATTGTGCTACTGTTTGAGGTAAGCGTGTTCTTCGTTTTCTTTATAGCTCTTTCCGTGTGTGTGTGTGTGTGTGTGTGTCGTTGTACAAAAGAATGAGGCAACAGCACAAACAAATTGACTTTGAGTGATATGGTAGTTGGCGCCAGATGTGCCACTGTTCACTGTCATAAATGAAACTATCATAGTGAAATATCGAGACATTGTTGCCCTGCGGGGTTGGTCCGCAACAGTGTCTAAAGTGCACCGAGAACAATCAAACAACCAAAAAACATCTAACCAATAGCAGTCTCGTGACAGCAGATTATTGATATGAGAAGCCAACAAGGAAAGAAACGAATCCTGCAATCTGACAGAATCGGCTAAATGGCATAGCAGTGCAACAGCCACGTGCAAAGAAGTATGTCGGAAGGAGTAATGCGTAATGTTGTTGCTATACCCCATGGTTGGGGTATAGCAACAGACGGTCTCGCAACCATGGGGTATAGCAACAGACGGTCTCGCCTAGTTTTCCCTCTTGACAGCTAAAACATGCACCTGAGGATACAGAAATACAGACACTGGGCGCAAAAAAAGTGTGAAAAAGGTTAAATCGTCCGATCAATCCTGATCGGACTGTTCCATGTTGACGGCAGGTATAGTGTATGGGGAGAGCAACGTAAATTAATGGACAAAGTGTGTCCACCTTCAACGCTGTTGGCTGATGAGGTGTGGAGACTATTTACGTGGCATAATTTAGATTCCCCTGATACCAGTGGATCAGCATTTGAAAGCAACAACCGACTGGAGCATTTTATTGAACAGAGGCATCCATTTAGACTCTTGGTTGTCCATCTGGATATAGTTATTTCCAGTAGGATAACGGTTGCTCCATATGACAATGCACACTGGATAGGTAATCTGGAATGGTTCCTTATCCCCTTTCCTGTGACAATCAATTATCCCTTAAATCCAAATAAAACAGATTCGTAACCAGGTAGGCAGGAGCAGCAGTGCGTAGCACACGCTTCTTGATTAGACCGGGATTCGAGCCCTTTACCACCAAATACGGAGGATGCGGAAAGGTCAGGGAATGACCACCGCATATCCCCGGAGCAATATGGCCTTAGTTGCTAATGCTCCTAAAAACCAAATAACAATATACAGATTCCAGGAGTGAAATTACAGAACAAATCTCCATCATCCCATCCTCTCATTAATCAATCTTTTTTTTATTACTCCAGAACAGCCTGAGCCTTACAGAGGAAGAAAGAAACAATAATAGTACAGATCTATTTACAGTCAATAAATAAATGGGATATAATACAGCATATACAAGAGAATATCACATATTACAGGAGATCTGCATTTAGGCAAAGCTTAGATGACAGAGATATGTGTATATCTAACAGAACGTTTTCATTATGTTTTATTGTTTGATCAAATTTATAGTTAACTCTGAGTGATTAGCATATTATATTATTATTGCTATACATGGCAGCTAAAATTGATCAGATAGAGCAGCTCGAGGGCATCCAGCTTTCCAGCCTGGAGATGCTTCAGGAATTTTCAGTTTGCCACAACCCTTCTTTGGGAGAGTGGTACCATCCCAAAGTGAGTGCACCGTTCATAATAAGAATTTGTATCCATTTCCAACCTAGACTTGTACATTAAAAATCAAACTACGGATTTCTGAATATGTTCCAGTTGTTTTATGAGTATTTTGGTTGATTCCAGATCTGTGAGGCATATTCAAGTATCGGGTTGATGATCAATATACATGCTGTTTTTATGAGTTATATGTTGGAAAAGTCAAAGTAGACTCTTTTAAGTAGTCCAAGGGACTAGGAGACCTTTGCTGTAGTCTAATCTATGTTGATGGGCGAATATGAATCTAATTAATGAATGAGTGTCCTTTAGCTCTCAGAACGACTTCAGTCTGCCTGGGGGTTAAAGGAGATGTTACTCCTTTAGTCCTCAGCTAACTATTGCCAACTATTCAGGTCGGTGTATACCAGCATTAACACTAATTTGAGTCAGGCTAACCATATTAGATGCTAGGCTAGGAACTGAACATTATGATACTACGGATCGTGTGCATTATGCAATTTTCTACAAAATATAAAGTAGCTAGCCCAACCATCCTAGGAAAAAATATATGGGCACCGTTAGGAGATTGAGTACCCACACCACAACAAAAAATGCAAAGCCCAAGTAAACGCTTATTTATCAGCTGCAGTGATAAACCTAATACGAAGTTAGAAACTTTTTCTCCGATTTCTAATAACTTTGTAAATAAAGTGCGAACGGTGTTAAGAAATTGTTTTCATTATAAAAAAAAGGTGGACCACGAAGGTATTATTTTTTCCCTTTTTAAAGTTTCTTGCACGGCTGTGATAAAAATCATCACAGTCCCGAGACAGTGTGCAAAACAACAACCACGGGCTTATGAGAAAAGTCAATTTTCCTCGTGAAATTTTACGACTTCCATTCTATGCCACTGCATTAACGAGACGCTATTGGTAGCCTCTCTGTTTAAATGTGTCTGGCCCTTAGCTAAAACTAAAAACCTGTTTTGTTTCTTTTCCTCGTTCTTGAGGTGAACTCCGACTGACCGTTTATACACAGCATACCATTACAGTGGTTTCTGATTTACTATGTAGATAAATGAAGTAAAAGTGTGACTCAATCTGATGCACAATAATTAAGTATGTGTTAAATCATCTTTGTTAGGAAACATCCTGTCAAAGCATGAAGCAATCACTGAGTCTGAGCTGTAATTCTGAAATTGGTAAGATTCATTTTTTGTCTGGCCTTTGGAGGAATTATTCATATTTATGCCAGCTCCAGTTTTTTTTTTGTTAGCTGTTAGTTGCCACACCTAATTTCAAACTTAATGAGAGATGCTGCGTTGAATTTTAATGAAAACATTAAAAAATATCAAGGTTTACGTATATTTTTAAATAAGGAAATTGTAATCTCTACTGCTTGCTCATAGTACAGCGGAGGAAGATTATTTCCGAAAAGTCCTAATCGAAAAAAAACCTATTCGCTTTTCTAGCAGTTGTGAAACGCTACTTAGTTTTTCAGTTCAGAGTGTTTATGAAAATAAATGGTGATTTCTTTCGTACTCTTCTCCTATGATACAAAAATTTAAACTCGTTAGAATTTGTTTACCTTTTCGAAATGGTTATTAAAGTTGTTAATACAAAATATGTATTTGAATATTTAATTAAATGTAACATACACTGAAGGCATATTGAATACTCTGTTCTGCTGGCCATGCATTTCTGACAGTTTTAATTTACTGTATTTTATTTTATTTTTTTTTTCTTTACATAGTAGCTCAGTTAGTCTCTAGCAAGGGTTGAATTGTATTTGGTTTTATCCAACAAACTGGTAAAACGACTATAAAATAATTGAAATTTACAGACACAGTATATTGACATCTCAGTCTTAACGATGAGACCATACTGCTAATTCTGAACAGTCTCGGCTATTTGTTCATATCGCAACAGCCTGCACTTTCACTGTTCTCCAATAATATCAACCAAAATTTTGGGAACCCACCTTGCACTCATTCTTCTGCATCCAATAAAAGACTGTTTTGGTTCACTAGTGATGGAAAGCAGGGTTACGCGTTTATTGAAATATGTACCACTTCAGTTTCCTCGTTGCATTATTCTTCTTCCACCACGCGGCTTCTAGTCCACCGTAAAAAATTTCCCTTTTCAGTCAGAAGGAAATTTACTCAGATAAAATAAAAATGATTTTTTGGATATGTGAGTAAAGGTTCCAGCCTTTGAGAGGCTCCACTGTACACTGAGGATCCCTTGATTTTCTTGGCATCTTCCCAATCCAATCCAGCAGCGTCACAACATGTGTTCACGCTTTTCCATTTGAAGATGATGTTTATAATCACTATGCTACACGCAAGTGCTATAGCAGAAGCCTATCCTCATACCATACTCCTTATACTATATGTGTATTTTGTGTGTTAATAAGCTGATATTCAAGTTGTGCGTGCTGAAAGTTCAGAAATAGGTTAAGAGGTAAAATATTACTCCCTCCGCCTGAGACCAGCCGACTAGACCTCGACAGAAGAGAACTTTAAAACTTTACCAGTTGTCAACAACAATCAAACTCAGATATCTCTCTCCAAATACGTCACAAATAGCGATGTATTGTGCCAATTACGCTGTCACAAGGACTAAAGCAGACGTCACATATTTATTCGCGGCTAGCCTGTTCCCGGGGATTTCCCTACAATTCGCCATAGTATCATCTCTGCACAGCCACTTATATGCGTTGTGTCAGATGACTGGGATCTTAGCTGCGAGCCAGTAGGAATTCCGCGAAATTCGCTGGCTAACTCCCATCTCATGCAACGTGGAACACGGGGCGGGGATCAGAAGGAAAGCTCTTAAAAAAAACTACATCGAAGATGGGTTGGTAGGAGGAGTAAAGGCCCATTTTACACGATAATTTTCCCTTCATTTAAAGCCTCAGTTCATGTCAAGCTTTATAAAAAATGAACGTCTAAACACCAGAAATGAAAGCGTGAAGTGAAATTACGCATGGCGTGAAGCTCGATGGTACGACCTGATTGTTTCATTGCATCATGCCTCATGACCGTGTAAACAAACGTGGCAGTTCATGTAGCATTTTTGCACTATGATTCTCCAATTAATAATTCAGAGTTCATCTGTTGTTTGTGTTGTGCAAACGTTAGGGAATTTCTGTAAGATTTTGTAGACATTTATGTGTTTGTGAGAAAAAAAAAAAAAAGATAATAATTAGCAGAATCTTGATAAGAAAAATGCAGCACATGCTCTTCTGTAGCATATAAGATTAAAACAGTGGAACCAAATGCCACTTGAATCTTTTATTTTTTTTTAATTTTCTTCTTTAATATGAGAGCAAGTGCTACAGAATTTGCCCGAAATTAGCTCAAACGACTTATGTTATTTCGGTCTAACACCCTACCAAGTTAAAAATGAAACGATAACTGATCGTCTAAATGTTACTTCAAAGCTCAGTTGTATGAAGTTTGAAATGAACTGAGGTGGAAAAATGATTGTGTAAATGGGAATGGAGGAACGGAAAAAACAAGCAGTCCCACTTCGTGTTTTACAACCTTTGCATGTGCAAGGAATGACGGAGGGAGGGAACGTATGTACCTTGTGTCCTGAGGGAAGACAATAAGTTGATCACAGTTGTGCGGATTAGGGGAGCAAAGAAGTTTGTGTGGAAGGCATATGTTGATCATCAAAATGTAACTTTAAGGACAAGAGTGGCTGTACAAGTTAAATATAGTTATACCAGGATCTTATGGGGGGAGTGTTAGGAGGAGAATCTTGTCAAGTGTACGTTAACTGATTCATCCGCGTAAAATAGAGTGGGGGGTTTGAATCACACTTTCAGATGTACTATCAAACAATTTGCAGCATTCTGGGAATGGAAGCTACAGCGTGTTGCAATGTAAGACACAACACGTGTGCATTTCCGTAGCTCTTCATTGTAGGTTAGTTTTTGAAATAATTTTGAGTTTTTTTATTTTAATTTACTAAACTGCAGTAAATATACAATTTTAATTCTTACAGTAACGTCGGTTAGTTTATGTGTATTTAGATAAGTACAGTAGAATCTAGATAAGGAATTACCGCATAAGAAGTTTTCCCTTGTACTAGGTTTGGCTTCTTAATTTCAACTCTATAAAAGTACGTGATAAAGAATACACGGTGTATTTCTATAATGACGTTTCCCGCTTAATACGTTTTTTTTTTGTTTTTTTTTTTTTTTAATATAGAAATTCGTTATTTTTATATTAAAATATATAAAGAAACATTTTTGGTAATCGAACAAGATAGTGCATGGCATCATTTTAGTTCGTCGTAAACCACCGAAGTAGGTGAAATGGCATTGATTTTGTTATACCTCATACTGTGAATGCCTTCAAAACGAGTTTTCCTGATATTGCACAACCACCAATAAGCAACGCTTTGCCACTCGAGAAAACTAATGTTTCTTTTCTCGGCGCCTGGGTGGTGGTATCCGCCGAGAATCCACTGGTTAAGTGCTGCATATTCGAGATAAATATAAATAAATATAAATTTATTGAAAAATATGCATATTTATATTTATAAATGTTATAATAACAAAATATGAGAAAACCAAATAGGAAACATTTATTTAACATCTAGATACTAATAGTCAGGTCACAAAAACCACATTACTGACAGTAATCACAGTTTAATATGAAATTCAACAATTAAAATTATACAAATTATAATGAATTATAATGAAATATGCAAGTACTATATTGTAATATTGTCATTCTACTTTGCGTTTTCCTTACATGTGAATCAATCAATTCATTTATTAATTTTTCAGATAACGCATTCGGGTCCTCGGCTTATCTTCTTGTAATATTACAGTAAATATACATATATAATAAAATGTATTGTTTATAGGCTGCGACCAAACAGTCTGGTTTGTGACATACAAAGGAAGAATTAGCCACAAGTAGACTCTTGCTGTGAAAAAAAAAACAAAATAAGGAATGTGAAAACCATAAAGGGAAACTGCTGACCATCGAATTAGTGGCTGTACACTCCCCTAAAAGCCGCGTGATACTTTATAATTACAATAGCATCTGTCAGCAACCAATTCAGGTCAACCAAGTCGCGGCTTGCAATCTTGTTTGCGATATATAAACAATTAATTAAAAGTGGACCGTTTGTGTGAAAGACTATCAAGAGATGGTTTGTGTGAAAATAAAAGGAACCTGAAAAATAAAACGAAAATGCGAACACTTGAAATAGTGGATTTAGTTACAATTTGTGCAGCCAGAAATATTGCCCATTTAATTATTTTGAAAATTTCGTGTCTTGAATTTTAGTGATTTATATTTGCCATGTACCACCTAACAAGTACCACATTAGTTGATGTGATTTTTCGTGTTATTTGACATAAATTTATTGAATTCGTGTTTTATAAAATAAAAATTACTATTTTTCCCCGGGGGATGGAATTTTATTCCACAGGGGTGAAACACCCCCCCCCACCCCGGATTCAACACTCAATAGAAGGTCTTTCAATGTCTAATTTGCCTTTAAATATCATTATCGCCATTTTCTTGCACGATATCTTTACTTTATGTTGAACTGGCCACTCAAATAAACTCGCTATCACACTCATAGAAACCTCCTGTATTTCTAACCAGGTCATCAGCATGAGCCATCCTATTAAACACATTGTTAGGAACCCCTAACAACATATTTAACACTGAATTTCAAAACATGGGGCACAAGACGGAGCCCTGTGGACACCGAAGAGTAACATTCTTAGAAAAAACTTTATGCCGTGACCTGATAATAATTTTCCTGCCGTTTAAATAACTAGCAATGGCCTTATATAAACGATCTGTGTACTGCATCTGCCTGAGGGAGAAGAGTAATGCTCTCGTGCCGCACGCTGTTGAAAGCACCCTCGAAATCAATGTATAGCACGAGAATGTACTTGCTAACAGACTGAGTAATATAATCAACCAAATATTAGAGAGCATCCTCAGCCGAGTGTTCTTTCGCAAGCCAATATTGACATTTCAACTGAGATCCCCTTGAGTTTAACCAATCCGTTAACCTAAGCAGCAGCAACAACCGCTCGTATAGCTTAGCCAGGTTATGGAGCAGAGAGATCGGTCTATACCCTCTAGGATCGGTGACCTCTTTACCTGGCTTAATCAATGCCACTTTTCAGAATCCTGGAAAGGCACATTCCAAGTAACATTTATTAAAAGCATTGACCAATAAATGTGGAAAGACATATAACATTTTAATAATAACGCGATTTTCGATTAAGTCTAAACCAGGAGTTTTGCTAATATTAATATTTAAACAAACTTGTTTCAATTCCTGCTAATTAAATAAATAAATCTTGAGCATGAGAACATTCTTAGATACTATTCACGTATCTTATTTCGCTCTGTTCTGCATTATCGTCACCTATTTCATCCTGGGCAAACAACTTATTTATTATCAGCTCAACAGTTAGATATCAGTTTTTGGTTTCACCTCCCCCTGCTTTATCGTATGCAGAAAGGGACTGAATTAAAATTTATTTCTTACCAGTTTCCCCAACTCCGTGAACATTTATTCCCAACCCCGTGAACTAAGTCTTTCCATGAATTTAATTTACTTAAAAATAATGCTTTATTATACAAATTCCCTTTATTTCTATGCATTTCCCTGTAATATATAGATTCATTTGTTCCCCAAGTTCTGTGTCTCAGATATTGTTTCCTTGCATTAAAAACATCCCTTCTCAAAGTGGCCAATTCCCCATTCCACCATGGTACTATTTTTGATAACTTCCTTCTTTTTCTAGCAGTATAAAAAAGAGCTCTGTACAAAACATTTTTGATGTAAAAAACATATCCTTCCGAATTCAGGGAATTCATATTTCTACCAACCACTGAATTAAAGTCAGTATTAATAGAATCCAAAAACTTAATCCAAATTATAGATTTAAACCAACCTTAACAGTTTTCTAACAAAAACTGTGAAACAATATTGTTGTTCGTGCTTAACCTTAATTTAAAGACAATTGATCTCTAAATGAGGCCAAAGTCACATCTGTATTTGATTTTCATAAGTATTATGAAACGTATGTAATTCATAAGTATCATAACCATGAACGCTAATGCCTAGCATTAGCGTCCATGGTTATGATAATATATTCAGATCCTATAAATGACATTAAGGACTCCAAATATTCCAAAGATACATCAATATCTTCAAAGGGAGAAAAATAAACAGAAACTATATAAAAAGAAAATGACAAAATAGAAACGTGCGTACAAGCAGAAGTCTATGAACCCAAGCCTGGCACAATGGTAACATTTAAACTATCGTTTAAAACTCTAATTGCAGATTTTGGCTTATTTTGCTTGTTATGTACCAACAAACTCTCCACAGGAAACAACCCAATGATGATCTGATATTATCATTGAGTAAGGCTCCTGTAGGCATAAAATATCAAATTTCTCCTCCTTAATCTTAATGTCTGAAGTCCCGCCTAAGTGTAGTAACTACAATTTCTTTAACCTCATTGCTAGGATTCAAATGTACTCCTTCACCTGCCCTTAGTATAATCTTATTTTGTTGCTTATTTCTTATATTTTGCCTCACTCACCCCTCTTAATATGCCATCATTATATTCCCTGCTTCCAAATCTTCTTTAAGCTGATACCCTTTGACCTTATTAGCATATATTTTCTGTTCAACAGCCTTGGTAACCTTATTTCCTTCATTTGTTGTATAATCCGCAATTTTTTTTTTTTTTTAACTTGGTTACCAACTATTGAATACACCATGAATTGTCAAACCAATAGAGTAAGCTTATCTGCGGAATGATCTAAACCTCCCAAACACTTCCTAGTTCATTTCACAAATATACGTGGTCTCAATTCTAATCTAAAAGACGTCCATTTCCACTTGCAGTCTGCCAAACCCGATGTACTTTTTCTGACAGAATGTCAGTTATCGGTTGATTCAACCACTGCTCATCTCAGTTGCCCAAATTCACTGTATGATTCCTTTTGCCTCAAAGGTGGTACTTGTGCATATGTCCCTTCCGTTATTCTCTGTCAGAGATTTAGTAATTTGGAATCTCCTCTTTTCGATCTTCCCTGGTTTAAAATCTCTCTACCTCATTGTGTCAAATTCATCCGTTGTCTCTACCGTTCTCCCAACTCCACTAATCACTTGGAGTTCTTTGACTTCCTCTCTTTGCAACTTGACTTTCTCCAGTCCAATTTTCCTAACAGTGAGGTAATTTTCCTTGGTGATTTTAATGTTCACGACTCCAGCTGGGTTCGGTTTCTAGTTACACCGAGACAGCTGGTCGAGGTGCTGAGACTTTTGCAATTACTAATGACCTTGCACAGATTGTTCATTTACTTACAAGAATACCGAACAATCCTAACCATACAAGCAACAGGCTTGATCTTTTCCTCACAAACCACCCTTCTAAGTATACGATCGAAGTGAGTAGTCAATTAGGCACCTCATATCACAACTTGGTGATTGTCTCTTTTCTAATGGAGCCTTTATCTCACGGCTATTCCCAACCTCTTGCTGTTTGGCATTACAAGAATGCAAAATAGAATAACCTGCGAGATTTCTTTTCCTTGGTCGGATTACTGTTTCAAGACTTCTGATGTGAACGTTTGCTCAGATCTTGTCAGTGAAATTATTCTTGTAGGAATGGAATTCCACACTCCACTTTAAAATCTCATCCTTTATCTAAACCTTGGTTTTCCAATAAATGTGCTAAGGCTGTTCAAGAGAAAAAAGTTGCATATCGTAATTGGCTTGTTTCCAATTCTTCAGTTTCATTTTCTGCCTACACCAAAGCTCGCAAAAATTGTAAAGCAGTTATTAATCAGTCCAAACTAGATTTTGAACAGGCTAAGAGTAGAAAACTTGCTTCTTGCCCTAATGGTAGCCGACATTCTGGTCTCTTGCCAAAGCTATTGGCCACAACTTTTGCCCATCTTTGCTCCCACCTCTGTCAAAACCAAATGGTTCTGTTGTCACTTCCGCCAAGGATAAAGCTGACCTGCTAGCATCTCATTTTTCTTCCAATTCATGTATTAATGACCTTGTCAAAACACCTCCCACCATTCCCAACACGCTCCATTCAATGCCTCATGTGGTCTTCCGTGAAAAGGATCTCAGAAAGATTTTGACGAATCTTGATGCTAAGAAAGCTCCAGGTCCTGATGGTATTTCTCCACTTGTTCTCAAAACCTATGCTCCTGAACTTACATCTGTTATTTGCCGCCTTCTTTCACTTTCTTATTCCAAAGGTGTTTTTCCTTCTGCTTGAAAATTTGCTCATATCCAGCCAGTTCCTTAAAAGGGTGACAAATCCCTCCCATCCAATTATCGAGTTGGCGGTTTTACTCTTTCCAAAGTAATGGAGAAATCAATTAACCGCCAACTCTTAAACTACCTAGAAACCTTCCGTCTGATCAACGATCGTCAGTGTCGATCCACTGGTGATATTCTAGCTTATGTTACCCATTTATGGACTAATTCAATGGAAAAGATCGCTGAAACACAAGCAGTTGCTCTTGACATCTCAAAGGCTTTCGATCGTGTTTGGCATAAAGGTCTTCTAAACAAGCTACCATCTTATGGTTTGGCAATTACAAAAACATAAATGTTTTTTGTAATTGGTTATCCAGTTTTCTCTCTGATCGCTCACTGAGGGTGATGGTAGATGGCTCTCCGTCTTCTAACTTCTCCACTAATGCTGGTGTCCCCGAATGTTCAGTTGTTTCCCCCACTCTTTTCCTCTTGTTTATTAATGACCTTCTTCCGTTGACTGGAAATCCTATTCATAGTTTTGCCGTTGATAGCACATTCCATTCCACTTTCCATTCTGAGAAACTTTGCCCTGCTCAATTAATTCAACTTCTCGAATATCTGCTACCAATTACTTAAATGCCGATCTCCAGGTAATTCTCCAGTGGGGCAAAGACAACTTCGTTGATTTCAATCCTTCTAAAACTCAGTCTTGTCTCATCTCGCAAAAAGGATCCTTCTGCTACAATGCGTATCTTTGGTGAAACTTCAATTTCTAGGCAAAATGATATACAGCAATACCTCGCTTAGCACGGCTTCAAACAGCACGGGTTTCACTATAACACTGTTTTCAATTAAGTTTAAATCAAAAATTTACTGTTCATATTAAAATACATTCAATAGCCTAGACACTTACTCTACATATATTCTGCACTATCATAGCCTAGGTACGCATAAATATACGTTACGGTGCCAAGTCTATTGTCTCACATGCATATGTGCCAATAGCTCCCTTAGGGCAGTCAGCAGCAACGTGCAACAGTGTTCAATATTTTTAATTCCATCCTGACAAGATGATGTGATAGCTTTTCATTTCACAATTTATTTTTTATCCCTCTAAATATGATCAAAACTATATTTGCATCTTGGCTAGAAATCACTGCCACCAACATGCGTTTTGTTTGGCAGCATGTTTTGCCCCATTTGGCAAATGATCTCGCTGATTTTGAATCGAAAATTCAGACAATCACCAGAGATGTTGTGAAGATTGGAAGAGACTTGGGATTCAAAACTTTAGACATTGCCAATGTACGTGGCTGCACTGATTCACATGCAAATGAGTTAGATGATGCAACTCTCCTTGAAATTGATGAGCAAACTGCATATGAAGAAGAGGAAAACAATTCTGAAGTGGAACCAAATAATTTTCAACAGAAGAATTTCAGAAAGTTTTTTGGGGGGATTGACGTGGCCTGAGAGGTGATTATGAATTCAGATCCGGATGTTGAACGTAGTATCAAAATACGACAGATTTTACAAGATGGAATTCGATACCACAAAGACTTGTATGCCAAGAAAAAGAAGAAACGACTTCACCAGACTTTATTATTGAAATACAAAATAAACAGCTTTTTTTTCTCATCTCTCACGTTGTTACCTTTTCATTAATAAAATTTTTGCAATATTTTTTATTTCAAATCCTTTTAATTGGCTATCAAGTGCAAATTGTTTATAGATTTATTATAATTTGTTTATAGACTTTATCTGGTACGCATTTCAATTAAAACCCAGTATAATTATACCTCAATCAGCACGTTTCACATAACACAGAACAGTTTCAGTACCAATTGTCAGTGCTATGCTGGATATTGCTGTATCTCTTTTGGGGATTACCCGGACTTCTAGTCTCTCTTGGCACAAGCACATTTACAAATATTTCTTCCTCTGCATCTAAAAAATTTGGTTTTCGCTTTCGCTCTCGGCGTTGCTTTTCTTCCACCAAACAGCTGCACACTCTGTACAAATCGCAAATCTTCCCTACCATGGAATATTGTTCCCACATCTGGGGTAGTGCTCCCAAAACCTCCCTCAGGCTTTTAGATTCCATTCATAAGAGGGCAGTTAGGTTAATTAATGACTCCTCTCTAACAGTCTCTCCACTCGCCGTCTCATGGAAGTACTGTTTCTGCTGCATGCCTTTTCTATAGATCCTTCCATGGGCACTGTTCCTCTGAATTGGCTTCTATAGTTCCCTCTCTCTCTTTCAAAACAGTCCGAACACGTGCCGCCACCAGCCAACATCCATTTACTGTCCAACTTCAAACCCACAGAACCAACTTTTCATCTTCCTCATTTATTCATTCAACTGTCGTTTTCTGGAACAACCTTCCTTCGTACGTAATTCCTGAAAATTACAATCTACAGAAGTTCAAGTCAAATATCAACAAATATCTTCTTTCGTCTTCTCAACCTCCAACCCAAGCACAGTACTCAGTACTATAGGTTCTAATATCTCTCGTGTTTGGGGTTTTCATAAAAAAAAAAAAAAAAAAAACCTCCCAAATTGTAGATACGTCTCCATATCTGTCCGTCTGTTCCTGTATGCTGCTGACTACTAAATCGCTCTCTCGCACTTTATTTCCTGTGCTCTTCCTCCCCCCCCCCACTGAAAAAATTATCACTGTCTAACGCTGACTCATTACTTGGGAAATCACAATCCCGAGCTTTTATGAGCAAAGGAATGAACATCAATTATACCTTACTCTCCTGCCTTAGCTGCCTTTTCATATACCATCACTTGCCCCAAAACTATCTCTTCAATTTTTCTTTTCTCACCGTCTCATAATATTGAAAATTTCTTTCTGCACCCCTTCAATTTGCTGTGCAGCATGGTCACCTGTATTCTGGCTTATTGCTTGACACTGTCCCTTTCCCTGTCCTGGTAGTAAAACATTACTACTTATTTGATGACTTATTAGTCCCACACTAGTGCCTAATTTAGACGTCTTTCCTTTGACTTCTTTGGCTCTACAGACGTCTTTGTCCCATCAGGATTCGATCTAGGAACCCTAGATGGGAGAGGGGGAGAAGGCGCAATTCTCATCCTCCTTCCCACCCATCTCACGATCTTCTATTATGAGTTCTATCCATTCTTCCACTAATCAAGTAGGATCAACAACAAAAATTTACCCAACGAATTAAATAACTCACCAATAATGATATCCAACTGCCAGTAAACTGAGCAGAAGCCCAGAGAAGACAAAACACAATTCCGTTTGACCGTATCCTAATCGATAATCCAAGATTAAGTTTCAGATATCAACTTTTCCTTCCTTCTAATAATGCAGTCTTCTAATAATACACCTGCTTATTATTACTCACAAGACTGCACAAGGAACGTATATTATTTCATTCCATGATTATAACAAAACAACGACCACGGCCGTTCACTTCACTGTTTGAAATAGCACCACCACTATTTTAGTATAAAAATATCACAAATAACTAAATTAGATAATAATTATTACAACTCACGTGACGTTGGCAGGATAATTAAATCCGAAAAACTGATAGAAAACAAGATATTCCACAGAGCTATGATAAGCACGTCCGACTACCCCAATCGATAGTTACGGACTCTGATAGCTGGAGGGTAGAAGCCAGAGGGTTGTGATTAATGCATATTCTTCAGATTGGTGTAACGTCAGGAGTGAGTTCCCTTAAGGATCAATTTTAGGCCGCTGTTGTTTGTCATTTTCATAAATGACATCCAAGAAGGGATAGCAGGCGTGATGTCAAAATTTGCAGCTGATAAAGATTGGCAGAGTTACTGATGATCAGTGCTCTTTCAGGATGACTTGAACGGACTTCAAAGATGTCATATAAGTGCCAACTATGTTTTGATGCTGCTAAATGCAAGGTCTTACACTTGGGGGAAAGCAACCCACAAATAAATTAGACTTGGTGAGATTGAATTAAAAAGAGCAGAGGAGGAGGAGGAAAGGGATCTGGGAGTTACAATACAGGCAGATGTGAAGTTTTCTGAATAGTGTAAATTAACAGCCAGTAAAGCCCATGGTGTCCTAACAGTGATTTATTGAACGTTATTGTGCAGAGATAGAGAGGTCATAATCCCACTGTACAAGGCAAATTTAAGACCACATTTGGAATACTGTGTGAAGTATGGAGACTGCATATGAAAAAAGACAGTGTGTTGTTAATTTTTATTTATTTATTTATTTATTTTTTTTTTTTTTTTGATAGTTGCTGGCGCATCGGCTTCTGTGGCCATATTGCACCTCCCAAGGTTTTTGCATTTTCTACTCTGATCCAAGCCCGAGGCGGGATTCGAACTCGCGACCTTTGATTTGCCAGGCAGGCACTTTACCCACCCGGCTGGCCCGTTCGGCCTGAGCGTGCTAAAAGTGTCCAAAGATGGGCAACTCGAATGGTGAGATCGGCAGGAGGACGACCGTAAGAAAGACGGCGATTATGTGGGCTACAGAGCTTGATGACCAGGCACCTCGGAAGTGATCTGATTGAGGTTTATAAGGCTCTGAGAGGGATTAATAAAATGAATGACGGCGGAATTCTCACTGTTATAAATAATTCCAGACCTAGAAGTCATATGTTCAAATTACACCGGTTGAAGTTTAGATTAGAGTGAAAGAAGTTTTCTTTTACGAGTCGGTAATTGATGCACAAATTGCCCTCTCAGGTAGTTGAAGCTGACAGTTCGAATAAATGAATAGGACAACCGGAAAGCGACCTGTGTAAGAAAGAAAGCATATAATTTGCATTTTCTTTATCTACTTTTTTCCCCAAGTGCTGCAAAAGAATGTGGCTTCCTTGCATTATATGGTGAATACTGTTACTGTTCTCCTTTAAAAAGTGGACGAATAAGGCTGTCTAAATGATCATATCTGAACTTGTTTTACATTCTATAGTATAGTATAATATCGAAATGAGAAATAGTTTGTTTGTAAAACAAATTTTTGTATTTAATATGAAACCGGATCCGTTTTTTATTTACACAATTAAACGAAAGTACTAATTAAATCTTTTTATTTTTTTGTAGGTTTACGTGAGAGCACAAATCAAGGAGATATTCTTGAAGTTGTTGTTCACTCAATCAGTTTTGTGCCTGTTGCTTTCTGTATTCTCATAGTCTTTCTGGTTTTGGTTCCCTATGCCATGGTTGTCAGCGCAGGAGAAATGCCAGCGTTTCTACCTTATGTCGGGTAAGAAAAATTTCGCAAAAAAAGTTTTATCTCGATTATAAGGACTGCGATATAATCGGAAAGTGTTAATATTTTTTGTATAACGAAATCAAAACACTAACCACAGAATATACACCGAAAGGACAGAATTGATGGGGTTCCTGGGTAATGCGACGCGAACTCGCCGCTTGGTAGGTATATAGGTACAATGCATTATTC
This sequence comes from Mastigoproctus giganteus, assembly GCF_048544385.1. Lineage (NCBI taxonomy): Eukaryota > Metazoa > Arthropoda > Arachnida > Uropygi > Thelyphonidae > Mastigoproctus > Mastigoproctus giganteus. The sequence continues at coordinate 125,421,830 of NC_143586.1, forward strand.
AGACGATAATTCGATATCAGTATGGATAAGCGTCGTGAGTTAACCAACTTTGACTGGTTCATAATTTAGTACATTTTCTACTAAATCTTGCGACTGATTTTCAGAAGCGTGTGGAGGCATACTGACGTTTGTCAGCGCCAGTGTTGACAGAATTATTAAAATTGTCAATATCCTGAACTGGATTCGTATATTTACTGCCAATGTTTAAGTTCATTTCGATATTCCTGTTGACTTGTCTCATTTCTTCATCATTATCTTTAAATACTTCTACTTCATTTAATACATTACTCAGATTTTTCATATGTTTATTGCTCCAACTTTCTCTCCTTCTTGAAACGGGAGATTTACTCTTAACCGAAGTAGGAGTGCTCACAGATCTCTCTCCTTCGTCACGATAAACACGTCTACCACTTCTAATTGTTCTGTTTCTTGAGGAAGCAGAACTATCGACATCCAAGGCCCTGCCAGAAACAGCCATATCTGCCCAATCAACATTGTCTGCAGCTCTGCAACATGACCCAACAGAAGGAGGATCATGTTGATCAACACTGTGAAATTGGCCCCTTCAGTCTTTAGCATATTACCTTGCTTTAAGACTTTCTCAAATATCTTATGAGAATCCTTACTATCATAATTTAAAAACCATCACTATCTTCCAGAGGTCGGCTAAATAACCCGTTCACTGCATTCACATCAAAAGTACTGTATTTACATCATTAAAGGTTACCCTTTAATGCTGTCCAGTTTTATAAGAGACAAAGCAAATTTGGTTCTCGCATTCCTATTCCCAAAGCAGATATAATTATTTGATGCACTTTTGTGTTTTATAAGCTACTTTTTCTTAATGCGAGAATTCCAGTGTCATACAGAAATAAGGAAAAATTGATAGTAGCCGAATCAGCCAGCTTTCCAAATATTGCGCGCGCTAAAAAGCTATTTGCATTTATAAATGCAAACAGTTTAACTTCTTGGTAACATTATTACTAATAATATAAAATAATCTTAAACAACGGAGTAAAAAATAATATTTTGTTTATTTTTTAGACAATCTGGGGCATCGCCTCCAGAGAGTGGCATCTTTTCATTCCTTGTGTACAGTGCGGCCCTTGTTGGTAAGTCAACTTGTAATCATAACTTTGAAAGTATCAGGAATATATACAGGCAGGCCTCGCATAACGCGAGTTCGATTAACGCGTTTTCAGTTACCGCTATTTGAAAAAAATGATACCACTTTACACGATTAAAATTTCCAGTTAACGCGATCGTTTTTTTTTTTTTTTTTCTGTTAGTCCCGTATGCAGACTACAAGCAACTTATACGCCTTACATTATTCTCTCAATAGCAACAATTCTGGCATGGGCAAATAACAAACAAACTATAACAGATAAAAGTCTGTAAAACGACACTGGAAGTCTAGTCTGCGCAGGAACAGCAGAGAGGAAGTTGTTCTAGCTCACCTCCGCATAGAATTCCTGCTGAGGGCAATGATGATCCTGTGTGTGAGAATTGTGGCACCTTTTTAACCATTCGTCATATTTTAACTGACTGTTCATTTATAGCTACGAACGTATTTTATATTTTACCGCTTTTAGTCATCTGGCTGAGCCTTATACAATCGGATTTTATCTGATAACGATCACGTGTCTTCTGTTTTGGTTAGTTGTAATCAATTAACCTTTTTATTCGTATTTAAAATTTACCTTTTTAATCGTATTTAAAATTTACCTTTTTATTGTTATAATTTATACTTTGTTATACCTTTATCGTTATATATTTTGACATAGTGACCTAATTCTTTAGTTCAGTGAAATTTTAATTGTATACTTTTATGGCCTGATTTTGGTTCACTATTGCCTCATTTGCTAATGCGCCAAGAGAACCCAAAGCAAACTAAAGTCTTATTTGGATATGGAAGCTGAAACCACTTTATTCCTTTCTATTTCAATTTCGATCGTTGCTGAGAGGAAAGGTGTTTTTTTTTTTTTTTTTTTTTTACGCGTATTTCAACTTAGCAATGAACACATTGACTCAATAATTGAATGAAGATAATCGTGGTAGTTTTAATCTTTATTGGCATCAGCTTGAGAATAAAGATGGTTTTTTATATAGAGTTTAAACTAATGAAAAAATAGTACAATAAAGAGTTTTTAAATATATGAAGTGAAGACGTTTGGAGCGAAGCATTTTTAAATATATGTAAAGAAGTTAAAATGCTGATTAGGAACCAATCAAAGAGGATGTCTGTTCTTATGGATAATATTTAAAGCGAGTACGCCCTCGTGGATAGCACAGTTGGTATTATCACTGTTCGCCCACACCAGGTGGAAAAGACCTGAGTTCGAATCCCATCAACGACATGAGGAATTTTTATGGGTCTTTTTCACAACGTAGCTGAGTTATTCGGTCACAGACGAGAGTAGCATGGTCTTTGTTTTTTTAATGCCGGAACCTCGATTTTTTCGTCAGGAAAATAAATCTACTACAGAACACAGGCAGTTTACAGACATGTTATAAACTGCGCAATATGGCTCTTAAGTTGTCGATGCATCTACAACAATTACAAAGTGAACACTGCTGAAAAGGCGTACGTGCATAGGGATCTCCCGCTTTCGCATCACTTGGTCCCCATTCAAAACAGGGTACACAAGAGATACGAACTTCTGAATAAGTCTTCTACCTATCATTGGCATTTAAATAATGGTAACCGAAATAGAAATGTTGGTGTTTATGGTAATCTCAAACAGACTTGAAAGGTTCGTTTGTAACCTGTGGAACCTTAATAATACACTAGCACACCTTTTAATTTGCTGTATATAGAAAAAACAGCTTAACTGAACAGTGAAATTTCTTTGCTCAATTACAAGATACTACATAATTTAGTATTTAGAGTAGCAAATCAGGAATTGTATTCCTAAATGCATTTATATGTATTTCTCTTTTACAGAGATCGTTGTTACTTGTTCGCGAAGTCTTTCAATTCGTCTTGAGAACCAGACAAATCGTAAAACGGTTGTAGAGATTATGAGGAAAATACAGCTGGCTACTGGTTTTACAGTAGCATTCGCACTAGCTGCAATGGCCAGTTTTCCAGTAGGATTCATCACGGACAATCATTATGTAAGACACCTTTTGTAATTTGCCTTTTAATATAAGATCCTAAAAAAACTTTATGGTCCGACAGCAAAAGTAAATATGAACATTGGAATTTAAGTTAGAAATCAGTAGTGGTATTAATGGAATATTACGAATCTTATACGCAAATTTAATGTTATTTTCCTCTGAGAATGTCAGGTGTAATTGTTTTATTAGTTTTTATTGTATTCATATAATAAAAGTACGGCTATATTTTCTCTTGAATACGGTAAACAGCTTGCAGTGACTCACACATTTTCTGAAACGATAAACGTTGACATAGAAAATTTTCCGTACAAGTTAATAATGATACTAAACTCTTAAAATGTGAAATCTCCTTTTATATCTCAATTAAATGTACAGTGGCATGGTTCTCTCTCGTAAGTTAAAGCCGACTGTGACTCACTGATAATAATCTTCATATTGGGCATTGTGACATTTTATATTGAAGTTATAAAATTGATATAATAATCTAAAGCATATGATAATATAGATTCTCTGTCATGCTCGTTTAAAAACAAAATCCGGAGTTGCCTAATAATTGTGAAGGTTTTCCCACAAAATATAGCATATCCATCAACGATAAAAACTGCGTTGGGAAGTAGTGTTTAGGGACGGATGTATAATTTTTTTTCTCCTCTCCTGAAAATTTTCTATACTGGACATGAGTTGTTTTGAAAAAAGCTCCGCGGTTATCCATACGTACGTAGTAAATAAAATTACATTCAATACTTGAATTAGAGCAATTAAATAATTCTACTTTACAAAATGCATAAAGTATAAGAAACGAATATGTAGTAATACAAACTGAAATGGAAAATATATTAAAATTAAAGTTTAATTATTGTAGATTTTTTACAACCACCGCAAAGAACTTTGAACTCATAATGATAGGAATTTTTGCGGTCTAGGGTTGTATTATAATGTGTCGGAGAAAGTCATTGTTTCTGCTTTAAAAGAAAACAAAATGAAGGCCATCTGTTTTCTGTAGCTTTGCCAAAACTTAAACTGCCCTTTGAAAATTATAAACCACATTATAAATGAAAAGAACTGGTAATGAAATTCCTCTGTTTTTTTCTAGTTATCAAACATATTCATTCCTCATGGGTTCGCCACAGCAGCAGCATTTGGTGGATTTGTAATTTTCATGATCATCGACGTCATAGAGATTTATTTTATGAATGTGGACTCGTCCTATGCACACAGAATTCGTACAATCTCAACAGTGATCGCCACAATAGCCAGTATCCTTTAATAGTAAATGCAGTGTTTATAAAAATTTAAAAACTATTTAGAAAAAATATTTTTATTCATTTGTACGGAGGTTACATTGATAAAATCGTAGTCTTAGGTTACATTGATAAAATCGTAGTCTTAGTTGGAGCTGAGAATTCGTGTACATTTTACAATCATTTTTATTTCTATTCGAAAAAAAGTTCATTTTCTTTTGTTCAAGTAGAAGCCAACTATTCGTACACAGCAAACTAATTAAAAATAAATAATACGAACGCTGTCTGCAAATGTGTTTAGCAGTTACCAATTGGTAATAATTCCAAGGAATAGAAGTAGTCTCTAAAATGTGCAAAGCCTTTCTGTTAAACCATAGTGCGAATGTCAAATGTTGAACAAAATGTTAAACTATAATCCAATTGTGCCTAATCGATCATGTGTTCTCTCGTTCAATGTTAGTTTTACTGTGTAGACATTGTTTTAAAGCTAATACTGATACCTTAACGAAATCATTAGTTATCACCAGTATTTACCCAGCTGTCATTTCCTTCCATGAAAACTTCCGAAATGTTTATTCAGACCATAAAGGAGAATTACGCATAAAGGTATGTCACTGATAATTCGCCTAATGACGATGAATTAAAAAGCATGCAAATAATGGTAACATTTTTTATTTTCGTTTATAACGCTAATGTGTAATTTACATCTGGCAAGCAAAAGAGAATAAACACAAAAATGCGACAAATCAAAGACCTTTTATGAGATTATGACAAAATTTTAGTAAGACACTGATTTTAATGTCATTATGCTGCACAGAAATTAGGCTGATTTCTATCTAAAATTATGCAAGAGAGTTCATAAACGAACAAAAATGGAATGTCGATAATTGGTAGAAATCTATCCTAATAAGTCACACAATCTCCTGGGTAGAAACATAATTTTATGTTTTATCGCTAGGTAAAATTATTTTAGCGCTCGGAAAACCAAACTACCTAGCATAAAAGCAAAATAATCAAAAATTTGATTTCTTTTATCCCACTAGTTTGACGAATATTATCTCATCTCTTCTGTCTGCGAGTGGCTTCTCCTTGTCTGCTACTGCATATTTCTCATCACTTATGTAAAAGAATACCGAAGCTACAGTGTGCAAATATCGGTTAACAAAAACGTACTTCAGTCGGATAGCACATTTCCTGTTTCTCTTCAGAGGTTCGACAATGAGCTCCTTGATCTGTCCCTATAGACATAATTCTTCTGTGAAAATATGTATTTCGGTTTACTAGTGCTTTTAAAATCACTTCTAGTGATTTTATTAATATAAAGGAGAAAACTGTAAAATTAAAAACATCTTTCAAAGCAAATAAATAATATTCCCAGTAAAGAAGTTTTTTTTTAATCCAATCAATTGATGAAACGTAGAAATTATTGACATATTTTTCCAATAGAGTGAGTTAGTCAGTCGGAAGCTGTGAAGTGAGGCCTCCTCCAGGACCGTTTTTTTTTTTTTATTTTATTATTATTACCATTCTTCAAACGGCGAAAAAAGAAACAACCTGCTTAGAATACATGCCCCTTTACATACAGTGGGAAAAATAGGAGTCACTCATAACATTCTCTTGCATTTGGTTTTACAGTAAACTATTTAAAGTGAAATTAAATTTAAAGTTGGCTGGTGGCGGAAAAATTTACAATAAAGGTCGGTCTTTTGTAATTTTAGATATACTGTACCTTTAAAATACTGTGATGTTAATTCTATGGTTGCATAATTTATTTTGATATTTTGTGATTAGTTTTTTTGTAAAATACTACTTAGGAGTATTTTACAAAAGGAGGATCGATTGTAACAAATATAAACTTATGAGAAAAACCAATACAGATACCGTAGACATTTTGCTATTAGAACCTTTTATTATTCAAAGGATTATAGATTGTTACAACCAAACCATGCATAAATTTTTCTCTTAAGAATTACAGTTCCTTGTTCATTTTCTAACCATGTTGGCCATTATTGTCTTCACAGTCTTTGTTATCATCCTCGTTTAAGAGTGTTCACAATTCCGATTTGTAAAAAAATGAGAGATGGAACTGAACTCATTAGTTATCTGTCCTATCATCATATTCAACAGCCACACTTTTTTTCTTGGTGTCAACTGAACATATGGAGCCATGCGTACACCTCCGCAAAACAGGATACTAATGAGCGTGTATACCCTTCCAACGTCGTATTTATGGAAGCGGCTGATGCAATACCTTGCAATTACTGTCTGATTCAATAGAAGCGTTATCTGGCGCAATATCTTTTGTTTTCGACAAAATTATTGTAATCAAACAATATCTTATACGTTTAACTACAAATATCAACTTTTTTTTTAAAGTGATGCAGTTTTTTTGTCCGCCACTGTAGTTATTTTTCTTCATTACAGCAATTAAGAAAAAGCCTCAAGAAAAGTAATTTTAATTTACGGATGGAAATAAAAGTTATACCTTTAACCTGTGCCACACACAACTCCAAGTGAAATAAAACTGCTTCCTTGCTCAGTCATCTTTATCTCGCTAAAATAACTAAGACAGATGATAAATTTGAAGAATTAGAACTGATCATAGTCTCTTCTACACTGATGCCTCCTGACCTGATTTGCCGGTACTAATCAGAACTAATTGTTTTAACAAATTACATTCAAGTCTGATAGAAAAATAACCAGCAGAATATTGGTTAGGGCACTTCAGCTGTCATAACATTCTTTAACATTAAAAGTCAATAGAATTTATATTTAAGAACATCCAATATTATATTAATACTACCATTTATTGTTTATTATCCACGTCATATTATTAATATCGCAATATTAAAAGTCTTAAGGGTTTATGATTTCGAAAATACCTCTTTATGGCGCAACAACCTTACTTATAATTGCAAAATATAATTATATATGTCAGAGTGCGAATATTAAACAGGTAAAAGGCAAAGTGAATTCTTATGTCATTCTCGGTTGTACAAGAATCAGAAATATTTAACTTCAACTATTAAGAAACTTTGAATGTTGCATCTCAATGTTTGAATGTTTTTTGTTTTTTTCTGTAAAATTGCAGCTACTGACCTCGCGGCGGGCAGGGTTATGTTGAAATGTGAAAAAAGCAACAAATGACATGGTTTCATCACTGCACCAATTCGCTATCATATTGCTTATGTAAGACAAAAAACTTCCTTATTTCTCCACAGTGCTTATTTTTATTTGTCTTCTAACACTTCGGGAGTTGCCCCTCTGTGTGGTTACTTTGGTTAACTGTGGATGAAAGAAAAATCATTTCTCTTAAATATACACACCTTTTTCGCACACTGAACTCTGTTTTATTTATTTAACAAGGCAATTGATAAGTTGGAAACATTAGTACAAAATTCATACCACTATTTGCTTCTTTACATTTTACTCTTACATTAGATTGCATAACTGCGAAATCATAAACAGTTCTCGACTCGTATTAATTATCATGACTAAATCAACACAAACACAGTTCTCTTAATTAACATTAATCATATAACTATAAAATTAGTTAGCATTTAAATAATAGTGGACAAAAACTCGCAACACCTAAAGAAACTCGAAAAATGTGGGAGTCGCTAAAACAACCATTATTTTCCTCAAAAATTCCCATCATTCTTTTCGCATGAATAATCTGTATCTCATCTGGTACAATTTGTATCTCAATTCTACTTATTATTCGTTTCTGATTATGAATTCCTCTATTCATAAATATTCAATGATAAAAGGGACAGTATGAGACACCCTTTTATACAAAAGCAGCACAATGAAATGGTGCGCTTCTTCAAAAACATTTCTTTCCAATAATTTTCAGATATCATAGCGATAAATGACGCAACGTGGTGATGTCCATAGTTTAAATTTCAATCGTAAAATAGAATACCAAATTATTATACTTGTTAATTGCATTTTTCATCGATTGAAATACAATTAAATGAAATGTATTATTGCATTCTCACTTTAGTATTAGCTGTTAATATTCTTTTTTTGGAAACCAGACGGAGATTAGTAAGCCAAATTCACAGTAAAATAACTTGCTTCAATTTACAACTACATGTAATACGTATATAAACAATCAGAATACAGTTTTAAACATATTTCCTGAAAATTAATTCGTTTCGCGAACAATGTTTGTTAATTTTGTATTTGTAAAACGTTAATGATCTAAGAAAATTAAATAGCTTTCAAAATCGTTTGACGTACACCTTGGAATTAGAACAGGAGGTTAGTACTATCCTTTTTAACTTAAATTCGAAAAGAGAATTAGTTTGAAAACTAATATTTTCAGAAAAAAACTCATTATGAGACACTGACATCACTAGATCTTTAAAGCTGTTATTTTAACTCCTAAAATAGCGATTTACAATCCGAATTATATTTTCATATTTTTATGTGTGAGGTCTTTAAAAATATAATATGTCCAGCACAGTTAATAACCAAAGTTATTCAAGAAATAAAATTAAAAAAAAAAAAAAAAAAACAGTTACTGAATCCCCACATTATTCTCCACGTACAGAAACTTCACTTCTGGAACACGATTATTATTTCGCACTACAGCCAGTTTGCGAGTACATTCAAGCAGGTATTCAAAGACACGGATATTTGTGATGTGTTTTCATCTTATAAACTACAAGCTGTGAATAACAAGTGTACAGTTTATCAGGAATTAGACGTCAAGGACATGGATATTATCGCTTATAAAATATCACTTCAGGAAAACTGACACTGTTTATATTGGAATTGCTCGGCTATATTCGAAACGGAAGCTATCTAAGGCACGGGATCTTATTACCATAAAAGTTGCATAAAGAGAAACGGAGCTCTCATCTCATTGTCGTGACATGAAAGAATAATTAGAAAATTAATAGAGCTGAATTAATGATCATGCATTCGGTCGTAAATTAAGGTGTTTTGAATCAGTAGTTATTTATTGGTATAGACAAGAGTATCCCCCAAATGAACCTATTAAATGTCCGATTATCAATTGAATTTTAAAATATATAGAATTTAAAATTGCTTCGTTTTAAATCGCAGATTCAACAAATGATGTCCATATGAGGCGAGTTCCCGACATCCCTTACGTCATTTAGCTACAACCGTTTTAGCTACAATTAGCATTAAGACGAAAATTCTAAAGCATCGGAGCTCTTGACTTTATTTTATTTTTAGTGTTCCAATGGGATTTTAGTGGAATGATAATGCACCATTCATGGTGCATTGTCATTCCACTGAAAGAAACCCGATGGAATCGAAAGCGAGTTTTGTTAAGTAAATAAAGCGTTGGCTGTAGATTTACATATGTATATGCAATTATCTTTTTAAATATGCGAACACTGCCTTATGCAGTACTGGATACTTTTAAACATGCATTTATGAACGTTTTCTTAGTGTTACGATTTTCTGTCCACTACTGTATAAACAGTACTCACACGGTTGCGTGTCACTACTGCGCAGACTTGGCTGTCAATGCGATACATAAAAATATCGGATGCACACGTCCGTCCATCTACTGGCACATGTTATAATAAAATATGCCTTCTTTCAGGATCCTCGATTCTGTTCATATCCAAAACTTCATCAAAGTGGCCCACTAGAGGCACGAGTGTCAGCTTCAAATGGACCTTCTGGAATTCACGAATGTAAGTGAAGAAGAAGAATAAGTGAAATAACATCAATCCCCACTCTAGTGCACAACTGGCTACAAGTAGATTGAATCCCTGCAATAGAAGCCATTCAAAAATGTTATGAAGTATCATGAACATGAAACCTAGGAAGTTATTTTTAAATATAAATGAAAAAATATAATTATCATAATTTTCTGTATTTCTGTTTCTTAAAAGATATCATCGTAATCATATTATCACATTCAAAAATGAGTGAATTGCTGTAGAGTTTATTATGTCTTCAATAACTGCTTGCAACTTTCCACCTCCTTTAAAATGTCACATTCGTTTCTGTCGATTTAAGCAGGAACTTTTAAGCGGTTACTTCATCAGTGGAAATGCAGGTTTTGTTAGAGAAAACTCGGGTGAGTAAAATCCAGTATCAATCATTTACAGTCCAACTAAAGTATTATGGATTCGTGGACAAAAGCCATTCAATAGTTCATATATCTGTTTCAAAGGATTAGAATATTGGCGTTTGATGTTTATTCACAACTGATACCGAACTTATCAGGTTTGTGTTCCGAACTTTTTTTTTATTTTTTCATAGAAAAGTGCTTTAGGAAGGAGTTTGGAGCTCACAGTGCAATTTTAACCACCAGAAGTGGTGAAAAAATATGAGAATATCGTATTTTCTAAGAAAATATATTAGAATTGCATACCACGATCAATTTCCAGAGCTGCAACTTCATCATATGTAGGCTGTTCAAAGAATGAAACCCAAGTTGGAACAGCCGCAATCTGCTCCGATTGTTCTCTGCATGCACTGAAATATCCTCAGAGGCTTCATCCCTTTCCCCTTGAAAATTTCGGACTCCGTATCTATACTCGCAGAAGAAAGGAAAGATGGTTTTTCTGAGGTACAGCGTTATGTGGGGATGCGATACATAAAAAATGTCGGACGCGCACTCCAAATGGAACGGTAAATTTTAAATTACTTAATTTCGCCTTCCAGTTTTGTCAGCTGAATGCTTTTATCTAAGACAGATAGATGGCAGCACAGTACTAGGAGAATTTACCAGTTCGCTTGATGAGTGCAAATGCATCATTTTAACATAGCTATCTACCAAAGTAGTTAAATTAATTAAATTGGCATCGTTTTGGTTATATCTCATATTGTGACTACCTTCACAACGAGTTGCCATGGTATTGCACTGCCTCGAATAAATAGCACTTCACCAGTGGAGAAGACTATTGTTATTTATTCGTCATTCTACCTCGCAGCATGAGGCTTTTGCCCTGAAGTGAAAAGTAAATATTGTTGTATATACTCCAGCACCACTACTAGGCCAGAGAAATTTATACTAATTATTTTGACAATGAATACAATCATTAAACGAATTTAGTAGTCATGCTGGCTTGAATCATGGGCCCACTGAAAGCGACACCGTGGAAAAGACGAGTCTTTTCGTATATACGATAAAGTTTATTTGGTTCAGTACTGCCATAAAAATTGCTTTTGAATAAAATATAAACCTCTTCCAATATGAATGAAATTTTTATGTAATTTTTCATGGTTAAAATGATGCGTTTATAAGAGATGTTAATTTATTCCTGTGAATAGACGACAATAAGTTATATGGTAATATATACTGTATTTATGGAACAGAAACAACGCGTGTTAAAAACTCACCTTATCACCTGGAACTTTTGAGCCTTTCCAATGATTATGTTTTTCTGAATTCCAAACGTTTAATCCTATAGGATACACAATGATCACTGCATTGGTAGTGAAGAGAAGTAGCATATTGGCATAATCCGAAAAGCATAATAATTAAATATTGTGCATTTCATTGTTTTTAGTGAGTACAATTAAAGAATCTTAAATCAAATTTAATTAATTAAATTTAATTAATTAAATAAACTGCTTTAATTTAAATACAATTAACAAACAGCCGTTTTCTTGAGATTTGCAGAAAGTGTCTCAAACACATAACATCTTGAATTCTGAGTACGTCGTCTGGATCTAGAGAAAAGTTGCTGAGTAGATGTAGTGCAAGAAACAGAGAGCTGTACACGCACAACTCGGAATAGACGCACACCCAAACGCCATCTGCATTCGTCACATGCAAACGGCGTTTGGGTGCAATCGCTAACGTCATATGCATACTTGGTTTTTAAAATTAAGGTAATTTAGTAACAAGCATTCCGTTTAGTAGTATTTTGCACTTCGAGCCTTATATAATCACAGTTTTAATGCTTATAGCTACCGTTATCTTTTCTCTATTGATGTGTTTTATATAAATAAAAACAAGGAAATAACAATATATGCTTTGATTAAATAATGGCAGTCATTCTACGTAGAAGACTTTTAACAAGTTCATTATAAAAACTGGCTAGAATATGTAGTCATGCGTTCTTCCATGCCGCGTTAAAAGGGTCTGGATTCGGTTCCCATCGAAAGGAGAGAAATTGGTATTGGAAAATATTACTGACCATACTGACCGTTTCTACATACTTTGTAACGCTACAACTGAATTGTTCAGTGTCAGGAAAGTTTAGGTGGAGTTTTCTGCTCCTGGGTTTTTTCTTTCCTCATGATCCTTTTAAAACATAATTTACACATGCGATATCCTGACGCTTCTTACCCTCGGTGCTTCTTCTGAGATCTAAACAACCGAAAGGTTTTAGAATTCATATCAAGAGTTTCAGATAGCAAAATCCTGTTGGAAACCTCATCTACGAAGCTTGGTGTGTACAAGACCTATTTTACAAAATGAGCAGTACTGCAGTTGACAGCTCACGGCGACACTCCCTTCTGCTTAATTTTTGGGAATGTTCTCTGCAGAGTAGTTAAACATTTTCTTGTAGCAAGAGCCAACTAATCAGTTAGTTATCTATTGTCATTAAAAATTACAGGAAAATTAAATTTTTTTTTTTTTAAGCAGACATTTTGGATAAGTTAAACAGTTTGGATAAGGAAAAGATATTTTGAACAATAACATAAGTTATTGTTCAAAATATTAGCATAGTCGAACACCCATATGAAAACCATTTTTCCAGTATGTTTAATCTCCTAGAATAAAAGAAAAGCTCATGTTCAATTTCAGTGGAATAGAAATTACTGTTAAGTGCAATGCTCGATAAAATTAAGAGAACATGTAGAAAACGTGGTGTAACTCGTGCAGCTTGCGACGAAGCTGGACAAAATTTGGCATGGTGGTATACCATAGAATAACGATAAAGTTAGGAGACCATTAAATAAAATTTAATTTGATTTAATCGAATTGTGATTTGATTTAATCAAATTAAATGGGGGGGGGGGGTTAAGGACGATTATTCATTTCCAAGGGAAAAATGCACTGATCATTTTTATTCAATCATATAATCATGTCGAGATTTGTAGCACTTTGCAAAGTGTTACAAATCTCGCTTTTGCCTTCACAAAAGTTAAATAATAACTAAACCTCGTCGTTAATTTCTTAATAATAAACTAATAAATGAAATATATCAAATTTCAGGGCTGATATGAGTATTTCATTTATAAATAAGTAGAAAGATAGTGATGAGATCAATTTTTGAAGCGGTTAGTCATACACTCTTCATTTTACTGTCCACTGGAAAAAGGATACTGCTGAGGATAGCTAAAAAGGCAACTGAAGTAAAAAATAACCGCAAATATCCCACCAACTTTCCATTGTACTGGGGATACATCCGGAAGGTTATAGCAGTTTGCATAAATCCGTACACAATACTTAACAGAAATAATGTATAAGCTCCGATGTCGTGGGCCACCCTCAATTGTACGACCTACAAGAAAGAAAAAAACTCTGATTTAATTAAGTACTAAATACCTCAAATCTAACTTGTGCAATGAAACAATTGAATCATTCGCAATATGCTACATGTCACTAATTGTTCGGGTCTGTGTACCATCATCGACAAACATCAGTTAGGCAAAATTCTCTCTCTTTTTCCTCTCACTAAAATAGACTTGAGAATGCAAGAACTGCCAGAGAACTGGGTAGAAAATGTGGTAGCACTTTCACAAAAAACAGTTAAATGATTCAAATCAGAGAATTTTATTAGGTATTCCAATTATTATTCCAATTGTTCTTCCTAAGCGAAATCCATTTAAAGTCACACTACACAGGGTGTTTCAAAAATGATGGTCAATAATTTAAAGGTGAAAAGTACAAACTAAAATAAGCAAATAAGTTCCAGTGAACAACGAACCGCAAATGAACCGTTTTCGAGATAATGCACATTTTCTGTTAAGATCCGCCACTACTATGGGAACACTAGTTCAGCAAAAAGCTATAAATCCTTTGGTTTTATTAAAAATAAGATAATACATTTTTAATTTTTGGTTTGATACAGACACACTATATGCCATTTCTGGGCCTACATGCTCGTATTCCCTGTGCGAAGCGCCCATGCTCTCTAAGGCATTGATGTACCGTGATGAATGTGCGCCTGTTGGGCTGCCTTCGGCAGGGAAATGCTTATTGGTACAAACGTGCAGCCTTGAGTGCACTGCCGTTGGCTTTGCCATAGACGAAGTGCGTGTCGGCATACTCTTCGTTGCTGTAACCTCTTTCCATGTTGACTATACTTTGACGAGCACTAGTATGCCTGCTATGTCTCAAAGCATTGCGAGAGAGGAAACGGAGAGAATGAGCATAATCTAACCTAAACAAACAAGTCAGTGGTGGATCCCAACTAGAAATGTGCAATATCTCGAAAACGATTCACTTAAGGACTCTGTTTACTAGGCTTTTTTTGCATATTGTAGTCTGTACAGATCACCTTAAAATTATTGACCATCACTTTTGAAACACACTGTATATCACATTGAACTCCGTCAAAGGAATAGCTAGAAAAAAAGAGCATCCACTCATTGACCACTGAATTATGACTACCTACTTAAACCGTGTTGGGCCACTTCTCACGTATAACAGCTGTTGTTCACCTAGGCATTGACTTCAGTAGATGTCTGAAGACGTCCGTAGGTATCTACAAGCATGCTGCCTACAATGCCTTCCACAGTGTCGGAATACATCATGGTTGAGTGTACGCCTTACTTCCTGTTCCAAAACATTCCGCAGGTGTTTAATTGAATCGAAGTCAGGCGAATTTGCAAACCAATCAAGATGGGTGATATCTTCACTGTATCCTCGAACCACTTGTGCACAATGCAGGCCCGATGGCATGGCGCATTATAGTCTTGGAAGATTCCGTTTCTCTCCTGGAAAAACAGTAACATAGCACAGTCTCCTAACAGCTGACGGTAGACCTCACAAGTGAAACGTTGACTGGGCGGATAGCACAATAGTATTGTCACCGTCCTCCCCACACCGGTTCGAAAAGGCCCGGATTCGAATCCCGTCCATGACATGAGGAACTTTTATGGGCTTTTTTCACTCTGTGGCTGAGGTGGTCGGTCTGAGGCGTAGATAGCATGGTTTCTTACCAAATTCCATAAGATGTTACAAATTCCAAAATTTGATTGGTCGGAGAAAATGAGAAGCGATGTTACGTGTCCAATTTTTATACCTAAAACGAATTTACAAAGAGAATATTCTGCAATATCACTGCAGTTACCTGATTGCAAGTGCAATCATCCAGCCTTTTCGAAATTAAGGTTTAAGAAAATGTCAAAAAATAATATATATCAAAAAGCGAGAAACAACCCAAGTAACTATGCTGATATGTACCTATGCTTCCCCACCAATAATTGCTAGGATGTAGCGACTCAAATGGAAGAGTCAGTCTTCTCAGATTTCAGAATGGACTCAACGTCCACTCTTAAACTACCAGCGACCTTCCAAATCATATCCAGCATTTTAAACTAAGGATTCCTTAACCACAATTACGACTAAAATTACACCAGGTCATCAATGACTAAAGAAAACTCAAAGGCCTAGCTAGTCAACTGAGCAACCAAACGATATGACCAAGCAAGATAAGAAAAGATGAGATCAAGATAAGACTGGATTGTTTTACAAAAGATGACACGAAAACCGGATATTCTGTTATTCTAAATAAAGATGAAAAACATGAAGCAAATGTGCTTCTAAAATCAAACAAAAATCTGCTTCCGTTTATTTTTATATGGTAACGAAATAAATTATCAGCCAATTGAACATTGTTTTTATTTTACGAAAAACAACTATGTCTGTGAGGCGACAGGAAGTGCGTGTATTCTTTAGTTGGTTTTCCCTTGTTACGTAGAAAACCGGAGTTTTCGTAGCGGGGCAGACGTGCAACTACCCCGTCTTGATTTGCCTGAACGTGTAGTGTTGAGTTCACTTAATCAGTTGACATCATTCCATTCATAATGGTCTCTGTTTGAAACACATACTGCATCTATTTCTCGCATAAACTACTCTGTGAATAAGAATTATATAAAAAGTAACACATAAAAGAGCATTCTTAATAAGCAACTCTCTATAAATAAATGTACTTACGGGATAGGAAGCGACTATGGCCATCCCAAAGCAGGAAAATATACCAGAAATCAAGGAGAGAATATTAAGAAAGTGAATTGCTTTGTCTTCACATAACTGTATCTCAACAACTACAAAATATCGCACAACCATCGTGAAAAGGCCTAAAAATATATACAATGCATGAAATAAAAAGCATTAAAACTAAAAATTTCAATAAAATAATTCATACAAACAAACGGAATAAAAACGAAAATAGTGATTTGGATTTTTAAGCTGTTTATTATTATTATTATTATCATTAATATCAATTTATTTCCATAGAAATGTCCCTTAGCTATTCAGCTAGAGGACACGAGTTATATGATAATAACGAATAAATAAATATTGCCATACTATTTACAATTCAGACGTAGACCATGAATTCAATCAAGTACAGAGTACTCAAATGAATTGATACAATACAGGGCTTAAAACAGCATCTGATTACAGAAATACCACACACGTTTAGAATTTACGCATAAGCAACCAAAAGCATAAGTTTTCACTGTATCTGTTGGTCAAGTTGTGTATATTCCATATGGTGGGGTTATATATTTTATGGGATGAAAAGCTTATACAAAAGCTTATTTCTTGAATCGATAGCTAAACTTTAGGAAATTATTTAAATGTTATATGACCATAATGTAAATTTAGTTTTACTGTAGAGTTAAAAGTTTGTTTTACTGTAGAGTTACGCGGATTTAAAGTTACCCACAGGATTATTTAATAAAAAAGTGAATAATTGGAAGCTAAATCTCGAATGTGGCTAAACCCAATAATTCAGCAAAAACACAGAATTTTTTTTTTTATCAATCCGCTTACATGCAGAGAAATGAACATATTCGAAAGGCAAATGCGACCGTAGCCGATTGACTATGCAGAAGGGTACATACTTGCTTTGAGTGACCGGAATTCAAGCCCGTAACTATTAAATACGGTGCTATTTTTTGTATTCTCTCTATTTTGTAAAATCCTCTGACCGTGTAGTCATCCTGGAGTATATAAATAGAAAATTTATTTATTTTAACTTCAGTTATCCGAAACTTTCTTTATTTTTGACCTACAGCAAAAATTACTGATATTACTCATTGCAAACTATTAGGCCCCGGGTGCCAAGCGTTTTCCGTGCCCAAGCGATTCTCCTGCGTTTAATGAGCTTTTTTCTCTACTGCGACTGAGTTTTCATTGTTTTTCCTCTTACCCAATCAACTTTTCTGTTAAGTAGCTCTACATTCTTAAAAGCACTAAGAAGTGAGCCCAGAAGAAGGAAAGTACCTTTTTTTTTTTAATTTAATACTCTTACTAACTGTACTAACCTCTACCCTTGGCCACTAAGAGGCACTGCTCATTGATTAGTGTAGAGTGCTTCACATTAGACCGGGGTTCGAGCCCATCACCACCAAATACGGAGGATGCGGAAAGGTCAAGGGAATGACCACCGCATATTCCCGGAGCAATATGGCCTTAGTTGCTAATGCTCCTAAAAAAACAAATAACAAACAAACAACAAACATCCCACGGAAAGTATTTTTCCCTCTAAAAGTTGTTGTTATGCCGCCATCTTGTCTTGCAAAATAGAATTTTATTTGTATTTTATTTTATTAAATCTGTTTATTGCTCTGCCGAAGAGCCACCCCCTGGACAGCAGAAAGCTAGGGGGGTGATATTTACATACAGAGGTTAAAACAGGGACATGTGCCTGTCGGTTACATGGGGCCCATGTATGCTTAACCCGAAAGGTTCAGAACTTAGTGTTTATTATTTTACATAATTGGAAGAATTAAAGGATATTATTTTCTCAAAATTGCTAAAAATTACAAAAGCATGAGAGAAATATACAAAATATAGAGAAATGAGAAGGCAATGGTGAAACCAGTAGCACTACCACTAAGCCTAACATTCCACTTATTGCCAATCTCCATTATAAGTCTATGGGAGAAAACCTTGTAGCGTAAAATATTAACGTTGAAATCTTAAATCACTCATATCTTAGTAACCCCTTCACAACAGTTCTGTCTAGCATTCAGCAGAAGATTCACTTCCTCCGTGAACGTGAATATGATATCCGCTTCTGCTGGATTCCCAGCCACATTGGGATTAGGGGAAATGATTTGGTTGACACCGCAGCCAAATCAGCAATTCCCAATAATAATCGGTGCCTGTCAGTCCCCTATACAGACTACAGGCAAATAATACAGCAGAAGGTACACTCCCAATGGCAGGACTCGTGGAATAGACAGACTGGGAATAAACTATATCGTATAAAGCCTGTAATTGAACCGTGGCAGTCTAGTCTGCGCAGGAATCGTAAGGAGGAAGTTGTTCTTGCCCGGACCCGCATAGGACATAGTCATCTGACTCATTCGTTTTTGCTGAGGGCTGATGACCCTCCTATGTGTGAGTCGTGTGGCACAATTTTAACAATCAGACACATTTTAGTTGACTGTCCAGATTTTAGCAATATCCGTTTTACCGCTTTTAATCATCTGACTGAACCATATACACTCAGTCAGATTTTATCCGACAATGACAATGTGTCTGCTGTTTTTAGCTTTTTTAAATCAATAAAGGTTTTTACTCGTATTTAAAATTTATATGTTATCGTTGTTTCTTTTATTGATATATATTTTTTTTATTATATATCTGGACATGGTGGCCTAACTAATTAGGTCACTGAGAGGTTAAATTTTTATATATTACCTAGTCTTGGCGCATTATAGCCTTAGTTGCTAATGCGCCAATAAAATCCAAACCAAACCCCTTCACAAAAATTTATGAAGGTTAAATTTATGGAAGTTATGCAATTTATGGAAGTTATGCAATATTTCATTCACGGGGGGGTGGTCTAGATCTTGAATATAATCCAATTATTACATCCTGGAGTCAGAGAATCTCCTTCCAGATCATCAGTATGGTTTTCGAAAAAATAGATCAACCCTTGACGTGCTCATCAAAGCCGAATCTCATATCTGCAATGCCTTTGTCATGAAACAACATGTAGTCATGGTCAATTTAGCATTCCTTTCAGGTCCGGTATAAAAACATACTCTTTACATCTCACATTCAGGAAGAGGGAATCCCGCAGGGATCAATACTTAGTCCTACACTATTTTCAATCCCAGTTAGCAGCATGACACGAAATATTCCAAAAGCCGTTCAAACTTATATGTATGCAGATGACTTTACCGTTTCCTGTCAATCTCAAAGTATGAATACTATTCGAACGGCAGCTCCAACTTGCCATAACCAAAATATAATCGTGGACTTCACGTGGGCTACCGACTATCAGAAAAGAAAAGCACTGTAACTCACTTTTGAGAGAAACAAACTCTCCATCCAAATCCGAACTATAAATAAGCAATATTTCAATCCCGCTTGTTAATACTGTTAAATTTCTTGGACTAAAATTAGACCGCAAATTAAATTTCCAAGCACACATCACTTATTTCAGAACTTCTTGAACAAAGCATTTGAATATACTTCGGTCGGTCTTATCGATGTCATGGGGAGCTGATCGGTGTACTTTGCTGCATCTTTATAGAAGTTTAGTCCGTTCACGGCTAGATTATGGTTGTCCAGTGTTTGACTCTGTCAGGAGCACTACTTTAAAACGGCTAAATATGATCCATCACAGTGCTCTGAGGACTGCGCTGGGAACTTTCAGGACTTCTCCGATCCAAAGTCTATATATTGAAGCGCATCATTCCCCTTTACACCTGCGTAGAAAAACATTACTGCTCCACTACGCTGCTACGATCCAGAGTCTACCATCGCACCCAATTTTGGAGTATCTTTATAATACTCGGTGGGAATCCTTCTATGAGAGGAAGTCAAATGAAAATAGACCTGCCTCGCTCAGGATCAAAAAGCTTGTTCAGAGTCGGAATGTCAATTTAAATGAAAATTTTCAAGACACAATTGCACCTGTTCCACCTTGGACATATGTGTCTGTCTCTCAATATATGCACTTTCTCCAGTGGGAGAAAAATATTATACTTCTCTGCAATATCAGACAGTTACATTCAGCTCATACTACAATGAACAACCATGCCTGTAAAATTTATACGGATGGTTCCAAAACTGACAGTATGTGCTGCGACAGTTTTCCTTTATTTACTAGTTCAGCCACACTTCCGCTAGCTTGCAGCGTCTTCACAGCTGAATTATATGCCATTAAGTTAGCGCTTAGTAAGATTATTGAGCTTTCCGTCTCATCTGCCATAATTTACACAGACTGCCTCAATGCTGTTTCTGCCATAATGAAGAATTTCTCCACTTCTCATCCCACGTTGAAACAGATTCATTCCCAGCTATTCTCTTGCAGTATGTTCAATCGTCAATCAGTTTTTGCTGGATCCCTGGTCATTCTGGCATTCCGGGAAATGAAATATTGGAAAAACCAAAATTGGAATGTCATAAGCCAGTCATCTTCAAAAAAACAGTCAGATACAGCTCCATAAATTAAGCACGAATAATGCCTTGTATTTTTCAATGGAACTGCAGAGGCTTTCATTGCAACACAGATGATATCCATGATACCCATTTAATGATCTGATTAACTAGGGGCTTTAACGAGCAAGAATTTAAGAATTTTTATTAAAGTGTCGGGGAGAACGCAGCGTTACTACATATTCTATCGTTATATCAAACATTATTCCTACACCTGAACTTTACCTACGGAAATCAAGGTTTTATTTTTCGAGCAACAAAAATGAAGTAAATATCGCGTGAATATATAGTCAAATATCCAAATTTTAACTTTTCTATGGATAAAGCTGTACCACAAACAGCTTTTCATCTCTGACATAGCTAGGGAACCTCTCTTCTTAAAAGATATCACTCTGTTTAGGACACAGTCTCTGACACATTCCTTTTTGCTCATGGCTGATAACCCTCCTAAATGTGAGTCCTTTGACACCGTTTTATCAATTAGACATATTTCAATTGAGTTTAGGTTTAATGATACACGTTTTACCACATTTATTCACCTGACTAAGCCTTCCACTCATATTTTATCCAACAATAACAACGTGCCAACTATTTTAAATTCTTACACGTAATGATTTATATTCTTATACAGCCTTTTACCTTTATACTTGCATAATCTTTTAACATTTTATAACCATGTGTTAGCGCAAAATAGCCTCGGTCGGTAATGCCCCTATAAAACAGTAAATCTAAACCTTAACAGACATCATAGGAGAAAATTGAAACATAGACATATCACTACTTTTCTGAAATTAGCTGGTCTCTATAACCACATATAATTTACTTAATACTACAATAAACCTAATCAGTTTCAAAATCATTTGATAGACATAATATGGCCACACTAGATGTTGTGCTCGTAAACCCCAATAAACATTAGTAACAATACTGTAAGTATATTGAAGTACATATTTAAAAAGGATTCTTACTCATAATGATTTCGATGATGAGGAAAATGCTAAATATTCCACTTTCTGGCGGGTAGGCACCAGTTTCACTGCAAAGAGAAGAATATTGAAACTAAGAAATAACAGAGTCTGTCATAGACCCTAACAACATTTTAAAAAATGTGTTATAAATACGAGGGATGATCATTTAATTCGCGGACTGGTGAAAGATTTTATGTTTACCGCGCGAAATTTCCATAGTTAGAGGCGTTCTCCCAGATCACTACTGAGCAGATTCTGTGACGAACTAGTGTTGAGTGAAGAGTGACTTTTTAGACGTTTTGAAGCAAGTATCATGTCGGACATAAAGATTGAACAGCGTTACGTGATTCGTTATTGTGTTAGATGGGGCTTAAATGCATCGGAAACTAAAAGAGATGAATGAAGCATATGGTAATGAGTGTCTTGGTAAGATGGCCACATTCCGGTGTGAAGTGGTTTCCTCCATGAAGACAATGCCAGGCCACATATGGCTAATTTTTATTGTTCTTTTGGGTTTTAGGAGCATTAGCAACTAAGGCCATATTGCTCCGGGGATATGCGGTGGTCATTCCCTGACCTTTCCGCATCCTCCGTATTTGGTGGTCACGGGCTCGAACCCTGGTCTAATCAAGAAGCGTGTGCTACCCACTGCTGCTCCTGTCCACCTGGCTACGGAGGCGCCCAAATGGCTAATATTGTGCAGGCAGTGGTCACTGCCATAGGTGCCGAGGTTCTGCCACATCTCCCTTATTCACTGTACTTCGCCCCGTGTGATTTCTTCCTGTGTCCACCTCTGAAGAAACTCTGAAATGCAAACGTTTAGCGTCCAACACAACGATGCTCGCAGAGTCACAACGAAAGCATTTCACAGTCTTTCGAAAAATGGCTTGCAAGCAGCATTTAATGCGTGGGTACGACGATTTCGAAAGTGTGCAAAGTTCAAGGGAGAGTATTTCGTGAAGGAGAAATCCACAGAAGATTCAGATGATGACAATTAAGATACGATCTTGCGTCAGTCCGCGAATTAAATGATCACCCCCTCGTAAATTAAATTAAAAACTTTCTTGAAATCATGTTCAGATCAAGGGCACAACACTATTCTGATGAACAGAATTATTTCGTTGTGATTAAGAATCTTTACACCAAAGAATCTATTGTGCTTTTTAAAGAGCTCTCGTGTTATTTCACAGTTCATTTGAAAAAATGATGAAATATTACAAAATGTAATGGTTTTAAGAAAAATGCTAATTTAAGCTAATATCAAACTTAATTACGTTAATTTTATGTGATTTTATTCCGATTTAACTGACAGAATAATACTTCAAATTAATTTATACATATAGCTAAATTCATAATTTCCATAATTATTGGGATATCTTTGGTATATTTAAAGTGAAAGATAGGATTCTGCTTATCCGAATAAACAGTAAAAAAGTAGCTCCACTTAGATGCTACTTTTTTACCAATACGGCATGCATTTAATCCCTTCTGTCTGTACTACAACATTGACAATATTTCAGTGTGTTTCTATTTGCCCTCAAGTACAAACACAGATTGTGTTCTTTAAAAAAATATTTGTAATATAAACTAAACTATATATGAATGCAAAACTTTTCTGATTTCGAGAATTTGACAGAATTAGATTGATTTCAATCCATCCGTTTCAATCAATCCATTACACCTCCAACCGAGACTAAAGAAAAGAATTAAACCCCTCAAAATTCACTAACATGTCCAGCCTGCATTTGTTCACAAGAACAAATCAGCGGTAATCGAACTCCAAAGCGAATAGTTCATTTCCAAACATAAAGATGACTCAAAATTTAGCTCTGAATGACCGCAATACCAAAACTAATCACAAGATGTATAGTTTTATGGCTGTCAGTTTTATGCATATAAAACAGCTGTTGTTATGTTTTCATTCTACTTAGAAACATTATGCGAGATATTCAGATTAAACCGTGGAATTAAAATATCTGAGTAATTTAGGTTCAATCTTCAATAAAACGTTCAACTATGTCAGGTTGGACTCCTGAGTAATTTTGTTGATTATAGAAGATTATAGAATTATACAATATTTTCTATAATTTTTCTCATATTTTAAGCTCCTGAACAAGTTTTTTTTTTACCTCTTCCTTCTACTGGTAACCAGAAGATTAATCAGTTAAAGTTCGTTGCAATAAGCAACGTATTTTTGTATGGTCTATGTTTCCTACACAGGGTTCAGAAACTAAAGGCTGACAAAGATAAGAACAGATTATCTTTGTGAATGGCAATCTTGTTTTCTGTAACGAAAACACTGATAAGTCCTTGAATGCTTTAAGCACTACCTGATATTCAACAACAGTTTCATTTAGATGGAAATACACCGTAATATATATTATATATCAACCTGTGATCATAATTAATAAATATCAGTAAGGGACCCAGCAAAAATCTTGCGCATTATAGCCGTAGATCCTGTTTCTTCAGTAATTCCAATACACAAGACCAAAAGCTCCCATATATCAGTGGTGTAGCAAACGTAGACCTTAAATTTCAATACTTATATTAATTAATAAATATCAGTAAGGGACCCAGCACTGAACCTTTTGGGACCGTGCAGTGATTTTGATCCACGGGACTTTGTTTGTGTTTAGAGTTTTACGGCATATTAGCACTTTGGCCCAGTGTGCACCATCCATGTAGGGGAGTAATTTTCTATCATTTTGCACTCCTTTTATATTTTATATTCAGTGATAACTTATTAATTCCGCATTCCAAATATGCAAAAGTCAGTCATATCGGAATACATAATATTGCGAGAGTTTTGTCAAAGTGATATTTTGATGATAGATTCTTTAAATTAGCAATGATTCACGTGACCTATGAATAATGCTGCTATTCTACTATTTCATTTCTTATTAAATAATGCTAAAATTGATTTATGTGAAAATTCGTTGTGTATTTCTCCCTGATAGAAGGAACTTCCCATTTCTCTGGTATTGGCAAATAAAAAGAAACACTCCGGTAAGCCTTGCTCATTTTCACTTTCGCTTAAGAGAAAAATTTGCCGAATCAACGAGACACTAAGTCAACAACAACAACAACAGACATTAAGAAGTCAACAACAACAACAAACTTTAAGAAGTCACTATTCGTCAACATCATAAAATTTTGAAACGTGAGTCATAACAGAATATAAATTCCCAGGACTACCTCGTTATAACATTTCTTTTTCACTAGATAAAATAACTTTTAAGAATGAGCTAGGTATTTCTCTGGTCTAAAGTGATGATCTTTCGCAATCAGCACAGCTCCGATAACTGTTGAAAACATATTTTTGTCTTACCTGATAAAAGGCGCGTATGCTGATACATGTCCTTTTAGTACAGAAACAATGTAGCAGATGGTTATTCCAGTAACGAGAATTATTACTTGCAAGGCAGGTAAATATCCCAGACGCCTGAACAGCCACGGTGCCATTTCGAGGGTCACTCGGACAAGTGCAGTTATCCAGCAGAGATTTCAGCAAATAAAGAGGACCACCTCCAAATATGCCACCTTGAAACCATCGCACCTGTGTGATTTGTCTGGAAGAACGTATCAGTGTTTTCACGAAGATATCGATGCACGCCAGATTTCGGCTGTCAGTCTGATAACGAGCTCTCGACAGAGCTCACTGTCTCTGTTACGCCAGTTCAGAGCAGCAATAGGAACAAAGTTCAGTTAAGTGTTATTACAATAGTCGAGGTGTGTGAACTCTTTGCCTAAGTATTTAACCCTTAAAATTTTGAAGAATTCTATTTTCTCTCCTTCTGGTTTCCTATTTCTAGTAATGATGCATATTTATCATTTCGTCCGTTCTCGAATGTTCATTTGTTCAACGTTTTGTTCTGTTTTGGGTTTTTTGTGAATATTAAAATAAAGAATACACAAGAACTCGCGTCGTGATTAATGCTGATGTGCCTTTGTTTTTTCCTCAAAAATGTATGCTTCTTTATATAGACAGCAGGTTAATTATAAAGATAGCGGAACTTAGTTTACGAACCAAATTTTTTTGAAAAAAAAATTAGTTTTCTAAATTCGGTGCTTTGGGGCTCTTAAATAGCGAATTTCTGTAGTATTATCACGCAGTACATTCTTCCGTGTGCTCTTGTTTATCTCGATAGATTATCTGATATCACACAGTTATGATTAGAACAAAACTTTGTTCCAAGTTAAATCATAATATTTTATCTGCCTACATTGGAACTGACTCATTAGCAGAAAAAACTGCATGTTGAATAATATGGAATACCTTTGAAAAAATGAAAAACTTGATATAAGTTTACAGTGCATTCATTGCACTATCTATGCCGCAGAATTATATGCAATAAAAGGTCCCGGGTACCAAGCATTATAGTGATCAAGCGATTTCCGAGGGATTCATAGAGTGTTTACTCAGCCCCAGTTCTTCTTCAGTTTGAAAGGTTTTTTTACGTTCTCGTTAATCGATAACAAACTTAATCTTACGAATTGTAAGCAATTTTAAGAAAGGAAAATCATCTTTCATTCTTTTTCCTTTAGACTTCCACTAAATTTTATACCGCTTTGTCACCACTCTAGCTGCACTGCTCCCGCCTCCCCATGGCGGGGCGGGTAACTAGGGAAAAGAAATCCACTCTCCCAGGGCTGAAAGGGGCAAAGATGGAAAACAGTTCTTAAGAGCCATCGAGCTCAAGACTAGCAAATAACAACGAAAATGACTATTCTCAACCCAAGAGGTTGAAAACAACACCTAAAGAGGAGATACTGGCCTTCCTCATCTTGCACTCTCTATCAAATCAGCCGCTGAGCAAATTATCACCCTTTCTAGCGCAGAAATGCATTGAATCTGCTGCTGGTTCACCTAAGTCAGTAAGGCGACTTCGGCCAGGCGATCTTCTTATAGAGACTACTCAACTTCAACATTCTGTGAAGCTATTAAAGCTTTGGAGGACACCAAATAAAAGTTACTCTCCATGCCACCTTAAACTCCTCTTGGACAATTTCCTCCTCTGAGGAAATTGTCCAAGAACTACACGATCAAAAAGTCATCCAAGCAAGGCGAATCATGGCCTAATAAGATGGTACTCTCGTTCCAACAAGGAGCATAATTCTTACTTTTAGCACTCCTAACTCACCAACATCTGTGAAATAGATTATCTCGATAGATTATCAAGTAGCAAGTAGGCTACCTGCATTGCCGTGTCCGACCATACATTCAGAATCCCATCAGGTGCTACAAATGCCAAAAATACGGACACTCCCAGACTGCATGTCGAAGTGAGGCAATATGTCCTAACTGCGTGTCAAAAGATCATAACCAATGTGAGTGTGCCACAACCACTCCGCATTACCCAAATTGTAAGGGTAACCACCCAGTTTTCCGAAAAACATGTGAATTATGGAAGCAAGGGAAAAAAATTCAAAAATATAAAGTAGAGAACAAAGTGACGTACTCAGAGGCGAGAAGACAGATAACCAAAACAGATATAAAGCGAACGTATTTCCACAGCAGCTCAACCTTTACAGTCAGTAGGGATCCAAACTGAAGTATCCGTTCCTCCGAATATATCAATTGAGAACTTGTCACATTCTTTGCCTTCCATTTTAAAACAGTGTCCTACACAAAAAACAAGTGAACAGTGCAGTAATACCCCAATTACCATAACAACGGATGTTTCCTCAACAATAAAACCAAAAAATTCCAAACCATGAAACCACAATCATCACCACCACCGGAATTTACATCGACGAACATCATGACTCAGAATATGGCATTTTAGAATTACATGCAACCGATGAGATGGACGTGACCCTCCCCGTCTTTCCTAAGAAAGACAAAACAGAAATAGACCAAAAACCACACATAAAACCACACAATGAAAAAAATCCTTCAATGGAATTGCAGAGGCTTTCGGAACACAAAAGATGATTTGCAGAATCTATCGATCGGTATGAACCAGCTGGCATAGCCTTACAGGAAACTCTTCTAAATTCAGAGTGTGTCCTTCTGTCTAAAATTATACCATCTTTAGACGAGATAGGAGTATTGACATGCCAGCTCACGGAGGGGTGGCTGTTATTGTCAGAAATAACATTCCATCTAAACATGTTTCCTTTCAGACTACTTTTGAGGTAGTGGCAGTGCACATTGTAATTAGTATCACCATTAAAATAGCTTCTATATATCTCCCTCCTAATTTCGCTATCTCCTCCGATGACTTAGAAAACCTAGTAGATCAGCCGCTATCTCCGTTCTGCTTACTGGGCGACTTCAATGCTCATCATCCGCCATGGAGATCTCCAAAAATTGACAAAAGGGGTAAAATAATGGAATCGCTGCTTGATGCTCATAACTTTACTCTGTTAAACATTGGTGAACCCACCCATGTCCATTTTTCTATAGGATCCATGACTGCAATAAAGCTAGCTTTAAATCTGTTCTCCCTCCATATATGCCAATATATGGAGGGAGAATGGAGTGGTCATTTCTTGATAACCCACTAAACAGTGATCATCTACCGATTCTTTGCAATATTCAATCACAAGTAAACTTGTCTCCATTGCAGCGAACCACTTGGAAAACGTAAGGCAAACTGGCATGAATATGCCTCCCTACTCCAGTTTGATGATGAGATAGTCCAGTCCCAGCCCCAGATTTCGTTGCTAGGTACGCCAATCACCCTATTACTGCCCTCCGATACCGAACCAGGCTTTCTTTCTCTTCTTGGCTCACTTATCTGCACAACTTTCAACGCACGTTTCCCACTCTTCCAACCTCCAAAAATAAACATCATCTCTTTCAGTCCGCACGTACTCACGTCCTCTACGCCTCATTATCAATTTCTCTCCCCCTCCTTTTTTACTTATTAATCTTGTTACCACGAGATGGGAACTCCGACAACCAAAAAATGTACTTCGACTTCAACCCGCAAATTCATGACCTTCTCCCCTTAGACCACAGAGAAGTCAGATACAGAGTCGACACTTGCTCAATTACTCACCCGAGCTTTCTTTTCCCTGAAGTTTGGAATTCTTCCCCCAAGGACTCGTAACCAATCTCCATACTCTGTTTAATTTTTCCTTCCTTCCTATTTGATAAAACATCGGACCACATCCGTCTCTCTAGCCCACAAAACAACCCTTCTCTAAAAATTTTCTTATTTTTTTTCGCACAACAGTATGACCTTTTCATGTTTGCTGGTCACCTCCAAAACACTAATTTTCATGTTCACCCTTCTCTGCTAAATATATCGAACATAACCCAAATATTAGTCACCCTGACGCCGTTTTCTTTTTATGCAAACACTGGACGTGCACTCATTTCCTGTTTACTTCCTAACGGTGACTTAGATCAAAAGAGACACTTCGTAATTCAGTTTCACAATCCTATTGTTCTTGCCCTCAGCAGCCCTTTCACGCCTGTTCGCAAATGGCACCCCCTTCTCTAGTGTAGTACTGTGGTTCTGTACTTTATAGATTTTGAGTAAGAACTCAGAAAGGGAAATCACCTTTCTTTTTCTTAGTATATATATTAATTTTTCACTAACAAGCTAATTTCTCCAGCCGCTTGGTCACTAGGTGGCACCGCTCTTGCCTCTACGTGGCGGGGACGGTAACCTGGGGAAAAAATTATCCTCCAGGCCAAAAAGGAGTAAAAATGGATATACAGTAAATGACTATCAACCTCTAGAGCCTTCATGCTGAAGGCCAGTAAAATCCAATGAATTTTTGGTTGTTACTGGCCTTCAAGCTGAAGGCCAGTAACAACCCAAAAGACTTCAAAGAGAAGCACCGTGTCCTACCCCACCTACTTTTCTGGTGATACACTCTCTGTTTACTCAGCGTGTGGGAAAGTTGTCACCATTTATGATAAAAAAAAATACTTCTAATTAATTGTGGGATCACCAAACATGGTGAAGAGACTTCAATCCGGAGAACTCCTTGTTGAAACTGTTACCTCCAAAGATTCTGAGTGGCTATTAAAGACAACTACATTTAGTGGGCTGCCAGTATCTGTTACTCGCCACAATACCTTAAATTCATCGAAAGGCGTCATCACTGAGTTGGAACTACTTGCAGTGTCGGAGGAGGAATTAGTCCAAAAACTTAGTAATCAGAAGCGAAGCGCATATGATTAAAAAGATGGAAATCTCGTTCCAACTCGATCCATCATTTGAATCTTCAGCACTCCTGATTTGCCATCCTCTGTAAAAGCTGGCTATTTAAACTGTCTAATTCGGCCGTACATCCTGAATCGTCTTCGCTGTTTTAAATTTAAAAAATATGGCCACTCTCAGCAGGCATGCAGGAGTGCATGGCTCTCCTAAAACTAGAACCAGTGAACGACTAACACTCCAATTAGCATCCCAACTGATACTCCAACAGTCTCGCAGGACACTGAAAGAATGAAAACTACTAAAGATTGTAAGAGAGCCGAACCACCAACCAACAGTATGGAAGTGGCTGTACACTCGGATTATGAGGAACTCATCCTAGAACTGCATGCCAGTGACATTATGGACACTGGTCGCCCCACATTTCCAAAAAAGACCTAAAAAATGCTCCACATACAAAAAACAACCAGACGAATCAGCCATTTTAGTTAATTCTAACGTGCCATCCAAGCCGATCCAGTTACGAACCAATCTAGAAGCTGCGGCTGCTCGTATTGCAGTTAGTACATCAGTTACCCTTCTTTCCATTTATATACTTCCATCTCTACCTCTCCCCTATTCAGAACTTGACAACCTCATTGCCTAACTCCCAACTCCGATTTGTCTT
Organism: Mastigoproctus giganteus; assembly: GCF_048544385.1. Classification (NCBI taxonomy): domain Eukaryota; kingdom Metazoa; phylum Arthropoda; class Arachnida; order Uropygi; family Thelyphonidae; genus Mastigoproctus; species Mastigoproctus giganteus. The sequence goes on from NC_143586.1 coordinate 125,452,534, forward strand.
TTCGGTGACTTTAATGGGTACTACCCATTGTGGGGGTCCGCTGCAATGGACAGAAGCGACAAACTGATTGAAGAATTTATGATTAATAATGATCTTAATTTACTAAACTCTGCATCTCCTACTTCAACTTCTGCAGTTAACTTGTCAATTTGTTCACCATCCATCTTTCCAATCATGACTTGGACAATATTATCCTATCCCTTTAACAGCGATCATTTCCAACCATCTGTTCAATACAAACAGTGATATCTCAAAATCCCGATCAACTATCGAATTGGAAGTTTAATAAGGCAAAGTGGGATGGCTATTCTTCCAAAGTACTGTTAGACAAAATTTATGTTCAACAGAAACCTATTGATGATGTAACTAATTGCACAACCAATCATATTCTGACTGCGGCTAATATTTCCATTCCAAAATCCAAGACACCGAATCACTGGTGGAATACGGAGGGTTTCCAGGCTAAACAGGAGAAAAACCGGGCTTGGAATAATTTCCGCAAGTCTCTTACCACCAGTAACTTAATTGCATATAAAAGACTTAAAGATAAAGCAAGACAAATTAGATGTAAAACGAAACACGATGCGTGGATTGCTTTTGCATCAACCATCACAAAAGTCATTGACACACGGTTCATCTGGAGAAGGATACAGGCGCTAAATGGAAAATTTGTTCGACTGCCCTCTCCGATGCTTCATTGTAAAGGGAAAGATTTTTCTACTCCTGAAGAAGTTGCTAATGCACTAGCAGAATCGTTTTCTAGAATCTCTGCTTCTGCCTCCTATGCATCCTACTTTCAGAACAGCAAAGCAGGCGCAGAACGGGATAAAATCAACTTTTTCACGCAACGCTCCTTCCCGTGCAACCAACCCTTTACCGTAATAGAACTGAAAGAATCATTAAATAGATCTTGCAACAGTGCTGCAGGCTCAGGTGGTGTTCATTACATTATGCTGAAGCAGTTAAGTGACGAAGACTTGGGTACCCTGTTGATTTTCTACAATCGGATCTTCTCTGAAAATGCCTTTCCTTCTTCCTGGTGCCATTCTTGCGTTATCGCTATACCAAAACCAGGCAAAGATCCTACCCTTGTTCAAAATTATAGGCCAATATCTCTCACTAGCTGCGTAGGGAAATATATTGAATTCTAATCCGTTCACGGCTAGATTGTGGTTATCCAGTGTTTGACGCTGCCAGGAGTAACATGGTTTATCTCCTGGAAACTCGGGTTTTTCGTCCAGCAAACAGAAAATCGACCACAAAACACATGCAATTTAGAGTATCCACACGGAGCAATATGGTTCCAGTTGCTGATTCTCCTAAAATCCTATAACGACAAAACAAAAACTACATTGGCCATAGTAGTCTTTGCGCCATTAAACCTCCACTCCAACAGCAACAACGTAATGTATTTATGTATTTACTATTGCAGACTCGATTGCAATAACCAATGCGATTGGGGAAACATTTCTAACGTCTCAGCAACATTATCTTATTCCCAGAGTTTCTGGTCATTAAACGCAAAATTGAAAAAGATGCTTTGAATTTTACATCCAGTGGCGCTTACCCATATAATGGGCCATTTACCATCCACGAGCTGAGGCAGCCTTATCTCTGACCCTTATCAAGGCTAACACATCCATTATGAAATGATTAAACACCTTTTACCAAATTCCATCGATCGCCTACCCTTCTTGTATAACAGAATCTTCCTTGAAGAGCAGTTTCCAAACGCCTGGCGCAACGCAACGCTTCTTGCTTCTGCTGAGCCAGGCAAGGATCCAAAATTTCCAAATGTTATCGTCCTGTTGCTCTGACTAGCTATTTTTGCAAAATATTGCAGAGAATGGTCAATGATCGGGTTTTTATGGTATATAGAAACAAATAACCTTACCTTTCGCTTTCAGTGCGACTTTCGAAGGAACAGGTACACTTTGGATCACTTAATTAGACTGGAAACATCTATTCAATATGCTTTCCTAAAAAGAGTGTAGCTCTTGTCCATGTTCGTTGACATGGAAAAGCATACGTCCCAACTTGGAGATTTGGTATTTTAAAAGATCTTTATAACCTCCGTCTAAGGAGTCACCTTCTGGCTTTTATTAAAAACATTTTACCTCGAAGTCTTTTCCAAGTTCGTGTATGATCCACCTTATCTCGGACATTTTGCCAAGAGGAGAGAGAGTACCGTAAAGATCCGTCTGGAGTATTAATCTTTTTTGCCATTAAAGCAAATCTATTAGGGAACAATTTCCTCAAACTCTAACCAAACATTCTATGTCTATGACTTCAGCATATTTTTTCAATCATGCAACATGAGGGTTATTGAGAGACAAGTTTCAACAAGCCATTGACCGTCTTAACCCCTGGGCCATGGCCAGTGGTTTCAGGTTTTCACTGGAGAAAACTGTTTACCGTTATTTTTGTCGCAAGCTTCCACCCGAATCGGAATTACAACTTGTACAAAGAACCATTCCGGGTGTAGCAGAAAAACTAAATTCTTGGGACTCATGTTTGAAAACAAGTCGACACTCCTCAAACACATTTGTCAGCTACGCAAAAGTCCATAGGTGGCCATCAGTATTATGAAATTGTACAGTTAAAACCATAGATTATAGGTCTCAGTTATATGCATCCGCTAGAAATAGTGTACTTCTGTGGCTTGACCCATTTCCCATCAGCCCATCCGTATTGCTCCTGCTGCATTCAGAACATCACCTGTCCAAAATCCGTATGTCGAAGAAAATGAACTGTGGAGCAAAAGAGCATGACACAAAGGAATGTTCTGCCTCAAAACCATCGTGCTTGAATTGTGGCGGTGAACACCTTACATATTCAAGAGCATGCCAAAGATGGAAAGACGAAAAACAAATTCAAAAAATCAAGACGGAACAGAACATCCCATATGCGGAAGCAAAGAAACAGGTAACATCAGTAAACAGTGGAAAATCTTATGCACAAGCAGTTTTGAGGAAGGTTTCAATTTCAACGCAAACTGATATTTCAGTCTCACCACATGATTCTTTTACACCACAAGCCCGATACTTGTTGACACAAACCCAGCAAGATAAAGCAGTCGCTATACCGATTTCAATGCCAACCAAGAGAGTAGCACCTAAAGAAAAATCTCCTCCAACTAAAACCCTACCTGTTATTAGCGAGGTAAAGGAGGAAATGGAGGTAAATGAAGAAGAGGAAAGTGTGGAAGAATCTGTATTGAATCTTCATCCTGAGGAAGAAATGGATATTGGGCGCACTCAATTTCCCAAAGGCAGCGTAAAATCCAAAGCGGGCCAATCAAAACCCGCATCACTTCGGAAGCCAACCAGCGGTTCCACTAATTCCATGTAATAATGGCTAAATTATTGCGATGGAGTTGTCGTGTATACCGACGAAATATGGAGGATGTCAAAATGCTAATGCGCAAATACGAACCTGTTTGCTTTTGCCTGCAAGAAACATATCTAAAGGCCCTATCATGCGAAATTTTACTGCTATTCGTAAAGACAGAAAAGGGGATGGCCTGGCCCATGGAGGAGTCACAATCCTTGTGGGCAACCATACCCCTTTCTCACAAGTTCAATTGAACACTAACTTAGAAGCAGTAGCCATTCGCTTAGCAATAGGGTCTTTTCTCACAATATGTTCTATTTATTTGCCTCCTGGGACACACATTTCCCAGGCAGATCTCGACAATCTTATTACGCAATTGCCCTCCCCTTTTCTACTTCTTGGAGATTTTAACGGACATAGTACCCTGTGAGGTAGTGCCGAAACTAATGAACGAAGTCGTATTGTTGAAGGTGTTCTTGACAATAACGGCCTTTCGTTACTAAATATGGGAATGAACATCTGTTTCCATATGCCTACCTGTACTTTCTCTGCCATCGATCTCTCCATCTGCTCACCTTCTCTACTACCTGTGCTTTCCTGGGAAGTAGAACAGAATCCTTATGGAAGTGATCAATTCCCCGTAATATCTACCATAGTGGATGGACAACCTTGTCATCCATTTATAATACCACGGTGGAAGTACGATCAAGCAGACTGGAGTACATTTTCACGGCTTACGGAATTTGATCCTCTCCAAATTTTAGAGGAATCAATTGATCAAGCAGTGAAGTATATCACAGAGTGTATTATCCATGCAGCAGAAATTGCAATTCCAAAAACATCCTCCCGATTTCCACTTTTTCCAAAGCCATGGTGGAACCAAGATTGTAAAGAAGCAAGAAAGTTACAAAACCGGGCATGGGGAGAATTTCAACGTTACCCTACCACCAAAAATCTTATAGCCTTTAAATGTGCTCTTGCCAAAGCACAATTTATACGCCGACAGAGCCAAAAGGAATGCTGGGTCAAGTTTGCATCCTCAATTAACCAGATGACTATTGCCAAAGTCGTCTGGGATAAAATTTGAAGTGAAGGGTAAATACACATCAGTTCCCTCATCTATGTTACAACATATTGGTTGTACATTAGCAGACCCAACTGCTATTGCCAACGCTCTAGGAGAAGTATTCTCCAGTATATCTGCTGAAACCTCATACTCTGCAGAGTTCCTAGTTTCAAAGAAGAAAGTCCAGAAACAAAAACTCAACTTCTCTTCAAGCAAAGCTGATTCTTATAACCTGCCTTTTAGTCAAGTGGAATTAACCATTGCACTTGCTACCTCGAAAGCGAGTGCCGCAGGGCCAGATGAAATTCAGTATAATATGATAAAACACCTTCCATCTCGCTCTCTAGAGCTGTTGTTACATATCTACAACCGAATTTATTTATAGGATGTTTCCCGATTCTTGGGGTAGGGCAATCGTTATCGCATTCCCAAAGCCAGGAAAGAACCCCAAAATCCCTAACAACTATTGTCCTATTGCTCTGACCAGTTGCTTATGTAAGGTTTTGGAAAAAATGGTGAATGCTCACTTTGTATATTACCTTGAGTCAAATGACCATTTGAACAAGATTCAGTGTGGCTTCCGAAGGAATCGGTCCACTCTGGATCATTTAATCCGATTGGAAACAGCGATTGACGATGCCTTTATAAAGCATGAGCACTTGGTATCAGTTTTCTTTGACATGGAAAAAGCTTTTGACACAACCTGGAGGTATGGTGTTTTAAAAGACCTCTATTCTTTTGGTCTCAGAGGTCACCACCCTACTTTTGTCAGAAATTTTTTATCAAAACGACTCTTCCAGGTCCGTATTAAATCCAGCGTGTCTCGCGTTTTTTGCCAAGAGGAAGGAGTTCCCCAAGGCTCTGTCCTCAGTGCAATGCTGTTTGCAGTCAAAGTTAACTCCATTACAACACAGCTTTCTCCTTCAGTAAATAGTGCCTTGTATGTTGATGATTTTAGTATTTTTTGTCACTCCTGTAGCATGAAAGTCATTGAACAACAAATGCAACAAGCAGTCATTCATCTTAGTTCCTGGGCTTTAACCAATGGGTTTAGGTTTTCTGCCCAAAAGACCGTTTGTGTGCACTTCTGCCGCAACGGAATCTACATCCTGACCCAGAACTCAGACTTGGACAGAATCCAATTCCTGTGGTAGAAGAAACAAAATTTTTGGGACTCATATTTGATCAAAAGCTGACTTTCCTACACCATATCCGTCAGCTTAGAGCAAAATGCATGAGGGGGCTTGAACATGCTCAGTGCTACCTCCTCCAACTTTTGGGGAGCAGATAGAAACACATTATTGCACCTATACCGGGCACTCATTCGCTCTAAACTTGACTATGGTTCCCAAGCTTATTCTTCTGCTAGAAATTCTGTACTCCGATGGCTTGACCCAATCCACCATAGAGCCATCCGGATTGCCACAGGGGCAGTTCGTACTTCGCCTGTCCAAAGTCTATACGTTGAAGCCAATGAACCACCATTGATGATTCGACGTCAGCAATTGTCGTTACAATACGCCATAAAAATAAAATCCCTGCCTGACCATCCTACATGGACATCTGTTTATATTCCACGGTGGGAAAATCTATATAATACGCGTAAAACTGTCAGTCTGCCATTTGGTATCAGGATTCAAGAGCTGGTTCAGGATATTAGCATCACGTTGGATAATATATCCACGTCAGCCAAGCAATTCCTTCCTCCTTGGAATATACGATCTCCGTCTTGTGACTTCACTCTTAGGAGCAGGCTGAAAGCTAACACATCGCCACGTATATATCGGCAACTCTTTGCAGCACACCTTGCCGAATATTCCGACTTCTTGCCGGTTTATATAGATGGCTCGAAGTCTGAAGAGTTCGCGGGATCTGCTTGTGTTTTTCCAAGAAAAACAATCTGCAATCGTATTCCATATACACTGCAGAGCTACAGGCAATCGAACTGGCTTTGAATCATATAAAACCCATCAGTACCAAAGGAGCATCCTATTTACGGACTCCCTAAGCGTATTACAGGCCTTATCCAACGTGAGAAGCACTCATCCAGTATTATGTCGGGTGCAGCAAATATTGAACTCTTTTTCAGAGTTAAATTTTGATATTCGCTTTTGTTGGATCCCTAGCCATGTTTGTATCAGAGGCAATGACTTGGCTGATGCAGCAGCAAAATCAGCAACGCCACAAAGTCGCATCCTCTTGTCAGTCCCCTATACAGACTGCAAGCAACTAATCTACAAAAAATTATGCGCACGTTGGCAATAATCTTGGAATGGGTGCCCTACCAACAAGCTGAATGAAATTAAGCCTGTAATAATGCATTGGCATTCTAGTCAGCGCAGGGTTCGCCGGGAGGAAGTAGTTCTTGCTCGGCTACGCATAGGACATTCTCACCTGACGCATTCGTATTTGCTGAGGGCTGATGATTGTTCTGTGTGTAGACATTGTAAAGAAATTTTAACTATTCGTCATTTAGTCGAATGTACCTTTTTTAGTAATTTTGAAAATGAAATGCACTAGGCATAATCCTTATGGGTTTTGGTAATTAACTATATAGTATCGGTGTAAATACACCATAGGTAACCCATAAACTTGAGCTACGTATGTAGCGTAGAGGGCATCGTTTTAATTGTATCTCATTGTATCAAATTTTTTAGTAATGAACGCCGTTTGTATGTTAGCCATCTGTCTTAGCCCTATACACTCGGGCAGATTTTATCGGACGATGACAATGTGTTTGATATATTCAGGTTTCTACAACTGATTCATTTATATAGATTTATTTAATGCTTAATATATTATAAATGTTTTATGCCATATATTTGTTGATAATATATTAACTGGATATGTTATTTTATATTTTTACATATTTCCTTTATTTTTATATTTTATTACCTTAGACTTGGCGCACAATAGCCCTAGATGCTGATGCGCCATAAAACTTCTAAAAACCAACCAACCAACCAACCTTGCAGACCATCTGCATCCCTTCATGGTCATCGCGCAGTCCTGCTGGTGGACGCTTCCAGCAGGACAGTGCGCCTCCCCACAGAGCCGTGGTGACTACAACATGGCTCGAAGAGCATTTCGCAGATTTTCCTACCATGGAATGGCCTCCCCGTTCACCGGACATGAACCCTGTGGAGCATCTTTGGGATGCTGTGGAAAGGTCCATTCGAGCTTTGGATCCTCCACCCAGGAATGCGACGGAATTATGGACAGTGGTGCAGCAAGCATGGATGGAAATACCTGTGAACGCTTTCATGAACTAGAGGACTCAATGCCTCGCCGTGTGACTGCCCTTATCCGGGTGGAAGGTGGGTCTACCCGTTGCTAGGTAGATATCCTATGATTTGCGTACATTTAGTCAGATTTTAAGGGATAATGATAATGTGTCATCCAATTACCTTAGACTTAACTATATCCCTGTTTCACCATCAGACTATGCATTGACCTTTCAGCTGCATGCCTGTCAGAATGGACAGCAATATGGCACTCTCAATAAAACTCTTTCAATTTAAACATGATCCGAAAATTTGGCGCTCCAGTGTTCGCACAACAAGACAAGAAGAAGTAATCCTTTCAAGGGCAAGAATAGGACATACTTGTCTGATCTACCTTTATTTACTCACAGGGGACAACACGCCACAGTGTCCACTTTGTAATATAAATCTGAGTATTAAACACATTCTCATTGATTGCCCTTACTATAAACTAGACAGAACTTCAACCCTATCACTGGTTAATCTTGATAAACCAATAACTTTAGAGAATCTCGTTGGAGACAATGCAAATATTTCCGAATTTTTCAACTTCTTAAAGCAAACTGGACTTTTTGATCAATTCTGAATTTATGAAACTTTCCCATTTCTTTTTATAATAAATGAATAGACGCATTATAACCAAAGTAGCTTATGCACCATCAAACCCCCATAACAACAACAACAACAATGTGTCATCAGTTTTTAAATTGTTAAAAGTGATATATATATATATGTGTGCTTATATGATATATTAAATTTAAATTATATTTATTAAAATTAAATTATATATATAACCTTTCGACGAAATAATTTTTATAAAAGTTACCAGACTGCTCATTATCTTTTTTTAATTTTAACTTTGTCGTTGCGCATTGTAAACCTTTCGTTTTTGCGACATCAAATCATATGAAACCTTTTATACATTTACCTTTTGTTATACATTTTTATTCTTATACGTTTGGTCATAGTTACCTAATTCGTTAGGTTGACTGAAATCTTTTAAACCTGTTGTTTATAAAAGACAACAGGTTGACTGTTGTCTTTTATATTACCTGGTTTTGGAGCATTGTATTCTTATTTGCTAATACGTCGATGTAACCGAAGCATCCAACCAATCCCAGTAAATCATTGCACTGATTAAAATGTAAAAAATACTTCGATCCGATCCGACATCGCCTGTTCTTAAAATTCAAAGCACTGATTAAAAATCCTTATTATACCGAAACGTAAAACACAATATTCATGGTTGTTTTTCAAAAATAGAAAAACAACTAACGAATAACAGGGAGCAAGACATACTACAGCAGAAACCAGGATAAAATAGAATCCTGAATTCAACTCAACTTTACAGTTGACCGCATTTTGTAATAAATTAATAAGGCTACACAGAAATGCCTATCCTTTTCTAGGGGAATGATATGTGCTGTATATAAACGCGTATTTTGTATAACTCGAGTATTTGCGTTAACGAGATTCTTCTGTACCTTCTTTTTACTTGAGTGGTAGCTATCAGCAAGAGCAAGAAATAGAAGTAAATTCAAGATAACGTATTGAAAATGATGAGTCAAAAGTCCTATTTCTCCATGAATTTTTGGTATTAAATTCTCTTATGTTGTAGACCATTTTAAATACGAAGTAGTTGAAGTTTTCCAAGTTTCACATAAAATCAAAACATTAGAAAGTAAACCAAACCATTGAATAGAACAAATGAGTCAAATTGTATAAACTGGAGATTTCCATTAAAGAGAGAGTTCGCATGGTTGAGTTCATTATATATTTTATTACTGAGCGATTCAATAATATTCCTTCTAATATTTTACAGTAAAACTACATCTGATCTTATCAATTCACTGAAATATAATTTATTTGATCGAAATCTTACGCAACTTTATGAGTATTTACATGAATTAGCATTTCCTTCTCTGATGGATATGAAGCTGTCAGTCTGGGCTGTTTACATCTTCATCGAAATGATCGACAAGAGGCAGAAGAGTAAAATGCACGTGAACTTTTCTGAACTCCTTAATATAGGTGATGAAGTAAGAGATGAATGATAACGCTAATATCCATTCGAAAGTAGAACTAATTAGAATTCCATCGAATCCCTGAAACAAAAAAGAGAAAACAGGGTGCAGTAACTAAAATATAAGCAATTCTAACGTAGTTTTAGTTTTCAAATGAGCATTTAGAAATCTTGAGCTACATATTTCCTATATAATAATTTGCTGATGTTCGATGCCCAGAACATACATGCTGAAAATTTATGAAGCATACAGTAGATAAGAAAAATACTTGCGGGAACATGAAGCCCCTGGCTTCCTGCCGTGATAGGCATTACGATTTTTATTTGTTATCGGGTATAATATGTTTAGACTTAACTATAAAAATCTTCTAACTAATTCAATAAATCTTTATTTATTTATGATACCATAGAGTTTCAATACAGTAGATCAAGGTCGCTGCAATCCACGTGTCATTCTAGAGCCTGTGATCTGCAGCACCGTTCTGCAATTAATATAGTTCTAGATCGTATAAATCCTCTTTTCAACAAGGAAATCATGCTTTTTACAGATTTCTTGAATGCGATGACGGCTTATTTCAGTGTATACCTCAATCAACACACCTGTCTAGAAACAAATTGGTTCCCGTGTAATTTCATTGCATGAAATTCACTCCATTGTGCTGGATAACGGGACATTCTGGTATACAAGGGAATGAATGTGCAGATCCAATTATTATCGATTGCCATATACAGGCTGCAAATCCGTCACTAAAAATATCGCATGCAAATCTGGCAGGCTCTAGGTAACGATAAGTTATTATAATTCAAACAAGAATCAAAGTTATGAATATCAAGAGAGTCATGGCGGAGGGTCACCTTCATTGTATCTACTCTCGCTGCTTACCTACAGTAACTGTAGGTAAGCAGCGAGTCTAGCACGTTCAAGAGCGTGCTAGTGAAGAAGAAGCAGAAAGAGATACAGCGCCGTAAGAAAGAGGTAAATATGTCCTATAAGGATGCAGGGAAAGCAGTGAAACCATTAATTGCAATGACAATATATGCTGAGAATATTGTAGAGAGCCTTTCAATTTGGAACCAAATTGATGTGCTGTTCCACCAAGAGGGTTGTTCACTACTATTGCACGCGATTTATGGAGCTAATAAAAACCCACCCAAAACACACAGTCAGGTGCTATTCCCATATTCGTTCCTCCTAATGCTCCACTAGCAATATCAAAGTGGTAACGAAAAAGAAACCACGAAGAACCATCCGCAATAAAAAAAATGAACGCAAAGGGTAAAGAAGTTCTAAACAACTGAGTTATACCTTGCAGAAGAAGAAAGCGACACAAACTAACACTCTTTCTTTCCAAAAAGATAAATCCAAGACTGAGAAAACAAAACCTCAGCCCTTCGGATGCCATCAGACGGACCCAGAAATTTTACATAATGACCATATTCAAATTCTTATAATGGAATTCTACTCAGTATAATGGAATTCACTGACGACATATTTAAAGCAAATGAAAGACAGAAGTAGGTATGGACATGAAAAAGTCGTCATCCTTTGTGATTAACCATATCCATTTTAACTTACTCCCCTTGACACCAATGTATAGGCGGTGCAGTTCCTCTAACAGTCGGGTTCTTAACCATTTATTCTACCTATTTGTCATCTGGGAATGGCATCCCCAGAGGCAGACCTTGATACCATCATTCATTTCACCAATTGCCTCCCTCTCTTCTGCAACTAGTCGATTTTAATGGACATAATATTCTTTGGGATATATCAATATCAATAGGAGTCGGATTATCGTGCGTGTGCGTTTTCTGGAAAAAACTTGGCCCTTCTGAAGTTCTAGCATCTTCCACATGACTACCTGTATGCGCTCCTTCACTCCATTCTGTGTGTACATGGGAAGTTGAAGAAAATCTTTATGGGAATGACCACCTCTTGCAATTGTTGTTGTTGGTTTAGGGATTTATTAGGCGCATCGGCAATTATGGCCATAGTGCGCCATCCTTTTGCGAGAACATGACACCCGAAGAGGATATCATTATGTACGATCGATTACGCTCACCGGAATGCGTTCATCTTGCAATGTTTAATGCCATCATTAAACAGTAAGTGACGCAATGAAGTATATCACATAAAGTACTGTGATGTACTTCAATCCATTCGATTGCCACCATTTCCGAAACCGGGAAGACAAAACAAGGCGTAGGGGATATTTCGTATCTATCCTACACAAAACATCTAATAGCCTAGAAATGCACACCCACTAAAGCACGTTTTGTTAGACATTAAAATCAGAAAGAATTTGGATCTGCTTTACATCTAACATCGTCCAGGTGACGACACAAATGTTCATATTGGACAAAGTCCTAAAAATGAGGGACAATGCCCATAATACCCTGCACCGAGCGTAGAAATATGTTGAGTGTAGTTGAAGACCCAACTACAATTGCAAACAATCTAGGGAACACATTTGCTAAGGTTTCGGCTGAAAGATTTTAACCCTCCCGACCCCAAGTCTTGGTCCTCAAAGTAAAAGCTGGAAAACAGCAGTTGATGTGGTCCCTGGTTTTAGGTCTCAACTGTGAGGCCGACAACCAAATTTTCACTGAAAGGTTGAAGAAAGCTTTCCATAGAGATCCTGCTGCTTTTAGCAGCAGTATCGCTATCCAAGACGAGTTCCGTCAAGCCAAACAACATCCATTAAACATCTTTCATCAGAATCTATGGATCGCCTGATTTATTGTACAACAGAGTCTATCTGGAGTAGCATTTTTCGATTGTTGTTGTAGTTATAGGGTTTTAGGAACATCAGCGACTAAGGCCATATTGCTCCGTGTATACTGTCTGTAAATTGCGTGTGTTCGATGTTCTGTTTTCTGGACAAAAAAATCCGAGTTTCTGAGAGAAAAAACCATGCCCCTCTCGCTTGAGACCCGTTGTGAAAAAGGCCCATAAAACTTTCTCACGTCGTCGATGGGACTCGAACTGAAGTCTTTTCCACCCGGTGTGGGAAGCATTTTCAGGACTCCTGACACAATAAAGTCGTTCCTACCTTCCCCAAGCCAGGAAAATAGCCAAAAAGTTAATTATCTTCTGATTGTTCTGAGCAGCTACTTGTGAAAGATCTTGAAAAGAACGGTCAATACCCGCCTCATGTGGTATTTAGAAGTTAATGATATCTTTTCCAGAATACAATGAGACTTCCGCAGGAACAGATCGACATTTGACCATCTAATTCCGATGGAAACATCTATATCAAATATTTTCTTTAAACACGAGAACAAAATGTCGTCTTCTTTGTTGTGGAAAAAGAATTTGACACGGCTTATAGATTAGAAATTTTAAAACGAATATATTTAATTATGGGCTTTGAGGTCATTTGGAAGTTTTTATTAAAAATTATTTTTTAAAACGTTCATTTCACGCTCATGTCGGATACTCTCTCTCTCTCTCTCTCCCTCTCCCTCTCTCTCTCTCTCTCTCTCTCTCTCTCTCTCTCTCTCTCGATCTTTTTGCAAAGAGAATGAATTGTTACGTTTTTCTTATCAGAGGTAATTTTTACTGCTCGAAAATATTAACACGTAGAAAACGTGTTGCAACTCGTGCAGCTTGCAATGAAGCTGGAAAAAATTTAATATGGTGGTGTACAGCAGAATAACGATGAAATGAGGAGACAGCGAGCAACTTCGGACAGGCATAAGGGACATTTATAGGGGTTCTATAAGAATTACCAAAAAGGTCACATTACACAAGTCGATACAAGAAGCTCGAAAATATGAACGGCATATGATCTCCAACGACTAAACAGGCCTGAGAGCGGTGAACCACGCTAGATATAATGGTGTCTTTAAGATTCTGTGGCACGAAATCCCATTCTTTCACCAGCACAGACGAAATGGTTTATAAAGTGGCTGTCGACGTGCAATGCGACGGCCAAGAGCGTCTCACACATGTCCGATCGGATTTAAGTCTATTAATCGTGTTGACCACGGCAGTCGTTGGATTTCTTCAGTTTCAAAATAATCTCCACACTTGAGCTCTATGTGCAGTGGTGTTGTCGGGCATGAAAAAAAATATCTGGGCCAACTGCACCGCTAAAACGTCGCATATTGTGTTAGAGAATCTCTTTTTGGTACCTCTGAGCACTTACGTAACCCTTACTTAGCACTTACTCCTCTTCATGCTTAGACATTAACTTGTCTAAACATGAAGAGGAGTGCGGCCGTTGATCATTTTATTCCGCCCAACACGAGAACACCGCCTCCACCGTAAGTGTCCCTTTCTCTGATGTTGGAGGAATGGTATGGCATTCCTCGTTTTCTCCGGATGAAAAAACTTCTAGGATCTGTTGGTAGGCTCAAACGGTACTCATCAGAAAACAGAACTGTACTCCATTAGTCAGGGCTTCAAGTCACATGTCCATAGCACCAGTTTCGACGAGCTGTGAGGTGGTTTGGGGTTAATGGGATTCAAATTCAAATTCAAATTATTATATTAGGGTCACCCGTAATTTCTTACATTACCCGTATTATGTATTATGTTTGTCAATTGCATGTGTTGTGGCCCCGGGTGCCAAGCGTTCCGTAGCCAAGCGTTCCGTAGCCAAGCGATTATAGTGCATTCAATAAAGCAATCTTTTCAAAGAGCTTTTGCTATATAGAGTTTCTTTTTTCGTTCTGATTACCGTTTTCCTCATTTTCTACTAGAGTAGCTCTTTAATAGTACAGGAAGTATGCAAAGGCCCAGAAAGGAAAGACACCTTTCTGTTTCTTTTTCATATCTTTCACTAACACAACTAACAGCCGCTTGGTCACCTCGTGGCACTGCTCCTGCCTCCCCGTGGCTGGGTCAGTTAACCTGGGTTGTAAAAGCAAACCCCCGGGGCCAAAAGGAGCCATCATGGATAAAAAGTACTAATCCACCCTTAGAGCCTTCAAGCTCAAGAGCAGAAACTTACATTGACCATGACTCCAATTACGACTTAGGAAATAATAATACAAAGAGACAGAAGACCGATCAGATGGAGCAACGGTGCCCATCGTTTCTAATTTTCCATTCCCTCACTAGTCAGCCTATCAGCAAACTGTCTCCCTTTGTGATTCAGAAACATCTGGAAGATATTGCAGGATCTCATAAGACTGTTAAGAGACTGCAATCAGGAAACCTATTAGTGGAAACTATAACCACAGACATTCAGAGAAACTTTTAGTGGAAACTATAACCACAGACATTCAGAGAAACTTTTACAGCTTACAAACTTTGTTTGTAGGGTCTGTTATCCTTTTATTGTAGAAGAGTGGTTCTGAGAGTATTGCGGGAAGTGATGTTCCTTCAAGAGTGTGGTGAAGGTTAAGCTTCTTCCAGCGGTGCAGTGCGTCTTTGTAGAAGAAAGGCAGTTTTAGGGGTGTTGGCGCTATTTCGATTCTTAAGATTGTTGACAGAGAGAGCCCTCTTGTGGCTGTTGCTAGTAGTTTAACTGTGGTGACAGAATATGAGTTTTTCATTTGCGATATCTTTAGGAGAAAGGTGATCCTGAAGGCTGTGATTTTGTGTTCAAGAGAGACCAGCCCCTGACCCCCGTGAGTGAGTGGCTGGCAAAGTTTAGAGAAGGACATCCAGTTGGTTTTGTTCCAAAGGAAGCTTCCGATAGATGCTTGGATTTGGTGGAGGAAGTCACTAGGCGGAGTGAGAACTTTGAGGGTGTGCCAGAGAACGCTTGCCGCCAGCTGGTTGACCACAAGCACTCTCCCTCTCAACGAAGATGTAGCGCATACTCTTCTCCATTTCTCGAGTACCCTGTTGAAACGGCTCGGCTCAGCAATTCGGGCCAGTTCTTCTGGGAGAAAAGGAGAGTATTGCCTAGATTCACACCTAGATATTTCTGTCCCTCGCTAGACCATGTGCATTGGGTGGGGAGTCAGTTCTGCTTTTCCAGTTGCCAGCCCAGAGACCGCTGGTCTTACAGTGGTTCAATTGGCACCTGATGCTTGGGCATAGAGATCGTGAGCCTTTTGGATGTTTACAAACTCACTATCGTGGCGAATTACAATTGTGACATCATCAGCATATACTGAGTAGGTTATTTTAAGGTGAGGCCCTGGTAGCAGTGTTCGTCGGTATTATAGGCTGATGGCAATTTTATTGAGGAAAGGTTCAATTGGCAATTGTGTACAGTTGCCCAGAGAGTGGGTAGCCTTTTTTTTATCCCTCTGGAGTAAAGAAGGTTGCGGGTAAGCTGGTTATTGACTTTCAAGAGCATCCTTGTATAGCAGGTGGATATTTCGGATGAGATGATATAGGGCCCGTATCCAAATTGCTTTCAGCGTTTCAAGCAGGTAGCAGTGTTCAACTCTGTCGAATGCCTTTTCCTGGTCAAGGCTAATTAGTACTAGAAATTCCTGTTGGCTGTTTGCAATGGAGAGAAGGTCACGGATCAGATGAAGATTGTTGTGTATCGATCTTCCTGGTACTGAGTATATCTGTTGGTGACCGATGACCGATGATAATCAGGAAGGGTGGATTTTATTCTATTGGCGATGGCCTTTGAAAATATTTTGCGATCTGTGTTCATTAAAGATATTGGGCGCCAGTTTTGGAGGTTTGTGCGATCTTCTTTCTTGGGTATCAGTCGTGCGACAGAAGTAGTGACTAAATCTGATAGACCGTGGGATTGTCGCAACCCTAAATTCATCTAAGGGATATCCAGTTGGGATCTATTCAATTTCACCAAGGAAGAAATAACACAAGAGTTGTAGGGACAAGATTGAAGCAAAACGTATAATGACTAAAAATAAAAACTTATGCCTACCAGAAATATTATTCTCTCCTTCAATATCCGTAACTTACCCGCCTCTGTAAAAGCAGGTTATTTACTTTGCCGCATTCGCCCATATATTCCCAACCCTTTAAGATTTCAGAAATGCCAAAAATATGACCACTCTCAAACTGTATGTAGAAGAGTTCCTATCTGCCTCAATTGTGGGTCCTCAAATCACAATCAAAGTGACTGTTCTGCTACAAAAATGACGTGTCCTAACTGCAAAGGTGACCACCCTGCATGTTCCAAAACTTAAAAGTGGCAACTGAGAAAAAAATAGTAAAATACAAGGTCGAGAATAAAGTCAGCTACCAAGAAGCAAGAAAATTAGTCGAACCTATTTAAACAAAAATATTACTTATGCTAATGTACTAAAAATATATCAAACAGTCTCCACTCAAACAGATGTCACAGCTCCCACTAATAAATCAATTTGTGATTGGGGTAGAACTGTCCTCTGAGTAACAATCAAATGTAGGTAAACAAGGACCCAAACTCTCAGACCAGGCAAATAATACTCCTCTGATATTATCAGTGGCATCTCCTTCTCCAACGAGTGCTACTACATCCAAAATGACAAACTCAATTGCCATGAAAAATACCCAGGACACAACCATGGACACAGATGGCACATCCATATAGAAAGATCCCATTTTAGAAATCTATGCGGAAGAAGAAATGGACACTGGTCGGCAGGTTTTCTCCAAAAAAGATAAACCAAAATTGGAACGCCATAAGCCAGTCACCTTCAAAATTCAAAAAGCAGTCAGATACAGCTCCATCAATTACGAGTAAACACAAATAATGCCTTGTATTTTACAATGGAACTGCAGAGACTTTCGTTGCAACACAGATGATACCCAGATCTAATTAACCGGTATTCTCCAGTTGTTATTTGTCTTCAGGAAACTTATCTAACTTCGCAAATTTCTCCTTCGATAAAGAACTATTGCCTTTATCGAAGAGATCGTAATACAGTAAATGCTGCCCATGATGGTGTAGCAATCCTGATAAATTCAAAGATCCCAACTAAGCATATTTCACTTCAACTGAAATAGAAGCTGTTGCTGTTCGTATAACTCTCCATATTGCTATAACAATAGTCTCAATCTACTTGCAGCCAAACCATACTTACTGTTTAAAAGAACTTGAAGACTTCTTCATGCAGATACCTCCACCTTTCTCTATATCAGCAGACTTTAATGGGCACCACCCCCTTATGGGGCGCTACTAAATTAGATAGACGAGGTCGACTCATTGAAGGCCTTTTAGAGGCACTGAACCTCGCCATAGTGAATACTGGTGCGCGCACACATTCAGCTCGGCCCCGAGTGCCAAGCGATTTTTCCTTATCTCATCCTCATTTCTTTGTAAGTGATTCTGTACTTAATAGATCTTGAGTAAGAACCTAGAAAGAAAAATCAACTTTCTTTTCCTAGTATATTTATTAATTTTTGCACTAACAAACTATCTTCTCCAGCCGCTTGACCATTAGGTGGCACCACTCCTGTCTCCGTGTGGCAGGGCCAGAAACCTGGGAGGAAAAACTCTCACTCCCAGTGCTAAAAGGAGTAACAATGGATTGTGATGCATGTCCACCACTAGAGCCAACAGGCTCTCAATATATTGAGACCCGTAGAACGGAAGACGATCTCAGTCTTCCAAAAAGAATGAAAAAAGACTGTAACAAATCAGAACCACCAGCTTTTCTGATAATACATTACTTATCGACTCAGCCGGTAAGCAAACTCTCTCCCTTTGTCATCCAGAGATGTCTCGAGAATGCAGCAGGTACACCGTAAATGGTGAAAAGGCTTCAATAAGGAGATCTTTTAATTGAGATTACTCAAGCAAAGCATTCAGAATTATTATTAAAAATGTCATCTATAAGCGGAATCCCAATCAAAGTCACACCACATAACACATTGAACTCCTCAAAAGGAGTAATAAGTGAGTGGGATTTATTGAACGTGACCGAAGAGGAGATATTCATAAAATTACTAGAACAGAAAGTAACTCAAGCAAGAAGAATTATGATATGGAAAGATGACAAGCTTGTTCCAACACGTAATATTACACTGAGTGATCACTGAATTATGACCGCCTACCTAATACTTCGTAGGTCCTATTTTTGCGTTCAGTACAGCTGCTATCCGACGTGGCATTGATTCAACAAGATGTCGGAAGCGTTCGGGAGGTATGGCCAACCAATCTGTGTGTAATGCGGTCAGCAATGCAGGTATGGAGGAGATTGGTGTATCCACACCTTCTTCCAGTCTTCTAACGTCCAACTTGCATGCTCTTTGCACCAGGCGAGTCTTTTACGCAGATGAACCTTGGATTGATGTGGATGCCATAGGGGTCGTCTCTGATATAGCCCATACGTGCGAGCGTGCAACGCATGGCCATGCCAGATATTGTTTTTGGTTGGCCCATGTTGTATTAGGTAGTCAACTCATGAACAATGCTGCGCCTGTTCGCCTGTAGTCGTCGGACCCGGCGCTCACCTCTAACATCAATCTTTCGCTGACCTTTGCAATTTTTCCGTCGGATCGTTGTTTGACCATTTTTGCTTTTACTGCAGGAGACGTGACCGAAGGTAAATGAGGATCCAGCTTGCTTGACCTTACTATCATTCGTAAGAATAAAAGTGGAAATGGAATGGTTCTGCTCATAGAGGAGTTGTTATCCTTTTGGGGAACCAGAACCCATTTCAGTTTTTGTTATTCACAACCAGTAGTGAAAAAGTAGCAATCAGACTACAAGTGGGACCACCACAAACCTCTCTCTCTCTCTCTCTCTCTCTCTCTCTCTCTCTCTCTCTCTCTCTCTCTCTCTCTCTCTCTCTGGAATCGTGAATCCGCTTTACATCCTTGATTACCCAGTCAGTCAGCACCTAGGCAGTCTGTGACAAAATCTGGAAAATGAAAAGAAAATGATATATCGCACCTCTTATCAGTCCTGGAATATAATTCACGTGTTACTGGAGACTCAACGGTAATAGCGATTGCTCTCGAAGAAACATTTTGTCATATCAGCATCATCATCATCATCATCTTATTTTCCAGAGTTCCTAATCCTTAAGCACGAAAACGAAAAACAGGCACTTAATTCACATCAAAAGATTTATATCAATAGCCCCTTTTGCCAATAAACTCCACATACACAACATTTGCAACACAATAAATTCAAGAAAGGGTACTCTCGTTGTATGAACTAGGAGAACAACCTAATGCAAAATAAAATTGAGACACAAAATAGTTTTCATTGTACCTTGTCGTTAGGCGTTTTCATTGACTTTGTGTGGTTTCTAGCATGTTCTCCAGATTCCCAGGCTTTAGATCCAATTGACGATGCCACAATCACTGCACCACAATTAAGGATTAAAAAACAATTTTATTTTTATAACCTACTCTGGATCGATTATATAAATTCACTGATTATAAATACATATATTAATACTTTGTTACGAGGGGTTTCCGAAAAGTAAGGTAACGCTTTTTTTCTCTCAATGATGTTTTATAATACGAAGTTGAAATTACACACCAAGAAATAAGTGAACATGCACTACACAGTCTCCAGTTTTACTGATGCACTTGTCCCAACGATGAACCAGTTTATTAATACCAGTACTGAAGAAGGCCGTGCCCACTCGCAGTAACCAACATCGCACCGCCTGATGAACTTCCTCATCTGTGGTGAAATGCTTTCCTGAACGGTGTTTTTTCAGAGGGCCGAACAAATGGAAGTCTGAAGGCGCTAAGTCTGACTGTAGGGGGGATGTGACAGAATTTCCCAACGATTACGGCGCAGCCACTCACATGTGGTGTGGGCAGTGTGTGGAGTTGCATTGTCGTGTAACAAAATCACGCCGCTTGTCAGGAGTCCTGGTCATTAGCGTCGAACGTTGGCTTTCAGTTTTTTCACCTTTGCACAGTAAAGCTGTGCATTGATAGTTCCTCCCTTCGGTAAGAAATCCACCAACAGAGCGCCTTGGTGATCCCAGAATAATGTGGCCATGACTGCCCGC
Source organism: Mastigoproctus giganteus (assembly GCF_048544385.1). Lineage (NCBI taxonomy): Eukaryota > Metazoa > Arthropoda > Arachnida > Uropygi > Thelyphonidae > Mastigoproctus > Mastigoproctus giganteus. Next base: position 125,473,064 of record NC_143586.1, read on the forward strand.
CCGAAGTCGATCTTCAATGTCAACACGGTCCGCTTTAAATTCATTGCACCAAAAACATACCTGCTTTTCTTTTTTGTCATCACCTTTTCGCCATACACAGCAACCAGTCCACGGTGAATGTCACTTGGTGAAGACCCTTTTGCTTGCAAAAAGTGAATAATTTCACGAACACCTATTTTGGACCACACTCGCATGGTAGCCGCCATTTGCAACTGGAATCTGCTGTGAGGCGACAGTACCGCAACACTCTACTGGCAGACTTTTTGAACGTTATTAACGGTTCCATCTGTCCACCGCATTTCATCTCATTCCCTTTCACCATTATTAAGAAAAAAATTGTGTTACCTTACTTTCCGGAAACCCTTCGTATAAATACATCAGTTACCATACATCTCATAACTTTCAACTGTGTCAGAATATTCTTTGACATAAAATCTGTTGGTAGTTATAGAAAACATTAGTGGTTTTATAGCGGCTCTGCCATTTTGTGGATTAAATGATCAGCCTGTGTATATCCACATAAGCATGTTTCATATTTAGTAAGGTTTATTTACAGTAAAATCAATTTTTTGAGGTAGATTGAAATTTGTTCTGAATGGGATAACGATTCTTAATTTAAAACTGTGTTTATCAATCGTTACTAAATTTATTTGTAGCGAAATATGGAGTCTGAGGAGTTCCATCTGCATGTGTGAATTAAGCACCAAGGTCTTAGCAACTAAGACTAAGAGATGTCAATTTATTAGATGTGTAAAACCGCGTGTACTATGTAGGTAGAGTTTTCTGTTTTCTGGACGAAAATCCCAAGTTTCTGAGAAGAAAAACCATACTACATTGTCTGAGACTGTCTAACTCTGCCACGTTGTGTAAAAATTCCATAAACGTTCCTTGCATCATTGAATATTCAAACCCAGGCTTTTATTCCACCGATGTCGAGACCATGATGATTATACCAAGTGTGCTACAAGTGAGGGAAATTCAGTGTTTTTTTTTTTTTTTTATAAATATATTTACCATAATTTGTGGGGTCGCGTATATTCCAACATACTGCGTGAGAAAATCTGTACCCGCAAACTGACAGTTGGTAACAGTGGCGCCATCTGCATTGCAAGTGGTTATATTTCATTCATAAGGAGTACAGAGAAGAAACGCACTTGATAGTAAAGTATATATAACATGTTTCATGCGGGAACTTAGTAGCTACGATGGTTAAAGAATTTTAATTTGCTAAGGCTGAATACATGATTTAAGTAACTTTCTTGGCTTCCTCTCGAAATCAATTCTACACCAAAACTACTCAGGCAAAGCTTTATGGTAACCCGATGCTTTAACAGAGTCCTGTGATTTACGAACAAACTCAACAAACATTCTTCAGCTGGTTGACAAAAAAATAAAATCTCATCAATTCAGAATAGATCTTTTCATCGAAAGCTGAAGAATGGAATGGAATGGAATTTTAAAACCAATTTAAAATAAGGCTTCAGAAAAGTGTTCGGAAAGTTAGAGAAGAAAACAAAAAAAGGATACTCGTAACCACAGACAGAGCTCCTATTGTCGACAGTAAGAGTCGCAAGTTGAATGTCGATCTCCCTATATACGTGGGGCACATCCGGTGTGTAATGAAGGTCTGGACAAACATATAAATGACTCCCACTAAAAACAGGCAGTTGGCACCTACCATGTGAGCTGTCATGTTATTCTTTGTTGCCTGAAATGAAAAGCAGATGTTTAGATTAGAAAAAGAATAAAAATTTACCAGTCATAATTCTTTCTCTCTCTCTCTCTCTCTCTCTCTCAATTCTTTTCTTGACAACTTACCGGATAAGATGCTACAATCATCATACCGCATATCGATGTTATTCCTCCAACTAGGGCTACGCTATTTGTTATCCTTAGAACACGATCCCCATTTCGATTAATTTCGAAGATGAGAAAAAATCGCAGTATCATCGTGGAGATACCTAAACACAGCACAAAAATGTTTTCGATGAGCATTTTTTTTTACAATTTATTGGTTTATTCTGATTATACCTTAACTGTAATTAGTGCATCAGATATTGACATTTATATAAAGATAAATCCAGCAAAAGGTAGCCACGCAGCAGAAACCCGCTACTTATTGCACCACAAGCGATATCACTTTATAATTCCAACTTTCCTAAGGAAAGAAGCAATACTTACAGAAGGAAGTCAGTGCGTCAGGAAACGCACTTTTCATTTCGACTACTTACGTTTTTAAATATCCCTTGAACTTAGTGTTACGGTTCTCATTCTTAAATTATTGATAGAACTTTGGAAATGAGTTTACCTAGTAGCGAGCCAAGGATCAAGGTGATGCTGAAGATTCCACTCTCTGGAGGGGTGGCACCTGCTTCGCTGAAAATTTGAAGTTGCCGTTAAAACTGATTTCTTAAAAATAAAATTATAAATAAAGATAAGTAATTTTTGAAGAATTAAAAAGTGTACTTTATTGTGCTAATTTAATCGCCCTTTCTAATTTATTCACTTAAATTATTATATTTCAATCTAATACTAAAATTGATCTACTAATCATCCCCTCTTGAAACATTTCGTTATATATACAGTATATATAAAAAAAAACATGATGGTTTCTGAAATATTGTGCAAACATTGCATTTATTTGGTATTTTAAATCTACAATTATTAATTCCTTCATGACAGACTTCCTTCTGGGATAATTTTTGCTCTAGCACTTAACAGCTTAAGTTGGTGACATTTTCCACTTTATTTTCAACTATACCTTGTGAGGCATCCTGGTGATTAGGACGAATATGACCTTATAAACCACGAGGAAAATATCAGGTCAGGAAGAAAACTATTATGAACTTTGTTCACAATGTGGTCGAGTTATCCGGTCTCAGGCAAAAGCTGCTTAATTTCTTCTTCTAAAATTTGTATTTGATTTTTAAAGAGGTTATAAAATACACAAACAAAAGTGTTGAAAATTATCTGACCAGATGTTTACTATTCATAGACAGATGATAAACGGGGATAAAATTGTAAAAATAAAAACGACGGATTCTGAAAAATAGTTATTTGCTGCCACGGAATTGTAAAGGACCAGACTATGATTATTACAAGTATCACCTATCTCTTTAACATGAGCTTTTCTGATACTGTTATTTTGAACAATGTCTTCGTTTATCTTCAAAATATTCTCGTTTATCGAACTTAGTTTTCCAGTTTATTTGTAAATAATTTGACAACCTTTGCCGCTGCTCTGTGTTATCATAACAGTTTTCTCATAATCACAATTAAGTTTAAAGGAAATTGGGCGTGTTAGTCGGGATTTCAAAAATTTTAATCCTTCCACCCCTTTTGTACATTTCCATTGTTCAAGTTTTCAATGTTCGTTGCTGTCACACATTCTAAAGACAGTCTGGATTGCAGTTCGTGGTCATAACAAAAGAGAATTTGGTCTGATTCTTGCGCTGTACTGTTTATGTTGGAAGAATTTCCCGTTATTATTCCAGTAAATTTAACATTTTCCTTTCCTGTTAGTCTGTCAGCATCAAGTTCCGACATTTTGCAGATAATTCACAAGTATGTATTTTAATTATTAATTTTGAGCAAGACAGTGTTGCAGCATCGTTTTTGTTCGTAGCTATATAAAAAAAAAACTATAATTAAATTTATAGAACATCATACTGCGAATCCTACGACTGCTTAGAGAATAAATAACAAGATATTTCTTGTATAAAAAGTGTTATTCATCGAACTTAAGAAGAAGGAATATCAGTTGTGAAGGAATTCACAGCATTATGGTGTATTGCATGACAATATCTTTAATTAATGCACTCTGCTGTATAAAACATTAAACTTAAATTTTGCTTTTCGTACAGTTAATGAACGTACAAAAATGATGCTAAAGCTTATCCGGAAGTTTTATATTTTTCCATGGAATGAAGTCATTTACTCGATATTTAATACAGACTATTAATTTTATTGGTATTTGGCAATTTAACCACCTCCACAATTACCCCGAGTTTTCTCGGGTTTTAAGTTTATAGAAATGAATATTATACCGAGTTCATTTGGGAAATGTTTTTCCAACCCAAAAAGTATTATGCGGAATTAATCCAGGACAACAAAACTGTTATTTGATTTGTTCCTGTTACTTTTCGAGCAACATATATTTAGAATTTTTATCAGAATATTACATTCCCTACTTAATGGCTAACTTCTTATTATTAAATACTTAATTTGTCTTTTCATAATTAAAGATTGTTATTAATTTAAAAATCAATCGGTCTCTATAGCACATTTATACTTAAGAATAAATCATAATCCTGCCAATGTCAACCATTAGGTATGATACTTAACATAGCGCAGAAAAACTATGAATGAGAGAGAGAAAAAAAAGGGTGCTATTGAATGGCTCGTTAAGTTATGCAATGACGCGTAGCTGAAAATCATTCTCCTGCAGCACTGTGTGATAATGTACTTGATTCTCGCATATTGCAAGTGTTTTTAAGAGGCAGCCAAACTTAAATTTTGTTTTATTTATACGGATTTTATCGATTTTATATAGTGCTATGGTTTCAAATAGTGCCCACAGTTTTTTATATTAAAATATCTTTCGATAACAGTCTAGTCTGGGGTTAGACAGAAGCACCATGTATGTAGTGGGTGTGATTCTTAAATCTTTCCATGTACCTGTTCTTTTTACGCTTCGAAAGAACTGAATGTCTTCGAGACTGTATAGTCATCATCACTCTCCCTTCCTCCGTCGATCAAAATGACAAGTCATGTTAGCGTACACATCACTACTTATTTTTCGAAACAAACCGAAGCAGTTATTTATTATAAAAGTCACATAGTGCGTGTGTCTAAAAAGCAGCATTAAGCGCAATCACAAGTTAAGGGAGTAGCCGCCCATGACGTTACGCCATTACTCCAAATTACTAAGAAAAATCCAAAGAGGTTGCGCGAATTATCGTGTGATTTCGCTAAAGTTTGCACTCGCTGATTGCCCACGATCAGTAATATCGACTCTCTCGTGAAGGGTGGGGGGGATGGAGAGGGAAAACGTGGTTCTAGTCCCATTTTCCCGCTATTCCTCTCTCAATCGCTTTGAAAATAAATAATTTTTCTGGTTTATACTCCAGAACGCCCATTGCGGTCAAAGGAGTACAAAAGATAGATCGAATAAAAACCACAGCACTGTATTTAATAGCCATACGGGCTTGAACCACGGTCACTCAAAGTATTATGTACCCTCGCTCCTGAACACTTGGCCTGTAGCCCAGTAGCAGCCAGGGGCGAGGGTACGTAAGTTTTCTCCAAAGATATATTTAAGATTTCCTTTTGCTTCTGTGATGAAATTTTTAGCTGTTTTAAGTTTTATACTTTTGGTCTTTTTTGTTCAAAATTTTTTTTTTCATTATTAAAACCCCAAACACGAAAGGTATTAGAAACTTTACTACTGTGTATGGATTGAAGATTGAGAAGATGAAATAAGATACTTGTTCACATCAGACTTGGATTTCTGTAGATTGTAATTTTCAAGAAATACGTGTGTAGGAAAGTTGTTAGAGAAAGCTGAAGTCGAAGGGATTAAATGAAAAATAAGAAAACTACGGCAGTAAAAGGATGCTGACTGGCTGCAGCACGTGTTCGAACTGGTTTGAAAGAGAGAGTGCGGGGGGGGGGGATTATAGAAGCCAATTCAGAGGAACAGTGCCCATGGAAGTACGTATCCACAGAAGTGGCACACAGCAGAAACAAGACATCTATGAGACAGGAGTGGCTTTGTTAGATATGGGTCGTTAATTAAACTAACTTGTGGATATTGCATGCAGATTAATTAACCAATCTGCACTCAGCATCCGCTTCTGCTGGATCCCAAGCCCCACAGAGATCAAGAGTAATGAACTCGCTAACACTGCTCGCTAATATCTGCAGCCAGATATTCACAACCACAGACCAACTGTATCTTGTTAATTCTCTATACAGCAACTAACACGCAGTGCATTACTCTTCCAACAGCTACACATTGCGCATAAACAATGTTATCCCGCAGTGGTACTTCCTGATACTACATTTCTATATAACTTCCCACAGATTGTAGTAGTTACCACTGAATATGCCATAAAGCTTGCTCAAAAAAATATTTTCTATCTCTCAATCCAAAAGAGCATAATATACAGGGTTGTTAAAATTAAAGTATCCCTATGTAGAGGGTTCTGGACCGAGTTCTAAGGCTCGTACTGAAGAGATATTTGGACAACAGGTACAACAAAGAATGCGCTAGCCATTTATTGGGAAAAAAATTAGTTACAAAATGTGTCACTATATGGCGCTGTGGCAATACAAATCACTTGAATAGCGTTACAATTGTTCAATGCGTCCTCCATTTTGGTGAACAACTGTTTCCATTCGAAGAACAGCATTTTCTACAGCAGAACGTAACATGTCAACTGGAATAGCCAGCATATAACGTCTAATGCTGTCCTTCAGATCTGCCAGAGTTTGACATCCTTCCCGATACACCTGGTTCTTTAAAAAACCGCACAACCAGAAGTCGCATGGGGTGAGGTCCGGTGATCGGGGTGGCCAAGATGTTGGAAACAACGGCTGATGACCCGTTTGTCTTTAACGTGTTGCCTTAGCAATCTTTGGACACAATGGGGATGTGGGGTGGCGCACCATCTCGCATGAATATAGTATCATGAAAGCATCCACGTTGTTGCAGCTCTGGTATTGCGAAATTTGCTAACATTTCATAATATCGCTGTCCAGTGACGGAACAGGTACGGGGTGCCGTCGGTGTTACCTGTTAAAAAAATATGGCCCAATCATGAATGTGGCCTTAAATCCACACCACACTGTCACTTTTGGAGAATACAACGGGACCTCCTGGATAACTCGAGGGTTTTCTGTTGCCCAAATGCGACAGTTGTGCGTATTCACTTCTCCATTTAAGCAGAAGTGGGTTTCATCACTCCAAAGGATGTTCCATGGCCAAGCGATATCCACTGTCATTCGCGCCAGAAACTGAAGTGCGTATGTGAAATGAATATCTGGATCATCATGCTTTAGCTGCTGTAGCATGTGCATCTTGTAAGGATAGTACCGCAACACCTGACGCGTTGATAGCCTTACAGTGGAATACGCATGGCCACTTCACGAGAAACAGCTGGCACACTTGCGCTACCACATGGAGATTTACTTGATAAATCCACGACAGCCATAGCCACATCTTCAACACGAGAGGAACCACTCGTTTTCGACCTCTACCTGGTTGAACACCAAGATGTCCTGTTGCTTCAAATTTCGCAATCATTTTACGGACACCACAAACAGTCATACGTCCACGTAGTAGTAGTAGTAGTGGCATGTGATGCAAGAAAGCAAATGTATGAGCTTATGCAGCATCAGCCAAAAAAAAAAAAAAAAAAAAAAAAAAAAATCACACCATTCCCTCCAAATGCCTGTCCAGTTCCTCCTTAAATTTATTTAACCTATCAACTTCCAAAACGACAGATGGAAGTTTGTTCCAGCAATTAACCACCCGCTGGCTAAAGGAAAATTTCCGCACATCTATTTTACATCTGTCCTTTCTTAATTTGAATTTATGCCCCCTTAGGTTCGTAATCTGAACAAGTGGAAGGATCCCATCAGAATTCAGCGTGCTCAACCCATTCAAGGCCTTATATACCTCAATCAGATCACCGCGCAGGTGCCTAGTCTCCAGCCACTGCAATTTGCAGAACTTAAGCCTCTCTTGGTAAGAGGATCCCTTCATTCCCCTCACCAATCTTGTTGCCCTTCTCTGTACACGCTCAAGTAAATCTACATCCTTCCTAAAATGATGCCTCCAGACCTGTACGCAGTACTCAAGCCGTGGCCTGACCATTGCCTTATACAGAGGGATAATCACCTCCTTTTCCCTGCTAGCAAAATTCCTATATATCATTGACAAAACCCATGACCTGCCCTGGCAGCCTGTCTGCATTGCTCAAAAAACTTCATATCTGCCTGCACAATTACTCCCAGGTCTTTTTCATTTTCTACCACCTTAAGTGTAGTACCACACATTTGGTACGTTTCTCTGGGGTTACTTCTACCCATATGTAGTACTTTGCATTTGTCAAGGTTAAACTTCAGTTGCCACTTCTTAGACCATCTGCCCAAATTATCTAGATCCTGTTGCAGTAGCACACTGCCATTACTGTCATTAACAACCCTGCCAACCTTTGTATCATCTGCAAACTTCGACATTAAGCCTGATATTATTATTATTATTATCCGTTTATTTCCATAAGGAAACCACCCCGGGACGGCAAAGTGCCAGGAGGGTGCTAAGTACAAATCAGGGTACGAGATACTACGTGCAGTGGGTTACATATACTGAACACGTAGTCTCGTCCCGAAATATTATATACACATTTTATGTTTAATATATATAGTATTTACACATTGATGATTCTGTACATACATTATACAACTGATATATTTACAATTCACTAATAATTCCATCTATAAATTACATATTTACATAACTGTTACAGAAGGTATATTTTTACCTTCATCAATATCATTGATAAATATACAAAACAACAGTGGACCTAACACCGAACCCTGTGGGACTCCACTAATAACATTAGTCCAAGAAGAGCAGCACCCATTGATTACCACCCTCTGTCTTCTAGCACTTAACCATCCTTTTATCCATTGTAGCAACTTACCCTTAATACCATTCTGCTCCAATTTGTACAATAGTCTTCCATACGCAACAGTGTCAAAAGCTTTCCTGAAATCCAAATATATGATATCAAAATTATTTTTCGCATCCAGTTCCTTTGTAACCACATCATAATATCCTATCAAATTTGTCAGACAAGACTTTCCCTTAACAAACCCATGCTGTGTCTGAATTATTGCTGCAGTCTTGTCTAGATGATCCTGCAATGCATATTTAACCAGTGACTCCATTATTTTACCCGGAACAGAAGTTAAACTAACTGGTCTGTATTTACTCGTGTCACCCTTCGATCCCCCTTTGTGAATTGGGGATACATTTGCACATCTCCAGTCCGTGGGAACCTCCCCTGAGTCCAAGGATGCTCTCATAATTATGGCTAAGGGTTTGCTTAGTTGCTTTGCCGCCTCCTTTAATATAACTGGATAGGTCCCATCCACCCCAGGTGCTTTTCTTACGTTTAACTTCAACAATTTCGCTTCCACTTTGCTCTCAGTTATTACAAAATCATTAAGTATCTTGCTACAATTTGATAACCTTCTGCCATTTTCAAACCTTAATAATTCTTCACGTGTGAATGTAGATGCAAAATACTCATTCAGTTTGTTTGCTATCTGAGCAGGATCATCAACAGTCGAACCATCGATGTCAAGTGGACCAATCAGATTCATCCCCTTCCTTTTAGAGTTTATATAAGTAAAGAAATCCTTGCTGTTTTTCTTACCATCTTTTGCCAAGGATTTCTCGTAATCTGCCTTCGCCTGCCGAACCTCCTTTGTGACCTGATTACAGATTAACTTATATCTGCCATAGGCTTCTGAGTCGCTTGATAATTTATATGCATCCCATGCATTTTTCTTCTCTGTTACGAGTCTCATTAGTTCATTTGACAACCATTTAGGCCTAAACCTTGTTCAAGGTTTAGGCCTAAATAGCTGCATAGCCGTAGCTGCATCATTGCTGTTCTGATAGTACAGTTTCACTAATAGCGCCTTTTCCTGTCCTGCAAGTTGTTGGCATTGCTCCTGCTGCTGTATGATTTATCTATCTACTGCATGATTTTGAAGAGTTTGCTTTTATATAGCACAGTACAGCAGAGTAGTGGCGCTGTAGCTATAACTTACGTTATTTGCATAACTCTAACTAAGATAGTTATGCGCCATACAGTGACAAATTTTGTAACTAATTTTTTTTTTCCAATAAATGGCGAGCGCATTCTATATTGTATCTGTTGTCTAAATTTCTCTTCAGTACGAGCCTTAGAACTCGCTCCAGAGCCCTCTACATAGGGATACTTTAATTTTAACAACCCTGTACACAGACCCGCAAAGTTCCTTATTTGTCATGCAAAACACTTCCCCACCTACTCATCCGTTAATAACGCTCATCCGAACAGAGTTGATTCATCTTAGATTCATCAGAGGTGAAACATATTCTCAGTGGTGACGCAAATCTATCCGATTTATTTAGTTTTTTAAAACAAATTCATTTATATGAACTTATCTGACATATGACTGGAAAAAAAAAATCATTTGCACAATTACTGTGACAGGCACAATTTGGCCATAGTTGCCCTTGTGCCAATAAACTTCCATTTAAACCAACCAACCAACCAACCGATTCATCTTAGAGAGCATCCGCAAAACATTGTCTTCTGCTGCATCCCAGGCTATACTGGAATACAAGGAATTAAATTGCGGATGGTGCTGCCAAACACTAATTCTAGCCAGAACCCGAATAGTTCATACCCATTTAATCCATCTGTTCGTTTTGTCAGGAAATGACTCTCCTCAGTGTAATCACTGCCACCACTCACAGTCAAACACATACTTCTGCAATGTGCTTTGTATAATCGTGCCCGTCTAAAATACCATATCAATATCAAAAATAAAATATCAACATCGCAACCTTAAAGGAACCTTTGTCGCTTAGCCATATAATAGGCGAAAACTCAAATCTCACAGAATATTTTTCTCCTTCCTAAAACGAACAGGATTATATAACTGTTTCCACAGCAACCAACGAGGCCGTATGAACCACTTTCATAGGTGCAATATAGTTGAAATAACCATTTCAGCGAAAACCCCATCAACAACTAACTAACCTGTTTTGAATATATTTTGATAATGCAACAAACTTCATTGAATAAAGAGCTTGATTGATAAATAGAATCCAAGCTTACACAAAAGAAGTTTTCTCAGTTACGCATTGGACACCTTGTCCTTACACACCGTCATCTACTGTGAAAACACTCCAAACGTGAAACTTTCTGTAAGAGCCAGCTTACAGTCGGTATATACTGATAAATTGTCCATCTATCAGTACATATCTGACAGTCTTCGCTAGCCTCAGTTTGAGCTGAAACTTTTCACTTGAACCGAAAGCTAAAAATTCCTCCCCCCGCTAACTTTATCTCAATTACTTGATGATAAAGCCTTCATCGATGAATCATTTACATATCTTAAGCTCCTTCGAAATTTAATCTAATATAGTTAACTAATTACGCTAATCTTTCATTAGTTGAACAAGCTGAAAGAGAAACGTGATGGTCATAAAGCTCTTGTATTGCAAAATCGCTATACTACTCTTGCTAGTAACAAATTAATTTCTGTTCATCCTGTACTACAGAACTTTTAGAATAACAAATTACATTGTGAGAAAAGACAGATATTTGTTTTGGTAGTAGTTTTGAGGCTACTGCAATATTTTACTGCGGTAAAACCTGTACAATCTTATCAAGGATGGGGATGACAAAGCACAATTTAGATATATAATCGTTAGTAAGTGCGATTAAGAGATAGCAAACAAGAATCCAACAACTCGTTACATTTTATGATGTAATTATTCTGTTTACTGAAATTCGAGAAGAATTCTGGTAGACAAATGCTGATTTTCATTAAGAGCTTTCGGTAGTTTTAAAATTGTAGGCATCCGATTCGTAAATAAGATGATGCATAAATGAAAAGTGAGACATGATTCTTTCTTCTTCTTGGTCCTTAGCTGGCGGCTGGAAGAGGCGGTTGGCAACGCAACCAGTACGCTGCTGTAGGTGCCGCAGGGTTTCGGACTTGCTCTGTGATGTTCTTCCATTCTTTACGATCCATGGCGTCAGTCCTGGCCTGGTTAAGTCGAGACGTCGGCTCTTCAGGTTATTTTCCACTTGCTTGGCCCACGTTTTCCTAGGCGCGGTCCGTTGAATGCTCCATTGGGTGGGTCGTTGTCTCCAAAGGAGTGTGGATGGTATTCTATTCACGCCCATTCTACATACGTGGCCAAACCATCTAAGCCTTTGCTTCTGGATTTGGTCGGCGATTGTTGGTTGCTGTTGGCATCTAGTACGGATGGTATCATTAGTGATGCGGTCGCGAAGTGAGATGCCCAGGATCTGCCGCAGGCATCGCATTTGGAATACCTCAAGTTTGTTTAAATCTAGCTTGAGACAAATCCATGTTTCCGGTCCGTAAAGGAGAATGGGCAGGATCAAAGTCCGGAAGAGTCGGATTTTAGTCTTTTAGGAGATGTTGGCCCTCTTCCACAGACACCATTCGAGCGAGGCGAGCGCAGTGGCCGCCTGTCCAATTCTGCTGTGGATCTCCACGGTGGATGCAACTTTCTTCTCCTGGACCAGCGACCCAAGGTATTTAAAGTCCTGCACTTGCTCGATCTGGACGCGTTCGAGATAGATGATGGCTTGCGACCCATCTGTTGTCAGGGCCTTTGTCTTATCAGCATTGATCTATCTTTGCCGGAAACGGCGCTGAAGCCACGGACATCCTCTACGACATTGCCCGCATTGCCCGGTCATATGGGTTGAAGATCAATATGGCAAGTCAGTCACATAGTGATCCTTGCCATATCGTATACCCCGTCTGTTGCTGAATGCTTGCCTCATAATGGCGTCGACCACGGTGTTAAAAAGCAACGGAGGTCACGTCCCCTTGGCGGACTCCAGTTTGGATGGTAAATCCCTCAGATAAATCGTTCTGGATGCGCACCTGGCTGGTTAAACCATTGTATGCAGTTTGGAGGAGTGTGATGACTTTTCGACGTACATGTTCGACCTCTAGCAATTTCCATAAGGCGGGCCGGTGGACGCAGTCGAAAGCAGACTTAAAGTCAATAAAAACAATGACAGTTCGCTGTCCACACCGGATCCTCTCCTCCATCAGTTGACGGATGGCGAAGATTTGATCACAGCATCCTCGCCCAGGTCTAAATCCCGCCTGTTCTTCTCGACTGGTTTGCTCGCGATGTTTTTGCAGCCTTGACTGAATGATCTTCATAAGGACCTTTCCGATGATGGAAAGGAGACTGATGCCACGGTAGTTCTTGCAATCCCGATTATCACCTTTCTTGTGGATTGGCACGATAATGGGTTTCCTCCATTTTAGCGGAATTTGTTCTGTGCACCAGATGGTTTTGAGGAGTGAGTGTAGTCGGCGAAGCAGTACATCTCCCCCGGCTTTGATCGCTTCTGTGATGACTTGGTCCACTCCTGGTGCCCTGCTATTCTTTAGGGATTGTATGGCTGCTTTCACTTCTTCTACTGTAGGCACGACATCGACCATGGATACCTCAGGGGGATCGATCGGTGATGCGGCTGTTGGTGGTCCCTGAGGTGGGTCGTGATTATACAATGATTTAAAGAATTCACTCCACCGTTGCAGGCGTTCGGACGGTGATCGCACGAAGGTCCCATCAGCGTTCTTGATGTTGTCACTAGTCAATTTGGTCTTTCCACTCAGACATCTGAGGGTACGGTAGAGAGTGCGGTACTCGTGCTTTGATGCCGCCTCTTCAAGATCGTCTGCCACTTGGTTCCAGTATGCTTCTCTCTCCGCTTTCATCCTCTATCGGACTTCTCGGTTTAACTGCCGCGTACCGTTCGAAGTCGACCAATTTTGCCTGTTTCCGTTTGTCCACGAGATCGAGGTACTAGTCTGATATCCATAGTTGCGTTCGGCGCCGGGCAGGTGGGCATATGGGCTTGGCACATTCCAGGATGGCATCAGAGATCTGCTTTTCTTCTTCATTTATATCCTCGGACGCGGCCAGTGTCTCAAAGCGGTTGGATAGGGCGATCTGATATGCCTGTTTGTTGGCGGCATTCATTAGTTGCCTCCAGTCCAGCTTGGCTGACCGAGATGACCTTTTTGCATGTCGTAGTTTGAGCTGCACCTTCGCCCGGATGAGATAATGATCAGATCCGCAATCAGGTCCCCTCATGGCGCGGACGTCCATGAGTGATGAGCGAAATCGGGCGTTGATCAAAATGTAGTCCAGGATTGCTGAGTCCTTGCCAGATGGATTTCGCCATGTAAGTTGATGTTTTTGAGGTTACTGGAAATGGCTGTTTCCGATGATCAGGTTGTTAGATGCGGCAAAGGACAACAGACGTAGTCCGTTGTCGTTGATCTTCCCATGACCAAACTTGCCCATTGTTGTTTCCCAACCAGATCTGTCCACGCCAATGTGGGCGTTAAAGTCACCTGCGAGGATGATTACTTCTGTCTGTGGAATTGAATCCAGCGTATGTTGGAGCTGGTTGTAAAAATCGTTCTTGTTCGGGTCCAGGCTAGTCTCAGTTGGTGCATAGGCGGAGATGATATGGGTCTTGATGGTGCCCTTGACAGTAAGGACTGCCAGGCGGTCCGATATTGATTGGAAAGCGACCACACTACTGGTCCCCTGAACATCAACCATAAAGCCCACTCCTGCTTCTCGTTTCTCACCACAAGAGTAGAATAGCGTAACCACTTCGCTAGGTACTGGAGGTTGGATGATCATCGTTCCAGACCCGGTGAGCCTTAGTTTGGATAATGCCGTAATTGATATCTTGCACCTAAGTAGTTCTTGGGCGATGATTTCCTTTTGTCCATCGTGGTGTCCCGTTCGAACATTCCATTCGCCAATGTTAATTGCCCTTTTCGGCGTAGTAAGCTTACTGCTGTGGCCAGTGGTCCACTTCACACCGGCACCCTGGGTCCCCAGTGCTGGCGCATCGGCTGCTCCGGATGCGGTAACATTGTTGAAATAGCTTGTTCCGAATTTCCATGCGGTTTCTTGCCTAGCTTCCCCGGTTTCCCGGTTCTGGTCATTTCGGCAGGATGACCACCCTCCTCCTTTCGCAGCCGGGCTTGGGACCGTCCTTGGCGGAGACATGATTACAAAATATTATTCTAGAAAATTTTAATGGGTTGAGTAAGTCAGAAGAGGATGAACAACACAGATTTCTGCTTTATCATTCAGTTGATGGCTGTGAAGAAAGATGAATTACTGGAGCAACTCCTTCAATCACTCTATTTATTCTTAAAATTTTCTTACAGTATGCTTTGAATGAATTTTTTATCACAGCTTGTTAAAAATAACTTTTCCTAACGTACAACCTCTGAAAACCTTATGACTACGACATTGGCAATATAATGAAGCAGCTTTATCATTATTTCCAAATCTATTCAGTAATATCATAAGTTTACTTACAAACACAAAATCTACACTGATAAAATATTTGACATTTACTTAAGCAAAGCATGAACACATTCGCTACTCTTGAATATTCAGATAAAAATGCTATAAAAATAATGTAATCACTTATCTTTTTTCTTCTTCAGATAAATTTCCAGTTTGTTATATTTCCCTTATTTTCATTAACTGAACATTTTCTGAATTACAACTACAATGCAACTTCAGTTAATACAATGTAATTACAATGAGTATTCTCAAAATTTCCCTTCCTCTAAATGAATGAAGCTAAATTTCATAAACCTAATGTTTATGGAAAACAGCTCAGCGTCATTTGCTTTCCTATCAATTCATGACCCTTCCATTTCACAATAATTTTCATGAAGCACAATTATCATTATAAACGGTATTTCTCCAGCTTAAAATTTAATTCCTGTAACTGTATAGCACACCTTTACCATTACCAGTGGCACAAGAAAGCAAGTATATACTGCATCAGCCAAAAAAAAAAAAAAACCTCATTTCACCAATTCATTCGTTCCAATAGTTTTGTCTAGCTCTTCCTTGAATTCATTTAAGTTATCAACTTGATGGAAGTTTACTCCAGCAAGCAACCACCCGCTGGCTAAAGACAAACTTCTGCGCATCTATTCTGCAACTGCCCTTCCTCAATGCGAATTTATGTCCCCGCAGGTGAGTCCCATCAGCATTCAGCTTTTGTCAAACTATTCAAGGCCTTATACACCTCGATCAGATCACCTCGCAAGTGCCTAATCTGCAGACGCTGTAATTTTCAGGACTTAAGCCTTTCTTGGTTAGAGCAACCCTTTTCTTCCTCTCACCAATCTCGTTGTCCTCTGTACTAGTTCCAGCAGCTCTACATCCTTCCTAAAATGAGGCCTCCACCTGTTTGCGATACTCAAGGTGTGGCTGGACCATTGCCTTATACAATGGGATAATCACCCCCTTGCCCTGCTAGAAAAATTCCTGTATTTCAATGACAAGACCCAATGGGCTGTTCTAACAGCCTGCGTACATTGTACTCCCCATATTCAAATTCTGCATTCCTTATATCTGAGTGACACGTCGTCTCTGATATCCTAACAATGTCTGCATTTGATATCTTGACCAGCACTTCAAATTCATCAAATTTATTTACTATTCTCCTAGTATTGTAAATTCTTACTCTTAGCTACCCTAACACAAGTATTTACTTGTTTTTCGGTGATCCCGGAGTCCTTGAAATCCCTAGTACCTGGCTTTCAAGGCTATTGCTCTTTCCAATAGATGCCGTACAAGAATCCCTTTCATCTCTGCCTGCGAATATTGTTAATGGATTAGTCTGTGTATTCCCACAAGCCAGCAGTTTTCTGATCCAGCTACCACTGCCTCGACAGCATCAGTAAATATTCTTGCATCCTTTCTATTTAAAAGTATATCATCCCTGTAGAAACACTCTCTCCTGTTAACAAGCACAGACCACGCTGTGAAAAATTCTACCTCCTGAGCCTTGCACAATCTCTGCAGGGCAGAATTGATTGACAACTTGCACATTAATTGTTCCTTGTTTTAAATTCCTATAACACTAAGTAAAATCATACCTATTATCATAAAAAAAAGTTGCAATTCACAATACCTAATCACTTTGTATTAATACTGCGTTTCTCACTTTTTAGTTAAAATTTCCGTGGGTCAATACAATCAGATACCTGAACTCTGGCCTGGAATCTTTTTTTTAAGCAATGACGTACTACTTATATTCATGAGCAATTTTTTTAGGAATGGAGATGCCAAATGTATCAAATTCTAACAAGGAGCTAAATGATTTTGAGATAGCTGAGAGGAAAGAAGAAGAGAAATTATTAAAACTAAACGGACATATCTATATATCTTAATTTAAAACGAAATTAATTATAATGTCATCGTTTCATTACATCTCATGTTGCGAATGAATTATTCACAATATGAGATATAATGAAACGATGCGGTTATTATTAACTTCGGTTAACTTACTACACATAGACGTGATGCATTTGCACTAACTTATGTCTATAAGTTTTTCAGCAGTATCAGGCTTTTAGCCGTGAATTTTTATTAAGTCTTTTATTAACTGAGTATGAATAAGGAATCTGGCTCCTTTTTCTTTCTTTCGGAGTAAACTTTCATCTCCTGCTGTCCTTCTTCCGTTAACTGCTAAGCTTTTCTCCAACTTTTAGGAGCCTGTGGGTCAAAGAGCATTACGTCCCTACATATATATACCCTAAAACGGCCATTTGGTTTCTTATATCGAGTGAGAATAAGTAACAATAATTGGGAAAGCGTTACTTGTGTGAAGTATAACCGGATAGGCAACTCGATACGAAGGCATTCAAAATATGATGTTTAATGATTATAATTAACTTAGGTTAACTTTATCATTACAATCGCTATCATTATAATTAACTTAGGTTAACTTAATAAACATGACACATTTGCACTATAACTTATTTCTGTTTTTTCGTAGTCTGGGGCTTTTAACACTGAAATTTTGTGAAACTAAATGTTAAAAAGACAGTGGTGAGTAGGATCTATCAAATTACATGAAGGGAGGCAGCAAACCTTTAAGCAAAATTACGAGAGCATATTTGGATTCATTGGAGGTCCCTCTGGAATGAAGATGTGCGAATGTATCCCTTCACAGAGGAGGATCCAAGGGTGATAAGAGTAATTACAGACCTGTTAGCTTGACTTGTGTTCCAGCGAATGGATTCGCTGGTTAAAGAAGTAATGCAGGACCATCTAAACGGAAGTGCAATTATACTACAGGCGCAACTTGGATTTGTTAAAGGGCAATCCTTTCTGACCAGTTTGATTGGATACTATGATACAATAACAAAGCAACTGTATGGGGAAAAATAATTTTGAAGTGATATAAAACTGCATCTCTATTCGGTGGAATTAAAAAAAAAACACTTTTTTTAAATAACATTATTTTCTACTTGATAACTAATCTTCACACACCATTTTCTCGGGAGATTTTCCATATTTCTCTAATAAATCCCACAGGACCTCCTTGCCCATTAGAATCGTCCAAAGAGCTAACACTTTTGAGTCTATTCTGTTTCTTGTTTTTCTGCTTTCGTTATTACCAGGACAATGTAATGTGAAATATATTCCTTTAGTGCAATCAAGCAAGGTTCTTCTTCCACATCTACACATCTAATTTGGATTGATGAAAAATTTCGTGAAAGAACTAGATAAAAAGGGTAACGGAATTGCATACTTGAGAAGTGTGTTTCCTAATTTGATATATTAGCATTAGTAGAGGTATATGATGCAAGAAAGCAAGCTTATGCAGCATCAGCCGGAAAAAAAAAAAAAAAAAAAAAACACTCCTATTTCACCTCTCCGTTCGTTCGAAATACCTGTCCAGCTGAGCCTTAAATTTATTAAGGCTATCAACTTCCACAACGAAAGATGGAAGTCTGTTCCACCAACCAACTACCCGCTGGCTAAAGGCAAATTTCCGCAAATCTATCCTACATCTGTCTTTCCTCACTTTGAATTTATGCCCTGTCAGATGATTATTCTGAGCAAGAGGAAGAATCCCATCGGCATTGAGCATGCTCAAACCATTCAAGACTTTATACACCTCTATCACATCACCACGCTGGTGCCTAGTCTCCAGACACTGTAATTTGCAAAACGTAAGCTCTTTCTTCGTAAGAGCAACCCTTTGTTCCATTCACTAATCTTGTTTCCCTTCTCTGTACTCGTTCCACCAGCCCTACATCCTTCTTGAAATGAGGCCTCCAGACCTGTATACAGTACTCAAGGTGTAACCTGATCATTGCCTTATAAAAGGGAATAATCACCTCCTTATCCCTGCTAGAAAAATTCCTGTATATCATTGACAAGACACCATGAGCTACTCTTGCAACCCGTCTGCACTTCTCAGAGAAATTCATATCTGCCTGCACAATTACCCCCAGGTCCTTTTCATTCTCTACCACTGTCAGTGTAGTACCACAGAGTTGCTACGTTGCTCTGGGGTTACTGTTTCCCATAGGTAGTACTTTACATTTGTCAATGTTAAACTTCATTTGCCACCTCTCAGCACATCTGCTCAACCTTTCCAGATCCTGTTGCAGCAGCATAGCGTCAGTAGTGTCCTTAACAACCCTGCCAACCTTTTATATCGTCTGCAGACTTGGACATTAAACTTGATACACCATCATCAATATCATTTTTAAATACAGAAAACAAAAATGGACCCAATACTGAACCCTGAGGGACTTCACTAATAACATTAGTCCACGATGTGCAATATCCATTGATTACCACTCTCTGTCTTCTCCCCCTCAACCATCCCTTTATCCATAGCAGCAGTTTGCCTCCAATGCCACACTGCTCCAATTGGTGCAGCAGTCTTCCATGTGGAACAGTATCAAAAGCCTTTCTAAGATCCAAATATATAATATCAAAGTTATTCTCTGAATCCAGTTCTTTTGTGACTGCATCATAGTATCCAATCAAATTGGTCAGGAAAGACATTCCCTTAACAAAACCATGCTGTGTCCGAACTATAACTGAAGTCTTGTCTAGATGATCCTGCAGTGCTTCTTTAACCAGTGTCTCCATTAATGTTCCTGGAACAGAAGTTAAACTCACAGATCTATAATTACTTGTGACAGCCTTTGATCCTCCTTTGTGAATTTGGGTCACATTTGCACATCTCCAGTCTATGGGTACCTCCCCTGAGTCCAAAGAAGCTCTCATAATTATGGCTAAGGGTTCGCTTACTTCCTTTTCTGCCTCCTTTAATATAACTGGATAGATCCCATCCACCCCGGGTGACTTTTTTATGTTTATCCTCAACATTTTTCTCCTCCACTTTCCACTCAGTTATTACAAAATCATCTAGCTCACTGCCTGCCAGAGTTTACTGCACCTCTGGCATTCCCCTTCCTGAATAACTCCTCATGTGTGAATGTTTATGCAAAATACTCGTTTAGTTTGTTAGCCACCTCAGCAGGATCCTCAACTGTTGAACCATCAATATCCAGTGGACCAATCTGATACATAGGTAAAGAACTCTTTTCAGTTTTTCTTTGCATCCTTTACCAAGGATTTCTCATAATCTGCCTTTGCCTGCCTAATCTCCTTTGCGACTTGGTTACAGACCAGCTTATATCTATCATGGGCTTCCATGTCACCCATTAATTTATATGTGTCCCATGCATTTTTCTTCTCTGCCATATGTCTCATTAGTTCATCTGACATCCATTTAGGCCTAAACCTTGAAACAAACTATGTCGAATTAAGCCTGTGATCCATCCTTGGCGGTCCAGCTTACGCAGGGATCGCAAAGAGGAAGTTGTTCTTGCTCGGCTCCGCATAGGACACTGTCATTTGGCACACTCCTTTTTGCTGAGGACTGATGACCCTCCTATGTGCGAGCAATGCGACACCATTTTATCTGTTCAACATATTTTATGTGACTGTACCAGTTTTAGAAATGCTCGTTTTATCGCTTTTAACCATCTGACTGAGCCGTATACACTCAGTCAGATTTTATCCGACAATGACAATGTGTCTGCTGTTTTTAGCTTTCTAAAATCAGTAAACCTTTTTACTCACATTTAAAAAATCTACCTTATTATTGTTACTTGTTTACTGATATTTGTCTTTTACAGTTTATACTTGTTTTTATACCCTGACTTAGTGACCTAATTTATTAAGTCACTGAAAGTTTTACTTTTTTATGACAAGGTTTTGGCGCATTATAGCCTTAGATGCTAATGCGCCAATAAAACCCACCCAGCCTAAACCTTGAACAATATTTCTTAGTTGGTATGTAAAGCCTAGTAGCTTCCAAGATAAGTTCTTTGAATGCTTCCCATTTTGAATTTGCTGTTGGTAACATCAGTTGGTCCCACTGTATAGAATTTAAATACTGTCTCAGTCCATCGTAGTCGTCTTACGAAAGCAAAAACCCTTCCCTTTACCCCTGATGGTAGTTACCTCCTTGAGCAAATCGCACTTCAGCACACTGTGATCACTGCCACCTAGTGGTTCATTTATCTGCAGATTCTTAATGCATGAAGAATCACTGCTGATAATCAAATCAAGAGTATTACTCCCTCTAGTTGCCTCCCGAACATGCTGATGTAGAAAACAATCATCCAATAAATCCACAAAAGCCCTGCTAGTGTGTGAGTAACCAGCCCCCAAACTCCAGCCAATATCTGGGAAATTAAAATCTCCCATTATAAGACTCTCTGATTTACTGGCCCACTCTATTTCCCTGTACAGTTCCTTATTATACTCATCAGAGTCATTAAGCCTATAGCACACTCCTACTCTCAATTTTGATCTCCCAATGTTTATGTCACACCAAACTGACTCCACACTGCACTGTCCAGCGATGTCGACTGGCTTCACTTCCTTGGTTTTTATGTGTTTCTTAACTAATAGCATAACCCCTCCCCCCTTCCTATCCTGTCTGTCCTTTCTGTACACATTGTACTCCCCAAATTTCAGTTCTGCATGCCAAGCGATTTATTAGTGACTAAGCGATTCCCAGCGATATATAGTGTTCTAAAAAATATACAAGTTTCTTTAATTTTCATCGTTAAATTCCCTTTATTTTTTGTGAAACAGCTCTTTATTGTACAATCAGTAAGTGAAGATACAGAAAGGAAACTCACCTTTCTTATTTTTTCTCTTATTCTCACTTTTACTAATCTTACCTACACAGCCGCTTGATCACTAAGAGGCACTGCTCTTGCCTCCACGTGGCGAAGGCTGGTAACCTGGGCGAGGAACGTATCACTCCCAGGGCCAAAAGAGCAAACATGAGTAGTAAAATAACTACTAGTACTATAGGGCTTCAAGAGAAAGCTCTACCAAATAGTGAAACCGAAAAGACAAAATCAAAGAGACAGAAGACAGATATGGACCCACCAAAAATACCAACATTCATTGTCATACATGCGACAGGAGATCAGACATTAGGACGTATGTCTCCGTTTGTTATTCAGAAAACATTAGAGGGTCTAGTAGGATCTCCCAAGTCATTTCGACGGCTGAGATCTGGAGACATACTAGTGGAAACAGAAAATCCCAAACACTCCCAGAAGTTACTTTCAACAACAATTTTTGGAAGACTGCCAGTAGTTGTAACACCACACAACACACTGAATTCTTCCAGAGGGGGTGATCTCAGAGTGGGACCTCTTAAATGTGTCAGAGGAAGAGCTCACAGAAGAATTAAGAAGCCAAGGAGTTACAGGAGTGAAGAGAATTAATATCCGAAGGGATGGAAATATAATTCCAAAAAGAACCTTTATCATAACATTTAATACTCCAAAACCTCCAACAACAATTAAAGCAGGACATCTGAACTGCCAAGTACGATAATACATACCAAATCCACTGCGTTGTCACAAATATCAGAAATTTGGACATTCACAAATGGCATGCAGAAACTCAGAAACCTGTGCAAAATGTGATTCTAAAGAACACGAGACTACAGTTTGCTCTGCCACCATCTTGAAATGTATAAGAGAAACTAATTCAGAAATACAAAACAGAACACAACACAACGTACCAAGAAGCAAGGAGAATAATACAGCCACGGCCTACAAACAAGCGAACATATGCACAAGAAGTAATCCAATATAAATCAGTAGAAGTTCAAGCCGAAATTTCCATGATGCCAAAAGAATCATCTACTGGATTGAAGGCACAGAAACAGGAGAAAACAGTGAATACCTCAATTTCTCTTCACACAGAACAGATATCCACAAATCAGCATGACAACGAAAACCGACCTAAACTTATAAACACCAAAGAAACCAAAACGAAGAGATGGAAATAGAAATATTAACACAACTGAAGAACCAGTATTAGAAATTTTCACAGAAGAAGATATGGACATGGACCGGCCAAACTATCCTAAAAAAGATAAGACAAAGCATAAGAATGCTCCATTTCGGAAGCAACCCGGAAGCCCTAGAAAAACCAAATAATGGATATGTTCATCCAGTGGAACTGTAGAGGACTACGTGCCAATTACGACGATGTCCAGTATTTAATAACACAACATACGCCAATATGCTTTTGTCTACAAGAGACATGCCTTAGACAACAAGACAGCCTTTCAGTGAAAAGTTATAGAATGTATAGGAAAGACAGATTAAGAGAAAGGTCAACACATGGAGGAGTAGCCATCTAGTCCATAACCACACCCCGAACGAACACATTCCTTTAAACAGCAATATAGAAGCGATATCGGTAAGAATAACACTGAAATTTAGGGTAACCATCTGTTCAGTGTTCCTTCCACCAAGACCAGATATACCATTTGAGGAAATAGACCAACTAATCTCCCAACTCCCATCACCTTTCTGTATAATGGGAGAACTGAATGGGCATAGTCCACTGTGGGGAAACACTGATATCAATAGACGAGGACGGATAATAGAAAGAATAATAGACCATCATAACCTTTCTCTACTCAATAATGGCAAACATCGTATTTTCACTTTCCTAGTCGTACAACCTCAGCAGTAGATCTAACTATATGCACGCCTTCCCTTCTACCGGAATTAAAGTGGCAAGTAATAGAAAACCCATAGAGCAGTGACCACTACCCAGTAATCACCATACTGACCAGAAACCCTCCTTGCCATCTAAACAGACCACCCCGCTGGAAAATAGAAAAAGGTAACTGGGAAAAATTTAGAGAACTGGCAATATTTAATCCACAAATCATTCAAGAAACATCGGTCTATGAAGCTCTGAAGCACGTCACAGATACCTTAATACAAGCAGCCGAACAAACAATACCCACAACCTCAACTCGTTTTCCGTTGCACCCAAAATCCTGGTGGGACGAAGATTGCGTGGAAACAAGAAGACAACAAAACAAAGCTTGGAATAAGTTCCGGAGATATCCTACAACGGATAATCTGATAAAATTTAAGCAAGCACGAGCGCTAGCTAGGTATACACGGAAACAAGCCAGAAAAACTTCCAGTTTACTTCCTCTATAAATAGAACAACAAACACAAAAATAATATGGAATAAAATAGGGAAAATGAATGGGAAGTATAAAAACCAACCATCCCTGGTATTACATTGGAATGGAGAAAACATTACCGAACCATCAGAGATAGCTAATATATTAGATGAAATGTTTGCCAAAATATCGTCAAAACAATCCTACACTACTGAATTTTTGACCTATAAGGAGAAAACGGAAAAAAAACAGAATTAATTTTAATACTACAAGGATTGAACCCTACAACCAACCAATTACAATACATGAATTACGTCAAGCAGTATCAGAAACAAAACCAAGTGCAGTTGGACCAGACAACATACACTATGATATGCTTAAACACCTAAAGCAGAAAGAGATAGAAAACCTCCTTCAACTGTACAACCGCATATTTCTAGAAAACCAATATCCTGAAACGTGGCATCATGCAATAGTATTAGCTTTCCAAAAACCCAATAAAGATCAGAAGGACCCAAACAACTATCGTCCGATAGCCCTCACAAGCTGCTTAAGCAAAGTACTAGAGAAGATCATCAAAAAAAGATTAGTCTGTTTTTTTGAGACAACTAACTGGTTCACTAATATGCAGTTTGGGTTTAGACACAATCGATCCACATTAGATCACCTTGTACGAATAGAAGCAGATATAAGAGGTGCATTTATAACCTCAAAGCATATGGTTACTGTATTTTTTGATATAGAAAAGGCCTATGACACAGCATGGAGACACGGTATATTACAAGACATCCACGATGCAGGACTCAGAGGGCATTTACCACTATTCATTAAAAATTTCATGAAAAATTGAACATTTCAAGTTAGAGTACAAAACTATGTCAAAATCATATAAACAAAGAGTTCCCCAAGGGTCTCTCCTGAGTGCCATACTATTCTGCATAAAAATAAATAGCACAAAACAACTACCACCCACAGTGTCATATGCACTATATGTAGATGACTTCATTATTTCATATCAAGCACAGAACATGGGAACAATAGAAAGACAACTACAATGTGCAATTTAACAACGTCAGTCATTGGGCCCAGAAAAACGAGTTTAGAATATCAAAAGAAAAAACAGTCTGCGTACATTTCTGTAGAAAACGAAGTTTACACCCTGAACCTGAACTAATATCGCAAGGTAACACAATACCAGTTAAACAAAGTGTAAAGTTTCTTGGACTTATTCTAGACAACAAGTTGACCTTTGCAGAACATATAAAAGAACTACGAATAAAATGTACGAAACAACTTAATATTCTTAAAATCTTAACAACAACATCTTGCGGGGCACACCGTTATACCGTGCTCAACTTTTATAAAGCACCAGTCAGGTCATAAATAGATTATGGAGCACCGGTTTATGCATCAGAAAGAAAGAGCGCCCTCAAATGGCTAGATCCGATTCACCATAGTGAAATACGAATAGCAACAGGAGCTTTCCGCACATCCCCTATTTACAGTCTCTATACAGAGGCTAATGAATCACCACCGTTCCTGAGGAGAAAACAGTTGTCACTGCTGTATGCTTACAGGATAAGACTCATAAGAGACCATCCGACTTGAACAACTTTATTCTCGCCAAAATGGGAAAACATATATAAGAACCGCAAAAGAGCAAACCAGCCCCTAGGCATCAGAGACTACGTGAGCTACTGATAACACATGATCTCAAAATAGATAACATTGCAAACCAAGAAGGACATATAGATCCACCATGGACAAACCATTCCACAGCTTATGAACTCCTCACACAAAACTGGAATAAAAATACTTTATCAGACAGCAACTTTCAACAACTGCATGCAGCACATAGAATGCAATATCCCAATCACATACCAATATATATACAGACGGATCAAAATCGGAGAACCATGTAGGAGCAGCAGCAGTATTCCCAGATGTTACATTGTCACGCCAACTCCCAAAAGAATGCAGTGATATATATGTTTGATAGAACATATATACCTATAAAACATATATACCATTCTGTGGTATATATGTTTTATAGGAGATTTGCGCCAATTATCTCCTTTTCGTGCGGCATCTATATATAAACCTTTAAATAATTCGTTGATCGGTCTGATATTATGGCACTCATTAGTTTCATGAACTTATAAAGTTGTACAACAGTCCGATAGTACATTCTCGGCATTATGGAGAAGTCATAACTTCCGAAGAACTTAAATTTGACGAATCGAGATTCTTCCTAAAGAAGATGGGTGTCGTTTATGTCCTCATGACATTCGGAATAACGACTTTAATTTCTATAATAATTAAGTTTTATCTTAGGAAAGAATACATGAAGTCCTTGTCCAGGATGTGTACCAAGGATATAATTCTGAAGAACAATTGAGGGATATGAGATGAAGAATTCTACTTCAGTGAGTACAGCGCATTTCAAGCAACGAAGATGGTTCCCAGATCTGATCAAGTCCAGTCAGCCATTAAATGCGTGTGATACGAGATGGAAACTGTGAGTGCGGTTTATTTTGGGCAACTGGTCCTTGCCGATGATTTTATTCTCTGTGGATCTACATCTGTGGCTCTTCGGACATTGTTGGATAGAGCCTTCTTCTTTAGGAGGAGAGGATTGATTATAAATAGAAGAAAGTCCTGGACACTCTCTCTAGTGCCCTCCGGTAGGGAGAAAAATATTGAGAGGTGAAGTTTCCTAGTAGGATAGCCTAGTAGATAGAAATGTTGTGGGGATAACTAGGGATCGAATTCAGTCCTATGGGGAGAACAACTGTCTGCGTGAACCTGGACGGCCTGTTGGGACGGGTAACTCATGCCACTTTGAAACCCCAGCAGAGGCTCTTTATCTTAAACATCTTTTTGGTACCAAGACTTTATCATCAGCTTGTCTTGGGTAGGGTATCTGCTCCAAAGCTTAACAGCTTAGATGTGCAGGTCAGATCAGCAGTCCGACAGTGGTTAAGGCCTCTCCATGATGCCCCAACAGTATATTTTCATGCGGGAATTGTGAAAGGAGGGCTGGGAATCCCGTTCTTCAGGTGGCATATCCCTCTCCTGAAACGGAAGAGATTAGGAGGACTGCAATACTCGCCCTCTGATTTGGTTCGATCTTTGACATCTCATCAATGGTATAGGAAGGAGCACCAGGGAGTGATGAAATTGGAAATGGACGGACGAATTCGTATGGGAACAAAGTCGTCTGTAAATGAACGATGGGCCCGTCTATTGCACACTGACTATGACGGAATTAGTTTGAAGAAAGAAATCTGCTAAAGTGCGGCCTCAACATCGATGGGTGGGGGACGGGACAAGGCTACTCTCAAGACACGAGTTCATAGAACTTGTGAAAACTAGGATAAACGCCCTCCCCACACTCTCAAGGACATCAAGAGGACGTTCCCAAAATAGGCATTGTAGGGCGGGTATATGGCGGTAGAGTCTCTCGCCCATATCGCACAATGCTGCCATCGTACTCATGGGATGAGAATTCGTCGACATGATGCAGTGGTGAGTATTATTGCAGACCGATTGAGTCATAAGGGATGGCAAGTCTCAAAGGAGCCCCGGTATGTTACATCTGAAGGGTTCAGGAAGCCTGACGGTATGTGCAAGGAACGGATCCGCGTTCATTTTAGAAGTACAGATAGTGGGTTCGGGTAGTAGCCTGGATGTCTGTCATAGGTTTAAAGAAGGATTATTACAATTTAAGTTTAGATCTGAAAAATCAAGTTAACCAACAATATGGGGTAATGCCAATAGTTTCCAACATAACTGTTAATTTTAGCGGAGTGTGGTGTCAGACTTCTGCCACACGCCTTAGATCTTTAGGGCTTACAGCATCAGATATTAAAATAATTTCTTTAAGGGCTCTTCAAGGAACTCATAGTTGCTTCGCTGTTCATCAGAGTATGACTTCGGTCAGATAACCTTTTCAAGCATCTGTTATCTAGAATTTGTACGGCTACCAGGTGCCATAAACTGGGGAATTGGAAAAATAAATAAAAATAAAATAGGGTCCTGGTATTTCAGTAAGGCATACATCTGTTATAGAATATTCAGTGAATCAAATAAAACGGATTGGTGATAATATTGAGAATACTAAGAAAAGCCCATAACTTAAAGAGAATATTGAGAAATGAAGTCAGGTATTGGAAAGCATAAATAACCATTCATAAATTTTTATCGGCAACTTTTTGCAAGCTTATATATAAAGTTGTAATTATCGCATAAACTACACAGCAGTCCATAAAAAATGTATTGCTGGCAACAGTGAAACTGCGAAAGTGACAATGGCAAATTAAAAGCAAAACACAAGTTACCTGGTAACTGACTGACCTTATGTACGGCATGTACGGAGTCACATGGTGAAGTGCCACGGCAATTATAAAAGTCACAAGTACGCCACCTATGACAATCACTCCTAAACTGGCTGGCACAAAAGAAGCCTTTTTAAAAGTCGTAGTGACCATTCTGTGTATTGGAAGAATTCTGATCAAACTACGGATGGCAGCTTCAAGAGGTAGAAAGATTTCAGTATGACAGGCAACAGTTCGTAAAGAGGGAGTGCTCTCGACAACAGATAAAAGTAACTTTGACGTAATCGCTACGGTTCAAAGATCAGACTTCGTTGTAATGATGTAACTGGCTATCGCTAGATCACAATGGTAATAGTAGGGACAAGTCACGTGGTCTGTGTGTATTAGTGCTGAGCGGCACCCGACATGGCTTTAAACCATTCCTTGGCTAATTTATCCGCTATCACATGATCCAAAAAATCATCGGAAATGATTTCAGTTTTGCGAACACTCATAAATATTATAGCAAGATAAGTATCGGTCAAAATGTGACTATTTACATATCAATCAGACATAATCAAACTTTTCAAACAACGTGATTTAGTTAATCAGCAAGGATAAAAAAAAGGTATTTTTTTACTAATACCGGAACGGCAAATACTGACAGCTATATTAATGCATCTGCAACTTAGCTACAATACAATTCTAAACGAAAACATTCCGTACTAAATTCCTCAGTAAATTTTAATAAAATTGATCCTCTTAATCCAAATGCATTTTTGGCAACCAATGGCCAGTTTCACAATAACACAAAACGATAAGACTGCACCGAAACACGTGCCTGCTGCAGATTTTTTGATTAAATTTGATTTCGTTTTGGAATCCTAAAAGAATAGTCGCCACCCACACCGGCTCTTTCCATACCAATTACTAGTTTCACACCAGTAAGTTAACAAAATGAATTCTATTTCCGAAAACCGTGTGCGAACATTTTATTAAATGAATGAAATGCAGAAAGACCTTTCTTATCCATCTTGTTAATTAATTAATTATTTTTTGCCTTTAGACTGCTAATAGCGCATATATAGCGCCCACACTTCAGCAACTAACTCTGTTTTCTTTCTTACAAAGGAGGTAACTCTTCAGCGCCTCTAAATAAATAACAAACACCAGCTCACCTTACTCTTGGAGCTTCTTAATTACAACATTCGGCATATTAGGTATTAGGTATGTTCGGGGTCTGACGGCACCTGGGATTTCTCCCATCTCCGCGTATGTTCTCTGTATCGGACAAGCCAGAGATTTAAAAGTGTGTGGGATATGTACTGTGTAGTTTGTTGTGCCCATTGTTCGTCCGGCCTGTTAGCCGCCGGGCCCCTAGTGAGACCCGACGTTACCAATACCTGCCACAGGGAGGCCGGCCGGGTGTTACCAATATTTGTACTCTGGCTGGTCTTGCCACTTACTTTCCTGGGATTTTAGTGGCTAGGACCAAAAAAAAAAAAAAAAAAAAAAAAATCGAGGTTGATATTAGTGATACAAGTTAGTATTAATATTGCGCGACGTGGGGCTGTGCGGTGAAAGTGAGTTTTAAAAACCAAATAGGTTCGGGCAAGAATTTTGATGTTCTCTTTTGATTTTGACATGTAGGGCTAAACGCTGTGCAAGACAAAAGTTTGGGGGGAGGATGAAGACTGGGGGGAAGAAATTGGAAATAAGGGGCCGACAGAGTAGATGGCCCCTGCAGGTAGTGAGGCATGCCCGTGCCCCACCAGAGTGAAAAAATTGGGGAGGCAAGGAGAGGCAAGCCTCTCCTCCCCAGGAGTTTGGAAAGAAAGATCCGCTCAAGAGAGTGCGGATTTGGGTCGCCAATAGGCTGTTCCGGCGGGAGAGTGCCACGTATGTCGTCTCCATCAGTTTGCAGGCCCTAAAAAATTGGCCGTTGAGTCTCATCTAGGTGGGACACTAATAGGGGATTAAATCTGGATGTCATCCTTCCAGACTGCATGTGGTCTGGGGCTTATTTTCTGGTCATTATCTTGGGGTCATAATCAAGTCTACTGGCTGTCATTATGGGGTTTTATCCCTTCCGTGATGTTTGCTAGTCCTTACACTACCTTTTGTCATTATGTAGTGGGTCTATGCTGCAAGGTCTTGGGGCAGTGTCCCTTTGTTCTGATGTCACGACTATTTAAAGGTGTTTTTTCGCTTCTATTGGCGGTAATCATGACTCTTGTAGTTCGACAATCTATTGTCACTTGTCTTTTCCTAGTGCATTTTGTAGTCAGTCCAAGGTCTGTATAGTCGGTTCCTCTGTGTCGTCTCGCAGCTATTTGCAGTTTTGTTTTGTCTCATTCCGTTAAGGTCTTCGGTATATGGCGGCTAGTGTTTGGCGCCTGCTAAATAATCCCTGGGCAAAATCAGTTAAGGCTAAATATTCTTCTTGTGTATCTAGTAGATGTGACTCGAGATCCCTCGGTAAATAGTGAACTCTAGTTATTAGTCTGCATCTAAGGTCTTCGTATTGGACACACTCAAACATAATGTGCACCCAGCTTTCTTGTTCCCCGCAAGTACAACGCGGATCCTCCACTATTCCCAATGCTGTAAGCTTTGCATTGAAAGCCCCATGACCCGTAAGGAGGTAGGTCGTGTAAAGTCCGGGTTGCAGCCAGGTTGGAAGAATGGGGTATACTCTGTCTACGTCCGGGATGAACTTTTTGGTGATGTTCCCTTTTGTTGTGTTTGTCCAGCGGTATTGCCAGGTTTCTTTTAGGTATTTCTGCAGCCTGTTCTTTTCAGCCTTGTGGGTTGCATTGTTATCCACTGTGTAGTCTTGGTGGGTGCAAGGCATTCCTTTGGTTATATAATAGGCTATTCCAGTACGTATGATGTCCAGGTCAAGGGGAAGGGCTCCGGCCAAGACCTGTAGGGCAACAGTGCTAGTGGTGCTACAGGCTCTGGTAATGGTTAACAGGATAGTTCTATGGATTGAGTCGATTATGCGTCTATTTAAGGCGGTTGATGCCTTGTGATACCAAACCGCAGAGGCGTATGTTATAGCTGGTAGGAATGTCGTTTTATAATATAAGGAGAGCACGCGACGTTTAAGTCCCCAGTCCCGACGAACCACACGTGCTAACAGTGCAGAGTACTTCCTTATCTTTGTTCTTAAATGTGTGAGATGCTGCTTGAAGGAAAGATTACAATTACATTCGGCATAGTGTTCATGTTTGAAATACACACTTTCTGAAGAGCAGAGCAAGCAATAAGAGAGAGTCACTTCAGGAAAATATGTAGCTCATTACGCTGTTCTGCAGAGTTCAGCTGAGCCAAATTCTGTGTGAACATTCTTAATTTAAAGATGTTTTATTGGAATGACACCAACTCTAATTATAATTTAAACTGAAAAGAAAATAAAACCAAAACGCCGTTGAGGTTTTCTTTTAGCAGAGCTTTCTGATAGTTTTCATCACTAAAAATTCTCTTAGAATAAAAGAAATATATATGTATGCCCAGGGTGTGGGTATTTTAAAAATAAACCCACATTGTCTGTATTAAGTGCGATACTATCTAGTAACGATCGTTGTAGCTGCAAAAGGGTGCTAGTGAGAATGTTACGTAACCGAAAAAAGTGATAGTTTTGTATTTAAACTATTCAATTCGTCGCAATCGAACTCGCGTGCACTCACTGATGTAGGTCCATGATGAAGGGTCACCCTATGTACCATAGAGCAAAGTGTTTTTTTTAGTGGAATCTTACTTGTAAACGAAGTCTTACAATGAATATCAACAAAATACTTGTTGAAGAATTCCCTAACATTAACAGAATATGAGGAGATGCAATTTTCTAGATAATAATGAAAATTCAAGAGTGTCGATTAGTTTGGATTAAGAAACATAAAAGAGGTGTTCTTCTTACACTCATGGCACTTCAGGATCACAATACACAAACAATTGTTCAATCTCCTAACAAATCTCCACAGAAAGTGAGCATTAATAAGAGGATATCACTTGCTTTGTTTCATTTCGCTGTAAGAAAGAAATTAAAACTGGTTCCATACAACATCTACACTATGCCCCAACTTCACTTTCAGGATAATGTTAAAAAGATCTCTATATCGCATGCTCAACCACTGAAACGTTGCAAGAGTGTTTTGGGAATCGAATCGTATCGCAAGGATACTGACCGCTAGGCCTCATATTTCACCTCTCCAGATTTATTTTTATTGGGATTATTAAAAGGAAAGTGAGCATGAAATCATTCAGGAGCGTATTCACACAAACGTTTTGTCGTGTCACTCGCAGCATGATCAAAGTTGTGAATATATTCACCGCTAACAACGAAGATAGTGTTGTCTTCCGTTATTAGCAATGATTTATAAAGAACGTTTTCTTCCATTGTCTTCCAGCGTCCCCTCGACGTGGGCACGTATACATGGTGAGTGGGACCTCCCTGTGATCCTTCTGGTCCTCCAAATCAGCATCACTGGGATTCAACGCCCTAAGCCTAGTCTCCAAGATAACATCATAGGAATCCGACGTGTTTGTCGTGTTCTGTGACCCCTGGAAACTCGGAAAGTGGGATCCTAGTGGTTGAGGGTATATTATTACTAGGGTTACCCGTAATTGATTACATAAACTCATATATGTGTCTGTAAATTCCATATGTTCTCTGGTCGATTTGCCTGTTTTGCTGGACGAAAAAACTCCAGTTTCTGGGGGAAAAAACCTTGCTATCTATGCCTGAGACCGAATAACTCAGCCACGGAGTGAAAAAGCCTATTAAAGTTCCTCGGGTCATTGACCGGATTCGAACCCGGGCCTTTTCCACCCGGTGTGGGGAGGACGATGACGATACCACTGGCCCCGGATGCCAAGCGATTGTGACTGAGCGATTTCTCTGTGCTTTCACTGCGATTTTCAAAAGGTGAATTCTAGTTCTCTTTTACGTTCTTCTCCTTAATAAATCATTTTATTTAATATCAGTTCTTTTTTTGAACTACTGATCCAGAGCACGGAAGGAAAGTAACCTTTCTTTTTTTCATATTTAATAGACTAACTCCTACTAATTTCGCTTTGTCACACCAGGCACTGCTCCTGGCTCCCCGTGGCGGGGCAGGTAACCTTGACAAAAAAGTTCATCTGCCAGGGGCTAAGAGGAGCCAACATGGAACAAAATATGTTTCCATCTATAGAGTCGACAAGCTGTCCGCCAGATACCGAACAGAACATGATTCGTCACAAGCAAAGAGGTTGAAAACCAATCCCTCGATGACAGACTCCAGCATTCTTAATAATGCACTTGCTATCAGAACAGTCTCTCAGTAAGTTGTCCCCTTTTCTAATCCAAAAACACCTGGAAGTTACTGCAGGGTCTCCCAAGACGGTTAAGAGACTGCAATCAGGGGACTTGATTGAAACTCTAAACCACAGGCATTCTGAAAAACTGCTAAAAATTACAAAATTGGATAGTATTCCAGTTAACGTAACTCCTCGCGCAACCCTAAATACATCAAAGTGTGTATTATCTAGTTGGGACCTGATGAATGTGACGGAGGAAGAAATTAAAGAAGAGCTTAAGGAACAAAATGTAATCGCTGTAAAAAGAATTATGGTCAAAAGAGACAATATACTCGTACCTACCAGAAATATCATTCTCACCTTTAACAGTCCAAATCTGCCCTCATCAGTAAAAGCAGGATATCAACTTTGCCGCACTCGTCCTTTCATACCCAATCCGTTCAGATGTTATAAATGCCAAAAGTATGGCCACTCTCAAACGACATGCAGAGGCAACCCAGTTTATCCCAACTGTGGATCCTCCGATCACATTCAAAGTGATTGTTCTGTGAAAAAAACGATCTGTCCCAACTGCAAAGGCAACCATCCTGCCTACTCTAAGACATGTGAGAGATGGAAAACGGAGAAAAAAATTGTGAAATATAAAGTTGAAAATAAAATTAGTTATCAGAAAGCAAGAAAATTAATTGTACCCACTGTCCCTAAACCTACATATGCTAATATTGCAAAAAAATACCAAACAATGGCAACTCAAACTGATGTTACCGTTCCATCAAACAGATCAATCTCCTACTGGGCTCGGGCTGTCCTCTCTCAGCAACATTCCAATCCCCTTAAGCACTCAGACCAAGCAAGCAATACGCCTCTTACGATACCAGCGAAATCTCCTTCTCCACCAGTGATTGCTACTACGTCAAATAATCATAGTCCTCCTTCAAAAAAGATTATTCAGGATACATTAGTGGATGCAGAGTACCCATCCAAACAAGAAGATCCAATTCTGGAAATATTTGTAGCAGAAGAGGATATGGACTCCGGTCGCCCTGCCTTTTCAAAAAGAGACAAATCAAAGCCTGAACCCCATAAGACAGCCACGTCAGCTACAGCTTCTTCTAAATTCAAGTAATGCCTGACATCTTGCAATGGAATTGCAGAGGCTTTCGTAGCAACATTGACGACATTCAATACTTAATTAACCGGTACTCTCCGGTTGGTTTCTGCCTGCAAGAAACCTATTTAACTGCTCAAATTTCCATTTCCATAAAAAACTACTCCATCTATAGACGATATCGGAATAGATCCGATTCTGCTCGTGGTAGTATAGCTATTTTAATTAGCTCAAGGATTCCAGCTAGGAAAATCACTCTCCAAACCGAAATCAAAGCTGTCGCTGTGCGTCTGATTACTCAGACTGCTTTAACACTAGTCTCAATTTATCTCCCACCAAATCATACTTACTCTTATAATGACCTTGAAGAACTTTTAATACAGCTACCCTCCCCTATCTGCCTGCTAGGGGATTTCAATGGCTACCACCCTTTATGGTGATCATCTGAATTAGACAGACGCGGCCGAATGATTGAAACTTTACTGGAAAAACAAAACCTCACTCTTCTTAATAGTGGCTCGCACTCCATATACAGTTACCTAATGGACAGACTTCTGCCATTGACCTATCGATTTGCTCCCCGATACTGTTTTCAGTCATGCAATGGTCCGCTCTGGATAATCCCTTGGGCAGCGATCATTTTCCAATTGTTTGTAATCTGATGACTACACAACCACCGTTAGACGAACCCTGCAGGAAATGGAAATTCTCGAAAGCTAATTGGGACAAATTTCAGTCAACAATCACACTGGACAAAAAAATTATACAACTACATCCCATAGATGAAGTTACCGATTATATCACTTCCTGCTTTAATTGCAGCTAAATGCTCAATTCCAATATCAAATTCCATGACTCGACGCCATTTCAACTGTTGGTGGAATTAGGAATGCACAAAAGCGAACAAAGAAAAAAATAAAGCATGGAATTTATTTCGTCGAACTCCAACTACAGTTAATCTTATTAACTACAAGAAACTAAAGGCAAAAGTGCGTCTCATTCAAAGACAAGCCAAAAAAGATTCTTGGACTCGGTTTGCATCGACTATAAATAGAAACACGACCCATGATTAATATGGAAGAAAATTAGGCAGCTTTCCGAGAAGTTTCTAACTGTTCCTTCCCCAATTCTTTCCTACAATGGTCTGGACGTCTCTGCTCCTCTGGATATAGCAAATGCCTTAGGCAAAACTTTTGCTCAAGTCTCAGCTGCTTCCACCTACACTCCGGAATTTCAGAAAACCAAGACCACCACAGAATAGAGACATATCAACTTTCGAACTTTACTGTTACTTCCATATAACCAGCCGCTACAATACTGTGAACGTTTGCAAGCCATCAGAACAACACACAACAGTGCCGCTGGGCCAGATGGGATATATTATGTTATGTTACAGCACCTTGATGAGAAAAACTTACAAATGCTGCTAGCCTTCTTTAACCGAATCTTCCTAGGAAATGTTTATTCCCCTTCTTAGCACCATGCTATAGTTCTGGCCTTTTTGAAACCTGGAAAAGACGCCTCCAATCCTAATAGTTACAGACCAATATCTTTGTCCAGTTGCCTCGGTAAAATTCTTTAAAAAATGATCCACAGTCGACTCACTTGGATCATTGAAAGCGAACATCTACTAAGTAATAGTCTTTATGGCTTTCGCCGAAACAGGTCCTCCTTTGATCTGATGATCAAGGCTGAATCTGAAATTCGCAATGCCATTGCTAAAAACGAACACCTAGTTATGGTCTCCATAGATATAGAGAAGGCATTCGATACTACCTGGTGTTATGGCATTCTCCGTGACCTCCATAACCATGGTCTATGTGGCAACCTGCCTATATTCATTAGGAACTTCCTCAAGAGCAGATCTTTCCCGGTCCGATATCAAAATTTCCTTTCTACTACATTCTTGCAGGAAGGAGGAGTTCCATAAGGGTCAGTTTTGAGTGCAACCCTGTTTGTCCTCAGAATTGATTCCATCACAAAAGAACTCCCAAATACTGTAGAAGCGTACTTTTACGCTGACGATCTCTCTCTCTCTCTCTCTCTCTCTCTCTCTCTCTCTCTCTCTCTCTCTCTCTCTCTCTCTCTCTCTCTCTCTCTCTCTCTCTCCCTTTCTTGCCATTCTCAGAATATGAGATCAATCGAAAGGCAATTGCAGATGTCTCTTAATAAAGTACAAAAGTGGGCTGAGCTCAATGGATATCGTCTTTCCCAACAGAATACAGTTGCGATCCACTTTTGCAATCAACGCAAACTGCATACAGATCCTGAACTTCGGATATCAAATTCCACCATTCCGATTGCCAGCAATATCAGATTCTTCTGGTATTGGTATTCTTCTTGGGAATAATCCTGGACAGTATGCTGAACTCCTTTGAGCATGTTAAA
This sequence comes from Mastigoproctus giganteus, assembly GCF_048544385.1. Classification (NCBI taxonomy): domain Eukaryota; kingdom Metazoa; phylum Arthropoda; class Arachnida; order Uropygi; family Thelyphonidae; genus Mastigoproctus; species Mastigoproctus giganteus. The sequence continues at coordinate 125,510,371 of NC_143586.1, forward strand.
TTAATACGTACTACCTGTCTCAAAAAGATCAACATGCTAAGAGCTTTATCTGCCCTGTCTTGGGGAGCAGATCGTATGACTTTGCTGCTCTTATATAGAGCATTGATTAGATCCCATTTAGATTATGGTGTTCCAGTTTATGATTCTGCCCGAAGGAGTGTACTACGCTGGCTGGATCCTGTTCAACGTAATGCACTGCGGATTGCAATTGGTGCGTATAGGACATCTCCAACTCATAGTCTGTACATTGAAGCTCATGAGCCCCCTCTGCATCTCCGCAGAAAAATGCTGTTACTTAAAAATGCAACCAAAATACAAACTTGCTCTTTGCATCCTATTCAGCCATACCTTTTTAAACAACCACTAGTTAATCTCTATAGAAATAAACCAAGTAAAATCCGACCAGCTGGTCTTCGGCTCCTTGAAATATCACAGAACTGGAATGTTCCTCTCCACAATAGGCAACAGATAAAGAATTATTCTCATCCGCCGTGGACCCCGTTTCCTCAACTAACCTGTGGTACTTATTTTCTACACTGGGGAAAGAATCGCTTACCGACACTGAATGTGCAACAACTCCATGCTAGCCATATTCAAAGTTGTGCTGACTTCTTGCCGGATGGTTCCAAATCTCTTTCAACTGTTGGAGCAGCAGCCGTGTTTCCCTCAGCTATCATGTCATCTTCTCTTTCATCTAAGTAGAGCAACTTTGACGTGCAGTGATGAGGCAACCCCCTCATCACTGCACGTCACCGTGTTCTTTGCATTTATTTGCATATCTTCTATCTGCGCCTGTCTTAATACAGAGGTTCGTATTTTTTTGGCCAGTGTGCGTATTACCTTCCAATAAAGATTAATAATCATGCTTGTACGATGAATATCGCTATAACTTTATTCAAAATTAACTGCTGGTTTACAAATTACTCTGACCTAATAATACAGAAACAATCCTACCAGGCCATGTGCAGATCATGAGCTAGGCTAAAGTGGTGTTTCTCCATTTGTAGATGTAGGAACTCATAAGCTGCACTCTCGCTCCTATATAAACGCTACGAGTGATGTATCCGATTGAAACGAGCTCCTTTCGCTACGCATAAACCTGCATCGTGGTGAGTTTAGATCATAGCGACCACGAGAGTTCAACGCAATGATTAGAATGCCATGCAATCCTATATTATTGTACTGCGTAAGGAAAACGAGTCCAATTCTAGGAGTTAAAGGAAAAACATAATAGTTGTCATGTTTTTAAAATGGAAGTTTCACTTCCATACACCTCGTGGCTGTTTACATAGACAAAATGCATTATTCACAGTTCGGCATACATATGGCAATAGAAACCACCCACCAGCTGATGCGAAGCCAGTAAGCTTCGAAACTGTTGCTCTGACGGTGTTTCTGATATTTAATTGTATAGCGGATTCACCTAGTCAGGTGAAGCCGTACAATTTAGAAAGTTATTAACAATTAATCAGAACCGGTCTTCAGTGAGAGCAGTAAGTCCCTCCGTAATCGAAAATACGTAACACGTAAGCATTTTTATTTTATTTTAAAATACAGTATGTTATTCTAATAATTCAAAATGAGGTTACAAAGAACGAAATTATTTCTAATTAATGGCAACATTAATTTAATTATTACTAATAAAATTGCATAGGTTGTATAAAAGTAATTGCTAAATAAATTTTTCGATGTGAATATGATAATATACATTGATTAATTAAATTAGAAAACTTTAATAGTATTTTAAATATAAATTAATATATTTAAATCGTATTTGTCGATCATTATTCGTGTGAATAAAAGAGCCAAAAGATCTCAAATATATGACACCATATCTGGATTCCTTTATTCTTTAGATTTTTAAAATGTGACTAAATCCTGGTTACTATGGGACCGCTTTTAGTTCCTTGATAACAGGCAATGAAGGATAAAGAGTTACTCTAACAGAAATTTCGAATGATATTTCGAAATTTCTCTTGAATGATAGTGAAATGTTTGCACAAAAGCATGTAATAACAAAGTATGGCCCAGTTGACTCGGTGTACTGGAACAGTAATTTATTCAGTCAATAAGAAAAGTGATTCCTCCAACTAAATCACAGTAGCTTTTTTGTCGTTGGCCTCCGAACATTGTAAGCTGTTAATGAAACCTGAGTTCAGTAAATTCTTTTGAATCAGTCAGAAATTCCTCATCAAAATGATGTACAAGTGGTTGCATCGAAATTTGCAGGCGAACTCTTTTAAATTCCTCTACGAAGCTGTAGAAAAAGATGATAAAACACAGGGCAAGCAACCATTCCATGATGGCAGACACTGCAAGAACATTAAATCCCTGAAAAGTAAAAAAGAAAATAAGATGAGCAAATAAGATGAAAAAAAAGCACAATAAGATGAGCTTATTGAAGTTTAATTATCGTATTCAATGAAAATGCTGAACATTATTCTAAAAAAAAAATTGTCTTAATTCCTCATTATTTTTCCTGTACTTATAATAAAAAAGATGAGAATATTTTTTGTTAAAATACAGTTTTATATTTTATAACCTTAACGAAGTTTTATTGTCTTCATTGGAGTTCTGGATTAAATTCAATACTTGTGACAAAACGTTCTCTGAAATTTCATCTTGCATTTTTGTATTATTTATTGTATCCATTGGACGTGAAAAGATCCTAAAGGTGTCAAAGCTCGAATTGATCACATACATGTAAAATTTCTCAAAGCTCTATTGAAAAGAATGCTTCTTTTGGCTTAAAGAGCAGCTGGTAAAAATTACATGACCTAATAGCAGAGAAAAATATCAATGACAAAGAAAGAAAAGAATCATTGTCATTGAAGAATTAACTCCAGAAGGAAAAGCCCACCCCTTTCCAGCATAATCCCTAAGAGCAGGGGCGTTTCCGTAGCCAGGTGGGAAGGAGCAGCAGTGCGTAGCACACGCTTCTCGATTAGACCGGGGTTCGAGCCCGTCACCACCAAATACAGAGGATGCGGAAAGGTCAGGGAATGACCACCGCATATCCCGGAGCAATATGGCCTTAGTTGCTGATGCTCCTAAAAACCAAATAACAACAACAACCCTAAGAGCAGCTTGAAATACTAAATACATGTATTTTTTTAAAAGATAGGTTAATAACTATGAGAAAGGAAAACATGCAATACAGTATTTTCAATGTTAAAAAGAGAAGTATGTCAATGAAAGACAACGAACGGAACTATTGTCAGAATAGAATATCTGCTTTGAAGACCTGTTAAACATTAGAACTATTATTGTTTTAAAAATATCTGTTGCCTCGGCTGGTTAAACAATTTATTTCAAATGTTCAACGAATCAAAAAAAAATTGGTAAAGTAGCTGATTTATGTTATGTCGCGGCAGAAAAATTTGAAATACAGAAGCGCTGTGTTCGGATTTCAACTTTTCAAAATCTGCAATTGGTTCAATGGAATCACCTTTGGTTCCAGTTAAATGGAATAGTATCCTCTTTATCCCAATTGCAAAAAGGGGTGATCTAACAAAAATTAAAAATAAGAGAATCTCTCTGTTACCAATTCCAATTTCTAAAGTGCTTTTGCCAGATATAGATTATTTTTCATTCTAAATACCGTTTTCCTCATTTTCTGTTAGAGTAGCTATTTTACGTTACAGGAAGTAGGCAAAGGCCCAGAAAGGAAAGTCACTTTTCTGTTTCTTTTTCTCTGCTCTCACTAACACAACTAACAGCCGCTTGGTCACCTCATGGCACTGCTCCTGCCTCCCCTTGGCGGGGCCGGAAACCTGGAAAGAAAAGTTATCCTTCCGGGGCCAAAAGGAGCAAATATGGAAACCGAAAATTTTCCACCTCTCAAGACTGCTTCTATGGATTTGCAGCAAAATGACTCTGATAATCAAACCCGGAAGAGGATGAAAACAGATGTACCTCAAATGGAGTATCCATCTTTCCTCATACTGCATTAGCTAACGAATCAGTCAGTGAGTACTTTGTCTCCATTTTATATACATAAATGTTTATAAAGTGTAGCCGGATCACCAAAAATGGTAAGAAGACTGAAATCTGGTGACCTATTAGTCAAAACCACCAACCTCGTGACACTGCTCCTCGCTCCCCGTGGCGAGGCCGGAAACCTGGAAGGAAAAGTTATCCTTCCGCGGCCAAAAGGAGCAAATATGAGTAAACATTCCGAGTCTCATTTGAAACTTACATCGTTTGGTAGAGTCCCTACTAAGATATCTCCTCTGACTACCCTTAATAGCTCCAGAGGAGTCATTTCCGAATGGGATCTATTGACTGTTAAAGAGGAGGAGATTGTTCAAGAACTCCAAGACCAGAAAGTTACTGAAGCAAGACGAATAATGCTGAAGAAAGATGGAGAATTTGTTCCTACTCGTAGCATCAATCTCAATTTTCTACACCAAACATTCCTTCATCAGTAAAAGCAGGATACTTAAACAGCCGCATCCGTCCTTATATCCCCAATCCTATTCCACGCTACAAGTGTCAAAATTTTGGGCATTCCCAAACTGTCTGCCAAGGAGATTCAGTTTGCTCAAACTGCGGATCAAAAGAACATGTCCATACTGATTGTAATGCCGATTCATCACGGTGTCCAAACTGCAAAGGCAACCATTCAGCTTTTTCTAGATCCTGTGAGCAATGGAAGCTTGAGAAAAAAAATCCAGAAATACAAAGTGGAGAACAAGGTCACATGCCCTGAAACCAGAAAGCGCCTAGTTCAAAACACGCCTAAACGTGCATATGCTGAAGTATCCAAAATACACCAAACAGTTTCAACGCAAACAGATATATCAGTTCCAACAAAAGTGTCAATTTCTGAATGTTGACTGCATCACAGTCAACAAACACCAAACATAGATAGGACAAACAATACCCCGATCTCGTTATTGCCATATCAGATCCAGTTACTCCAGATCAGAAGGAAAATTCAGTTCATGTTAGAAAGAAATTCTGATAAAACAGCTATGAATATTGCAGAAAACAATACTTGTAACGAACCCATTCTAGATCTTTATGCAGAAGACGACATGGACACACGTCCATTCTTTTCAAAAAAGGACAAAATAAAAATTGACCGTCACAAGCAGAGCAACATTAAAAAACAGAGAGATTCGACTTCTAATTCAAAACCTACACATTGAACATCAACATAGTTCAATGGAATTGCAGAGGCTTTCTCAGCAACATAGATGACATATATGAATTAATTGACCGTTATCATACTGTGAGCATCTGCCTACAAGAAACAAATCTAACACCTCAAGTGTCCATGTCAGTTAAATATTACACTGTTTTCCGACAAGACAGGACAAATAGTGCTCATGGTGGAGTGGCCATACTCATATACTCAAGGGTTCCTTGTAAGCAAATTCCTCTTCAAACTGACTTAGAAGCTGTTACGGCTCATTTAATGATTGGCATTGCCTTAACGATCGTTTCAATATATCTCCCTGTCAATCAGCAATGTACGATTCATGAACTAGAAAACCTTGTGTTGCACTTACTGTCACCAGTATGCTTATTAAAGGAGACTTTGATGGACACCATCCTTTATGGGGATCCGCCGTCTCAGACAGACGCGGAGAACTCATCGAAATACTACTAGACAGACAGACAGAATTTAACATTACTGAACACAGGGTTACCCACTTACATTCATTTTCCTACTGGAGCATCATCTGCAATAGACCTCTCAATGTGCTCACCGATCCTCTTCCCAAGTGTCGAATGGACAACACTCGACAATCCTCTCAACAGTGATCACTATCCAGTAATATGCAGAATTCAAACGACCAATTCCAAAACAACTGATATACAAATTAAATGGAAATTTTGTAAAGTACACCGGACAAAATATAAAAGTCATGTCTCTTTTGATGATCACATCATTGAGTCTTCCTCTATCAGTACCGTCACGAAGCATGTCACAATGCAGATACTGTCAGCTGCAAAAGTAGCCATCCCACAGTCTCAATTAAGAAATCATACACATACCAATCACTGGTGAAACAATGATTGTAACAAGGTGAAAAGAGAAAAGAATGCAGCATGGAACTTACTCAGAATATACCCAACCACTGCCAACCTTATCAATTATAAGAAACTTAGAGCCAAGGCACGGTACATCAGGCGAAAGGCTAAAAAGGACTCTTAGATAAAATTTGCTTCATCAATACTGAAGCCAGAATAATATGGAAAACAAATAAGGCAGCTAAATGGTAAATACCTTACATCACCTGCACCTATTCTTAACTGGAATGAGAAGGAGATCTCTAATCCTGAAGATATTGCAATTGCCTTAGGAAATGTGTTCTCTGAATTGTCCGCCTCCATTGCATATCATTCATCATTCCAAAAAATTAAAGCCGATGCTGAGAAATTCAAACTAAACTTCAAAACCACTCGCCGTTTACCCTATAATCAAGCGCTCACACTTTCAGAATTGAAAGAATCTATAAATAGTTCCCGCAACAGCGCCCCTGTCCTTGACTGAATTTACCATGTAATGCTTAAACATCGAGATCAGCAATCGTTATCCTCTCTCTCTCTCTCTGATAAAATTTTAAAATCGGATATTTTACGAACACACACATTCCCGAGATCCTGGCAACATTCATATGTAATTGCTATCCCTAAACCAGGAAAAGATCATTCGATTCCTAACAACGATAGACCGATATCTCTAACCAGTTGCTTATCGATTAACGTGGTACCCCGAGTCTAGAAAACTAATCAGCAACAATCAGTTAGGCTTTAGGAAGAATAGATCATCCTTAGATCTCATGATAAAGACTGAATCAAACATAAGAAACTCTTTTATCAGGAACAACGTCTCGTCATAGTGTGTCTCGATATAGAAAAAGCTTTCGATACCACATGGCGTTATGGAGTCCTAAAGGATCTCCATTCTATAGATATGAAAGGGCATTTACCATATTTTATTCAAAACTTCCTTTGCCACAGGTCTTTTCAAGTCCGATATCGGCAGGCTCTGTCTCAAACATACATTCAAAAAGAGGGAGTCCCACAAGGCTCTGTCCTCAGTGCTACTCTATTTGCTATACGAATTAACAATATGACAAACAGCATTCCAAACACTGTCGATTCATATCTCTACCCTAATGATCTTACAGTATCCTGTAATTCCCAGAATATAAATTACATTGAGAGGCAACTACAAATATCGATAAATAATATTCAACTATGGATGACACGAAATGGATACAGATTATCAAACAACAAATCTATAGCCATCCACTTCTGCAACAAACAAAAAATCCATCCAGATCCTGGGCTACATTTGGCAATCATCTTCTTCCAAACACGAACAGCAGTCATCTCCTGGGGATAATTTTTGATAAGAAGCTGAATTTCCAAACACTTACAAACCACCTGTCTTAAGAAAATGAACATACTCCGGGTCATCTCTAGTACACCCTGGGGTGCAGACCTTTATACACTGCTCCACTTATATAGGTCTCTAATTAGATCCTGACTAGACTATGGAGCACCTGTTTACGACTCAGCTAGGGAGAGCACCTTAGCCCGTCTTGCGCCCATCCAACACTCTACTCTTAGGATTGCCCTAGGTGCATACAGAACATCACCAGTTCAAAATCTGTATGTTGAGGCTAACGAACCTCCACTCAGTATCAGAAGAAAGATGTTATTATTGAATAACTCAGCTAAAATTAAAACAAACCTTCCCCATGCATCCTATTTGGCCACTACTGTATGATCCGCAGTGGACAAAACTCTATAGAAACAAACAGAGAACAATCCGACCAAATGGTATCAGATTACAGAACCTATCAGAATACTGGAATTTTAACTTTCACACTATCATCAGAGATTTAAAAGATCCGGATTCCCCGTGGATTACCTTAACTCCTTCATATGATGATTACTTTGAAAAATGGAGAAAAGATGCTATAGCACATATTAACATCAGACAACTACATCTTGTTCATGCAGAGAATCACTCCCAGTTTTCTAAGATCTATACTGACGGTTCAAAGTCTGGAAATAATAAAGTGGGTGTAGCTGCTGTCTTCCCTAATACAACTGTTTATATTTCACTTCCAGCTGAGTGCAGCAGCTATACTGCTGAGCTCTATGCAATTAAACTTGCCCTGGAAAATATTTAACTCCTGTAAATAAACAAAAGTCTAGTATACACAGATTCCAAAAGTGCTCTGTTAGCTCTCAAGAATACTTCAACTTACAATCCTTTGGTAAAGCTAACACTACATAAGCTGGTACATCTCCATGAGCAACATCAAACTGTTATCTTCTCCTGGATCCCAGGTCACAGTGGTATTCCTGGAAATGAGTGCGCTGATGATGCTGTAAAGCATCCTTCCAACAACATAGCCATATCAAATGATCTGATCCCATATCCCGATTATAAACACAATATACAGAAAATGTGTTTAGAACAATGGACACTTCTGAAGACGTGCTCCTAGCTAGAACTCGAATCAACCATACTCACCTCACTCATATGTTTTTGCTCACAGGAAATGATCCTCCTCAGTTCATGCACTGAACCTCAGTTCAGTGCATGAACTGAGGAGGTCCATTATCAGTTCATGCACTGAACTGATAATGGTTGCAAACTGAGGTTTACAACCATTATTAGTAAAGCACATACTGATTGAGTGTAGCTTGTTCAACACTGCCCGACAGTTTACTTTCAGCTCTATCTCAAACCCTATATCATTCAGCAGCATTATAGGCAATGACGCAGAACTCTCCGAATTTTTCACTTACTTGAAACGAATTAATGTACGATCGATAAGTAAATACTCACTTACTTTGATAGGCGCAATATGGCCTATGTAGCCCTTGCGCCAGAAACTCCCACTACAACAACAACCAATTCAAACAAAAATAAATGACAAAATTGAACATTTATATAACTCTGCTTCTACGCAGAAATCAAGCAAGATGTTTTTTTTTTTTCAAAAAGGATACCACAGAACTGACGTTAGACTGTCGACTGAAGGATCATAAGAAAAAGCATTATTAAGAACAAGGAACCATACTTCACCCCCCCCCTTTTTGCTAAATCCTTGACTGCAAGAGAAAGCAATAAATCTTCAAACATTATTGGCATTCTCGAGAAGGTTGATGTTGCAATGAAGGCGTCATAGGCAAATGCAAGAGTATTAATTCGGGATGAAATGTGTGATCCGTTTGGAGTGACTATATTCTTCGGTGTAATATGCTCTAACTCATATATTTTCATAATTACAAACTTTCAAATTCTTTCAAGAATTCCTCCTCCATTATTTTGAAAAAAAAACTGCGAGTATGTCCTCATCTGACTTCTATTTTTCTATTCCTCATGCTCTCGTGGGTAGCACAGTTGGTAGGATGGCCGTCCTCCTCACACCCGGTGGAAAAGACCTGAGTTCGAATCCTATCGATGAGAGGAGGAATGTTTGTTTTTTTTTTCAAAACGTGGCTGAGTTAGTCGGTCTCAGGCGAGGGTAACATGGTTTTTCGTCCAGAAAACAGAAAATCGACCTCAGAACACATGAAATATACGCGGACAACATGGCCTTAGTTGCCGATGCTCCTAAAACCCAACAGCAACCCATTCCTAAGGCTTTTGGAGCCCTGTCTTCGTTAAACAATTTCACTAGCAAAGCATGGTCTTTAGTCCATTATTTCTTAAATGTAAAGAGAACACCTGCTTCTTATTATTGCAAATCCACACAATAATCTTTCTCTTCTGCAGATTTTTGAACACAAAGATGCCAAATTTTAATACAATTAGCCCATTTATTTTGCCTTTCAGAATACTGAAACTGTAAGTATTGAGTGCCCTGCATACAAAGTAGATTATATGTTAAAGCTTCTATGTTCAATTTACTCTCCGAGGACAGCGCAGATTTTCAAATAAAAATAAAATGCATTCTCGGATTTGGTGACCATTCAAATAAGCTTTACTTTTTTTTTTTAATTTGCATTTTCGCAGTTGATAATTTGTATCATTAATACATAAATTAACATTCAAACTAGTTTCTGTGTTTAAAATGTTAACATTAAGGGGGAGAAGCAACTGGTGGCTCAACTGAATTCCGAAGCCTCCCTCAGCATTCCATTTGGCTATATCTTTTTGATTCAAAAAGGATTAACTACGAAACGTAGTCTAATAACGGAAGGAATCAGATTACTGGATCTAACGATAAGTTGGAATATTCATTTTAATATTTTCTAAGATGAAGACGTCAATGGTAATCAGACACAATGCATTTTTGTGACAATCACTTACGTCATTGTCGAAAAAAAAACACCTTCGCAAGCCGAGATATCCAGCAAATTGTATTCATCATCGAAATAAGATTTTCTTCAAATACTGTATATACTGGCTGCTAAAAATTGGAAATGCATGCGTGAAAAGTTTTAGTAGTACATTCATAAAAAAATCGAAATCTCAAAGGAAAAAAATATGCCATTTAATTTTCAAAGCGCATTTCTCGCAACTCGGTACATCTCTTTGCACGATCATACACCTTTTGGATGGCTCTGAAGAACTGATCTAGTGGAATCCAGTTTAATTCTCTCGTCACTGTGGGTTGGATCCCTGAAACGAGGTCAAAATGGTGTCCCTTCAGGTGGGAACAGAAAATAATCAGCAGGTGTCAAATTCGACGAACACAGGGGATGGTGAAACACCATTCCCTGTAAATAATAATTTGTTTCTAGTAAAATGCATAAAATGAGCTGAGGTTTTTCAAAAGAAGATGAAGCATTTAGCTTATCATTGCATTATTTGAATTGAAATGCATCTCATTGTACCAACATAAATAAAATAAAACTTTGTTTGTGTAGCGTTCAAGTATGCTCTCTTCACCGTGTTATTGTCATGGTACTACTTGAATTGGGTGCGTGTTCAATGATTTGTTACCTCCGAAGTATTTTACTCGTATCACTAATGAATTTGGCTAACTGTGGTTTTTTTTTATTTTTTTTTTTTTTGTTTTGTTTTTCAGTGAAGCAATTTTTCTTATTAACAGAATGTTAAGAAAACTCAAAATACTTATTTAAATTATGAAGTCAATGATTTAAAACTATTGGCTTATCTGCGAATACTAAAGAACATATTTATCCAAAACAAGCACTAACCATGTCTGAGGAATCCCGTCGCTGTACATCGTGGAAGTGAGGAACTGAATTCCATTGATTAACTCCGACAACGAATGTAATCTTCACTAAATTGGGTTAAGTATTTAAGACATAAAATGAACTGGTGTTGTTATAATGCTATGTTGGTTAAATTGGGAAAAAACATAAATTGGTAATTCAAAAAAATGTAAAGTATTTTAAACTTTTTAACCTAAAGATACGAGGTGTGTAGATAAAAAATGAAACAACCTTGAAGGGTTATCATAGGATCATAGATAGCATGCTTGTGTTTAATATAATATATGGGAACATAACATCTGGGTACATTAGGATATGTAATGTGATGGTTCTTTATTACAGGCATTTAGTATGTGTGCATTCGTAACACGGACTAAGCCACAAAGTGCAAAGTGTGTTAATTGTCTGACGGCACCAGGGGTTTCCCCCCATCTTCGCGTTGTGTATTCTGTTTGTGTAGCACAGAACTCTGTGAAGGCCAGAGATTTAAAGTGTGTGGGGAGTGGACGGATGGGTAGTGTTGTGTACTGTTGTTCTTCTGACCATTTAGCCGTTCGGCCCCTATTGGAATCCACCGTTACCGCACTTGGGCCCCGGGGAGGCAGGTCAGGTAACTATCCAGTAGATTTTTATACTCTGGCAGGCCCTGCCACCTAGTTTCCAAAGATTTCAGTGGAAAGGGACTATGTGAAAAAAAAAATAAATAAATAAAATAAAAAGAAATAAAAAATATATATACAATAATAATAATAATAATAATGTGGTTTGCGCTAGAATATAAAAGGCCAAGAGTAATGTAAGCATTGTTTAAATTTGGACGTTATTAATTGATAAGTTGTGTGGAGGGTACACTGCGAGATAGATCAGAGTAGGGGGGAGCTGAAGGCTGGGGGAAAAAGACAGAGGTATGGGGACGATAGAGAAGGCGACCCCAGAGAGTCAGTGAGGCAAGCCCAGGCCTCACCAGGCGGATGGGGTGGCAGGGGGGAGGAGACAGGACCCAATATGGCTTGTGGCAGAAAAGCTGCTGGTGTCTCCAGTCTCTGGGTTTTGGAGTCTTCAGTGGGATCAGGTACTGGTTGCTCTTGCCTGGAGATTCAGATATCAGCCCGATGTTGTTGTTGTTGTTGTTGTGTTTAACGACACATAGGCTGCTAGGGCCATATTGTGTCTTTCTAATAGTGAATATAACTATATTTTATGGTATATTCCTATACGATTTAGGAAAATAAATAGTTCTTTTTCATTAGAATCATCACCCAGAATCTGTAATAAATTTATTGATGACTGTGTATTAGCTATTGATTTAAAGGTGTTTAAGCGGATATTTTGAAAGTAGGGACAGTCCACTAACAAATGGCGAATGGTCAGTTGTACTTGACAGAATGTACATTGTGGAGCGCTGTCACTAGTTAATAGATATAGGTGAGTGAGGTGCGTATGCCCAATCCTTAGCCTTCCTAAAATTATTTCATCTCGCCTGTTTTTGCTGAAGCTGGATTGCCATAGCTTTGGTTCCGGTTTTATTTGGTAGAGTTTATTTCCTGAATAACCTTTCCAGATTAATGACCAACTGTTATAACATGCTTTACGGATAATGTATTTGTAATCTGTATATGGAACTTGAAAATTCTGCGAAGTGGTGGTTTCTGGTTGTTTGGCTGCATGATCCGCTCTTTCATTGCCAGCTATTCCAGAATGACCTGGGATCCAGCAGAATGTCACAGTTTGGTTTAATTCCTTACAGGCAAGTAGCTTAGAATGAATCTGTTTTATTACAGGGTGAGAAGAGTTGTTACCACTTATTATAGCAGTGACAGCACTGAGTGAGTCGGTGTATATTAAACTGGTTGTAATTAAAAATTCAGTTATCCGGTCGAGAGCTAAATTAATAGCATAAAGCTCAGCAGTAAAGATACTGCATTCTGTTGGTAATGAAACAGAAATGGTGAATGAAGGGAAGACTGCTGCAGCACCTACTTGAGTCTCAGTTTTTGATCCATCTGTATAGATTTTGTAGGCCTCTGAGTTAGAAGAGTGAGTTTCATGTAATTGTGCAATATTGGAGGGCGACAAGGTGTTCTTACCCCACTGTTGAAAATAACCGTCGTAATTAACAGAAATATTTGTCCAAGGCGGATCAGGAGGTGTCATGTCCTGAAATATATTGCTGATGTCTATATTCCATGCTTGAGTGAGTTCTCTAAGTCTAAGTGCAGCAGGTCGGTTTTCATTTGGCTTACTGTTGTAAAATGACTCCCATTCGGTATTATACAGATATTTCCAACTAGGGTGGGAGGGCAAACTGCGAATTTTTGCGGCAAACATCAAAAGTAATGTTTTCCTCCGAAGATGTAAAGGTGGCTCATGAGCTTCGATATAAAGGCTCTGAACAGGGGAGGTTCTGAAAGCTCCTAGAGAAACTCTCAGCGCACTGTGCTGGATCGTGTTTAATCGCTCTAAAGTAGTTCTTCTCGCAGAGTCATACACTGGAGAGCCATAGTCTAAGCGGGATCTGATGAGGGCTCGATAAAGATGGATCAGGGTATGTCGATCAGCACCCCATGACATAGATGACACACACCGGAGAATATTCAACTTTTTCAAGCAGATAGTTCTAAGATAAGATACATGTGCTTGAAAGTTCAGTTTCTTATCAAGTACGAGGCCAAGAACACGGACAGTGTGAACAAGAGGAATTGAAATGTTATTGATCTTTAGCTCAGGATCGGGATGCAGTGACCGTAATTTGCAAAAATGAGTAGTGGTGGATTTCTGCTCAGCTAGGCGGTATCCATTACGTAAGGTCCACGATTCTATTCTGGAAAGAGCAATTTGTAACTGTCTTTCAACAGTATTCATACTTTGTGACTGACAGGATATGGTGAGGTCATCTGCATACATGTATATTTGTATGGATTTTGGAAGTTCTTCCAATATGTGGTTGACCCGAATAGCAAATAGGGTAGCACTCAGTATGGAACCCTGAGGAACACCCTCTTCTTGAATGTGAGTTGCTGATAGCATGTTTTGGTATCGGACTTGAAAGGTGCGTAACCTTAAAAAGTTCTGGATGAATTGTGGAAGGTAGCCTCTCAACCCCAACTGATGTATATCTTTAATAATACCATGACGCCAAGTGGTATCAAATGCTTTCTGAATATCTAGGTTCACCATCACCAGATGTTGTCTCATGACAAAAGCGTTACGTATGTTAGATTCAATTTTGAGTAGTAAATCTAGGGTAGATCTGTTTTTACGGAAGCCATATTGGTGATCGGAAAGAACGTTTTGGGAGTCTAGCACCCACATGAGCCTCTTATGCACCATCCTTTCAAAGATTTTGCCCAAACAGCTTGTCAAGGATATTGGTCTGTAATTCTCAATTATGGAAGGATCTTTACTTGGTTTTAGAATAGCACAAATGTAGGAATGACGCCATGAGAGAGGATATGTATTTTCTGAGAAGATCCGGTTATAAAAGAGTAATAGTATGTAGAGATCGGCTTCACATAGATTCTTCAGCATACTATAGTGAATGCCGTCTGGTCCTGCTGCACTATTTGGAGATTTGCTCAAGGATTCTTTGAGTTCAGCTATAGAAAAGGGTTGATTATACGGAAGTGAGAGTCTAGTTGAAAAATTAAATTTATGACGTTCCTCAACAGATTTAATGCGTTGAAAGGAGGTGACATAAGAAGAGGAGGCGGAAATGTTATAGAAAGATTCTGCTAAAGCATTTGCAATGTCAGTAGAAGAGGATAGGTCCTGTCCATTCCATTGTATTATCGGGGACTGCTGCGGAGGAAATTTTCCATTGAGAGCTTGTATTTTTTTCCATATAATTCGTGTGTCAGTATTTTTGTTAATAGTTGATGCAAAGTTTATCCAGGAGTCACGTTTTGCTTTCATTCTAATTTGCCTTGCTTTTGCTCTGAGTTTTTTGTATAAAATTAGGTTGGCAGTAGTTGGGCATTTGCGGAACCGGTTCCAAGCACGGTTTTTTTCTACTTTAGCTTTAGAGCAATCCGTATTCCACCATTGGTTTTTGTGTACATGTTTGCATTGGTCTGATTTTGGGATGGAAATTTCTGCTGCATATAGGATTTGGCTGGTAATGTGGTCAGTTACGTCATCAATATGTTGATGTTGAACATATTGAGTGTCGAGAAGGACACAAGCTGAGTAGTTTACCCAGTCTGCTTTATAAAAATTCCAAGAAGTACGGCCTTTTGGACATGACACAGCTTGGGTTTCAATTGAATTGATAATAGGAAAATGGTCGCTGTGGAATGGATCATTCAACACTAACCATTTCATGCTTGCAAAAAGAGATGCTGAACAGATGGACAAGTCTATGGCTGAGGTTGTACCTGTAGGTAGTTGTATATAAGTTGGAGAGCCAGAATTCAGCAGAGTCAGGTTATGGTTATCCAGGAATGATTCAATTAATTGGCCTCTCCTATCCATGGTGGAAGATCCCCACAATGGATGGTGGCCGTTGAAATCGCCGAATAAGCAGACAGGAGGCGGCAGTTGTGCGATTAGATTGTCAAGTTCAGCCTGGGAGCAAGGATAATTGGGCGAGATATAAATGGATGCAAGCGTTAATGATATTCCCAATGCCATCCGAACTGCAACAACTTCTAAGGAAGTTTGTAGCTGGAGATGTTTTGACGGTATAGTAGATTTTACAAGAACAGCTACGCCCCCACGGGCAGGACCATCAGAATCTCTGTCTCGTCTAAACATGGTGTAATTTTTGAATCTGAGAGAGACTTTTGGTGATAGAAATGTTTCCTGTAGGCATACACCTACTGCATTTGTTTGAAAAAGTAAATCACTCAGGTCATCAAAATTACTACGTAATCCTCTACAATTCCATTGTATGAATTTATTCATTGTTTGGATTTGATTGAATAAGATTGATCTGACTGTTTTTTCTGAGAGGGTTTCAGTCTGCTTTGTTTTGATTTTTCATTCTTTGAAAAGGTTGGGCGTCCTGTTTCTATGGTATCATTAGCATATAATTCTAAAACTGACTCTTCATCCTCTGGTTGAATATCAATTTCCATTTTCCTATTGCATTGTTTCCCTTTTTCTTGGTCTTCAACATTTGCTGATTTTACTGTTTCGGGCAATGATGAGATAGCATCACTTGGGATACTAATTGGTGTATTGTTGGTCTCATTGACTGTAAGTTTCTTTTTGGATGTTAGCAGTGCAGTTTTGGCCCAGGTGGAAAACGAACTGCTTGGTTCTATGGAGACATCTGTTTGTGTTGCAATTGAGCGGCTACTTCTGGTCACTGATGCGTATGATCTGCTAGGCATGGTTAACAGCACTTGCTTTCTTGCTTCAGGATATGTAACTTTATGCTCCACTTTATATTTCTGGATTTTTTTCCCTGTTTTCCAGAGGTCACATGCTTTAGAAAATGCAGGGTGGCTTTCTTTACAGTTTGGGCAAGTGGGAGTGGAAGCTGTACAGTCTCCTTGGGAATGCTCCTTGGAGCCACAAATAGGACACACAGCATCGCCTCTGCATGCAGTCTGTGCATGGCCGTACTTCTGGCACTTAAAACAGCGAATGGGATTCGGGATGTAAGGTCTAATCTTGCAGTTTAAATAACCTGCTTTGACAGAAGATGGAAGATTCGGAGTGCTGAACGTCAAAATAATGGACCTAGTTGGTAGTAGGTTGCCATCTTTTTTGGTCATTATTCTCCGTGCATGTGTCACCTTTTGTTCGCTAAGCTCTTGTACTATTTCTTCTTCAGAAACAGTTAATAGGTCCCATTCACTGATAACGCCTTTAGACGTGTTCAGGGTGTTATGGGGCGTAACTGACACTGGAATATTGTTGAATGTTGTTAAATTTAACAATTTTTCCGAATGAGATGTTTTTGAGGTTTCAATTAAAAGGTCTCCTGATTGGAGACGCTTCACCATTTTAGGGGATCCAACAACCGATTCTAAACATTTCTGTATCAGAAAAGGCGATAGCTTGCCGACAGGTTGTGTGGACAATGAGTGCATTATGAGAAATGCTGGCATATCTGAAATCTGTTTTTCCGTCCGAAGTCTCTTCGGACGATTGGACTCGTGTTCTGAGACAGAGTTAACAACTTTGCCACCTGTGGGCTCCAGAGATGGATATTCATTACAATCCATCGTTGCTCCTTTTAGCCCTGGAAGAGGGAAATCCTTCTCCCAGATTACCGGCCCCGCCACGTGGAGGCAGGAGCGGTGCCAACCAGTGACCAAGCGATCAGCAGAAGAGGAGAGCAGTACGTTGCTAGCGATAGCAGTGACGTTGCAAGCGGGGTTAGCAGTAACGTTGCTAGCGGTGAAGCAGTGACGTTGCTCAGCGAGGGAAGCAGTAACGTTGCGAGCGGTCAGCAGTAACGTTGCGAGCGGTCAGCAGTAACGTTGCGAGCGGTGGAGGGATTATCAAAGCACTAGTACTCGCCCTAGGAAAATCGCTAGAAAATCGCACTAGAAAGATCGCTTGGGAACTATCGCTTGGCACTCGGGGCCATCAGCCCGATGGAACTTGGATGAAGGAAGTGAATTTCAGTTCAATTGAACTTCGATTAGGTCGGCGGTTGATGCTACTGAAGAGGGGTGCCCAGAATCCGTCTCACGTTATTGGTCTTGGTGGTTTAGGCTCCTTAATGTTCTTCGTCTGTTGAAGACATCCTGTGCAAAAGTGGTGAAGTATTTATAATTGTCATGGGTATGAATTAGTATATGTTCTTGGTGGTCCTTTGGCAAATTAATAATCTTTTGATCAGAATAGATCTTAATCTTCATAGTCAGGACAGTCATACATTATATGGTGCCAAGATTCGTCAGTGCCACAGTGGCAGCGTAGATCATCTGTGATCCCCAGAGACGTTAATTTTACTTGTATCGACCCGTGGCCTGTGAGGAGGTACGTTATGTACAGGCCAGGGGAAAACCAGCTTGGGGCTTTTGGGAACGTGAACATTAATTCAGAGTTCAAATCCCTCCACACACTGCCTAACATATTAGGAGATACAGAGGCCACTGTTGATGCAATGCGCTCTTTCAGGCGAACAATGTCCTGTACCTTTTTGGAGGAAAAACTCGAGAGGGTTAAGGTTAGGTGATCTCGGTGGCCAAGGAAGAATAGTCGTTAAGGAAAAGGTGAGGATGATGAGACCAGTGAGGAGGAGCCCCATCCTGCTGGATAAGAGAGCCCCCTAATTCTGGTGTCACAGACAACTGAAGCATGTCTAAGAACGCGTGTCCTGTCTTTGGTGATTTTTATTCAGGTAATCAGCACACACATAATCGGTAATATTTATGTATAAAAGTTATAAGACTTCAATATGAAGTCAAACAAAAGTTGTTTCATTTCTATTGTGTGGAAACGTGATGCTTAACTTAACATATAGAAAAATGTGGTGAAATTAAACATAAAATTTAAAACAATACAAACGTACACTGGATTTAGGAAATAAAGCCGTACGTATATACATAACTACACTATACTACAACAATTAACTTTGTCCCATTTATTAAGTTAAGCATCAAATATATGTTTCAAAATCCGGCATCTAATTTAGCATTGATATTAATCATATATATATATTGCGCATCACTGGATTAGGAGAACAAAAACGTACATGCATTACGTATTTTGTTCATTTCGCTTGAATATTGATCCTTTCAAAGCCCGGAATGAGTGGGGATCAATGAATAAGTGGAGTTCATATGAATGAATAAAAGATACAATTTCTTATTTGCTTATTTTTAATAGGTTTCATAGGCTAAACACAGTGTCTAATCAGATCAACAGCCGATATGTCGATCGGGCGCCATTAGAACTAAAAGTTTATAAAATAAATTTGTTTTACAATGATTAGGCTCCCTTAGAACAGAACAGAACAGAACATTAAAATGGGCGGGTAATGATAGCATTTCATCAGATACAGCGTAAAGTCAAAATTATTAAAACAGCTTTTTAAATTAACTCTAAGTTAATAATTATTATATATATATAAATGTACAGGACTTCCCCTCCCCCACCCCACCTCCCAGAAGATTCAAAACTATACGCGCAGTTCCTTAAAAATAAATTTAGGAGGAAATCACATAAATCCTCTACGGATCCTTTATTTTCAGATAACATTTTGGGAGCATTTGATATACAGCGTGGTTCCGCACACGTTCTTCTATTTCTATGAAATATCAGTGCAGTTGTAAGGAATGAATTACTGAAAATGTTTTAGTCCTTAATCTTTAATTCATCACTTCTCACAGTAATTTGAAAAACTGCTGAACCAAATGGCACGCTAAATTAGTATTGTACAATGTTCGATATGGAAAAAAGACAAGTCATTTTTTACGTGACAGAAAGATGGCAACACATAGTGAAAGTTTGAAATACGTAGTTCCTTGCGTAACCGGAAGATGGCACGAGGTAAGGTCTTGTAGCACAGTTTCCTCTATTCGATTTTCGGGAATGATAGAAATAGCGCAGGTATATTTCAGTATTTATTGAATAATAATAATAACAACAACAACAACATCCACCCTGTGTATTTGGTAGCAATACCCGTCACGAGGTGGAACCCCCAATTAGGAAGAAATAATATAAGAGCAATAATAATAATAATAAGTTAGTTGGGCTACCTGTGGTAGCACCAGTTACTCCAGTCTTCATCGGGACTCTTCGAACCAACCCCTCTGCCTAAGACCTGAACGATGATGACTCTCCTGCGCCACACTCGATAGCTTCAGCCTTATGTCCGCTGACAGTGTTAGTCCTTAGAAGCAACACCAGATGGAGTCACTGTCTGCCACATCCGTCACTTCATCTTTGGGGGTGTTATGGTCCGCCGAAGCGCAGGGAGCTAATAACGAATTATTATTATTAATTACGGTAAATATCCACAGCTGCACCCCATAAGGAATTGAGGAATAAATGATGGTCTTCGTGCGATGCTTTGTTATGCAAAAGGCATCAAAGTGTAACAGATGCTGCTTTGCGTCACTATTTTGGAATGAATCTCAAAACAGGCTCATAAAAATCTTACTATGGCAACCCAGTTACATAAAAAAATAAAATATAATGCAGCGTACAATGTAACATGCTGCATTTCATTGAATGAATCAAGAATCAGTTAGTTGGAGAGATGTTGGATTACGTTTAAATCTGGATTAGCCTAAAGTGGTGCTTACTGTAATACAGTATTCTTCGTCTATCTTTGTTTTATTTGAAATTCGATAGCATTTTTTACAATAATTTCAAAATTATCAAAGTAATTTTATATTTTTTATAAAAATATTTTTATAAAAATTAAAAATATAAAATTTATCAGTTAATATTTTTATATTAACTGAGGTGTTATAATTGATAAGTCTTACTTGGGTGGACAATAAAAGCCCCACTTCTAAGCCCCATATATATCTTTGTTTCGGAGGCTTGATTCTGAATGTTCACTTATTTGAGAGAAGACCCCTTCGCTACTCAAATACGTAGGGTTCGAGTGCTATGAGACAGACATTTCATCGGTACCATGGGGACGCGTTTAAATAGTAAAGACATAATTTTGTGCTGCGATTTCAGCTAAAAATTTATTGGTAAACGATTCTGTATATAAAGTGCTTAGCATCATAATACACAGCCATTTCTGAATAAACAGAAAATTTTTAAGGTGGCATCGTTTTAGGTTATATCTCATATTGTGAATATGAGATATAACAAAAAAACGATGCCACCTTAAAAATTTTCTGTTTATTCAGAAATGGCTGTGTATTATGATGCTAAGCACTTTATATACATAGTCTAAATTTGTTCGCAGCTTGAGGCTCTAGCCCTAAATGCGCCTTGGTAAACGATTCTTAAAAAGCAAGAAGGATAAAGGAAGTGAAGTTCTATTAATGATGATTTTGTTTCAGGAAATTGGTGACTACATAAGACTAAGATTTGATATTTCACTTTGACAGTTTGAATATTTTGACTTGATTAATACCAATGGCGACATATAACAGCACAGGGAGATAATATTGTATTTTTACGCTTCTTTAGTTCAAACCGTGGGACAGTGAATTTCGAAATTTTATTCCGAATGAGGAATTATCAGATGTCCTGGGGATATTTTTAACTTTTCTGGGATCAAACCTTTGCTCCATTCCCGGGTACCATTCTGAATAAATAAATTTTTCAGTATTTTCATTCGCCAGGAGCATTGGAGTATCATAACTAGAGTATTTTAACTGAATGTCTATGTTTTAGACATGAGCATCTTTTATTGCTCTTTTAATCATTTCACTGAGCCCTATACGCTCAGTCAGATACTGTTCGTACAAGGATTCTGCCAGTTGTTTTTATTTTTTTAATATTATTGTTATTTTTAAAATCCTTTATTTAAAATAAAATCCTTTATTTAAATATAAAGATTATATTTAAAATCTTATTATTAAAATCCTTTATTGAAGGCCCCGAGTGCCAAGCGAGTGATCATAGCGATATTTCCAAAGTGATTTGAAAGCGTCTTTTCTCTAAGCGACAGATTGTAGAGATTGTTAAAACCCTCTTTATTTATAAAATTATTTAATTTTGGCTTTTTCTAAATAAAGAACTTAGCTTCTATCAAGGAAGGAAAGACACCTTTCTTTTATATTTATATATATATAACCAATTTCTCTAACACACTAACCACTAATCTTTTATCGCTTGGTCACTGGTGGCACCGCTCCTGCCTCCACGTGGCGGGGCTGGTAGTCTGAGTATTAATCTAATACTCAGGGCGAAAAGGAGCAAATATGGATCCATTAATATCACCAACTGTAGAGCCTACGTGCTCGCATGAACTTGAGTCATCTCAAGCAAAAAGAATCAAAAAAGATGATTCTTCACATGACCTACCTGCTTTTCTAATTGTACACTCGTTATCAACGAAACCTCTTAGTAGCTTATCGCCATTTCTTGTGCAGAAAAGCATAGAGGCTGTAGCAGGTACTCCCAAAACTGTCAAACGCCTTCGCTCAGGAGATCTTCTTATAGAGACTTCCAATCCCAGTCATTCTAGACAACTCCTGAAGCAAACGACCTTCGGAGGCCTTCCCATTTCGGTAACCCCTCACAGAACTTTAAACACCTCAAAGGGAGTCATCTCGGAATGGGACCTCCTTAATGTTTCTGAGGAAGAAATTGCCGAAGAACTTAAAGCACAAC
The DNA here is from genome assembly GCF_048544385.1 of Mastigoproctus giganteus. NCBI lineage: Eukaryota > Metazoa > Arthropoda > Arachnida > Uropygi > Thelyphonidae > Mastigoproctus > Mastigoproctus giganteus. The sequence goes on from NC_143586.1 coordinate 125,532,748, forward strand.
GTGTTGTCGGAGCTAAGAGAATTATGACCAAACAAGATGGTGTCTTACACCCACAAGAAATGTTATCCTTACCTTCAGCAGTCCGAATCTCCCAGAATCAGTAAAAGCTGGCTACCTTTCCTGTAAGATCCGACCCTATATACCAAATCCACTTAGATGCTTTAAATGCCAGAAGTATGGCCATTCTCAAACAGCATGCCAAGGTAAGGCAATCTGTCCCCTGTGTGGCTCATCAGACCATTCCCAAACTGAATGTACAGCTGCAACGCCAAAGTGTCCCAATTGCCAGGGTACTCACCCCGCATATTCTAGAACTTGCGAATTATGGAAAACGGGAAAGAAAATAATGAAGTACAAGGTAGAGAAAAATGTATCTTACCAAGAGGCACGTAAACAGATATTAAATGTGATGCCTGCCAAAACATATTCCAATGCAGTCAAAAACTCTAAAGAATTTTCTACTCAGACGTATATTACTATTCCTCCTAAATTATCTCTTATTCAATGGGCTAGATCCATCCTTGCAGATGGTGAGACATTAACAGCAACAAAGACAAAGAGTCCATCAAATTCTACTAATACAAAGCCATCCAAGCCACAACAAGACGTTCCAAACTCAGGCACGTTATTAAAGGAAAAAGATGTTCATCGTACACAAAATAAACCAACTGAACGAACCATGGAAACCGATGAGAAATTAGACAATGATGATGCTGTTCTCATGCTTCATGCTGATGATGAGATGGATATTACTCGCCCAGTCTTTTCAAAACGAGAGAAATATAAACAGGATCGAGGGAAAAACAAACGATCAGACCAATCCATCTAACCTAAACCCAAGTAATGCAGAAAATTATTCAATGGAATTGTAGAGGACTAAGAAGCAATCTTGACGAATTAAAATACCTAATGAACCAGCATGATCCTGCATGTATTTGTCTACAGGAAACTTATTTATCATCAAATTATAGCCCACACTTCTCACGGTATACACTATATAGACGTGACAGATGTTCTGATTCTCCAGCAAGAGGAGGAGTAGCAATATTAGTTCGTGCTAATGTACCATCGAAACACGTTCAGCTTTCCACTAATATAGAAGCAGTAGCCGTTCGTATTGTCCTTGGGATTAATCTCACTCTTGTCTCCATTTATATTCCACCAAACGTACCATGTTCCACTGCAGAACTTGATAATTTACTTAATCAACTACCCCAACCTATATGCTTTCTAGGTGATCTAAATGCTCATCATCCTTTGTGGGGTTCCCCGAACATGGATCGTAGAGGGAGGATGATCGAAACTCTACTTGATAACCATCACTTAACACTACTGAATACCGGTGTGCATACTTATATCCACTTGCCTACAGGTTCTAGCTCTGCTCTAGATCTGTCCATATGTTCCTCGTCCTTGTATCCTAGTGTTGATTGGAAAGTATTAACTGACCTTCACAATAGTGATCACTTTCCTATAATTTGCAAAATACAGACGGATACAAACTATACATCTAACCAAAGAATTACGTGGAATTTTCACCGAGCTAACTGGGAGAAGTTTTCCAAAACAGTGCAGTTTGATAACCAATTGATTCTTACTGCATCAATTAATAATGCCAATAGACACATAGTAGAAGAATTACTCCGAGCTGCTGACAGTGCAATACCTAAAGTAAACATTACAAAACAAAGGTATAATAGTTGGTGGACAAGGGACTGCTTTCTTGCCAAAAGGAAACAAAACAAAGCTTGGAACATTTTTCGCCGAAATGCTACAATGGAGAATCTTATAAATTATAAACGGCTGAAAGCTGAAGCACGCCGAATTCGTAGAAAAGCTAAACAGGATGCGTGGATTCGATTCAGTTCTACCATCACCAGAAACACTGACCCCAGAATAATTTGGAGAAAGATCCGTATCCTCAGTGGAAAGTATCAACAGACCAAAGCCCCAATCCTGTCCTGGAAAGGAACAGATATTTCCTCTCCAACTGATATTGCAGAGGCTTTAGCAGAAACATTTGCAGTCACTTCATCATCTCAATCTTATGAAGACTCATTTAGACGCAAAAAAATGTCCGTAGAAAAATATAAAATTAACTTTGTTACAAAACAATCTTATTCTTATAACCTTCCGTTCACAATGAATGAACTTAATGAAGCTCTCCAGAATTCTAGAAATAGTTCTGCTGGACCAGATGGCATTTTCTACATAATGATTCGACACCTCAACTCAAACTCAAAATCTTCACTACTGAAATTTTACAACAGAATCTTTGAGGAGAATGTTTATCCTGATACATGGCATCAGTCAGTTGTAATAGCCATAGCGAAACCTGGGAAAGATGCTTCCTCCCCCAATAGTTATCGTCCTATATCTTTGACAAGCTGTTTAGGAAAGGTAATAGAAAAGATGGTTCATAAGAGACTTGTCTGGATTATTGAAGATCAAAAAGCTATATCATGCCATCAATTTGGTTTCCGCCGTAACAGGTGTACAACTGATGTCCACATCAAGGTTGAAGCTCACATTCGAAATGCTTTTCTTAAGAAACAGCACATGGTAATGATAACGTTCGATATTACCAAAGCATTCGATACAACCTGGAGATATGGAATCCTCCAAGACTTATACAAACTTGGACTGAGAGGTAACCTGCCTAGATTCATTCAGAATTTTCTTCACCTCAGGACCTTTCAAGTAAGATTCCAGAATGAGCTGTCCAAAATTCACACACAGGAAGAAGGAATACCTCAGGGATCGATCTTAAGTGCCACACTCTTTGCATTACGTACCAGTAGCATTATAAGAGACATCCCAGCCACGGTAGAAGTTTATATGTATGCAGATGATCTTGCTATTTCCTGTCAATCATCGAACATGGCTACCATTGAAAGACAACTACAGATAGCAATAAACAAAATTGAAACTTGGACAGAAAGCAACGGCTATCAATTAACCGAGGGGAAAACAGCAGCAATACACTTCTTTAAATTACGATCGCTTCATCCGGAACCTGTATTAAAACTGAAAGGCAGAGAAATACCGATGACAGACTGCATAAGATTATTGGGTCTGAATTTAGACACCAAATTAAATTTTCGTAAACATGTGACCTATCTACGAACTACGTGCCTCCAGAAACTAAACATCCTTCGTGCAGTATCCTCAACATCTTGGGGTGCAGACAGACAGTCATTGCTGAATTTGTATCGTGTTCTAATCCGGTCACGATTAGACCAAGGAGCTATAGTATATGCATCAGCTAAAAACAGCATCTTACGGTCTGTGAACACCATTCAACACAGTGCCCTTCGATCAGCACTAGCCCCTACAGAACCTCGCCTGTACACAGCTTGTATATAGAAGCACACGACCCTCCGCTTTATCTTAGAAGACAACGCCTACTCTGCCAATACGCTGCCAAAATAAGAAGCTTTCCAACTCACCCTTGTTGGGTATACCTCAACCAACCTTTATGGCCAACACTTTATGAATCTAAGCCTAATGAACCCAGACCTGCTGGGATTCGTCTTCAAGAAATAATAAAAAATTGGAAACTCGATCTCAATAAAATTGCGGAAAATGAAAATATGCCTTTACCCCCATGGAATAGACATCATATAAACATTGATCTTTATTTCGCTCAGTGGCCAAAAAATACCATTCCACTATGTAATATCCGACAGTTGTATGCCAACTATACTCGCAACACACTGGAAAACTCATAATCTATACGGATGGATCTAAGAGCCAATCACATGTAGGTGCAGCAGCCGTGCTCCCATCGCATGTAATTTCAAAATCCCTTCCAGTTGAGTGCAGCATTCTATCTGCAGAACTATATGCTATACAGCTTGCATTAAGTGAAATATGTCAACAGTCGTCCCTCTCTGTCCTAATATACTCGGATTCACTCAGTGCTATTTCAGCCATACAGGGAAAACGACATTCTCGTCATCCTTTCCTACAAGAAATTGACTTTCTAATCAACATCTGTCAAAAGAAACAATCTGATATAACTCTTTGCTGGATCCCAGGACACTGCGGAATAGAAGGCAATGAAAAAGCAGACATTGCAGCTAAGTCAGCATCAGAACTGCCAAACAGAACAATGCTAGTTCCACACACTGATTTTAGTTCAATAATTATTAGAGAAAGTGAAAATGAATGGGCCCAAATATGGAAAAATGAAATCAACAATAAACTACATGAAATAAAACCTAATCCAGAAATGTGGAACTCAAGCATTAGAGAGAGTCGCAGAGAAGAAGTAATACTTGCGAGACTGAGAATTGGCCATACTCATCTTACTCATTTTCATCTATTGTCAAACAAAAATCCCCCACTCTGTTTTCAATGCCAAGTTCAACTTACAGTAAAACACATTCTTTTGGTATGCCCTCGATTCAGAAATTCCAGATTCCTTTGTTTTCAGAGTTTATGCAATAACCAGAATCAAGTTACTCTTCAACAGATCTTAAACAATTCTGCGAATATAGATGAATTATTTAAATTTATTCGGCAAATCAGATTTGATAAACAAATCTGAAAAAAATGTTTGATTTACATTAAAAACTTGGAAAGACACATCTTGGCCATTGATGCCCTTGTGTCTTTAAACCCTTAAACAACAACAACAACCTTTATTGAAAGTTTCTGTCCTTAGAACTACTGTGGATTGTTCATTTACAGATTGCTCATTTACCTACAAGAATACCGGACAATCCTAACTATGCAGCCAACACGCTTGCTCTTTTTCTCAAAAACAACCGTTCTAAGTACACGGCCGAAGTGAGTGGTCCTTTAGGCACCACAGATCACAACTTGGTGATTGTCTCTTCTCCAATGGAGCCTTTATCTCATGCCTATTCCCAACCTCGTATTTGTTTGGCATTACAAGAATGCAAAATGGGATGACCTGCAAAATTTCTTTTCCTTGGTCGGATTACTGTTTCAAAACTTCTAATGATGTAAACGTTTGCTCAGACCGTGTCAGTGAAATTATTCTTGTAGAAATGGAATCCTTTATTCCACACTCCACTTTAAAATCTCGTCCTTTATCTAAACCTTGGTTTTCCAACAAATGTGCTAAGGCTGTTCAAGAGAAGAATCGTAATTGGCTTGTTTCCAAATCTTCAGTTCCATTTTCTGCCTACACCAAATCTCGCAACAATTGTAAAGCAGTTATTAATCAGTCGAAAGTAGATTTTGAACAGGCTAAGAGTAGAAAACTTGCTTCTTGTCCTAATAGTAGCCTAGCATTCTGGTCTCTTACCAAAGCTACTGGCCGCAACTTTTGCACATCTCTTCTCCCACCTCTGTCAAAACCAGATGGTTCTGTTGTCACTTCAGCCAAGGATAAAGTTGACTTGCTAACATCCAATGTTTCTTCCAACTCCTTGGTAAAACACCTCCCACCATTCCCAAGACACTCCATTCAATGCCTCCTATGGTCTTCCGTCAAAGGGATGTCAGAAGGATTTTGACGAATCTTGATGCTAAGAAAGCTCCAGGTCCTGATGGTATTTCTCCACTTGTTCTCAAAATATGTGCTCCTGAACTTACTCCTGTTATTTGCCCCCTTTTTACACTTTCGTATTCCAAAAGTGTTTTTCCTTCTGCTTGGAAATTTTCTCATATCCAGCCTGTTCCTAAAAAGGGTGACAAATCCCGCCCATCCAATTATCGTCCCATTGCAATTACTTCTACTCTTTCTAAAGTAATGGATAAATCAATTAACCGCCAACTCTTAAACTCTGATCAAAGATCGTCTGATGAAAGATCGCCAGTACAGATTCCGTCAATGTCGATCCACTTGTGATATTCTGGGTTATGTTACCCATTTATGGACAAATTCAATGGAAAATTTCGGTGAAACACAAGCAGTTGCTCTTGACATCTCGAATGCTTTCGATCGTGTTTGGCATAAAAGTCTCCTAGAGATGCTTCCATTTTATGGTTTGCCAGCTGTTTCTTGTAATTGGTTATCCAATTTTCTCTCTGATCGCTCACTGCGGGTGATGGTAGATGGTTCTCTGTCTTCTAACTTTTCCAGTAATGCTGGTGTCCCCCAAGGTTCAGTTCTTTTCTCCCACTCTTTTCCTCTTGTATATTAATGACCTTCTTCCATTGACTGGAAATACTGTCCATAGTTTTGCCGATGATAGCACATTGCATTCCACTTTCCATTTTGAAAAACCTTGCCCTGCTCAATTCTCCAGTGGGGCAAAGACAACTTAGTTGATTTCAATCCTTCTAAAACTCAGTCTTTTCTTATATCTCGCAAAAAAGGATTCTTCTGCTCGTTATCTTTGGTAACACTCCAATTTCTAGGCAAAATGATATATCTCTTTTGGGGATTACCCTGACTTCTAATCTCTCTTGGCACAAGCACATTACAAATATTGCTTCCTCTGCATCTAAAAAACTTGGTTTTCTCTTTCGCTCTCGACGTTACTTTTCTTCCTAACAGCTGTTCACTCTGTACAAATCGCAAATCCGCCCTACCATGGAATATTGTTCCCACATCTGGGGCGGTGCCCCCAAAACCTCTCTGCTTGAATCGAGATCTCAAGAATCCTTGTTTATTGCCGCAACAGCCGATGTTGACAATGTAATTTGAGGGTAGCAACGTTTCAAATGAGTGGAAAGATAAAACTAGGGAAACAAGACTAAATAACTTCAAGGCGTGTGTCGAAGTCGTAAACTATAGAAGAATACTTATTCTTAACTGTGTCTACATCGGAGCAATATGGCCTTAGTTGCTAATGCTCTTAAAAAATAAATAAATAAATAAATAAATAAAACCAACCTGTGTCTACAGTAATGTCAGGAGTGTTGTCAATAAAGTGAGTGAATTCGAACTGGCTAGGACAACTAATTCTGACATAATAAGACTAAAAGAAAAGTGGTATCACCAGAAATTGGGGTTGACGATTTGGTAAGTAATACACATACCAAACCGTTTATAAATGTTATACACACCATCTTTACATTTACATACCAAATATTAGAGATGATATGTACAAGTAAATAAAATACATTACACACCAAATCGTATTTAAATACAGTATAATACATTAGAAAACGAAATGCACACGGCATAATTTCATATGGGTTTAGGTAATTAACTATATAATAATGGTGTAGATATACCATAGTTTACCCAGAAATTTGAACTGCGTATGTAGTGTAAAGGCATCGTTTTAATTGTATATCTTATTGTGGCTGCCTTCACAACGAGATAGCGCACAACATGGTATCTTCGCAACTGCGATGGCATATTGCATTACCAGGGTACCTACCCACCCACCGATGATGAAGCCAACTAACTTCGAAACGATCGTCTGTGTGGCGGTATCCACTGAAAATAAATAACGGTAGTCTGCTCTACTAGAGAAGCTTTATTTATTCGAAGTAGTGTAACACCAGTTATCACGTTGTGAAGGCACCCACAATATGAGATACAATTAAAACGATGCCTTTACACTAGTTCAAATTTATGAGTTTTTTTTTTTTTTTGTTTTTTTTTGTAGTTATTGGCGCATAGGCTTCTGTGGCCATAATGCACCCCCGAAGGTTTTTGCAGTACTTTGATCCAAGCCCGAGGCGGGAATCGAACCCGCGACCTTTGGGTTGCCAAAATTTATGAGTAAACTATGGTGCATCTACCCCATTAATATATAGTAAATGTAATACACATACTCATCATCAGCCATTTTCAATCCACTGTAGGATGAAGGCCTCTCCAGCAACTTTCCAGTTCCTTCAGTTTTGAGCACTGGCCATCCATTTACTACCCAAAAACTCATGAATTTCATCTATCCATCTCTGCCTTTGTCTTCCAGGTTTTCTTCTAGCTCCTCTTGGGTACCATTCTCTTATTTTCTTAGTCCATCTGTCATCATGTCTTCGAGCTATGTGTCCTGCCCAAGACCATTTTAGTTCTTTAGTTTTGATAAGAATGTCCTTTACTTGAGTTTGCTGCCTAATCCATGTGTTTCTCTTCTTATCTAACAGTCTGATTCCCAATATAATTCGTTCCATCCTTCGCTGTATAGTTCTCAGCTTCTCTTCCATTCTTTGGTGAGTGCCCAAGTTTCACTTCCATAAGTCATGGTGGGGAGTATACATTGATTCATTATTTTACGATTCAGACAAACTGGAATATTGCTCTTCAGTATGTGACTATATTTCCTGAATGCTATTCATCCAAAATTTATTCTTCTCTTGACTTCCAGCCATTTATCATTATTACAGCTAATAACTTGTCCCAGATAAGTATATGACTCCACCTTTTCAATTACTGCTCCTTCAATCATTATTTCCCTTTCCGTGCCATACGTGTTCATCATTACTTTTGTTTTAGCCATATTCATCTTTAGTCCAAAATCCTTACTAACTGTGCATAACTAATTAAGATTTTCCTCTAATTCTTTGGTATCGTGCTTTGGTATGACCACAATGTCATCTGCAAATCGTAAATGGTTTAGGTACTCTCCGTTCACATTGACTCCTTTCTGCGACCAGTCTAATCTTCTGAAAGCTTCCTCAAGGGCAGCAGTAAACAGCTTCGGAGATATTGTGTCTCCTTGTCGAACTCCTTTCTCGATTTTAAATTTCCTACTGTCTTTGTCTAGTCTAATAAAGGATGTAGCACTCTCATATATTTTCTTCAAAATCATAATATATGGAGTATCTATGCCTTGTCTTTCCAGTGCCCGAAACATTGCCTTATGCTGTATGGAGTCAAATGCCTTTTCATAATCCACAAATGCCAGGCATAATGGTGTTTTATATTCATTTGCTTTCTCCATTAGCTGTGATATTACGTGAAGGTGATCCATAGTTGAGAATCCTGTCCTAAAGCCAGCTTGCTCTTTCGGTTGATTCTCATCAAGTATTCTTTCTAATCTGTTAGTAATGACCCTTGTGAACAACTTGTAGATATGGGATAACAAGCTAATTGGTCTATAATTTCCAATTTCTGATTTATCTCCTTTCTTATGCGGCAAAACTATGATTGCATTATTCCACTCCTTAGGCGCCACACCTTTTCTAATGCACTTTGTGAAGAGCCTTGCCAGTTTTTGTGTTATGTCTCTTCCTCCCAATTTTAACAACTCTACAGTAACTTCATCTTCCCCCGGGGCTTTCCGATTCTTCATTTTCTTCAATGCATGTTCTACCTCATCAGGAAGAATATCGGGTATGTCGTATGTGTTACTACTTTGCAATCCATCTTCCCCACTGCTGGTATCATTCCCTCGCTCCTTGTATAATTCTCTTAATTCAAATAGTCTTCTGCTATTTGAATTATGCTTTCTCTGCTGTTTATAAGTACGCCATCGCTATTCTTCAGTTTCAGTATCATTTGTCTTTCTGTATTACTGCTCATGGCTGCTGATTTAAATCCTTTGTTTTCCCTTAATGCTTGTTCTACTTTTCTTGTGTTAAATCTTCTTATGTCCTCTCTGAGTCTCTTTCTAATGGCTTTGCATAACTCAGTATACTCAATTTTCTCCCTGTCAGTGTTTTTCTTGCTCTTCATTTGTCGTCTTTGGTTCATCATGACAAGTGTTTCTTGGCTAATTTTTTCTTCTTTGGATTTCTGTTTCCCTATAGGTTTCTTGGGCTTTATCACTTTCAGAAAGTTGTAATATTCCTCGTCGATATCTTGGTCCTGAGCAGTCTGCAGAAGCTCAAACTTGTTCTTAAGTTCCAATACATACTGCGTTTTCTCCTCCTCTGTTATCTCAAAGACCTTTGTATTATTTACTTGAGTCAGTTTTTTCCTTTCCTTTCCTACATCTATATAAAGTGTACATCTTACCATTCTGTGATCACTTCCAACATTTACCTTATTCAGGACGGTAACATCATTCACAATATATCTTCTGTTAGTGAGGATGAAGTCGATTTTATTAGTTGTTAATATATTTGGACTCTTCCATGTTCACTTTCTGTTCACCCTTTTCTTGAAAAAAGTGTTCATTACTGACAGTCCTTGAGATTCTGCAAATTCCACAAGTCTTTCACCTCTTTTATTTCTTTCACCAATTCCAAAATTTCCTATAGTTCCTCTTTCTGCGCTGGTTTGCCTTTTTCCAACCTTAGCATTGAAGTCCCCCATAATAATAGTGTAGTGGGTTTTCTGCTCATCTAGAAGACTCAATTTCGGTGTACATTTCTTCAACCTCTTCATCATCATGGCTCGATGTTGGTGCATAAATCATTATAATCTTTAGCTTGTACCTCTTAGAAATCTTGAGTATTAGCCTTGACACCCTTGGTGATGTACTTTTGAATTCCAAAATGTTGTTTTTAAAATCTTTATGGACCAGAAACCCAACTCCACCTTCACTGTTTCCATTGGTGTACAGCAGATTTCCACTTGATAAACTTATAAGTGATTCATTTCTTCTTCTTGTTTCAGCCAAACCGATGATATTCCAATTCACATTTTCTAATTCCTTTTCCAGCTCTAATATCCTGTCTTCACCGATGAATGATCGTACGTTATAACAGGCCAAGTTCAGTTTCCGTGCATGGCAGCCTGGTCGTACCCAGAGATTCTTAGCACCCTCTGCTCCCACTCTGATCCTCTCGCTGCCGTAAGAGGGAGAGTGAAAGCTGCTGGGGACTGAGGGCCGTTTGTATTGTTGCGCTCTCATGCTGGAGGGTTTGGTCTTTTCCTCTTCACGCTGACCAGGCGTCTTGAAGAGCACCATTCTACACGTTCGTGGTATGTACACATACTAGTGGTATGTAAATATATTTAGGGAAGACAAAGGACGGTGGAGTCATGCTTCTTATCAAAAGCAGCCTGAACACGAAAAGAGCTTTTGCTGAGTCAGAAGTTACGCCTACCAGCATGAAATCTATTTGGTATGTGAATTAGCTGGAAGAAAATATATGAAGAGAGTGGGAAGAATCTTCAAGCCAGAGGATTTGAAGGTAGGAGGGTGAGTACATTAGAATTATGGAATACACATAAGTTAAAAGCAATGATCACGGAAGCCATGAAAGTACATATACCATTAAGAAAATATTGCAGGAGGATGATGCGGAAATGGATGACTGCGGAGCTGGCTGGGCAAATAGAGCAGAAAAGAACAGCATGGGAAAGATACAGAGCGAGGGAAAATAATGAAGCCTACATCAGCTACAAGTTCATCTGTAATGCTAAGACGGATGAGGTTAGGGTGGCCAAAACTATGTATATGAGGAAGCACTGGCTAAGTGAACAAAGAATTGGGTCATGTATGTGAATACAAAGAAGAAGAAAACGGATCGAATCGGACCCTTGTTACTAGGTGTGAGAAAGTCTTAGATAACCTAACTGATGTTGCGAATGAATTGAATAGGTACGTCGCATAGATCTTTACTGATGAAAGATCCTTCATGTGAGGAGAGACTGCAAGTGAGACAGACATGCAGTTAGTGATTTAGAAATTACAGTTGACTCTTTATTAGAAAAACTTTCCAGCCTAAACGCAAGTAATACCCCTGGAGTTTATGGCATATACCCAGTAATTTAGTAATTTTGGGTGAGGCCGGTAGAGACTATATTGAACCACTGCAATTAATTATGATGGCATCATTGGACTCGGGAAAGATTCCTTTGGGTTGAAGAAGTGCCAACGTATCATTCATGAACTAAATGTAGGAAACAATTTCATTATAGTTTATTTGGATTTTAGAAAGGCATTTGTTTCAATCCCACATGAGATTGAAACAAATTGCCTATAAGCTGCAATTTGTTGGAATTACTGGAAAGATTCTAAAATGGATCACAGAGTGGCTGCAGGGCAGAAGGCAGAGGGTTGTGATTAATGTATATCCTTTAGATTGGTGTAACGTCAGAAGTGGGGAACCCCAAGGATTGGATCTTGGACTACTGTTATTTATGATTTTTATAAACAACACCGTCGAAGGGATAGAGAGCGAGATGTCAAAATTTGTAGACGACGTAAAGATTGGAAGAGTCCTTCGTGATCAATGCCAAGCAGCAGTTCCTTCAAGACGACGAGAATAGGTTTCAAGAATGATTAGAAAAGTGTCATCTATGCTTTTATACAGCAGAATACAAAGTATTACAATTGGGTAATAGCAATTAGCCCCAATATAACTTATATATTTGGTGGGGATGAATTAAAAACAGTAGAGGGAAGAAAAGGATTTTATTTATTTACTATTTATTTATTTTTATTTATTTTATTTTTTTTTTTTTGGCTGATGCAGCATAAGTCATAGGCTTCCTTGCACTATGTGGCCATTACTTATACTAATACTTTAAAAAAATCTCATAAGTGAGATCTGCTAAAAGGCCACCTTACGGGGTAAGGCTTCGATTATTTGGGCTGCAGAGCTTGGCAACTAGCCACTTTAGAGGGGACCTGATTCAGGCTCTGAGATAGATAAATAAAATGAATGAAGGCGGAAGTTTCACTGTTATAAATAAATGGTCTGAGCGGTAGCACAGTGGTATCGTCACCGTCCTGCCCACACCGGGTGGAAAAAGCCGGGTTCAAATCCCGTCAATGAAGCTAGGAACTTTATGGGCATTTTTCACTTCGTGGCTGAGTTAGTCGGTCTCAGGCGTAGATAGCAAGGTTTTCCCCACAGAAAAAAAACTCCAGAAACTGAGGTTTTTTCGTTCAGTAAAATAGGCAAATTGACCAGAGAACACACGGAATTTACAGACACAGTACATATATGGGTATATAGAAGCAATTCTGAGTGACTCTGATAAAATAATTTGAATTTTTTTATATAAATAAATCCAGACCTAAGGACCGTAAATTTAAATTACAGGGAGATGTTTAGACTAGATTGTGGGAAGTTTTCTTTTAGCCAGCGAGTTGTTGATTATTGGAACAAGTTGCCTCCTCTCGTAGTTGAGGCTGACAGTTTGAAGAAAAAAGAAAAGCGCATAATTTGTTTTTTTGTTATCTACTTTTTTTTGCCATTTCAGCAAAAGCCTATGGCTTCCGTACACTATTTGGCGATACTTTTACTTACTTATATCTGTTCAGCAGGCAAAACAGCGTTCCCATCCATGGTACAAAAAAGATATATACAGTATATGAAATTCTCACGGCTTTAACAAAATTCTGAAGTATTTTCAAATTCAAAGGATACACGTACTCGCTGCTAAGATGCTGATCAGACTAAGGGCAAGTCTGGAAAAGCAAACACTCACTCTATATACGTGAGACATCTGGAATGTAATGTAAGTTTGAGTACACATGTACATCACTCCCAGTGCGAACAGGGAATCTGCAAAGAACAGATGGATCCTTCGGCTGGTTTTGGGCTAAAATAGAGCAAATTAACATTGTATGAGAGAAGGAAAAAAAACTATTCCATTTATACATCCTAAATGTCAGACGATGTACCTGTTTAATATTCTAGATTCTCAAGTATTGAACAATTAGGAGAACAAACCAATATCTTAAGTCACCTACACGTTGGTTCAAAAATACCAACGTTTAGTTGAACAAATAAATTAGTTGTATAATGAACATTTTATAATTAAAACATGCAACTATATATGAATTCCATATCCGTATTTCCCAAACTGATTATGATGATAATGAAGTACAGCAGGCATTATGTTACAGTCTTCCACTGCTTTTTCTTTATTATACCTCAATGATTTTAATAGTTTATTTGTAGGGTTGAAAAAGTTATAATCTCCATAAACATTTCTACTTTAGTTGTTACACTTATCATGTTCACCATATCTAGCTTATGTGAGTTTAATATGCCAATGTAGTTTCGGGATGCAAAATCGTTGTCAAGTTCATTATAGGATTACCAGATGGAACTAAAAGTTCAACCTATGCACAAGCATAATATGCCATAGGACGCGAGTTCATACGCAAAAAAATCAAGCCTGTTTTTGAAATTTCTAGCTGTTGAGACCTTGAATTTCATAGATCTTCCTGTCTGAGTATACCCTTGATTGCGTCTCGAATGTTATGTAAAATGAAAATAATAAAATTCCACAAGCTAGTATAGTCAGAGCACATACGGATGTCAGAGTTATCTAACATCAGCATCTTCTCTGAACTTACATTTTCCAATTCCTGGCGTCACTCCTTTTTGATACCAATCTTCAAATCATAAAATGATAATTCGATTTCTCTTACCAGCTACTTACATAAAACCATATAAAAATGATACACCTTCTACTCACGTGGTCGCTTGAATTCCGGAACGAGATCAGTAATTATCGCCCGCGTGGGTAGCACAGTTGGTCGAATCGCAGTCCTCCCCCACACAGGGCGGAAAAGACTCGAGTCCCGTCGATGACGTGAGGAATTTCCACAACGTGGCTGAGTTAGCCGGTCTCTGGCGGGGTAGCATGGTGGTTTTTTTCTTTCAGAAACACGGGTTTTTCGTCCATCAAACAGAAAATTGACCACAGACCACACACACGTTGCAATTTACAGACAGTATATACGGAGCAATATGGCCTTAGGCGCTAATACTCCTAAAACCCAACTACAACAACAGTAACAATCAATGCGGCTTCTGATAAAATATGTCATTCTTGGATCTCATGGTAAAGGCTGAATTAAACATCAGAAGTGCATTTATTGGAAATCAACGTCTAGCCATTGTATGCCTTGACATAAAGAAAACCTTTGATAACACATGGTGTGATGGAATCTCCATTCTATTGATCGGAGGACCCATATACAAGGAGAAGGTGTTGTTTTCGATGGCACTTTATTAAAAATACAAATGAGCAGTATTCTGAACACTGTCGAGTCAAACCTCTACATTGATGATCTTATAAATGAATCAAATGAATATTATCCGGTGATTTCTAGTACAACGTGGGGTGCAGATCGTTATACCCTGCTTCACTTATCCAATTAGATCAAGATCTCCAATTAGATCTCGTCTAGACTGTGTAGCACCAGTTTATAATTCTGCGAGGGATAAGTGCCTTGACTGGTCTCGCACATATAGAACGTCCCCAGTTCAAGTTCTGCGCCTTGAAGCCCATGTACCTCCACTCAATATCAGAAGAAACATGTTACTGCTCAATACGCAAATAAAATTAAAAGCTTCCCTATTAATCCCATTTGGCTATTATTACATGACAGTCAGTGGACAAGCTACTACAAAAGCAGGCCCACAATAAATCGGCCAGATGCTAATAGAATGTTGGAATGTTCACTTTCATAAAGTCCTCAGAGACTTCGCAGATCTGGATCCTCCGTGGATTAGCTTCACGATTACTTTCAGCAATGAGAGAAAGATTCCCTAAGAATTATTAACGTCAAATAACTATGTCTGGCTTACACATAAAATTATTACCACTTTACTAATATCTACATTGATGGCTCAAAATTTGGCAGTGAAGCGGGTGCAGTTGCTCTCTCCCCTAACACAATTGCTTCTGCTTCTGTTACCTTTATCACCGAATTCAGTAGTCATACCGCTGCGCTGAGTTGCAAGCCATTAAGCTTGTCTTAGAAGAGCTGTGAATCTTTTCGAAGTTCTCTTTGCTCTGAAAAGCGCCTCCTCACCTAACAATCTCTTATACAAACATAAGATCTGAGCTGATACGTCTCCATAAATACGTACACGGAGGAATATATAAGGAACGAAAAAGCAGCTCTTTCAATTTAAACTTGAACCACAATTGTGAACCTCCAGCTTCCGCACAAAGCGAAACTAGGAAATAATTCTAATCAGATTCCGAACTGGTCATACTCAGCTCATTCATCCGATTCTTCTTACAGTAAATAATTCTGCGGTACTCGACACCAATCATAGAAAAACATACGTTGTCCAGCGTTGTTGAACAACGCTGGACACTCCGCAATCGGTTTCCTCTCAGATTTACAAGAACGTTTATCACTCTACCATATCATAGGTAATGACGCAAAACTCTCTGAATTTTTTTTTTATTTTCTGAAACAAATTCAACTCTACGAGCACTTCTGACTGTTCCCAATCGTAATGTGCAGTTTCAACTACGTCTGTCCTTGCGCCAGAAACTACATTTCTTCGGCCTAAAAGAATATTTGCAATACACAAAAATTATGATTCACTGCATCTAAGCATACACATGGATACTTACCGTGTAAGCAGCTATGAACAGCATGCAAATGGTAATTAAAAATCCCTTTACAAGTGAGAGAGCATTTAAAACGAGAATGGATGTATTCGTCCTGTTCGCGTCGCATACAATTAAGAACCGTATAGCCATTGACATGAGACCTAAATAAAGAAAAATATTTATTAATTCAATCTGCAAATACGTTCTTAGTATTTATCGTTATTTTATTATTATTATGAATACACGATCTTTATTATTAACAGATTCTCAACATATTTTTTGTTTTATTGTTTTAAATAATAACAATTGTAATTTACAAACAAAAAATAGCCTAAGATGTTACCTTTCAGAATTAGTGGGACAACTCAACTTTGTGCATTTCTGTTATTGTAACTCAAACATACAATGGTAAGCTGATTTTCAAAAGCATGTTCTTTGAGAGAGCCCATAAAAACAAAATAAGTTGGTAACTTAAATCAGAAAACTGGAGATGCCACAGTTCTTTTGAAAAGCATGATTTTGAGAAGAAAATCTGCTCTTTGACCAAATCCATACACCATTTCGACAAAATGCGTAACAGTAAATTCCGGAGTCGATACGGGCACGTTTCATATGTTCTGGAATCAAGACAGTTGACCCTTCACCTCGAAGTTGAGCACAGACGGTTCCCGTTTTAAATTTTCTGTTTATACTCCAAGTCACGACAACCAAGTCAATAGAGTTTACAATAAATCGTCAATACAAATATTTATCGTATTTAGTAGTCACGGGCTCGAACCCCGGTCCACTCGAACTCCTGACCACTGGGCTAAGTCAGGCCTACAATTTTACTGGTATAAAAGTAATAAAAGAACGCTGGTTCAGAGCCACTGCCATCTTCAATTATTGTTTATAGTTATTATTCAATCAACTAGTTACAGTGCAGTATCAGTTATATCAGTTTTAACTATATTTCTCCTTTTTACAAAATGTTCTCTATCCTACCTTTCATGCAATTCGTAAAAGTTCGATTTCGTTACCTTCAGCAGCATATGTTAGAGCCAAGGAAATCGAAACAGTGTATAAAAGACGAAGTGATTCTAGAAACTATTCATCAATGTTTTTGCAGCAGCATCTAAAGTGCATTGTCGACAGAGGTAACATCTATAGGACAAACCTGCGCAGATGTAACTTTTTTTGACTCTCACAGTTCCATTTTCATTCAGTCTGCTTTAGCATTATTTCCTCTCTTGTTAGACCTATAAACAGTAGGAAGTATTACTTACACAGAAAAGATGACGCTGTCATTGTTACACTGAAGATACCACTCTGAGGCGATTGAGTTCCAGCTTCACTGAAAATAAACACTAAAGTTACAAAGCACCAAAGAGAAGGAAACATATTTATTAGTGTAATATTTTTATTATTAACTTGACGCGTGTAAACATATATTAATAACTGTCAGTGTTCAATTAGTGTGATAGGACAATCAGTGCACATTAAAATCCAATGTGGTTCGAGACATGTTATGGAAACTTTTACATCGAATAAAGCCATCTGACTGTAAAAGAAGAAACACATTTTGCCAAACTGTTCACTAATACACTGCCCTACCATTAATATCCGGACACCTACCTTTAGACAGAAAAAGAGCTTTAATTGTGTCATTTAATATTTTGTGCTGAAACCTTTTGCTTTTATGACGGCCTTCAATCTTCGCGGCATACTCTCAACCAGCTTTTTATAAATGTCATGTGATATGTACCTCCACTCGGCCTTTAACGCAGCCACCAGTTCGGCCTTGCGCTTTGGGCGATCTCGACGTGCACGTACCCGACGATCTAATACATCCCAAAGATGCTCGATAGGGTTCAGATCACCACTCCGATCACCACTGGCCAATCGAACTTTTCCACACTCATGTCCTCAGACTACTCTGTTACGACCCGAGCAGTATGGAATGGCGCATTGTCTTACTGATACAGGAATGAGCCTTCCCCGAAGTATTGCCATAATGTTGGAAGAATGAGGAGAGTAAGATGTTTGTGCCAAATGGCGGTCGCGCTTGTGCTCGACCGCCATTGCCGTCCAGAGCACAATGCCGTCCAGAGCAACTTTTCTCCCACTCTCATTCCCTATTTTCGCCTGATGGATGCATTCCATTGTACCTGGGGGATGCCTTCTTCTTCATCATCCCCCATACTTCTACCTGTCCCCTCCTTTTTGTCCCCGGGTGCCAAGCGAATTCGAGGTCAAGCGTTTCTAGTGGGAATTAAATAGCGAGATTCTCAGAGATAAAAGTTCTATTTAAGTTCTTATCGTTTTCTATCAGTTGTCCACTCGGAAAGTCTCAAGTAAGAACAGAGAGAGGAAACTCACCTTTCTTTTTTTTTTGTTATACTATATACAGGGTGTCTCAAAAATATTGGTACAAACATTTAGGTAACATCTAAAGGAATGTGAATCGCTTAGGAACCCATAACCGGAAACGTCACCGTAAGTCGGTAGACTGCGCTGTTCATCAGTTCGCGAGAGGGAAAATTTCTGGTTTACTTATTCGCGCAGTAGTCGCCGCACGAAGAGCATGCATCGATATACGAACTGTGAGCTGGCAGATATGCACCTAATGTATGGATTAGCAGAGGGTAATGGACGAGCCGCTCGACGAATTTATGGAGAACGCTTTCCAGACAGACACGTACCGGATCACGGTTTTTTTGCGCGTGTGCATAAATTTATGCGATTATGAGTCATTTAGAGGTAACAGGAACAGTGCGAGCAGACCACGTTCGACGCGAACTCCCGCCATGGAAAAAAGTGTGTTGAATGCCGTCCAGAATAATCCTACTACTAGCACACGTGCAGTTGCCTCTGCCTTAGGAGTGTCTCGTTGCAGTGTAAAGCGTGTCTGACACGACGATTCCTTACACCCCTTTCATCTCCAAAGGGTTCAGTCACTGCTCCCCCAAGATCATCCTGCACGTGTGGCTTTTGCGCAGTGCTTTCTCAAAGAAAGTGTTCAAGATTTGAATTTTCCAGCCCATGTTTTGTTTACGGATGAGGCTTATTTCACTCGGGAAGGCTTATTGAATCAGCACAATGCTCATGTGTGTGCTCACGACAACCCACACTGTGTGCGCCCCCATACGGCACAACATCGCTTCGCAATAAATGTGGGCAGGTATGGTCGATGGTTGCTTAGTCGACCCACACCTGTTACCATCCTGCATGAACTCCGCTAAATATCGGATCTTTCTTGAACAAGTTCCAGCAAGTTCTCACATTTGGAGGAACTTGACGATGTTCCAGCAAATGTGAGACGCAACATTTGGTTTCAACATGACGGGGCGCCTGCCCATTATGGAAGGTGTGTTCGTGACCATTTGAGCAGGCGTTTTGGGTGTCGATGGATTGGCCGGGTTGGACCCGTTGCCTGGTCTCGACGCTCACCTGATTTATCGAGCCCAAAATTCAATGGCAAGCCCAAACGCATAATAAATTCCTCCAAATAAAACCTGAACTCAACTATGGTCCTCCAGCTTCCGTGTAAACAGAAGGGAGGAAGTAATCTTAATCAGAGCGCGAATTGGCCACAGTCATCTTACCCACCCTTATCTCCTCACAGGTAGAGTGTAGAGTGTGTTTAGTGTCAAACGGCACCAGGGGTTTCCTTCCATCTCCGCGTAGTATACATTGTGGGTACGGAACAGAACATTGTCAATGCCAGAGGTTTAAAAGTGTATGGATTTTGTACATGTGTAGTGTCATGTACCGTTGTTCCTCTGGTCATTTAGCCGTTGGGCTCCTAATGGGACCCAACGTTGTCCACACTCTGCCCCGTGGAGGAAGACCACGTACACAAGTATCATAGTTATTTACTCTGGCAGGTCCTGCCACCTAATTTCCTGAGATTTCAGTGGCAAGGACCAATAAAAAAAAAATACGGGGGAGGGAAGAAGAAATAGGGTTAGCCGAGGTAATTAAAAATTGCGTTAATTACGTTTTTGAGTGTAGGGTACAATTACTAGGGGTTTGAACACTAATCATGTAAATTTTTAAGAGAGAGCAGGGGGTGAGACTGAAGGCTGGGGGGAAACAGACAGAAATATGGGGTCAATAGAGAAGTTTACCCCAAGGTGTCAGTGGGGCAGGCCCATGCCCCACCAGAGGGAAGGAGGGATAAGCGGGGGGAGGAGACAAAGAGACCGTCAACTCCCCCAGTGGGAGGAAAGGGGAAGAAAGGACCATGCAAGGGAACATGGTTTTGAGAGTCAATATGGCCTTGAACATCAAAGCTGTGGTGCGTCTTCTTTGGAGTTCGTATTCAGTGAGTCCAGTCCGGTCTAAGAAATGTCACTCATGGGAATGGTGACCCATCTTCCAGTTTGTCCTAGTTATGGTCTGAGTCTGGTAGCACCTGGGACGCCTGTCCCGTCCAGTTGTCACTTAAAATGTAGAGGGTCCGTTCAGTGAGTCTGGTCCGGTTTTGGTGGTCACTTTTGGAATTGATGTCCTGTTCTTTGTGGTGATGATGATGTAGTGATTGGTTGGTCTGCACTTTTGTTGTTACAGCCTGGTTCTTCCTGAGTGTGTGATTTCTTTGCGGCAGGTTGACCAGAGCTTGAGGCTTTATCTAAGGTGGATCCTGGCGGAAGTGTCCGGCGTCTAGCAAACATCTTTTGGGCAAATTCAGAAAAGGCTCTGTAAGTTATTCCGTCCTACAGTAGGTAATGCTCCTGATTTTTAAGTATAAAATGAAATTTGGTGACAAGTAAACCACGGAGATCTTCGTACAACTCGTACATAACATGGTGTCAGGACTCCAGGGAGCCGCAGGCACACCTTGGGTCATCAATAATTCCCAGTAGATTTAGTTTGCAGCGGATTGCTCCACGCCCTGTGAGGAGGTAGGTTGTAGATAAGCCTGGGGAGAACCAGGACGGATACTGTGGATTATTTATAAAGTTTTTACACTTGGAACTTTCGTGTAATTTCTCCCTTTGTGGAGTCTGTCCAGCGTTGTTGCCAGCCAGTTGGTCATCAGATGGGTTTGTCGTCTCCTTTTCTCCATGGATCGGTTATTGGCAGGATCTGTGGTAAAGTTCATGAATGTAGTGCTGGTTCCACGGTTCAGATGGTATACATGCCCACACGGGCAACGTCCAAGTCTAGGGGTAGAGCTCCAGCAATCACCTGAAGTGCATGAGTTGACACCGTGTTACAAGCACGTGTTATGGTCAAAAGTATCGGTCTTTGGATTATTCCCAGTTTTCTCCGGTTCACTGCTGTTGAGGATTTGCGGTACCAGGCACCTGAGGCGTATGTGATGATCGGAATGAAGACTGCCATGTAGAAGAGCGCAAGGGTGCGCCTCCCCAGTCCCGGCTAGTGACCCTGGCGTCCATTGCTGTGTACTTTTTTTATTTTTGCATGGATGTTGTTGAGATGAGCGACAAATGATAAATTTCTATCCTGGATGACGCCTAGGTATTTTAACTCAGTTTTTAACCTGATCGTCCTGTCATAAATTTTTATTTGTGGTGGTCTTGTTGGATTTAGATAGCCTTTTAATAATATGGACTGAGTTTTGGTCGGAGAGATGGTTAATTTGTGCTTCTCAGCCCACATCAGGAGGGCTCCTAAAGCTCTTTTAGCGAGGTTCTCCATCTGAGCCCTGGAGTTGGCGGCGAGGATCAAAGTGAGATCACATCCGCACAGACCTGCTAATGGAAGTTTCCAAGGTCCAAGCGAAGAAACTCGTCGAGGACGTAATTCCACAAAGGTGGACCAAGAACAGAGCCATACGGACATCCACGATAAATTTGACGTTCCATCCTGCAGTAGGGGGCCTGTACTGTGATTTTTCGGTTATTCAGATAGTTCCGGAGGCAGGCGAGGAGGTTACCAGGCAGTTTCGCTTCTGTCAGTCGTGCGAGGACGCTCGACCACAATAAGGTGTAGAACGCCCCCGCGAAATCTACCGAGGTGACGAAAAGGTATTTCTGATCACAGTTTTCGGCCAGACCCAGGATATTCTCCAATGCATGGAGTTGTTCCCGGGTGTAGTGTGCCTCAATTCTTACTATAAGCATCTGTTCCATTACCTTGCTCAGGACAGAGAGGAGTGCAATCGGGCGATAGGTGTTCGGTAGGTGTTGTGGCTTGGATGGGTTTTTTAATATGAGCTTAATGCTGGCCACCTTCCAGTTCGTTGGGAAGTAGCCAGAGCGGAGGCAGTAGTTATATAGATTCAGAAGCAGGTTTAGGGTGTATTCTGCCACCTTCTTTACAATTTCTGGCTCTATCATGTCTATCCCCACTGTTCTTCTGTTTCTGATTTTGTTGACTGCAGTTTGGAGTTCTAGGAGAGTGAATTGTCCTCTGTCTGGTCAGATTGATAGGTGTCGTTGGTACTGCTAAGAAGCTGTTGTTCCAGGGTGTCATGGCCATCTAGGTTTTGGAAGGTGGCGGCTAGGATATTGTTTATGGATTCCTGCCAGTTTTTAGTCATATTTCCCAGGGGAGTTTTTATAGATGTCGTCACCTCCCCTCTGGGTGGTTTGTTGGTTGTAATCCTGTATAGCATACCCCATGGGTCAGTGTTTCCCACTGTGGAAACCAGGTGCTCCCAGGACAGCTTTTTCCGCTGCCTGATCATTTCAGTGTAGGCATTCCTGGATTTCCGGTACTGTTGCTGATGATACTCAACCTCTGGGAGAGGCCAGGACCGCCTGACTCTTTGAAAAGCACGCCTATTCTGGTTTGCCTGTCTTCTGAGGACTTCCAGCTCTCGGGAGCACCACGGGACCGCACCCGGTCGTGGAATCTTTTTTGGAATTGTTTGGTTGGCTGCATTGATTATTGCTTCAGAAACAACTTGCTGGTGCAGATCTGGGTTCTGACTTTCTAGGTTATTGGTGAGCAGACTCTGTGCATTTGTAGTAATGGCTTGTTTGAAGCTGTCCTAGTTGGCCTTGTGAACTGCATAACGGTGCAACTTTTCGTTGTTTGTTAGTATTCGGTGGATGGACCTCCGCATTTCGAAAGTGATGGCTCGGTGGTCTGAGGTGGTCCAGTCATCCTGGACCATCCAGTCAGTTATGTACTTGGCAAAAGATCTCGTTGACATAGTGACATGCAGGGTGGACTCCCAGAGAGTTGAGGAAAATGTAGGCAGGTTGTTAGGACGGTTTAAGACCAAAATGCCGCTGTTTGTGAGAAACTCCTCCACGTACTGGCCATTTCTGGAGCCTCTGCGTTCTAAGGTTTCGCTGTGCCACATGGTTGAGCGGCAATTTAGGTACGCGCAAATGAGGATTCTGAATCCTGGCAGTTCTGTTTGAACATACTGCAGGTATTGGATAGCTGGCAGAATGTCTTCTCCTGGACTACAGTACATGGATATTACGTAAAAATTCCCCCAGGAAGGAAATAATATGCGCACGGGTGGCCCATGTAGAACACAAGTGAGATATCTTCGTAACGGTCAGGTTTGGATTGCGCCCGACCACGGCCGTCCAGGGCGTTTTACCTTCCACTTGGACGATCTTGTAGTTCAGTGGGTATCAACGTACGGCATTGGCGAAAGCGTATGGCTCCTGGAGGAGCAGTATACCATAGTTGTCTTCCTCCACCCTTTGACTTGTCTGGGCAGCAACAGCTTTAGCTCACTGAGCATTTAGTTGCAGGAATTTGATACAGGTGGTATTATGTTTTTTAGGCAGTGTCTCCATAGTCGATTTTTTCTTGTTGGGCACGCTTTGTCTTCAGATATACGAGGCACTTATTATCTCGGAGTGAATGGGAATGAGGAAGTTTGTGCCACTTGCAGTTAGCACAAGTTGGATCTTTATCTTTGTTCGGGCAGTTTTTGAAATTGTGCTCCTTCTCCGCTCCTCACAGATAGTGAAAGTGTGTTAAATGTCTAACGGCACCAGGGGTTTCCCTCATCTCCGCGTTACCAGAGATTTAAAAGTGTGTGGGCTTTGTATCCGTGTGATGTCGTGTACCGTTGTTCATCTGGTCGTTTAGCCGCTGGACCCCTGCTGAGGGCAAACGTTGCCCCACTTTCGCCCCGTGGAGGCAGACCAGGAATCCAGTAGACTCATTTACTCTGGCAGGTCCTGCCGCGTAATTTCCTGAGATTTCGGCGGCTAGGACCTTAAAAAAAAAAAAAAAAAAGAAGAAAATAATCCTCCGCAATGCACACAGTGCAACTCTCCTTTTACAATGAAACATATTCTTTTTGAGTGTACTTTATACACCACCGCACGCCAAGTCTCATTTAGCTTTCTTCCAAATCTTAAAGAACCCCTGACACTCTACCACATCATAGGCAACGATGCTAATCTGCCGGAATTTTTCCACTTTATTAAACTGATAAAATTGTATCACCATTTTTGACTGATGTCATAACAGTCACCATGCACGTATAACATTCATAACATTGATTAGTGCAATATGGCCAAAGTCGCCCTTGCACCAAAAAAACAACAACAACCCCCCTTTTTTACTCTAAAGCCAACACATTCTAACTTTTTTTTTTTTTTTTTTCGTTTACATTGGTCTCTGTCAGAAAGCTCAGGCTAGCTTTGGCACAGAATAGTCAGAGAATAATAAGCAGCCTGGCTACCACCTAACAGTGTGTGCGGACAACGTGGAGTCCCACAGGGGCCCTGCGGCCAAATGCCAGGACATACAACAGAACCCAACACAATACTGCACATTCAACACACAACATTTTTCTGGCATTTATAGTAGTACAGTACTGTATTTCTTCACAGTCTATATATGGCTCTGATGTGGGAAATCACAGGCGGCGCCTGACCCTAATACTATGGAAACTAAATTCGTAGAGAAGCCGAGAAGAATGCAACTTTGTATAGCAGATTTATCGTGATCAGTAAGTGTATTTAAAGAAAATTACGAAAATTAATTTGTAATTTCTGTTTTGCAAGAGTTGTATTAATATTGTTCTTGTTTTGATAAATTATTTGAATTATTTTAGGGGTTTTTTTTTTTTGTATTATTTCTATTGTTTTAACGTTTCAATAAATTAATGAAAATATAAAAAGTATTGTGTATTACTTCGAAATCCAAAGGCGCTGCACTTGCACCACCTTGCACCATGTTGCCAGCGCCCATGTTTATAACGTTTGTTGGTTGGACATGTATTTTTTTGTAAATACTTTACGAATATCGTTGGCGTTACATTAAAATTCCATAAAGCGCTGAATTTTTAGGATTTTTAAGGTTTTTCGAACGGCTTATTGTACGCGCATTTATTTTAAAAATTTCGCATAGTTCTCATCTCATCTCCCCCCTTCCTCAAGAGGGATTGAAATCTGGAGGGTGGGAGATGAGTATCCTCCTCCGTATTTTCTGGCCGTGCGTTTCAAAACTTGGCAGGTGGTGGCTCAGTAGGTGATACCACTTACGTTGATCTCATTGATTCCACATACGTACATAATTTACAAATACGAGTCTGCGCATTGCAAGACAGACTGGGATGAAGGTCTTGAGTCTGTCTTGTGATCAATAATATTTACTCATATCTTTAATTGGGTGAAAAGGCCTAAAATACCTTGGGTAGGGATTTTAGGCCTTTATTGTCGATTTTAAAAAAAATTAAAGAATACAATCGAAAAACTTTGTTCCAAGAGTGACTATTTGCCAAAAATAAGTAGTTGGAATTACTGTATTTCAGGTTGAAGCCATGAGATTGTGGTGTGCTCGAACCGCATAGGGTACGAGTTGCATAGGCGCCTCCGTAGCCAGGTGGGCAGGAGCAGCAGTGCGTAGCACACGCTTCTTGGTTATACCGGGGTTCGAGCCCATGACTACCAAATACGGAGGATGCGGAAAGGTCAGGGAATGACCACCCCATATCTCGGGAGCAATATGGCCTTAGTTGCTAATGCTCCTAAAAACCAAATAACAAACAAACAAACGAGTTGCATAACAGACTCATCAGTGAGGTAATGATTCAACAAACACATTGAGTTTGGTGAATGGTTTTAGATCTTCAGATAGGGACATAGAGCTAACGCGGATCCCGGTACAAAGTGCTCTAACCCCCTCCCACCCCTTTCATTTGTGTGTGCCGATACGTAGATACGATGTCAAAGAGCAACAACCCCATTCTAACGTATAAATCAATAATTTAAAATATGATAAAAACATTTGCATTACTTTAAGTTTGTAGAATATTTTGCTGATTATTAAAAATAAAATTAATTAATTACAAATGTGATGTCAAGGGAGCCGCGCACTCCTTTGAAGAATTACTGGCACTTTTGCTGTAATCACCCCTCCTTGTCGGGTTGGTCTTCGGATTGCCATTTTAAATATAAACGCGGTTGCCTTCTAATTGTTACTGGCCCTATCCTGAGGAAGATTAAGTAGTTCAAAGGATTCTGCCCTTCCAAATTCCATGTACAGTTCGTCATCTATTTCAATCAGATTTCGGCGAAGCAATTGTGTGATGCTTTTTACCTTTTAAGTGCCGTGAAAGTACGGTTTTGTGTTCGACTTGCGTGTACTATTTGTGATCCAAGCTGGTAGGAGAATGCTTTGGAAATTGGTTGTAAAGGTAAAAGTTAACGTTCATTGATAAGTTTATTTCATCCATAAATTCCTTAATGGTGGCATATTTTTTTATGTACATCCCTCACTTCGTTAAATTTTCTGTCAAAAGAATTAATAGTTAGAAAAGGAAAGGCCCCGGGTGCCAAGCGTATTTCGAGGCCAAGCGATATCTGTGAGATTATAAAGTGCTCTTCAAAGGCGATTAAAGTTATTTTTAAGTTTATACGTTTATCTAAAGCCTTATTTTTTTAAAACCGTTCTACACTTGAAAAGCCACAAGTTAGAACAGAGAAAGAAAAGCCACCTTTCTTTTTATTCTTTTTTCTAGGTCACTAATCAACTAACACTTTAACCGCTTGGCCTCCTAGCGGCACTGCTCCTGCCTCCCCGTGGCGGGGCCGGAAATCTTGGCAAGTAAGTCCACTTGCCAAGGGCTAAAAGGAGCAATCATGGATAATACAGACCATAAGGATATCCAAAGAGACAAAAGACTGATCGGATGGAGCAACCTTGCCCGTCGTTCTTAATCATCCACTCCCTTACTAGTCAGCCCATGAATAAATTGTCTCCGTTTGTAATACAAAAACATCTGGAGGGTATTGCAGGATCTCCCAAGACGGTGAAGAGACTGCAATCAGGAGACTTACTAGTAGAAACCACCAACCACAGACATT
Source organism: Mastigoproctus giganteus (assembly GCF_048544385.1). NCBI lineage: Eukaryota > Metazoa > Arthropoda > Arachnida > Uropygi > Thelyphonidae > Mastigoproctus > Mastigoproctus giganteus. Next base: position 125,560,075 of record NC_143586.1, read on the forward strand.
CCGAGAAGCTGTTACAACTCACAAACTTTGCTGGCATTCCAGTTAAAATATCTCCACACACAACCCTAAATTCATCAAAGGGTGTGATATCCAGTTGGGACTTACTGAATGTCACCGATGAAGAAATAACCCAAGAACTGCAGGGACAGAATGTATTTGAAGAAAAAAGAATAATGACTAAAAAAAGATAATCAACTGACACCTACAAGAAATATTATCCTCACCTTCAATACACCCAACTTACCCTCCTCTGTGAAAGCAGGTTATTTACTTTGCCGCATCCGACCTTACATTCCAAACCCTTTAAGGTGTTACAAATGCCAAAAGTATGGCCACTCACAAACTGTATGCAGAGGAGTTCCTGTCTGCCCTAATTGTGGATCCTCAGATCACATACAAAGTAACTACACAGCTACAAAAATGACCTGCCCAAATTGCAAAGGTGACCATCCTGCATATTCAAAGACATGTGAAAAGTGGAGAACGGAGAAAAAAATAGTAAAATACAAGGTTGAGAACAAAGTCAGTTACCCAGAAGCGAGAAAATTAGTAGCTCCTACTATAACCAAAAATATGACCTATGCCAATGCTGTAAAAAAATTTCAGACAGTCTCCACTCAAACTGATGTAACAGTTCCCACTAACAAATCAATTTCTGACTGGGCTAGAAATGTTCTTTCTAAGCAACAATCCAAGTTCTCTGACCAGGCAAATAATACTCCTCTGACAATACCAGTGGCATCTCCTGCTCCAGTCATAGATACCATATCTCATAGTTTAAACACAAATGTAGTAAAAAATTTTCAAGATACAACCATGGACACAGATGGCACACCCATACAGGAAGATCCCCTTCTAGAACTCCATGCAGAAGAAGAAATGGACACAGGTCGGCCAGTTTTCTCCAAAAAAGATAAATCTAAATTAGAACGTCATAAGCCAGTAACCTTCAAAAAGCAGTCAGATACATCTCCAACAATTAAACACAAATAATGCCTTGTATTTTACAATGGAATTGCAGAGGCTTTCGTTGCAACACAGATGATATCTGTGATCTAATTAACCGATATTCTCCAGTTGCCCTTTGTCTTCAGGAAACCTACCTAACCTCGCAAATTTCTCCTTCAATAAAAAAACTATTGTCTTTATCGAAGAGATCGTAATATAGCAAATGCTGCCCATGGTGGGTGTAGCAATCTTAATAAATTCAAAGATCCCAACTAAACATATTCCACTTCAAACTGACATAGAAGCTGTTGCTGTTCATATAACTCTCCATATTTCAATAACACTGGTCTCAATATACCTACCACCAAACCATACTTACTGTTTAAAAGATCTTGAAGATCTACTCATACAGATACCTCCACCTCTTTGTATATTAGGGGATTTTAATGGACACCACCCCTTATGGGGCGGTCCTAAACTAGACACACGTGGTCGACTCGTTGAAAGCTTTCTAGAGTCACAAAACCTCACCTTACTCAATACTGGTGCGCACACTCACATACAACTCCCAACTGGACACACCTCAGCAATTGATCTCTCAATTTGTTCTCCAATACTCCTCCCAACCATAGAGTGGTATGTTTTAAATGATCCTATGGGCAGTGACCACCTTCCAATCATATGCAATTTTTTAATATCACAGTCTCCTCCAAACAAACTCCGCAGGAAATGGAAATTTGTTCGTGCAAACTGGGCAAAATTTCGATCATCAATCTCTCTTGACGAGGAAAAAATCCAGTTCCAGAATATTGACAATGTAACAGATTACATCACATCACATCTCCTAAAAGTGGCCAAGGACACAATACCATTATCAAATCCCCCTGGTCGCAAGCATTATAATTACTGGTGGAATGACGAATGCACAAAAGCAAAGAAAGCAAAAATCAAAGCCTGGAATTTATTTCGGCAATGTCCAACCACAAACAATCTCATTAATTATAAGAAGCTAAGAGCAAAAGCACGATTTGTACAAAGGCAAGCCAAGAAAGAATCCTGGACCAGTTTTGCATCGACCTTTAACAGAAACACTGATCCGAAAACTATATGGAAAAAAATTAGACAGTTATCTGGTAAGTTTCCTACTATACCTTCTCCAATCCTCTCCTGGAAAGGGCAAGATCTATCTAGTTCCTTAGATATTGCTAATGCTTTGGGCAATACTTTTGCTGAAATATCAGCGGCATCAGCATATTCTTCGTCATTCCAACGAATTAAAAAAACTAGAGAAAAGCATGCCATAAAATTTCAAACCGCACGTACTCTTCCATATAACAAACCTCTGCAACACTCTGAACTTCTGCATGCCATTAGAACAGCCCAAAATGGTGCTGCCGGGCCAGATGGGATTTATTATGTCATGCTTCAACATCTCGATGACAAAGCTTTAAGCCTGCTTCTGATTTTTTACAATCGTATATTTTTAGAAAATGTTTTTCCAACTTCTTGGCATCACTCTACTGTTTTGGCATTCCTAAAACCTGGAAAAGATCCAACTAACCCCTATAGCTATAGACCGATCTCTCTCTCAAGCTGTCTGAGCAAAATCCTTGAAAAAATTGTCCACAGAAGACTCGTATGGATCATTGAGTCACAACATCTAATGAGCCATAGCCAATATGGCTTTCGTAAAAATAGGTCATGCTTAGATCTTATGGTCAAGGCTGAATTCGCCATTCGAAATGCCTTTGTTAAACCTGAACATCTTGTAATGGTTTCAATAGATATCGAGAAGGCTTTTGACACTACCTGGCGGTATGGCATACTCAGTGATCTTTACTCTCTTGGTCTGCGAGGCAACCTTCCTATATTTGTCCAGAACTTCCTACGTACTAGATCGTTTCAAGTTCAGTACTAACATGCCCTCTCTAAAACATTTATACAGGAAGAAGGAGTACCACAGGGATCAGTACTGAGTGCCACTTTGTTTGCTCTTAGAATAGATTCCATCACCAATCAGCTTCCAAATACAGTTGAGACCTACCTTTATGCAGATGATCTTTCCATCTCCTGCCATTCCCAAAACATGAGGTCTATTGAACGACAGCTACAGATATCACTTAATAAAATACAACAGTGGGCCAGCCTCAATGGCTATCGACTCTCGCAGCAGAAAACAGTTGCCATCCATTTTTGTAGACAGCGCAAACTTCATCCGGATCCTGAACTTCAAATTCATAATGTCTCCATCCCGGTCACTAATAGCATCAGATTTCTAGGATTAACATTTGATAATAAGTTAAATTTTATAGACCACATAAAAAATGTACGTACTTCCTGTCTAAAAAAGTTAAATATACTCAGAGCTTTATCCTCCCAAACATGGGGCGCAGATCGTACATCTCTGCTTCGGCTATATCGGGCATTAATCAGATCCCGTCTTGATTACGGAGCTCCCATCTATGATTCAGCCAGATTGAGTGCATTACGCTGGCTTGATCCAATTCAACACAGTGCCTTGAGACTTTCACTCGGTGCTTTCAGAACATCACCAGCACATAGTCTCTACATTGATGCCCATGAACCCCCACTAACTTTACGTAGGAAGACACTGTTATTGAAGTATGCTGTCAAGATACAAAGCTGTGCCATGCATCCGACTCAGTCATACCTGTTCAATCCACCATTAGAAAAACCTTTTCAGAAATAAACCAAGCATAGTAAAGCCAGCTAGTCTTCGCCTTCTTGAACTGATGCAAATTTGGAATGTTTCCATCCTTTCCGTACAACAGACAACAACTTGTACTCAACCACCATGGGTTCCACTTCCTATACCGACCTGTGACACTTACCTCTCTCTCAATGGGGAAAGAACATTTTACAAACATCAAATATCAAACAACTTCATGAAGCTCACACTCAAAGATACTTTGACTTTTCTCCAATTTATACAGACGGCTCTAAATCGAATTCAAACGTCGGAGCGGCTGCAGTGTTTCCAAATACCGTTATTTCAGCATCCTTGCCATCTGAATTCAGTATCTTCTCAGCTGAATTATATGCAATCAAACTAGCTTTACAGAATCTCTCTTCTGACTGTGCTTTAAAATCTGTTATTTACACTGATTCCCTCAGCTCAATTTTGGCTTTATGTAACCCCTTAGATAAAGTACACCCTGTTCTAGATGAAATAAAAAGCATATTACTACAAATTGAAGAACGCAATCAACTGGTCACCCTCTGCTGGATTCCAGCTCATTCTGGCATTTTGGGCAACGAACTGGCTGATAAAGCCGCAAAAAATCCAACTAGCTCCGACTTAACTGATATCCCTGTTCCGCCATCAGATTATGCATTAATCATTCAGGCTGCATGCCTGTCAAAATGGACAGCAATATGGCACTCTCAAATTAATAATAAACTCTTTCAATTTAAACATGATCCAAAAATTTGGCGCTCCAGTGTCCGCACATCAAGACGAGAGGAGGTAGTCCTTTCAAGGGTAAGAATAGGCCATAACTATCTGACCCACATTTATTTACTCACAGAGAATGTCCCGCCACAGTGTCCACTTTGTAATATAAATCTGAGTATTAAACACATTCTCATTGACTGCCCTTACTATGAACAAGACAGAACTTCAACCCTGATATCACTGGTTAATCTTCGTAGACCAATAACTTTAGAGAATCTCATTGGAGATGATGCAGATATTTCCGAATTTTTCAACTTCATAAAGCAAACAGGACTTTTTAATCAATTCTGAATTTATGAAAATTTTTCATCTCTTTTTATAATAAATGAATAGGCGCATTATGGCCAAAGTAGCCTATGCGCCATCAAACCTCCATATCAACAACAACAACAACAACAAGAAAAGGAAAAAAATTAAATGACTTTGCGACGCATGAATTCGATCCGAATTCATGCTTAGCAAAGTATCCGAAATAACAAAAGCATATGAAATGTTTTTATTTGTAATATTAATTCCAACTATTATTGCTCTGCTTTAAAAATCCTTAATTAGAAGACCCGCTTGGCATTTGCGCAAACATATCTATTACTTTCAAGGAGCTCCGTAATTAAAAGAAATACAATTATTTACACCTCCTCACAGATAATTAGGAGGTACACTGAAAGGACAGAATGCGTGGGATACCTGGTTCCTAAGCAACGCGACGCTGTCACCCCTCTCGCTAGTGGACGAATCCACCGCTTGGCAGGTATATAGGTACACTGCATCACGGCATTCACGTAGACGGAAATTAGATGTCAGTATCGATAAACGTCGTGAGTTAACGGACTTTGAAAGAGGAATATTAGTGGGTGCCCGACGCATGAGTCACTGTATTGAGGATGTGGTACAGAAACTTCACTATCCCCGTTCGACAATATCAAGAGTAGATCGGGAATACGCCATTTTCGGAATAACATCTCATCGTGGACAGCAGTGTAGGCGGAGAAAGGTTGTGAACGAACGTGGCCGTCGACGTCTGTCTCGCATTGTTTCAGCCAACCGGAGAGCGAGAGTGGCACAAATCACTGCCGACTTCAACTTTTGGTCTCCGTTCAGGAAGCTCAGGCGACCCTGACGGAGACCTGCCAGAGAATAATGGGCAGCCTGGCTACCTGCTAGTGGTGTGTGCGGGCAACGTGGGATCCCATCTGGGGTCCTGCGGCCAAATGCCAGGACCCAAATGCCAGGACACACAACAGAACCCAATACGATACTACACATTCAACACACTACACTTTTTCTGGCATTTACAGTGTTCTGTATTTCTTCACAGTGTACATATGGCGCAGATGTGGGAAACCACAGGTGGCGCCCGACCCTAACACTGTGCACACTACGCCGACTTCAACGAGAGAGGTGCCATAAACCGTCTCCACCAAGGCCATCGGGGCACTCAATAACCGCAATTGGTTATGGGAGCCGATACCCCAGAGTCTCATCACTAACACCACGACGCAGGACTATACGCCTCAACTGGGCGAAAGAACATCGGCACTAGACTTTGGATGATTGGAGACGGGTCTCCTGGTCTAATGAGTCCCGTTTCCAGTTATTTCGAGCGGACGGGAGGGTGCGTATCTGGCAGAAACCGCTCGAGCTATGCACCCGTCATGTCAACAAGGAACTGTTCAGGCAAGTGTACTGTCGGTAATAGTCTGGGGCGTGTTCAACTGGCACACGTTGGGACTTCTGGTACGTATAGACGCATCAACGGTCCAGGTTACGTGTCCATCCTTGCAGACCATGTACATCCCTTCATGGTCATTGTGCTCCAACAGGGCAATGAACTCTTCCCGCAAGACAATGCACCTCCCCCGCCAGAGCCCTGGTTACTAGAACATGGTTCGAAGAGAATTCCGCAGATTTTACCACCATGGATTGGTCTCCTCGTTCACCGGACATGAACCCTGTAGAGCATCTTTGGAATGCTGTGGAAAGATCCATTTGAACTTTGGATCCTCCACCCAAGAATGCGATGGAATTATGGACAGGGGTGCAGTAAGCATGTATGGAAACGCTTTGATGAACTAGTGGACTCAATGGCGCGTCGTATGACTCCGCTTATCCGGGGGGAAAGGTGGGTCTACCCGTTACTATAGTATTTCTATGATTTCTGTCTACTCCGTGGATATAAGCTCTGTTTTCTATTCTCAGCTCCTCTCTCTCTGGTAATGTAGGTCAGCCGGCTGCAACAACCAGAAATCCAATCCTTTCCTAAAATGCGCAGACGGGAAAGCTTGTCTTCTACCCGACGTCACAACCATCCTGTCTAATTCAATAGTGCCTACTTCACCCTGTCTCTAGATAAACTCATAGCCCGCGAATAACAGCCATAACTTCACAAAATCTGTTCAGACTATCTCCAAATTTCTTACAGAATGGACTATGACCTCTCTTCGTCTTCCTACCGCGACCATTGCTACATCACTTCTCTCAACCATAAGTTGCTGATGTTGGCGCTGGTGTCTTCACATTATTAGGTTAACGCATTCTCCTTTTGCTCGTAGCTCTTTTCACAAGTGAGGCTTTGCCCTCACTTCTATTCCAATGTGATATTATTTCTCCAAATTGAGGAAAAAGGAAACTGCGAGCGTTTTATTATGCTGGTGAATCTCTAGAATTCATCCCCGAAGCAGAGTGAGTTTTCCCCAGAAGGCACGGAAATACTCACTCCACGATAAAAATGGAATGTTCCCCGAATAGAGCACTCGTCATTCACGGGGAATATGACAATTGGAGCAGGGCACGGAAATGCTCTAAATAAAGGGGATTTATCCGGCCGGACAAATCCCTGGTCAAAGGAAGTCTCCCCAGAGTGCAGTATAGTCACCGCTCTTCTGCGCGAGATTTCCAGACCAATACCGTCCTAAGACGATGTCTGCCTGCGCGTCACATCTGAACGGTATGACCATGAAATCAGCAGCCGCATGGTCTCAACGGCTGCCGTGATGTCATTCTGGTCGCTCCTTCCATTTGCCTCGTACCTAAAAGGAACGAAGGCAACTCCCTCTCTTGGAAGGCCTTCCAGTTCGCAAGGCAGGATTGATACCGTTGCGGTAGACGAGATTCTGACCTAAAGGCGTTCAGTCATAACCCCTCTGGATCAATTTTCCAGACCTGACGTTCCTCTCGTACCGAGCAGAATTGCTATCGCAACGGTTGCATTAGACAGGATTCTTGACCTAAAGGCGGTTCGGTCATAGTCCCCTTCACCAAGCACATGAATTTAAACCTGCTTTTCCTTTCTTACTGAGCAGGAGTATTTTCCCAACGAGTAGTCGTCATCATGGGCTAAAATTAACCTCTCTTAGGGCGGTTTGCACCTTCACCCTGCTCTAGGGATCCGGCATACAGTGACTGGACGCCAACGTCGCTACTACGCTCAGCTGCGGTATTCTAATATCCTGGCAGGACCTGTTTTTCCCCCCTCTTGCTTTACATCGTAAAGCCAAAGGTCAGGATGTTCTTCATTAGTCCAGCTCATTTTGTCTTCTTACTTCTCCGCCAGGATTCTGCCTTCAAGGTGCTAACCTCAGGACACCTGCTTTACCTTTTCACAAGGGACTAACTGCCAAACTGAACTGGAATCAGCATAACAATTCCTTCCCCTTTGATGCAGTTTGAGTAAACATTGAAAGTAGTGGACTTTCATTGGCGGCCGACAGGCAACCTCCCGCTTATGCTGTACCTTTCATGTCTCTTCGACTTAACAAATTAGAGTTTTATTCGGTGGGGCGGTCGTGAAACCATTTTGGGTTCCCCCACACACAACTTCATGTGAGGAACCCGAAAGAGCAGCAAACTCATTATTTGAACCCGGTTAGCACAGGGCCTACCCGTCGGGCTTGCCACTGTACGGGGTCAGCTGTGTAGACCAACAGGCACTACTTCGCGAACGGTACGAGGAGCATTAGAGCAAACGCAAAACAACACAGATGTCGGGCCTTGCCTCGCACTCATTCTGCCCGACCTGCTTCTCAGCTTTACGCTTCACCCCGTTCCCTAAGACTCCAGTCTGGAGCGTAGAGGAACCGCTCCCCTCATATATACGAGTGCAAAGGTCTATAGAATTGTGTACTCGATCTTCGGTAAAAACAAACCGTAACTCTCATCGAAAGTTAGCCGCAGCCTTCCGCTTCAAGAGAAGGTCGCCCGGTAACTTCCCAAATTAGTACGGTTAAAAAAACAGCAATGTCGCGTTGGTGTTACCCTGAGATTTGTTCTTCTTATCTCTGCTGTGACAGAGAGGCGGATTGTGCCCGGCGCGCTAGCCGCATTGCTGACTGAATTGGCGGCAGACATGCATATCGACGCCGTTCAATATTATTTACGTAAAAATACACGCTAAGCGATCGTGGAAGTTGCCGAACGCGGTAATGTGAAACACTGGTGCCGCTGTCGTTGTAGACTACTCGTCTGAAGGCTGCAATGAAGAATGCAACCAGAAATAGAAAAGAAATAGTAAAACTCCTATTTCCGAGCAACCTGAAGAATTAACTTTTGTAATTCTAAAGGTTGATCGGAAAATGCCGTTTTCGTAATGTTTACCAAATATCATGCAACGAAAGGGTTTTCCTAGCTGTTCTTCTAAGTCCCCATCGAATAACACCGAAATTTCTTCCAAAATCTTGAGAAAAACAAGAAAATTCCCATTTCTGAGCAACCTAAAGAACTAACTGTAATTATACAGGTTGATAGGAAAAAGCCGTTTTCTTGAACAATGCGAGATAAATAAATGAAGCTGGTGGTATCTAGTACTCCTGGCTATCGTATTGTTTATATTATATTTTGCATTTATATAGTTTTAAGATTTTTCTCTGTTTCGGCAAAAACAACTGGATTTTTCCAGTTTTTCCAGTACAATTTATAAATTTAACGCAAACGTGGTGATGACAATAGAGTGTTCCTAAAGGATGTTCTTCATTCCTATCGTTTAAAATAAAAATTTCTTTCAAAAACTAAAGGAAAATACCTTTTTCTGAGCAACAATCTACAAACTAGCTTTTGTAATTCTGTAGGTTGATGGGAAAACGCTGTTTTCTTGAAAATTCGAGATAAATATATGACGCCAGTGGTATCTAATAGTTATTGCACTCGTACTGTTTATGCTAACTTTCGCATTTATATAGTTTTAAGATTTTGCTCTGATCCGGGCAAAAGCATCTGGATTTTTCAAGTTTTTCCGCTTTAGTTTCTAAATATCATGCAAATGTTGAGAATAAAAGAGTGTTCCTGATTGTAGTCTGCAGTCCCTACTGTTTAAAATAAAAATCGCTTTCAAAAACTAAATAGAAACAAGAAAATGTACATTTTTGAGCAACCTAAAGAACTAACTTTTGTCATTCGCTAGATTGATGGGAAGACGTCGTTTTCTTGAACAATGCGATATAAATAAATGAAGCTAGTGATATCTAGTATTCCTTGCAATCATATTGTTTATTATTAATTTTGCATTTGCATAGTTTTAAGATTTGTCTCTGATCCGAGCAAAAACGAATAGATTTTTTCAGTTTTTTCGAGACACTTTCTAAATTTCACGCAAATGTTGGGAAGAAAATAGTGTTCCTGACTATACTCTTCAGTCCCCATCGGTTAAACTAAAAACTGCTTTCAAAAACTAAAGGGAACAAGAAATTGCCCGTTTCTGAGCGACCTACAGAACTACTTTTGTAATTCTATAGGTTGATGGGAAACGCCATTTTCTTGAAATTCAAGATAAATAAATGAAGCCAGTGGTATCTAGTATTGCTTGCAATCGTATTGTTTATTATTAAACAATAACTGAATTTTTCCAGTTTTTTCCAGTATAATTTCTAAATTTCACGCAAATTTTGAGAATAAAAGGGTGTTATTGACTATTCTCTTCAGTACCTATCGTTTAAAACAAAACTTTCTTTCATAAACTAAAAGAAAATACTACAATGCCAATTTCCGAACAACCTAAAGAACAAACTTTGGTAAGTTACATTCATTGGCAAAGGTTTCTTTTGTGAACAGTGTAGAACGGTATCAATGATCGCTTGCAGTGTTATTTTTACTGAAATTTGCATTTACAAACAGTTTTGCTGTTTTTTCCATTCATCTCCATGAGTATATAGAAGCAGTTAAGAAAAATAATAAAAAATATAACCCGGTTTCCGTCATTAGGGAGGTCGGTCCAGTACCTTTTCCATCCAGTCAGCCCATCATTTCTGTGGTGTGGGTCCTATTCAAGTAGGTTGGTTGGTTGGGTAGGACAATTTGGGTTTCAGTGCTGGTGTATTTGCTCCGGTTGTTGTCGAAGTTTCATGTTTGCTACAAGGCATACTGTGCCCTTAGTTCCTCATCGTAGAACGGGTTCTTCTTCTGACAAAGAGTTCCTGTGCGAATCTCGTGAGGTAATTATATTCTTCGCTTGTGTCCAAGAGATGATGCTCCTGGCTTAGGTAGATCAATCTTGTTATTAGGTTTCCATGCAGGTCCTCGTAGTTTGTACAATCGTGCATGAGACAGGTCCAGCTTTCCGGTTCTCCACATGAATAGTTGGGGTCTTGGAGGTGGCCCAGAGGCGTTAGTTTCTCGTTGAAGGGGCCGTGAACCGTCAATATGTAGGTGGCATATAAGCCTGGGTGGAACCATACAGGTAGTTTCGGGAAAACCCTGTCTACATCAGGTATGAAGCGTCGTGTCACTACCCCTTTGGTTGAGTCTGTCCACCTGTTTTGCCATTCCTGTTTTAAGTGTGCCAAGAGCCGAGCTTTTTCCATTTTTATAGTGTTTGTGGGTTCAATCGTAAAGCCCGAATAGGTCACAGAGATTCCTTTTGGCAGGTAGTATACTAGTCCGCATCTGACCACTTCGAGATCTAGTGCTAAGGATCCGGTAAGAACCTGGAGCGCCTCCGTGCTCACAGTATTGCAGGCTCGGGTAGTTTTGAGCAATATTGTTCGTTGTATCGAGTCCAGTATTCCTTTATTGGTGGCCAGTCTGGTTCTATGGTACCATATTAGTGCGGCGTATATGATCGCCTGGAGAAAGCATCTGGGATTGCCTTCGTTCACCTCGAGCATCCATGAACCGTGGTCGTCCAACACCTCGCCGGCGGTTCGTGGGTTTTCCCTCCTCGGACCACTTTCAGTAGGTACTAGCCACGGCTGACCATTCCATTCAAAATACCATAACCCAACCACTCCCGGTGCAAAAGCACATCCGTGGCTTGGGTCCTCGAAAAATGGCAACAGAGTTCAAATATTAGAATTTTGTTAAACAATCGATAAAATAAACTAAATTTTAAAAACACCACTTAGCCCGCCATCAGAAACTATATGTCTTGTTTTAATTTATAACCACATATCTTAATGAGGGCGGTTACCGTCCCTGCCTCGAGGAGGCGGGTGACTACTTTCTAGCATTCGCGCTCTTCTTTTAAAAACCGCATCGACATATAGATTAAAACTTCTAAAATTCTCTTTTGTGGCAAACAAGACACTTAGACAATTCGTCTCCATTGATCCAACTGAAGCTTCTAGTAAATTTCTATATTCTAAATATTGCACACACTCTAACATTATATGCTTCGAAGTCTCCACCTCACCACAAGAACAGAGGGCAGAGTCTCTGAGCCCTAACTCAAACAATCTGAGTGCTAACCCATGTCCTGTCAGTAGAAACATAGCACGCATTCCAAATTGAAGCCATGGTTTAACTCTTGTATTTACAATATCTACCATTGGAAAAAAGGAGTAAGTTTGCCTGCCCTTCTCGGATACTTGCCATTTTTCCTGCCACTGCACCATCAGTTCTGAAACTATTCTTTTCTTTTCTGCTCTAATGTCAGAACGGGAATAAACATAATTATCCAATGGACAGGATGACACATTTAGAATGGTTTTCCTAATATTATACTTTATATAATAAACCATTCCTGCCAATAGAACTTCATAATATACCGGCAATTTACCTGCAACCACCTGCAAGGCGTCATTCGAAACAGTCCTCCGGCATGCCCTAGTGATGGACAATAACACAAAACGCTGTGCTTGTATTAGATGCTTTCTAATTAGAGAGTTTTCTACACGATGTACCCAAGCTCCGGAGGCGTAGGTCACAATGGGGACAAAGACACAATTATATAGCAAATTCAAGGATCGTCCTCTTATCCCCCAGTCACACCTTACAACCCTCCTAAGCTTGGAATACAATAATTTAACTTTGTTCTTGAGATATTTAACATGTGCAATAAAAAATAACCTCTCTTCAAGCATTAAGCCTAAATACCTCACCACTTTGACATATCGAACAGTTCCACCAGACAACCTTACAGTGGGAGGACGATTTTCACTTAACTTACCCTTCAACAGCATTTGCACTGTTTTCTCCATAGATATTGTCAATTTATTTTGATTACTCCAATCCTGCAAGGAGACCATAGCATTCCCTGCCCTAGTCTCTAACTGCAGGCGAGAATCTCCTTCCACTAACATTACCAGGTCATCAGCGTACGCTATGCACTCCACTCCTTCAAACGTTTTCTCAAGGAACTCATCCATGACAATATTCCAAACAAAGGGGCCCATCACCGAGCCCTGAGGACATCCTCTTGTTATAACTTTATTAACTCTACTGTACTTTGTAACTACATTCACATCTCTTTCTGAGAAGTATTCCTTGAATACATTGTATAAGTTATCAGGACATTCTGTTTTTCTTATTCTAAAAAGGACGCTCTCCCACCAGAGCCGGTCGAAGGCCCCCCTGAAATCTATAAAGATCCCTAGCACATACCTAGCACCGCTCAATTCCACAGCCTGGACCAGCTTATATGCTGCATCTTCTGTACTCTTTCCCTTTTTAAAACCATACTGGTTTACAGAGCACATAGATTTACTTTCATATTTAATCATTAGCCGCTCTATCAGCAGCCTTTCATATACTTTTCCCAAGACTGATAGAAGAGCAATGGGTCGGTATGTGCCAGTCTCATTCACGGGGTGAGATGCTCACGGTCAGCCACGGCTGACCGTGAGCATCTCACCAGCCGCCCCGTTTCTGATATGCGCTGACTTAATCATTTGGCCGTTACAATTTGGCCTTTGTCAAACTCGCTGCCGAACTTAAGCGAGTTCGGCAATGAACTCATTAACGGAGCTCAGTATCAGGTGTTTTTTGTACCGTGTCCCTCCCTGCGCACGCGCCGTAGTTCCCCTGCAGTTGCTTCGATTTGCATAACGTTTTGAATGAGATGCCTTCGACTATTGGCAAGAACTGACAAATTGACAACACCAGCTGCTGTCCTTTTGAACTTAATTTCCGCTACAGGAATATTTGTGTTTGTCTCTATCATACGAAGAGATTGCACAAGTAACTTTGACATAAGTTGACAGACGCTGTGCGCACCCCTTACCCCAATGTCACAGTTAGTGAGCACCTGAATTTTTGTAGACAGCATGTTGTGTAGACAAAAAAGTAGAAACAGTGTGCTGGTTTCTGTAGTCATTTCTTTGGACGGATTTACCAATGTGTATTTTCTTTTGCGGGGCACAAAGACTGCACCCGGATACAAAGATCGTATTCTGTACCCTAAAGGGATCTGATGTAGGTGAAATAGTGGATATCTTACCGAACGTAAGGCTACATCGCTTCAGATCGATCTAGGTATGCCAAGCAGCCTTCGGTAGTATAGAGTCTCCAGCTTCCAGAAAAGCAGACGAGAAGAAACAATTTTAGGAAGGCTCAGGATTGGGCATACTCATCTCACTCACCTGTATCTGTTAACTAATGACAGTGCTCCACAATGTACATCATGTCAAGTACAACTGACCATTCGCCATTTGTTAGTGGACTGTCCCCACTTTCAAAACATTCGCTTAGACACTTTTAAATCATTTACTAATATGCAGACATCAATAAATTTAATACAGATTCTGGGAGATGATCCTAATAAAAAAGAACTATTTACTTTCCTAAACCGGATAGGAATATATAATAAAATATAGTTATTTCATATTCACCATTAGAAAGACACAATATGGCCCAAGTAGCCTGTGTCGTTAAATCCAACAACAACGGTAGTATAAAACATGATTGGAGGACTCTTAGGAAACATAGAAGTTAAGTTATTTATTTAAGGAAGGAATGTCAAATGTTCATCAAATATAAAAGGGAGCTGAGTGATTTTGTGATCAATAAAAGAAGAGAAACTGTTGAAGCTAAACATAAAAATGGCAGCTTGCGTGGACAGGATCTATCCAATTATATTGAGAGAGACTGAAAAGCAGCTAATTAAGCCCTTAGCTATAATTACAAGCGTATCTTTGGATTCAGGAGGCGTATCTGTGGACCGGATGTGCACTAATGTGTCCTCAGTTCACAAAGGAGGATCAAAAGGTGAAATTAGTAATTACATACCTGTTATTATTAATTTCACTCATGCCTTCTGTTCCAGGAAAAATAATGGAGTCTCTGGAGAGGTAATGCAGGACCATCTAGATAGGAATACAATTTTACTGCAATCATGGCATGGATTTGGTAAGAAGCGATCTTCGACCAATCTGATTGGATACTATAATGAAGTAGCAAAGCAACTGGACGCAAAAAAAATTTGATATCATATACTTAGATTTCAGAAAAGCTTTTCATACCGTTGTACATGGAAGACTTCTGTGCAAATTGGAGCAATTTGGCATTAAGGATAATTACTGCTATAGGGATAAAAATGGATTGGTAAGTGGGAGAAAACAGAGAGTGGCTATTGATGGACACTGCTCTTTATGGACTAATGCTATTAGCAGATTCTCCCGGATTTCACTGCTGGGTTCATTTTCTTTTCGATATTTATTCACGATATTGATGAAAGTATATCAGGCATAATGTCCAAGTTTGTAGACGATACAAAGGTTGGCAGGGTAGTTAATGACAGTAATCAGGGTAACTTACTGCAAAAAGATCTAGAAAAAATTAGGCAAATCGGCTGAGAAATAGCAGTTGAAGTTTAACATTGACTAATGCAAGGTACTGCATATGGGTAGTAGTAATCCCAGAAAGTACTAACTGCGCGGTATTTTCTGGGATTACTATACTCAGAGTAGCAGAAAAATGAAAAAGATCTGGGGGTATTGTGCAATCAGATATAAAGTTCTATGAGCAATGCAGCAGTCTGCCAGGACAGTCATTGTGTTTTTATCTATGATCTACAGAAACTATGCTAGCAAGGATAATGAGATGTTATCCCATTGTATAAGACAATGGTTAGGTTGCATCTTGAGTAGCGCATACGGGTATGGAGGCCTCATTTTAGAAAGTATATTCTGTTCACCTTCTGGAACGGGTGCGGAGATGAGCAACAGGATTGGTGAAAGGAACAAAAGGATGGTCTTACTAAGATTGATTGAAATGTTTAAGGCTTTGAACGGATTCAGCAATCCTAGTGCTGTTGCCATTTTCCTCTTACTCAGACTACGCATGTGAGAGTACATACGTCAGCTGAGTAAAATTAAATCTGTGTATGGTTTTTTTCTCATAGTAGGCATAAATTCAAATTGTGGAAGAATGGTTCCAGAATAGATGTGTTGAGGTTTGTATTCAGCCAGTAGGTGGTTGATGTTGGAACAAACTTTCATCTGTTGTTGTGGAAGTGGATAGTTTGAATAAATTCAAGAAGAACTAGAAAGATTATTTGAGGGAATACATAGATCATATGGGTGTTTTTTTTTTTTTTTTTTTTTTGGCTGATGCTTGCTTTCTTGCATCATATGGTACTACTGGTACTACAAATACTAATAATATTGCTATCAGTGAGTACCATTGCCATCCGAACTTCTTGATAGCTTCAACAACACTTTACAGCATCATTCTAAGTCCTGTCACCTGGTGTTCCAACATGTTGGTTTTTAGGAACATCAGCGATTCATGGCATATTGCGCGTTATGTGTGTAGAGGTGAAAGGTTGTCCCATGAATACAAATCTGCCTGCGTATATGTCCACTAGCCAATTTGTATTATTTGCATGCTGAAAAGCCAGAGAAATTCACGGAAAAACTATTCCCTGCGTCGATGTCAACTAACTTCACCCTCGATAGAAGAGGCCTATCAAAATTATGATAGTCATCGGCGGCACTTGAACCCAGACTTCTCCGAATCAGTGACAAGTGGCGTAACCACTATTCTCTAACGGAAGGCCTCTGAGTGCTGCACTGGGGAGGCAAAATATTTCCTCCCCACGATCCGTTGGTTTTGGTTTCTGTTCACATAGACGACCTTGATTCTTAATTAAGTCGTCCTCCATTATTTGTGGAGGAGTTTTCATTGTCAATTTACCATTAACTTTCATTAATGAAATCGGCTCATGGTTAACCAATCAGTAGTAAATATCGAAATATTTTCAAAAAATTTGTTCACAAAACGATCACTAGGAGCCGCAAATTTAAAAAACTACGGTACATTCATTTTTTTTAAAGTTGTTAAGTGAAGGTAGGTTGTGGAATGTGCAAATTTAGTGAAAAAATTGATATTCGAATTACATACATGTTCTTGTGGAATATTCAATATTAGTGAGAATAATTCGATTATGCGCAAGATATAACTTGATTTTAAAAAGAGTGAGCAAAAATTCGCACCGACCATAAAGATGTTATAAGAGAATTTTGCTAAAGGCAGCCATTGAACAATCCGCATCTAGCTATGCAAGGTTCATAGAAAGCTAACAGGTATGTTTAAATGTTAGGCACGCATTCTGAATTCTTCCCTTTGAAACAGCTGGAAGGATATTTTGCTGATACAAAAAAACAAAAAAAAACTACAGTAGAACGTCAATTATCCGAACCACCGTTCCCCCCCCCCAAAAAAAATTATAGAATCTACTTTTAGTCAACTAGTTGCTATGCTAAAATATTACTCCTGCCGCGTAATGCATTCGTTTTCGATTATTTATTCGAAGATATGTATATGCAGTATAGCATAGAAATAGTCTTAATTTGTCATTACAGGAATTTTAAAAAAATGTTGGCTTTAGTTGTTGTGCGAACCCAGGACCTTGTTGCGCCATTGGCTGTTGTACCATTGTCCTTTGTGAGTGCGGAAGTATGGTGTGGGGGGGGGTGCTTTCACTCAGACTGCTGCGAGCCACTGCAGTGTGAGCTTATTTCAGACGTTTTGTTTCTAATCACTCATTCGAGTTTTTGTTCTCAACGTTCGAGTTTTGGTTCGTGGCTATTTCAAAGTGAAATACTGTGTCGTTTTGCTTTTTACTTTTAATACTGCTGTCCATGGGCGCCGCCAGGATATTTCTCAAGGTGGTGCATGTGGGAGAAAATTTTTCGTTCACCAAATTTTCATCAAAATAAATTAATGAAAATATTAAAAATGGTGTATTACTTCGAAATCCAAAGGTGGTGCATTTGCACCATGCTCCCTTGGATGCAGTTCTAAAGAAAAAAACGTACCAATTATACACTTCTCTCGCGATGCAGTTGGACTATTAGGTACTCTCTGCTGGTATCGGCTTACAGGTATTAACAAACAGTTTTGGATGGTAGCCTAATTAGTGCAAGTAAAATAAATTATCTTCTTTTCTGCTAAAAACAATAATATTTTCATTTGTATTACATTTTCCAAAAGTTAAAATAAAATCTGTTACACGTATACTTATTTTAATGTACATTCCACTATGGTTTGTAAATATTACACGAAATAAAGTACCTTATAAATGGAATAAATGGTGTTACGTCATCACGACCGACAGCAACTGCAAAAGTCAAGAAGAAACCTATAGTGGTAATGGACGCAAATATCAGTGGAATATAGTGAACCCTGTGGGCAATTGCGGTAACACCCATCCTTAATGGTATGTGGTCAACTCTGCTTTACTGAGTAACCTATAAAAAAAAAACGATAAGTCTGTGAATTCATTATAAAAACTTTCTTCGCTTCAAACAAAAAAACAAAGGATTTGAATTCGAAGAAAACACTATTTTAATCTAATTATTATTAGTATTATCTTTATTTCTCCTAGGAGAGACACCCGGTTACAGCTACTGGCCAGGGGATGAAGATACTCATTTTCTTATGCCACAGAAATATAACACTATATACAATTCTCAAATACATGTAATCCTTAACTGATTTATACAATACGTGTAAAACTTGATATCACTTTTGATTAATTAAGTGAAAAGGCTTATCACTTAATTAATTCCAACGGGTAACAACTTAATACTGCTACATTTAAAGTATACTGTACTTGTGATTTAACCCACAGTAGTGGGAGATTCACCTTATTACAAAAGCACAAATATTTACAGCGGGACAGCGTACAACGGGTAACATGCACTAACGAAACATTCGGTTTCGCAGTAATATAATATAAAACAACATAAAAGTTAATTTTACCGTTTCTAGCAAAAAATATATATATATAATATTAGGCTTCCCCGTAAATAATTACATCTACCCATATATTTAATTTGTCTGTAAATTGCGTGTGTTCCTGTGGTCGATTTTCCTGTTTTGCTGGACGAAAAACCCGTTTCTGGGAGGGGGGGGGGGGGGACCTTGCTGTCCACGCTTGAGACCGACTAACTCAGCTAAGGAGTGAAAAAAACCCATTAAAGTTCCTCTCGTCATCGATGGCATTCGAACCCGGGAATTTTCCACCTTGTGTGGGGAGGACGGTGACGATACCACTGTGCTACCCACGCAGACGCGCATACCTTGCATACTACTGTTTCTTCTGTGGGAGTAGAGGGCGGTATGTTGGGAATATCTTGACATCTGTTTAATGCTGTGGTTGAGATTTCTAAAGCTCGCCAGGTGGTGCCCGGAAGACAATGGCGTTGTAGAGAAAAACTTCTTTTCTGTATGGTTTGCTTGGCACAGATTTCAGTGTTGATATTTAGGTTGTTGAATAGCTGTATGGTGTTCGCTGGAAAGAATCTTCCCAGACTGTCCAACTGTGTAAATGCCGCCCTGAATTGCGGTTCCTTATCTGCAACTCGTCTTCGCTTTTCTCCTGGAGTTATCATCCACTCTCAGGCTTTCGCTGGATCCAGCGAACACCATTATGTTTATTACGGAAGCGCTAGGGCATTTATATCAACTTCATAGTTAGCATAGCAACAGCAGTCTCAAATGATGCAAGCTTATGCAAAATCAGCAACATCAGCAGTCGCAGAGCAAGAAAAAAAAAAAAAAAAACCACGACAACTCCCAACTTTCACTTATTCATTCCTTCTAACAGTTTATTAGTCCTACCTTGAATATATTGAAAATATTAGCTTTCACAACAACAGAAGGAAGTTTGCTCCAGCAATCAGCCACCCGCTGATTAAAGGCAAACCTCCGCACATCTGTTCAGCAACCGGTCTTCCTCAATTTGAATTTGTGCCCCAGTATGTGATCTGAGCAAGAATCCCATCAGCACTGCGCTTGCTCAATGCATTCAAAGCCTTAAGAAGCCTTTCTTGGTAAGAGCATCCCTTTGTTCCACTCGCCAATCTCGTTGTCCTTCTCTACACTCGTTCCGGCTGCTCAATGTGCTTCCTAAAATGAAGCCTCCAGACATGTATGCGGTACTCAAGATATGGTCAAGCCATTATACAAAGGGATAATCACGTCCTTATCCCTGCAAGCAGGGATAAGGCCTATGCTTGCAGGGATAAAATGAAAAAGACCCGCAGGTCTTTTTCATTTTCTACTGTCCTGATTGTCGTACCACACAGTTGGTACGTTATTGTGGGGTCACTACTGTCCATATGCTGTATTTTGCATTTATCAATGTTAAACATCAATTGTCGTGTCTCAACCCATCTGCCTAACTTTTCTAGATCCTGCTGCAGTAGCAAACTGCCATTATTGTCATTAGCCATCCATCCAACCAACCTTTGCAAACCTGGACATTAAGCCTGATATGCCTTCATCAATATCATCGATAAATATAGAAAACAATAACGGGCCCAACACCGAACCCTGCGGGACTCCACCAATAACATTAATCCACTAACAGTATCCATTGATTACCACTATCTCTTTCTTCTCCCACTCAACCGTCCCTTTATCCATAGTAGCAATTTTCCCCCTCAGCATGGGCACCTGTACGTGGTGAGGGAACCTCCCAGTGATGTTGCAGTCCTCCAGATTAGTATCACTGGGATCCAACATCCACACACCAGGTTCCAGGCTAGCATCAATAGAATCCGACGTGTTTGCCATGCGCTGCGACCTGTGGAAATTCGGAAGTGCATCTTGGTGTTTGAGTTTGAGGGGGCCCAGATTCAATACACCATTTTGGCCCCTGCTTTCAGACACAATTTGGCCTCGGTAGTCCTTATCTCGTTAAGCCCTGTACCAACAACAACAACAACATCCCCCGTTTCGACATGACGGGTGGCCCAGGATGGCCCGGCTAGGATCAATCGGCTAGTGGGTTCGCCTGCATGGGTCAACCGTGTCAATGCCATTCCCCTACCCTCAGGGTCCGAAGGACAATATTCAGGCTGTCGGCGGTGCGGGTATTGTGTCTGGGTAGTCCTGACGTTCCACTCCGAGAGCATTTATTGCTTGCCGGGTAGTAGGCGTCTCTTTGGGCTTCGTGGTTGGTGGGGAGACCGGGCGCTGAACCACAATAAAAAACTAATATGAATGCTAATAAATATTTTTCTTCAGGGGCCGTAACCCGGTTCCTATCAGCAAGCAGCAATGAGAAAACAGAAAGCACTATGGCGCCTAAAATACAACGAACTGCAATATCATCGATACCTATCCGAAGGTTTTTAATTATTCACTCAACCAGCGAAAAACCTATTGGAAAAATGTCACCATTCTTTAGACAGAAAGGGTTACAGAGGCTAGCAAGTTCCTCTAAATCAGTTAAGAGGCTCCGTTCTGGGGACCTATTAATTGAAATAAAAAAATGATAGGCAGTCTGAGCAGCTACTCCGAGCAATATCAATCGGAGGAAAACCGATAACAGTGACACCACATAGAACACTATGTGGTATTTTAAGAGAATTAATGCGCATAGGTATGGGAATTGTTCCCACCAGGAACGTTATACTGACTTTAAACTCACCAACTTATCCTAAAGCTGGCTTTAGGATACATTGGTGAGTTAAAAATCCTAAAGTTTAAAGCTGGCTACATCAACTCTGCAGTACATCCATCTGTTCAAAATCCTTTACGATGTTTTAGGAGTCAGAACTATGGACATTCTCAAATGGCCTGCCGTGGAGTCCTTGTATACGCTGGTTGTGGTGCCAAGGACCACGAAACAACATCATTTTCAACCACAAAACCCACAGCATTAACTGCCAGGGAGAACATCCAGCCTACTCACGAGATTGCCAGAGGTGGAAAGAAGAATAAGAAATTCAACGGCTGAAGGCAGAGCTGAACATATCATATCAGGAAGCATGGAAAACGGTTAAACCTATAAATATCAACAAATCCACCCACGCCCAGAAGGTAGCAGGGAGATGTTCCATTGGAACTCAGATGGACATGACCATTCCTCCAAAAGAGTCATTCACTCCCATCGAACGCTACTTATTAAGGTCAAAAACCTGCACAGAAAGATCAATCAGCTGTCAATGCCATATCGGTACCTCCTAATGTAACAAAAGCAATTTCAAAAGAAAAGACCAAGAAAATTGAAGTACCCCCTAGTACCCCACGAAAACATGGATCCAATTTCGAAATGGACACAGGACATCGTCCATACTTCCCCAAAAAAGATAAATCTATGAGTGACAAAAGTAAGCTATCAGCACCTGGGAAGCCGCCTGATGCACCCACCAAGCCAAAATCATGGCTAAATTCCTACAATGGAACTGTCGTGGATTCTGGCGAAACAATGATGACATCAAAGCCTTCCTGAAAAAGCATGATCCGGTTTGCTTTTGCTTGCAGGAAACATACTTGACGGCAAATTAAAACCCTTCCTTTCGTAATACTACCATCATTCCAAAAGGCAGAACTGGGGACGGACCTGCTCGTGGAGGTTTGCTATTCTTCTGGCAAAAACACGAAAAGCAGCATACGAATTTCAAATGTAAGGACTCTCATTCTTATAATGGACTCTTTACCAAAGAATAGTTAAAAACAACTCTAACTCATACCAAGACAAGTGCTGCTGGACCAAATCTCATCCATTACGAAATGATCAAACACCTGTCAACTAAATCCATGGACCATTTGCTCTTTCTATACAATAGGATCTTTCTAGAAGAGCAATTTCCGGATTCCTAGCATAAGGCAATCGTGCTTGCGTTTCCTAAGCCAGAAAAAGATCCAAAAATTCCAACCAACTACTGTCTTATCGCTTTGACTAGCTGTCTGTTCAAAATCCTGGAGAGAATGGAAAACGCCCTCTTTTATGGTATTTGAGGTAAATGGGCTCCCCTCCTGAGTACTGTGTGGCTTCCAAAGGAACAGGTACATTTTAGACCATTTAATCAGTCTCGAAACTTCTATTAAAATTGCATAGAAATTCCTAATCCTTTTTAAAATTAGAACACCTGATGTCCGTGTTCTTCGATGTGGATAAAGCGTATGACACAACTTGGAGATTTGAAATTTTAAAAGAATTTTATAGCATCTGTCATAGAGGTCATCTCCCAGTTTTGATCAAAAACTTTTTAACACGACGTTCCTTCCAAGTTCGTGTAGGGTCTACCATCTATCGGCCTTTCAGCCAAAAAGAGAGAGTACCTTAAGGATCCCTCTTAAGTGTTACGCTTTTGGCCATCAAAGTGAATTCCATCACGGAACAACTTCCTCCAACTATGAATTCTGTCCTCTGTGTTGATTTCCGCATGTGCTGTATTGCCACTTTCGGCTTCTAAGACGCAGGACGATTTTTTAAGGTATTTATAAGAAAAAAAAGAGCATCTTATAAGCCGATAATACGATAAATGTATGTACAGTATATGAATTGTAATAACGGGAGAGTTTCAGTGTATGTGCTTACACGGAGACTCTTTCGTGATATATTCCTTCACACGAAGCATAGTATCTCAAGAGCAAAATATCATTAACAACTTCATAATTACTATATTCATATCAATCGTTCACTTTAAAATTCCAAGATCAGGCCTTAGACCGTCCTATTTTCAACAGCCCAGAAGATATTCTAGATTCCTGTTCCATGTATATTATGATGTTTCGATTGTCGTCATAAAGCTAGCAACCATACATTAGGTGTTTCCAGCTCTCCATACCGCCGCAGACACAGGTAGGGTCCTCTTCAATTCCCAAAAGAAAAGGTTTGGCATTGATGGCGCCATGTCCGGTGAGCAGGTATGCTGCATGGAGTCCAGGTGAGAAACAGGTTGGGAACTTAGGGTACACTCGGCCGACGCCAGGTATAAACTTTTTGGTTTTCTTTCCTATGTGGGAGTTCGTTCGTCTGTCTTGCCACACCTGCAGAAGGTATCATTTCATAGTGGAAACTTCTCGAGGTTACCAAGGAGGAAATCTGCCCTGAACTAAACCCACAGGGAGTGATTGCCGTTAAGATAATTAATGCGCAGTGGGATGGGAAACTGGTTCGAACTAGGAACATCATCCTGACTTTTAACTCCCCGAGGTCTCGTTATGAGATTAAAGCTGGCTACATCAACTGTCCAGTGCGTCCATATGTTCCAAATCCTTTACAATGTTTTAGGTGCTAGAAATATGGACATTCTGAAATGATCTACCGTGGAGTCTTTGCATGCGCTCGATGTGGTGCAAAGGACCGTGAAACAACATAATGTTCAGCCACAAAACGCACCTGCATTAACTGCCAGGGAGAGCATCCAGCCTACTCACGAGATTGCCAGAAGTGGAAAGAAGAATAAGAAATTCAACGGCTGAAGGCAGAGCTGAACATATTATAACATGAGGCAAGAAAAGCGGTGAAACCTATAAACATCAATAAACCCACTTATGCCCCGAAGGTAGCAGGGAGATGGAAATGACGATTCCTCCAAAAGAGTCATTTACTCCCATCGCACGTTTACTCTTAAGCTCACAATAACCTGCACAGAAAGATCAATCACATGCCACTCCCATATCGGCACCTCCTAATGCTCCACCAGTAAGAAATGCAGTAGCCAAAATAAAATACAGAAAAAAAAAAAGTTGAAGTACCCCCTGGTACCTAAGAAAATATGGACGTTGAGGAGAAGGAGGTACAAGGTGAGCCAGTGTGCTTTTTCTTGCAGGACAAATACTTGAAGGCAAACAAAACCCTTCCCTTCGTAATACTACTATCGCCCGTGAAGACAGAACCGAGGACGGACCTGCTCATGAGGGCGTTGCTGTTCTTCTTGGCAACCATACCCCATTTCAACCTATTCCGCTCTCCACCAACATTGAAGCGGTAGCAGTTCGCCTTACGGTAGAGTATTTGATAGCAGTTTGTTCAGTTCATTTACCACCTGGGGCCGACATCTCCCAGAAAGACCTTGAGGATCTCATTATGATGCAACTGCCTACTCCTAGCTTACTCCTGGGCGATTTCAATGGACATAACACTATGTGGAGTAGTGCGGACGTTAATGGAAGGAGATGTGTCATAGAGCATATGCTCACTGACAATGACCTTTCCCTTCTAAATGTGGGAACTAATACCTTTTTTCACATTCCTACCGTACGATCTCTGCTATTGATCTCTCTATGTGCTCCCCCTCTCTCCTTCCTTCACTCACTTGGGAGGTAGAAGAAACCTTTGCGGAAGCGATCCCTTCACCTGATAACCAGCCTACTTAACGGGGGTCATGTCCATCTTTTAGGTGACAGCGATGGAAGATTGATCAGGCTGACTGGAAGGCCTTTCAACATCTGGCAGCCTTTAACATCAGTACAGTCAGTCAGGAGCCTATCAGTGATGCAGCGGCGTACGTCACAGAAAGCATTTTCAGTGCAGCTGCAACTATAATTCCAAAAACAGCTACCCGGTTTCCACTGTTTCCGAAACCTTGGTGGAATACACAGCAGCAAAAGCACAAAACAAAGCTTGAGGGGTATTTCGACCATATCCTACCACGACCAATCTATTAGCCTTCAAACGTGCACGCTATATTCGTCGTCAGAGCCAAAAGGCATGGTGAATCCACTTTACTTCCACTATTACTCAATCGACCAGCACTAAAACTGTCAGGGACAAAATCCGGAAAATGAAGGGGAAATATACATCTCACCCTTCATCGATCCTAGAACATAATGGATATGTTATTGCAGATAAAACTGCAATAATTCGTCCATTATATATGTAGATGTTGATGATATGATAGAAAAGGTCTCTTCTGGAGGCCTTTTCTATCATATCGTCAACATCTTCATACTCCCAAGAAGTTGTGGTCCTGAAAGACAAACTCGAAAGGCAGCCAATTAATTTCAAGTTTAAAATTCATATCCTTATAATGGGCCCTTCACCGTAGAAGAGTAAAAAACAGCTCTAACTTTTACCAAGACAAGTGCTGCGGGACAACATCACATCCATTATGATATGATCAAACAAAGTCCACGGCAAAATCCATGGACTAACAGCTCTATTGCTGGCATAAGGCAATCATTTTTGCCTTTCCTAAGCCGAGAGGAAAAGTGCTAAAATCTCAAACTACCGTCCTATTGCTCTGACTAGCTGTCTGTACAAAATCCTGGAGAAAATGGTCAACGCCAGCCTTATATGGTATTTGGAGGCAAATGGACTTCTCTGTAGATTGCAATGCGGCTTCCGTAGGAATAGGTCAACTTCGGACCATTTAATCAGGCTGGAAACCTCCATTGGAGATGCTTTTTTTAAACGAGAACACCTGGTGTCCTTGAATATGGATCAAGTGTTTGACACAACTTGGAGATTTGGAAAATTAAAAGACCTTTATAGCATCGGCCTTAGAGATCATCTTCCAGCTTTTATTAAAAACTTTTTATCTCATCGTTCTTTCCAAACCCGTGTAGAATCTACTCTCTCTCGGCCCTTTAGCCAAGAGGAGGAGGAAGTACCTCAAGGATCCATTTTAAATGTTACGCTTTTTGCCATCAAAGTGAATTCCATCACAGAACAACTTCCTCCAACTGTAAACTGAGCCCTCTATGTTGACGATTTTAGCATATATCCTCACTCCTGCAACATGAGGATAATTGAGAGGCAACTGCAACATGAGGTTAATTAAGAAGAAACTGCAACATGTCGTTGACCACCTGAACTCATGGGCAATGAATAATGAATTCTGGTTCTCACCACAAAACACTTTTTGCATGCACTTTTGCCGAAAGCGCAATCTTCACCCTGAACCTGAACTGAGGCTTGGACAAACTGCTATTGCAGTAGTACCTGAGACTCGATTTTTCGGGCTCGTATTTAATAGAAAGTTGAGCGTTCTACAACACATCAGTCAACTACGTACGAAGTGCACGAGAGGCTTGAATATCCTACGTGCAATGTCTTCAAATTCTAATCTTCAAATTCTAGTCTTCAAATTCGGCTCCCAGGTATACGCATCTGCTAGACTCAGCGAATCCACCATCAGGCGATCCGTATTGCCATTGGAGCATTTCGAAGATCTCCTGTCGAGAGTCTCTTTGTTGAAGCGAATGAGCCATGTTTATCGCTTGTCGGGAACAGTTGCTTCTACACTATGCTTTGAAACTGAAATCGCTGCCAGACCATCCCACGTGGACATCTGTTTTTGAGCCATATTGGGAAAATCTGTACAACACTCGTCAGACTGCCAATCAGCCATTCGGTATTCGTATCCAGAGGCTACTCAGAGATTTGGACATCACATTATAAAATGTTGCCCCATGGCAACCTTCTCCACCCTGGTATGCTCGTGTCCCAAACTGCGACTTCTCTCTTAACAACTGGAGAAAAGACAGTACTCCATCCACTGTCTACCTGCAGCTCGTTTTAGCACAGCGCTCTGAACTTTCTGACTCCTTGCCAGTCTACACAGATGACTCGAGGTTAGAAGTCTGTCGAATCTGCAACTGTTTTCCTAGATACCACAGTATCCGAGCAGATCTCCCACGAATGCAGTGTGTTCACTGCAGAGCTGCACGCAGTTGAGCTAGCCTTCGATCATATACAAACCACCCTCCACAAAAAATATATTATATATGCCAATTCTCTGAGTTCATTGCAGGCTTTTTCATCGATTAGGTTCAACCCTCATCCTGTACTGTGATTCAGCAGAAGCTCACTTCGTATCGCAGTCTGAATTTGATGTTCGTTTCTGCTAGATCTCCGGCCATATTGGGATCTCAGGAAACGATTTTGCAGACACTGCAGCCAAATCAGTGACCATTTTTAACTCTTGCCTGTTAGTCCACTATACAAACTACAGGCAAGTAATTCGAATGAAACTGGTATCCCAATGGCAACACTCATAGCATGGACAGGCAGCAAACAAGTTATATGAGATTAAGCCTGTAATTGAACATTGGCAGTCTAGTCTGCGCAGGAACCTAAAAGAGGAAGTTGTTCTATCTCGGCTCCGCATAGGACATTGTCACTTGGCACATTGCTATCTGCTGAGGGCAGGCGATCGTCCTATATGTAGAAATTGTGACACCATTTTATCAATCTGCCATATTTTTATTTGTTTATGCTTTTTAACTGTTTCATCACTTTTAACAATAATATATTTTTATAGTCTGTATTATATTTTAATATGTAATTTAATATACCCTTTGACCAAGTATTTTAATATACCCTTTGACCAAGTATTTTAATATACCCTTTGACCAAGCGCATTATAGCCATAGATGCTAATACGCCATAAAACCTTTAAAGAAAGACACAAACAAAAATAATAAAACAACTCTAAAGAAGAATGACATGTCTAATAGCACTCTCAAAACTTCCAACTCCTGAAATACATGAATAAAAGCGATAATCGCAAAACACATTAATAAAAATCTGCCAAAATTAGCAAAATGAATTTTACTCGGTATACAAAAAATTTGTGCCGTCTTCTACAAAAAAAAAGCTAATTATAAACAGCCAAGTATTTTAAAGCGAAGCACCTCCTTTGGAAACTCTGGTTAGGTTAAATTTATCGAATTACGAAACCGATTCATCATCATTTGATGACAAAACAAATGACTGAAAAATAATAGTGAAAAAGAATAATCCAATAGTGAACCAGCGTAAAAAAAATAACTGTTACAACGAATCAATAAATTTACATTTGCGATCAAATTCGCAATCTGAAGAGTGCGAATGTTGAATCCCAAGAGACAGAAAGTTCAATTGTCATTTGCACAAAAAAAGCAAATTTTTTTGTCTTGGTCTATTTGGATTCACGCTGAAGAGAAACCCTTCCGATCTCCCATTGCAGGAGACCTGGGTTAGGATTAGCAAATTTTAATCTGAATTGCTTGCGAACTAGTGGTCTTACTGTACGCAGTACTAGCTAATTAGAGATTGAACTGAAATACACAAAAATTCGGAATCAGAAAATCTCACCTTGCCGTGTTTCGTTGAACCAACATTTGTCACTGACCAAACTGCCCTTCCAGCGGCAGCATTTCTGTTCCCTAAGCGAAAAGAGAACTATGCTACTGTCTACGTTCACTAAATGTAAATGTTTCTTCCGCAGTAACACATGTTCAGCATCTGGCATCATATGTCATGAAGCAAGTGTTCGGTACTGGGATTGCACGTCAATGTTGATCTACTCATCAAACATTCGGAATATTGTGAAAAAAAATCGCTTTTTCCACAGTATTCTACGTAGTCGAATACCCATTGCAAACACAGTGGGATTTCTGTCTTATTTTAGTGAATAATTCATTAAAATTAAAAAAGTCCTTGTAAGAATTGAATCACCGGTTAAGATATTATGGTCTTGTATCTGGGTTCTTTGTTTCTCTTTCAGAACGACCTTCAGCATTGCAATTTAATTGTGCTTAGTCTCAATATTTTCTTTTACTATGGATCCTACGCCAGTTTTATCCCATCGTCTGCGTTAAATCCATTATGGATGTCAGGCGTTGCAGTGATGAGGTAGCAATAGCCATTAAAATGACCCTGATGATCCTACAAATCATCAGGTCAGGAAACATAAGCTGTTACAATAACCTGTTTCAGTTATCACTGACCGTTTCATACACTAATACAGATCATAAAATGAATATGACATATATTCAGGAAGATTCTTGGTTTCCTGGGGAGAAAGAGAGAAGGAATGAATAATCTCTGCAGAGAATTATTTTAGGTAACGTATTAAATACCATTTTCATGTATATGAAAACAGTATAAAAACAGTGCTATATATTACAATTAAATGACTTTGAACGGTGTTTCCCTTGAGTCTGGGTGACTACGGTAAATTGCTATTCATCTTAGGCAGATCATGTATATATTAAGTGCAATAGCATCATTAATACACAGCCATTTCTGAATTAACAGCATATTTATAAGGCGGCATCGTTTTAAGTTTAATTCAGAAACGGCAGTGTATTAATGGTGTTATTGCACTTAATATATACATAGTCTAAACTTGCTCGCAGCTTGAGGCTTTAGTCCTAAACGCATCTTAGGCAGATCTTATGACAGTTGGTCGATATTGGCACCAGTAAATTATTTATTCAATTATTTATTCAATTATTTATCCCATAAATTGTTATTCAGACTTATTTTATCCATCCCGGCATATACTGCCGTACCGGGATGAAGTTGTATACTTCAAATAGAGTAAATAAACAAACAAATAGCAGACATTCCTTCAGCCATATATATATATATATATATTTTTTTTTTAAGCGTAAATCTGAAATGCAGTGGGTGCTCTATATCTTTGTGCAATAGTATATAGTGTCTGAGTGTTGAGGGAAGAGATAATTGATGAAGAAATTGATGACGCGCTATTTTTAAAACTTGGTTCACGTTATCTACTGTTAATTCTTGGTGACTATAAACATTCCCTTCACACCCAATAATCCTGCACAAGTGATATATTAACATTTTTGTACTAGTAACGTTGTTAAATCTCAAATAATTGTGTAATGACTGAAGCGCACTACATTTTCCTGTTCGAAAGGAAGTTCGAACAGTCTTCTCAGATATTCGAACTTTCCTTCGCGTCGTTTATAAAACTTGTGCAGATTTAGCAGCAGAGAAACATTTCTTATGGAGCTTTCCTGTATTTTCAGTCTAATTATTGCAATTTACAGAGTGAAATTTAATTAAAAGCGTCCTTTTAAATATGCAATAGAATATTTCGTGCATACCGTATTTGATATGAAGCAAGATGTCTTTTAAATATAGTTCAGATTCAATTGTATAAATTCTGTATTTCAATATTTCAATTTCTATTAACAATATTTTAGCATATGATGAAGGTTAAAAGAAATAGGTGGATTAGTCTTGTTGGTGGGGAAGTATTGCTTGACCAATTTTATTGGATACTACGATGTGGTCACAAAGGAACTGGATGCAAAAAATTAATTTTGCTATCATATACTTGAATTTCAGGAAAGCTTCTGATACTGTTGCACATGCAGGACTGTTGTACAAATTGGAGCGGTATGGCATTAAGAGCAAGTTGCTGCAATGGATAAAGAGCTGGTTTAGTGGGAGACAGACGGCAGAGAGTGGTAATAAATGGACACTGCTCTACGTGGACTAATAGTATTAGTGGAGTCCCCCAGGGTTCGGTGCTGGGCCCATTGTTGTTTTGTGTATTTATCAATGATATTGATGAAGGTATATCAGGCTTAATGTCCAAGTTTGCAGATGATACAAAGGTTGGCAGTGTTGTTAATGACGGTATGCTATTGCAACAGGATCTAGAAAAGTTTGGTAGATGGGCTGAGAAGTAGCAACCGAAGTTTAACATTGACAAATGAAAATTACTGTATATGGGTAGCAGTAACCCTAGAGAAACGTACCAACTGTGTGGTGCTACACTCAGGGAGGTGGAGAATGAAAAAGACAAGGGGTAATTGTGCAGTCAGATATGAAGTTCTCTGAGCAGTGAAGAAGGGCTGCCAGAGCAGGCCATGGAGTTTTGTTAATGATATATAGGAATTTTGCTAGCAGAGACATGGAGGTGATTATCCTTTTGTATAATGGTCAGGCCACACATTGAGTACTGTGTACAGGTGTAAAGGCTTTATTTTAGGAAGGATGTAGATTTGCTAGAATGAATACAGAAAAGGGCAACAAGATTGCTGAGAGGAACAAAGGGGTGCACTTACGAAGAAAGGCTTAAATCCTGCAAGTTGCAGCATCTGGAGACTAGGCACCTGCGTGATGATCTGATCGAGGTGTATAAGGCCTTGAATGGTTTGAACAGGCTCAATGCTGATAGGATACTTCCGCTTACTCAGATTAAGAACCTGAGTGGGCATAGATTCAAATTGAGGAAAGACGGTTGTAGAATAGATATGCGGAAATTTGCCTTTAGCCAGCGGGTAGTTGGTTGCTGGAACAGACTTCCATCTGTTGTTGTGGAAGTTGATAGCTTAAATAAATTTAAGGCTAAACTAGATAAACATTTTGAACGAATGGATGGGTGAAATGGGAAGTTTTTTTTTTTTTTTTTTTGGCTGATGCTGTATAAGCTTGCTTTCTTGCATCATATGCCTCAACTAATGCTAATACGAATGCTAATAATATTAAAACAAACCGGTCGTCTAAAACAAACTAGAATATTAAAATATTCGAGTTTCTTTTAAAGTTGCACTCCTTGTGTATCAAGGAGGCAGATCCCGTTTGCCTTGTCAGAGTTAAATTAGCGATAAGTTTGGATATAACTGTATAGTAGATATTTTTTTATTCAAAATATTTATTTACTTATTTACTACTGTTGTGAAATAAATATCAGAAAATTTATCTTTAACTAAATTAACCCTGAGAACGTTTTTATCGCAGGGTTGATTTGTCTTAATATTTGTTATGTTTAATTTTGAAACCAAAGCAACTAAGGCGATGAGGAGGAGTTATATATTGTGTCTACAAATTGTATAATTCAATATGGTCGATTTGCCTGATTTAAAATCCCAATTATCCTTGGGGTAGTAGAGGATTGGAAATATAAATACCATTTTTTTCAAAAAATGAGACTCGGAGAAAACTTAGTTTCGATCTAAACATGTCACGAAACCAGCATTCTACTTTAGCTTTGAGTAAGGCAGTTGATGATTATTCACCCAACACTTCCTTTGATAAGTTCACAGATAGTATGGGTATTTAAATATTCATAAAAACATGTTCTCCAAAAAAATTAGTCACCAAGTGTAAACACAAGTGTGACTTTGTTTTGCTGATATTTCCAAAGTCTTTGGATAGTGTTATTGGCAGCAACACCTTTTACAGGAAACTCGTTCAAGTTTTTATAGGCCTAGCGAGTAGTCTACCCAGTTTGTACTGATTCAGTGCAGAGAGCAGCGATCGACCTTGATCGACACTTGAACAAGGTCGTGTGCTTGCCTGGACTAACGCTTATCAGAAACTCTTGGCATTTGTCCACCGACTTGGTTAGTGGGCGTCGGCCAGCAGCCTGTGCTAAATGTTTTGAGTCACACTTAAAGGTTATATTTCCAAAGTAAAATTTTATTTTCTTAAATCTGGCCGAGGACATATTAGAAATGAAAATGATTAATAATTACACCAGGCCACCAAAGCCTGTCTTATTGCCTATGAGATTGAGCTTTTACTCAACATTGCTGGCGCACGTACTTCAAATAATGGTATGAGACGTCGACCTACGAAATCTAAAAAATACAGTGAATTATTCTTATTGGAGTGCTTCAACTATATTACATCAAATTTATTTCAAATGTTGAACACCAATTAAACATTTAAACACCAATCATATTGTTCATTTTTTTTTTTTTTTTTTCAATTTCTCTACACTTATGTTATTACATTATCTCTTAGCTATGTTTTTATTTTGGAAAAAGAAAGATAAAGCAACCACTCTTTGTTCCATCAAATGATGTCATGTGAATTATTTTATTATTTCCATACACTAATTGATTAATACATATCACTATATAAGAACTTGGCACTGTCCCTACTTTATACTCGATTAATGAATAATGTATTAGACTCGGTCTATGATAAAATGCGGATACAATACAGACCGCATTATCAGAAATACTCGAACACCCAATCATTTCAAGAAAATGAGTAGTTATTTAGAAAAAATTAATAGCATTTTGATCCCCCTAAAGCAGTAGTGTCCAATGTCCAACCTACTTCCCTCGGGCCGAATACTGTTCGCGAATAATTTTTATACAGCCCGCGCGGCCATCAAAATGCTACTTTGTTCGGATCAACGTATGTTTGCGAGCAAATTTTTCAAGCATGAAATCAAATAAATATTTAAAAAGAAACAGAATAACAGATGAGCATCTTCATTCCGAATTGAGAATTTCAAATTTTCAACCAAATTTTGAACAATTATCTAAAAATATCCAACCTCAATCATTAAATGTTTTGTTTTGTTCAGTAAATGTTATTGTAGTAAAAAAATTTTGGAATATTTTCAATTGTAGATGTATCATTATGTATATTTATTCACCTTAATTTGAAAGCAGTGATCCTTTACAGGTTGTAAATTTTCTAAAGTGAGCATTTAAAAGCAAAAGTAAAGTATTTAAAAATAAAAAACAAAAGTAAAGCATTTTTTTTTAAAAAAAAGGAAGTCATGTTTTATAATTTTAATAAAATCTAAAAAATAAATCACTGACATAGATTTTGTTGGGAATTTGAATTTTTTATATATAGACCGAAAATAAAAAAAATGGTAACATGAAAATAGAAACTTCCTTTTACAATTTTTTTTTCTTTGTTAGCGCATCGGTTTCTGTGGCCATATTGCACCTCCCAAGGTTTTTGCATTTTCTACTCTGATCCAAGCCCGAGGCGGGATTCGAATCCGCGACCTTTGGGTTGCAGCGCAGGCACTTTACCCATCCGGCTAGCCCGGTCGGCCCTTTTATAAGTAACAAGATATGGAAAATGCAACACTAATTTTTCTCGAATCACTCAGTGGATCCCAAATCTAATCTCGAAATAAATCTAACTTTGAATATGGGCCCTGTACGGGAAAAGGTTGGACACCACTACCCTAAGGGATGGAAAGTGTATAAAAAGAATAAAATAATTTACTTTTAATGACGATCCCTCTAGAAGTACTTTTAACAGCTAGTTGACATTTTGTTTCATTCCTCCTTCAAATAAATTCGGAGTATAAATTTTTTCTGACCTTTCTTAGCTTCTTGAATTTAAACTCCGAGAAGATCATAAGTGTCAGAGGAGTCTATGCAACAGACAGCACAACAATATTACCTTACTGTTTTGGCATCCCATAGATTCCAACACCCAGTGTCTGTAGCTTTGTACTTCGCCATGACCACCGGGCTATGGTCTGGCCTAAAAGTTGTCGAAGTTGAAGAGGACAGCGATAGCCATTCCCTAATAAATTGTACACTTGGTGGGGGTTGAATTAAAAGTGGTGAGGAAGAAATGGATTTGAGAGTTAGGATGCCGTCGGCCATGAAGTTCTCCGAGCAGGGCGGATGGATGGCAAGGAAGGCCCAAAGGCATCCTATCTATCGATAATTTATCGAACTTTTACTTTTACGATTACGGAAGGTCATAATCACTGCATAAGGCAATTGCAAGACCGCAATAGCAATAAGTGGAATACCGTGTTCATGGAATCCGCAACTAAAAAAAAAAAAAAAAAGACATCGAACTTCTTGAAAGAGTCCAGAGACGGAAAATCGTTTGGCGAGATCTGATACGGAGCACTCGTATGAGGAAAGACTTCGAATATGTTGGCTACAGAGCTCGGAAATCGCCTTAGAAGAGATTTGGTCGAGCTGTATAAAGCTCTGAGAGGAAAAAGTAAATTGAATAAGGGTAAAATATTCACTGTTATAAATACTGCTAGTCATCTAGTCGTGATAAGTGTACGCTGCTGTAACCGGCAAGAATCGAAAGAGACATTGCAAAAAACGAAGAAATAGGGGTTTGAGGAGTTTCCAGGAACAGAAGAATTGCAAGACAATGTGTATTAATTTGAATGTTAACAATTTAGAAAGGGTACCATACAGCAGCCTGAAAGTAAATCTTTTTTTTTATGTTCTTGTTTATACTTTAGCGCCACCACTAGATCAGAGGAGTATACAATGCATTATGAATACAATCATTAATCGTATTTAGCAGTCACTGGATTGAACAGTCCACTCAAAGAGTGTGCGCTCCTGCACTCTCACTCCTGACCACTCGGCTACGTCAAGCCTTTAAAGGAGTTCATCAGAAACAGAAAATGAAAGAAACAGTATCGTATTTAGCACAATCACAGGCTTGAACCTTAGTCACTCAAAGCAACAGTAGCGTAGCTACCCTTTTTTGGGCCCGGAGGCAAATAACATGTTCGGGCCCCTACTTAATTAATGAAAATTTCAAAAAGAGGAGACAGCCAAAGACGCCGAGTCCCTAAAGGGCCCGGGCCTGGAGGCAATTGCCTTCCATGCCTACATGGTAGCTACGCCACTGCATAGCAAGTATATTTGAGCATCCTCGTACCTGACCACTCGGCTACAGCGGCCACAATTACAGTCCGGACACTTTTGAGTAGTTCTTATTTGGAGGAGGGAGATACGCAGTGAACCAAGGGAGAAGGGTATACAATAAAAACATATCAAAGTCAGAACATAAAAGTAGGGGTACAAAGATTACAAGAAAGGCAGAACACAGAATGACCGCAACAGACACTGATGTAGCAAATTGCATGACTGCCATCAGAAAATATATCATAATTTTTATACAAACAAAAAATAATAGGGAAACTCTGACTCTAAAGTCTACCCTTGGTGCTACGAGGGCTATTCAATAAAGAATGAGCCTGATTTTTTATGAACACTCTTACTGTTTGCTATTTCTAGCTGAGCTGCAGAATTTAAGACCAAACCAAACTGCATCACTTACAACTGCTCAGTTGACTCGTGGTCACAGAGGTGACCTTGGAGGTCGGTCAAGTTTATGCCTGTTCAGTTTCAATGGACGGGACAAGCGAGGAACAGTGTGCTGCTCTCAGATTTTGAGTTCATCTCAAGGAAACATCAGCTGAATCGTATGAAATGTTAAAAGAGGCTTATGGTGAATCTATGCTTCTATGTCGCAGGTGGGTTAGAATGGTTAAAGATGGACGTGATTCAATCACAAAAATCGTCGGTCCGAGCTCCAACCAATGCTGTCACCACAGAAACCACAAACACTGCTTCTGTAATCGTGAGAGAAGATCGTCGTATAACAGTAATGCAAGAATATCAGTAGGAAGCACGCACGGTATTCTCCATGACCACTTGCATATGATACGTATTTGGGCACGCTGCGTTCCAAGACTAGTCACGCGTGAGCAACAGCAAGTTCGCATGGTGGTTTGTCTGTAAGGAATTGCAACGGATGGTTACTGAAGATGATGAAATTCTGCACGAAGTGGTAAGAACGAAAAACTGCTTTCTCCCCTCATTTTCGTAATAGCAATCAGTTAACATTGTAGTGTATTCTAGGAGATCGCGGGGACATGGATGGCGTTTTTCTGGTTCTAAAATTGATAAAAATATATCACGTTATCTGAACCCTATCACTTTTAAGACAAATGAAGAAAATATCAGATAGTAATTAGTGCATTATAGCCTAAGTTGTTGATGCACCAACAAATTTATTTATTTATTATTAACATAAAAGGCGCCTCCATAGCCAGGTGGGAAGGAGCAGCAGTGCGTAGTACACGCTTCTTGATTAGACCGATGTTCGAACCCGTCACCACCAAATACGGAGGATGCGGAAAGGTCAGGGAATGACCACCGCATATCCCGGAGCAATATGGCCTTAGTTGCTAATGCTCCTAAAAAAAAAACCAAATAACAATAATAACAAATTAACATAAAATATACACAGCAGGTATGCACCCAGTTAAAGTGTATAACAGAGCAGAAAATACACAGGAAGATACAAAGATTGTATATTAGCATATAATAAACAGCAGAATAACGCAAAGTACAATAATAGTTCATTCCCAACGGGATATATAAGGTATAAGGTATAAGGTATGTTAGTGTCTAACGGCTCCTGGGATTTCTCCCATCTCCGCGGGTGTACATTGTATCGGGGCCAGAGATTTGAAGTGTGTGGGGGTCATGTGCTGTATATTGTGTTGTGCCCTTTGTTCCTCCGGTCTATTAGCCGCCGAGCCCCTAGTGGGACCCGACGTTACCACACCATGCCACGGGGAGGCTGACCGGGTGTACCACTGTAGCTAGAGTACTCTGGCGGGTCCTGCCACCTACTTTCCTGGGATTTCAGTGGCTAGGACCAGATTTAAGAATGAGATGATCGCTGTTTCTTGAGCAACGGTTGTAATTTTAACAGAGCGTAGGGTTGTTCGCTGATAACTTGTTCTAGGGCCAAATAGGTCGGGCAGTAATTTTGATGTTTTTAGATTTAGACCTGTGGGGGCATGAGTGTGTGTGTATATAAAAATATATATACACACACACGCACACACAAATATATATATATATATAAACTAAAAAAAAAAAACGTTGTGCAAGAGAAAAGTAAGGGAGGAAGGCAAAAGGACTGGAGGGTAGGAAACAGAAGAAAGGGGCCAATAGAGAAGATGGTCCCTGATGACAGTGTGGCATGCCCAACGCCTCACCAGAGAGAAGAGTGGGGTGGCGGGTGGACGAAAACCACCTCCCCACAAAAAAAAAAAAATAAATAAAAATAAAAAATAATAATAATAAAAAAAAAAAAAAATCATTCTGTAAGAGAAAAATAGGGGGGGGGAGTAAAGAACGGATGGCAGGAAACAGAAGAAAGCCGGAAAAAAAAAAAAATGAGAGAGAGATATACCCCGCAAGTTCAGGGTAGGTACAGCTAGCACGGCCATTCAGTTGCAGCCGACAACTTGCTGGAAATCCAGCAGTGTGAGTGCTGCTATGGTGGATGGGTCATGTTCAGTAAGGTCTAGTTCAGGTGTCGTCATTGGGACTCCATTTGGTGAGTCTTTGTCGCATCCAGACTGAAGGCTGGTCCAGTAGTCCATCAGAACGAACAGTGGGGGTGGTCAAAACCGGGAGTCCAAGATTAATGGTCAAGTCCAGGGATCGATGCTAGGCCTCTTCTTGATGAGATGTGTCACGTCTGGTCGAGAAAAGTTTGTCCAGGAATCAATGATGAGGAATTTGTCAAAGTATGTGTGGACCCTGTCTTTGATTGCACTGCTGGTCAAGTCTTGTGCAAGTTGGTCCAAGGCATTAGCATTCATGGCTCAATGATGAATAGCAACAATTGGCAGTCATGGTTGTTATGACCTATTGATTCGGATACTAAGGTGGTGGTAGTGCTTTCTGCCTGGTAAATAAGTCCATTGCAAATTGAGTCAGAGCTCGGTAAGTTTCTTCATTCTGTAGGGTGAGGTGTTCTTGATTTTGGTAGTTGAAGCGTAGTTTTGTTATTAGGATCCTCCTGAAGTCCTCGTAGATTTCACAGCTGTGGGCAAGGTGCTCCCACGTCTGATCCTCTCCACAGTGGCAGCGGGGTGAGTCTGAAATTCTGAAGTCATGTAGTTTTTTCTGGAAGGAGCCATGTCCAGTAAGGAGGTAGGTAGCATAGAGTCCTGGTGAAAACCAGACAGGTGTGAGGGGGTAGAAGGCCCTGACATCAGGGAGGAATCTTTTGGTGACAGCGCCTTTAGTTGATGTCTGCCATCTTTCTTGCCAGGTGTCTGTTAGATGTTCATTAAGTCTCATCTTTTCAGCGTTTCTATTATTTGCTGGGTCAGTGGTGAAACCTGCACAAGTAACTGCTCTTCCTTTGGCTATTTGGTAGAGCAACCCATGACGAACAATCTCCAGGTCCAGTGGAAGAGATCCAGTGAGGACCTGTAGCGCATGGGTGCTGACAGTGCGACAAGCACGCGAGGACAGAAGGAGAAGAGAGCGCTGGATAGTTCCTAGGCGCGATCTGTTTACTACGGTATTGGCCTTCTTGTACCAGACTCCAGAAGCATAGGTGATAACCGGGATGAAAACTGTCTTATAGAAGAGTGACAGCGTTCTCTTCTTTAAGCCCCAGTCCTTCCGGGCAACTCTTGAGACTTGGGCAGCATACTTCCTGATCTTAATCCTGAGTTGGTCTAGATGAGGAGTGAAGGAAAGGTTTTTGTCTAAGATCAAACCTAGATATTTAAGCTCTGTTTTTAGTTTTACTGTAACACCATTGACCTTGATTTGGGGTGGTCTTCTCAAATCAAGGGTGCCTTTTAGTAGGATCGAATTGGTTTTCTCTGGGGAGATCTTTAGGTTGTTATGCTCTGCCCAAGCTTGAAGGGTGGAGATGGCCTGGTTGGCAGTTGCTTCTAGTTGGGTTCTGTTATTGGCAGAAAAGAGCATGACCAGGTCATCTGCATAGGCCTGGGTTTGTACATTGTTGAGTTTGGTGTTCAGGAAATCATCCAGCACCAGATTCCAGAGGAGAGGCCCCAGGACAGATCCCTGAGGGCATCCCTTGAAGACTGGTCTGGAGACACTGCAGTGGGGAGCAGACACAACAACTCACCGGTCCTGGAGATAGGTCTTGATGCATCTATATAAGTTTTCTGGGACATGCGCTCTTCGGAGTCTGCCCAGGACGCTGGGCCACCAGAGGGAATCGAAGGCACCAGCAAAGTCAAAGGAGATTAGTAGAAAGTATTTGGAGTTGCAGTTGGTAGCAGCTTCAATGATTGTTTCCAGTGCATCAATCGTGGAGCGTCCTTTCCGGAAACCGTACTGCTTAGGTGAGGAGAGACCAGCGTCATTGTAGTGGGCTTCTATTCTATGGGAGATCATCCTTTCGAGAAGTTTGCTGAAGACTGGCAGCAGTGCAATGGGCCGGTAAGATTGTGGCAGATCATGTGGTTTGGTTGCATTCTTCAATATAAGTCTAAGGATTGCAGTCCTCCATTGTGTGGGGAAGAATCCTTGGTGGAGACAGTGGTTTAACAGGTTGAGTATTGTAGTGGGAATAAGTTCAATGGCCTTCTGGACGATTTCTGGATCGAGCATGTCTCTGTCCGGAGCCTTCTTGTTTCTGATTCTAGATGCAGCTAAGTTGAGTTAAGTCGGTTGTGGTGAAGGGTTCTTCAATTGCAGTTGTGTGATATGTTTCATTTTCCATGCAGAGCTGTAGCTGTTCCGGTGTGTGTGGGTCAGCAGGCTGCTGAAATGTAGCGTCTAAAATATTATTGATAGTATCTTGCCACGATCTGGTATACAGTCCGTTCGGTAATTTTGTGGTTGATACGACCTCGCCTCTGGGAAGCTTGTTAGTGGTCACTTTGTACACAATCCCCCAGGGATCGGCGTTCCCTTCAGTGCTTACCAGGGCTTCCCATGAGCGCCTTTTGCGCTGTTTTATTGTTGTGGTATACTGGTTCCTGGTCACTCGATATTGCTGCAGTAAAGCCTCTGTTTCTTCTGGAGGCCATGTTCTTCTTGCACGTTGATAGCGTTTTCGTCGGTAAATGACTTCGCGTCTAAGAGCCTGGAGTTCAGGTGACCACCAGGGGACAGCACCAGGTGTGAATCTCTTCTTTTTGATAGCCTTGTTTGCAACGGGATAAGTCCAATTCAAGGAAATAAAAATACGATATACGTGCCATCCTTGGTTCAATATCTTGAAGAGAATCACAGAGCGCAGGTAATCGCGGAAACATCATCACACACATAATTGATGAGGACATCTTTTATCTTGAGCTCATCCGTAAACCAGCCAACCTGCTCCAGATAGTTCTGTGAAACTCTTTCCTGTCCACAGCCAAATCTAGATTATACTTGTTTATGAGTGCCATAGTTCTTTTAAAGAAGGAGTTCTTGGATGTCTCTAACCTGGAGTTACTGATGTGGAGAGTGGTCTTCTATCTGTTAACCACTATAGGACGCGCAGATCAGTGTGGCTTGAAGATCTGGCAGGTAGGTAGAACCAGAGAAGATGTGATACAAATCTAACAACAATAACAACAACAAGTTGATAACGGCGGTTGAGACATGGCTTCATCATTTCGACCCAGAGAGTAAGCAAAAAAAAAGCTCTGTTTGGACTCTATCGCCAACACCGAAAAAAGCAAACGTTTTGGCTTCGCAGAAAGGTTGTGGTCATCTCTTTTATTATTATTATTATTATTTTTTTGACATTCAGTAAATGGTTTACCAGCACGTTGTGCCATGTCATACGACTGTTACAGGACCTTACTATAGAAGTGTATTGCACACTTTGCGGATTACAATCGTCGCAAACGACCACATTGCACGCAGGGGGGGGGGGGTTTGAACTGCATCACGAAAATGCGAGATCTTACACTGCTTACTGCCATCGATTGCAGGTGACTGTCTGCCATCCTGCAAGCAGGCCTCGCAACAGAGATGATAAACAAAAGGAACAAATCACAAAAATATTTATCCCATTCATCCAGGGAGTATACCTCAAAGCCCCGTCGTGGTTCTCTCCAGGGCTTTTATCTACCTATCTTCCTGTCTTCTTAAAAGACATGGTGCTTTCAGAGCTAAATTGGCCTCTTTCAGAATTACTGACAACCCACTATGCCACTGTGGACAACAGAAGACCTGAGAGCATCTTATGTTTACCTGCTCACTCTATGAAGACCTAAGATAACAAAGATACATTACAACCCACAAAATCAAGAGCACAACCTCTAGGAACAAGAAAAGGATTACAAAACCTTTTTCACGTTTGCCCAGGACCTATTCACAAGACATAGGACCCAGGCACATAGAACGACCACTGTCTGAGACTCTACTCGAAGCCATTTTCTTCCAACCAACGCAACTTTTCACCTGGAGACTTCCACCTACTAGAACAACCTAATGCTCTTCCTTACTTACTAAAGAAAATCCATCAAGATGACTGACAAATTTCGATTCCTGATACTGACTTAGAGTAACCACTGACCAAGTCAAAGGGCAGTTTTGCTGCGTTATCATCGCTATAAATGGTGACCGATACCATGCCACCTTGCATGGTCCCCTCGACGTGGGCACCTGTACGTGGTGAGGGGACCTCCCAGTGATGCTGCTGGTTTTCCAGATTAGCATCACTGGGATCTAACGCCCATACCTTGGTTCCAGGGTTACATCTTTGGAATCCGGCGTGTGCAGCCGTGCGCCGCGACCCGTGGAATGCGGAAAGGGGGATCCTGGTGGTTGAGGGGCCCAGCCTTAATACACCACTTTGGCCCCTGCTTCGACAAGACGGGTGGTCCCGGACCGGCCCGACTGGGATCAATCGGCGGGTGGTTTTTACTGCTAGGGTCAACTGCGTTCCAATAAGTCTCCCTCCCTATGGTCCTGGGACAGGATAAAGATTTATTGGTAACGTGGGTATGGTGTTCTAAGCGAACTCGGCGTCCCATTCGTGTACGCAGTACCTGCTAGTTCACGAGTGGGCGTCCCCTCGTAGGGCTCCGTGGTGGGTGAGGTACTTAGGCATCAGACACTTTCTCTTTACTCACATGAGTAATTTAAATCCCCTTTCTTCTGGGGCCCCAACAAGGCCCCTACCTAATCGAGACGATGACAAAGAAAACACCTCTGCAAAAAGAGCCAGGACTGAGGATACACCACCACCATCAGTGACACCGCTTTTCCTCATTCTCCATTCCATCGGAGAACAGTCAATTGGAAAGATGTCACCCTTCTTTATCCAGAAAGGATTAGAAGGGTTGGCAGGTTCACCAAAATCCGTTAAACGACTGCGTTCTGGCGATCTTTTGGTCGAAGCTTC
Source organism: Mastigoproctus giganteus (assembly GCF_048544385.1). Lineage (NCBI taxonomy): Eukaryota > Metazoa > Arthropoda > Arachnida > Uropygi > Thelyphonidae > Mastigoproctus > Mastigoproctus giganteus. Next base: position 125,603,307 of record NC_143586.1, read on the forward strand.
CAGCACAAAACAAGCTGAAAAATTCTTGAACTCTACATCCATAGGGGGAATACCTATCACCGTAACCCCCCACAAAACTCTGAATTCTTCACGTGGTGTTATATCAGAGTGGGACCTTCTTCATGTTTCTGAAGAAGAGATCTGCTCTGAATTGAAAGACCAAGGAGTGACAGCTGTGAAAAGAATATCGATACGAAAGGATGGGAATCTCGTCCCTACCCGAGTTCCTATCCTCACGTTCAATACCCCACGGCCTCCAAGTTCCATCAAGGCAGGCTATCTAAAGTGCCCAGTGAGGATTTACATCCCAAACCCACTGAGGTGTTTTAGATGCCAAAAATACGGCCACTCACAAACATCTTGTCGTGGTAACCCTGCCTGTGCTCGATGTGGTGTTAAAGACCACAAGAGCAAGGAATGTTCAGCTTCAAAACCGATCTGTATTAATTGCCAAGGAGAGCACCCCGCCTATTCTCGAGCATGCCAGCGGTGGAAGGATGAAAAAGAAATCCAAAAACTGAAAACAGAGCTGAATATTTCCTACCCAGAGGCCAGAAAACGTATCCAACCAATAAATAGCGGGAAACCTTCATATGCTCAGAAGGTTTCTGCAAAGTGCACTATCGGTACTCAAACTGAGATGACTATACCACCGAAAGTGTCATTCACTCCGATTGCACGCTATTTATTGAATTCACAAAAGCCCACCAAAAAAACACAATCAGTTGCCACTCCTATATCCGTACCTCCTAGTGCTCCACCACTACCAAAACCAAGTGGTAAAAAAGAGCAAAAACGTTCGGAAGAGTCACCCGTAATACCAGAAACAATGGATGTAGAGAACAAGGAGGTACAGGATGAATCAGTCTTGGAACTCTTTGCGGAGGAAGAAATGGACACGGGACAGCGTCCATTCTTCCCCAAAAAAGATAAAGCCAAGTCTGATAAAAGTAAGCCCTCAGCACCTCGGAAGCCGCCTGATCGACCCACCAAGCCAAAATAATGGCTAAATTCCTACAATGGAATTGTCTTGGATTCCGGCGAAATACTGATGACATCAAGGCCCTCCTGCAAAAGCACGAGCCAGTTTGCTTTTGCTTGCAGGAGACTTATCTAAAGGCAAATGATGATCCCACCATGCATAACATCACAATCTTTCGTAAGGATAGAATTGCGGATGGTCCTGCTCATGGAGGAGTGGCTATCCTTGTGGGTAATCAGACCCCAGTTCAGCCCTTGCTAATTACAACCAGAATAGAGGCTGTTGCAATTCGCCTTACAGTGGGATTTTTATTCACGGTCTGCTCTATTTATTTGCCACCTGGGACTGACATCTCCCAGGAAGACCTTGATGATCTTGTAACGCAGTTGCCTCCCCCTTTCTTACTTCTCGGGGATTTTAATGGACGTAACACCCTGTGGGGTAGTGCTAACATTAATGGAAGGGGACGAGTCATAGAGCGTATGCTCAATGACAATGACAAACCTTTCCCTTCTAAATATTGGAACAAACACCTTCTTCCACATGCCTACCCGTACCTTTTCTGCCATTGATCTTTCTATCTGCTCCCCTTCTCTACTCCCTTCACTCACTTGGGAAGTGGAGGAGAATCCATACGGAAGTGATCACTTCCCTGTGATAACCTTGTTACACAGTGGGAGACCTTGTCTTCCCTTCAGGTTACCACGGTGGAAGATTGATCAGGCTGACTGGTCTGCCTTCCAATATCAGGCAAATTTTGATCTCAGCACCGTCAGTCAGGAGCCGATGAATGATGCAGTAAAGTACATAACAGAAATCATCGTCCAAGCAGCTGCGAACGCTGTTCCAAAAACATCTGCCCGGTTTCCACCATTTCCCAAACCTTGGTGGAATTCACAATGCACAGCAGCAAAAAAGGCTCAAAACAAAGCGTGGGGGATATTCCGCCGATATCCTACCACTGTTAATCTAATAGCCTTCAAGCGTTCACGAGCCAAAGCACGCTACATTCGCCGTCAGAGTCAAAAGGAATCATGGGTCCGTTTTACAACATCTATTAACCAGACTACCAATTCTAAGGTAGTCTGGGATAAAATCCGGAAAATGAAGGGAAAATATACATCCCACCCTTCTTCAATCCTACATTATAATGGATGCGCTATTGCAGATCCAACTGCAATAGCCAATGCTCTTGGGGAAACTTTCTCCAACATCTCTGCAACATCTTCGTATTCCCCAGAGTTCCTGGTCCTGAAACATAAAATTGAAAAGCAGGCCCTTAGTTTTAAGTCCAAGTGCCTTTATCCCTACAACGGGGCATTCACTATAGAATAACTGGAAAGAGCCCTCACTCTTTCCAATGCAAGTGCTGTTGGACCAGATGGCATCCATTATGAAATGATTAAGCATCTTTCACCAAAATCTATTGATTATCTGCTCCTTCTATATAACAGAATCTTTATTGAAGGGCAGTTTCCGGATTCCTGGTGCAAGGCAATCGTTCTCGCCTTTGCTAAGCCAGGAAAGGATACAAAAGTTACTACTAATTACCGTCCTATTGCTCTGACTAGCTGTATGTGCAAAATTCTGGAGAGAATGGTTAATTTTCGTTTAAAATGGTATTTAGAAACAAATGACCTTCTCGCCAACATCCAGTGCGGCTTCCGAAAAAAAAGATCAACTCTTGATCATTTAATTAGACAGGAAACATCCATCTGGGATGCTTTCCTAAAACGCGAACACTTGGTGTCAGTGTTCTTTGATATGGAAAAAGCATATGACACAACTTGGAAATTTGGCATTTTAAAAGATTTGCATAGCCTTGGTCTTAGAGGCCATCTCCCCATTTTTATTAGAAACTTTTTAGCCAATCGATCTTTCCAAGTTCGTGTGGGATCCTCACTCTCTCGTTCCTTCAGACAAGAGGACGGAGTACCACAAGGATCAGTTTTAAGTGTCACGCTTTTCGCCATCAAAATAAATTCCATCACAGAGCAACTTCCTCCAACTGTAAACAGTGCCCTCTATGTTGATGACTTCAGCATATTTTGTCAGTCATGCAACATGAGGGTTATTAAAAGACAACTGCAGAAAGCCATTGATCGCCTTAATTCCTGGGCACTTGCTAATGGCTTCAGGTTCTCGCCGGAGAAGACCGTTTGCGTACATTTTTGTCGTAAGCGTAATCGTCATCCTGAACCTGAATTAAGGCTCGGACAAGATGCTATTCTAGTAGCAGCGGACACAAAATTCTTGGGACTCGTATTCGATAAAAAAACTGACCTTTTTGGATCACATCCGTCAACTCCGCACAAAGTGCACACGAGGGCTTAATATTCTCCGCTCGCTCTCCTCTACATCTTGGGGAGCAGACCGATGCACCCTTCTACGGCTTTACCGTGCACTTGTGCGATCCAAATTAGATTATGGGTCCCAGATATATTCCTCAGCCAGAGATAGTGTCCTTCGATGGCTGGACCCTGTCCATCATCAGGCCCTCCGTATCGCTACTGGAGCATATCGCACATCTCCTGTCCAGAGTTTATACGTCGAAGCAAACGAACCGCCGTTATCGCTTCGACGTAAGCAGTTGTCTTTAAAGTACGCTTTAAAACTGAAATCCCTGCCAGACCACCCTACGTGGCTATTCGTTTTTGAGCCACGATGGGAAAATTTGTACAAAACCCGTAAGACTGCCAATCGTCCTTTTGGTATTTGTCTCCAAGATCTACTCATAGAACTTAATATCAAGGTAGACAAGGTTGCCCAAACACCTAAGCAACTCCTTCCACCCTGGCATGCTCATGTCCCGAAATGTGATTTGTCCCTTCGGAATTGGGAAAAGTCGGACACTCCACCATCTGTCTACCTGCAGCGCTTTATTCAGCACACCGAGCTGAACATTCTGACTTCGCGCCAGTTTACACAGACGGTTCGAAGTCAGAATCATATGTGGGATCTGCTGCTGTCTTTACAGATAGCACTACATCGGAGCAGATTCCCTCTGAATGTAGCATATTTACTGCAGAGCTGCACGCAATTGAGTTAGCCTTGGATCACATTAGTGAATGCCAATACCAACGGTTCATTTTATATTCCGACTCTCTTAGCATGTTACAGGCTTTAATATCTGTGAGATATAAGTCCTCATCCAGTTCTGTCTAGTATTTAGCAGAAGATTCACTTCCTCTGTGGACATGAATATGATATCCGCTTCTGCTGGATTCCCAGCCACATTGGGATTATGGGAAATGATTTGGCTGACGCCGCAGCCAAATCAGCAATTCCCAATAATAACTGCTGCCTGTCAGTCCCCTATACAGACTACAGGCAAATAATACACGAGAAGATGCACTCCCAATGGCAGGATTCGTGGAATAGACAGACTGCGAATAAATTATATCATATAAAGCCTGTAATTGAACCGTGGCAGTCTAGTCTGCGCAGGAATCGTAAGGAGGAAGTTGTTCTTGCCCGGACCCGCATAGGACACAGTCATTTAACTCATTTGTTTCTGCTGAGGGCTGATGACCCTCCTATGTGTGTGTCCTGTGGCACAATTTTAACGATCAGACACCTTTTAATTGACTGTCCAGATTTTAGCAGCACCCGTTTTACCGCTTTTAACCATCTGACTGAGCCGTATACACTCAGTCAGATTTTATCTGACAATGACAACGTGTCTGCTGTTTTCAACTATTTTAAATCAACAAAAGTTTTTAATTGTATTTAAAATTTATGTTATTGTTATCTCTTTATTGGTTTATTTTTTATATACCTGTTATTATATATCTGGACATGGTGGCCTAACTACTTAGGTCACTGAACGTTTTAACTTTTTATAATATGACCAGTATTTGGCGCATTATAGCCTCAGTTGCTGATGCGCCAATAAAACCCAAACCAAACCAAAAAAAAAAAAAAAAAACCTTGCATGGTAACTAGTCATCCCGTTCCCTAACCCCATTTTCGCCTGATGTATCCTTGGGGATGCTCCCTCTCATCCCGATACATCTGTCCCCCCCCCCCTTTCTCCAGTCTCAAAAGAGGTTAGTGGCGGGCAAAGTACCAGGGGCCCAGCGGGGAAAAGCCAGACGTACAACACTAACTTCATAAACACCGCGCACCTCTGGCTTTTACAGTGTACTGTATCACCACACTGAGTAAACAGTGCAGATGTGGAGGAGCTCCACATGCAAACACTACGCCACTGCGATCGAGTGCTTAGCTACCATTATTGTCGAAAGTGTTTCCCATCTGCCCTATAGCCCTGACCTTGCACCCTGCGATTTTTTCCAAAGTTTTTTATTTATTTCCAGTCGTCAGAAGAAGTTGTAAAGACATCTGAGGAGATTCCCAGGATACGCATGTCAAAAAATGGCTTCCACCATATTTCTGATGAATGGCAGAAACGTTGAGTTAAGCACGAAAACTTTGGAGTAAAGAAAAGTGAACAGCATGGAGAGGGAAGAAAAAGGATTGTCATATTCCGAACTTCGACTTTTGCAAAGATGACTGGGAAGTCATCTTTGCAAAAGTCGAAGTTCGGAATATCAAATGGAGAGGCCTGAAGTGAGCCATCTATAAATAAGCAGTTGCGCAGCTTTCTTTTTTTTTTTTTTTTTTTTTTTTTTTTTTTTTTTTATGGTGGAGTTGTATTTCAATCCGAAAATCACGTGAACGAAGCCAAAAACCATTTGAATTAGGACACTCCTCCTTGTTCTTAAATAGGCAGCGCAAAATGGCAGGGGTATCCCTTGGTGGCTCGGATTGAAGCCAGTGGTCGTGAAATCTGGAATTCTCAGAAATACATCTAGCTCAGCTCACATTTTGGACCATTGCGCTGCTAAGTTTTTTTTACTGGAATGTTAATTTATTATAAATATACGCATTATACATTTTGATAACTAGTCCTCCTTAGAACAGGTTTGGCATTTCTGTCCTGTCATCTTGTTGAATGCATTCCGAAACAAAAAAAAAGAATTATTTTCCCAAGACATTTCTTGCGAAAGCATTCACAGGACAAAATAAGATGCGTTGATACCGACCCTGCAAGTGAAAGTTAAATCTTCAGTTTTATCTATATTTTTATTGCGCTTTAAGATCTTTCCTTTTAGGATAAACAACACTAATTTTACCGTTTGTGATGATAGAGAAAGAAATTAAATAAACCAAAAGATTAGTTTGCTAGTACGAGAATACAGCACACTTTTATCCTACACAAGGCAGTAACACACGGTCCTAGTTACAAATTGCAAGACATTCTGTTTATCGAGTTCATTGCATAATAATTGCAAAGCATGGAGTGAATACGGGAGAGATGCCACACGCTCTAAGGACATTGAACATCTATTAACAAAAGCAATATTTATTCATTACTTTAATACAACATAATCAATAGATATCGATTTTATTATAAAAATTTCATGACGCAAAACGTGTTTGGGCGTCTCTCCACCACACTTTAGGGAGAGATGCCGCGACAACACTCAACATGGTGAGGCAGATACGCTGCATCACACATTTTTGTTTTTAAATGTCTCTGTTTTTTCTAATACGCGTATTTTCGCATGGTTTTTTCTTTTGGTAACTCGGATTTTTCGTCCAGAAAACAAAAAAATAGACCAGAGAACACATGCATTTACAGACAGCATATACGGAGCAATATGGCCTTACTCGCTAATGCTCTTAAAATCCTACTACTACAACCCACATCAATACACTGATCACTGGCAGTTAGTAGTTCTTTTAACTGGAGATTCTTGACTCATGACGAATCACTGCTGATAACCAGATCAAGAATATTACTCTCTTTTGTTGCCTCTCTAACATACTACTGTAGAAAACAGTCACAAGTAAATCCAGAAACGTCTTGCTAGTATTTGAGTGACAATCAAGTTCCAGTCATTATCTCGAAAGTTACGATTGTCCATCATAAGACATCCTGATTTCCTGGCCCACTATTTCTCAGTGGGTCAGGAAATCAGGATATTATGTCTCTCACTCCATATCGACCCGCAAACATAAAACAAATAGTACATTTCGTAAAGCAAGGATTCGGAGGGCAACCACCTACCCCCGCCAGTTCTCCCTCGAGCCACACAATCCCACTACTTTGAGCCCTTTGCTTTGATGCTCTGTTCTGAGACATTACTTCCGTTCAAATTCAGTTTAATTAAGAATACTTTACTAAACTAATATATTTAAATATAATAATAACACTATTCACCGATTATGCAGCAATGATACATATTACGCTATCAAGTTTACATTATTAAATACATTGAATTATGACCAACCCTATGAAAACTGAATGCGATCCGTTGACCACGTGAGGTACGAGAGTGCGCAGTTAGTCGACATGCGTAGCCATAGATAAGGTGTCAATGGTTCAATAGGTAGTAAAATTCCGAGCGTAATGGGTAAAAGGAAGGATTTATCGGACTTTGATAAAGAACAGATTGTGGGAGCTCGACGAGCTGGTGCCTCGATTTCCCAAACGGCTGAACTAGCGGGGTTTTCGAGAGCCGCCGTTATTAAAGTGTACCAGGACTGGCGTCAAAATGGTAAAACAACGACCCGACGGCAAAGGTCAGCGAAAGGTTGATGTTAGAGTTGAGCACTGGGTCCGACGACTCATACATGCGACCAGCCGCGGCACTGTTGAAGAGTTGACTACCCAATACAACATGGGCAACCCAGAACAATATCTGGCATGACCATGCGTCGCCCGCTCTCACGTATGAGCTATACCAGCAGACGACCCCTACAGCATCCTCTCCTAACCAAGGTTCATCGACGTAAAAGACACGCCTGGTGCAAAGAGCATGCAAGTTGAACGTTAAAAGACTGGAAGAAGGTGTGCTGGTCGGATGAGTCACGTTATTTGCTCCACACCGTGGATGGTCGTGTACGGATTTGGCGTCAACAACAAGAGGCTCTTGATCCATCATGCATGGTGTAAAACGTGCAGGCCAGTGGAGGCGATTGTATAGTGTTGGGCATGTTTCACTGGCAGGAACCTAGACCTCTGGTGCATGTGGAACAACGTATCAGTGGTCTCCGCTATCGTCAACTGCTTGCTGACTGTGTACACCCCGCAAATTACACTTTTTACCGAATGGCGATGGTCTCTTCCAAGATGACAAATGCGCCGAGCAATGGGACACTTGATGTGCAGGTATATAGTTTGAGGAAAACAGTTCTGACTTCCAGCATATTTATTTGGCCTCGAACTTCCCCCCCCCCCCCGATATCAATCCCATAGACTCAGAGCACTTGTGGGACACTATGGAGAGGCATATCAGGCTCTGGATACACCAATCACCTCCATTTCTGGCCGCATTACACATAGCTTGGTTGGCCATACCTCCCGAACGCTTCCGACATCTTGTTGAATCAATGCGAGGGCAAAAGGAGCACCTACGAAGCAGTAGGTAGGTAGTCATAATTCAGTGATCACTCAGTGTAAATATAATTTGACATCGAGTTTGCGTTATATGTATTACGTTATCGAGTTTACGCTGTATTAGGATATTTAAATAAGTTCTTGGAAATCTGTATATACTGTATTTTTGCGGTTTACCTCGACAGTAATCCAACTATTTATTAATTAATCACTTGCCTTTTTTTTTAAATCTTAGTAACTTAGTAAACAGCAAACTCATTAACATAACTCTCTCTCTAGAAATATTTCCTGTATTGAAATGTTTTGTTTTTTTCTAGAATGTGTGTAGAAAGTAGGTGAAGCGTCTTCTCAGACCTTTTTTTTTTTTTAATTCGTAAGGGTTCTTAACCGTCAAGTCATATTTCTATCACCACAATCTCTTTTACATAATATATTAGTAGTACAAATCCGCCGATGATTCGTTGGAGTTTTACGAGTGTTTTGTTTAAAGCAATGGGCACTTGTACAGTTTTACAAAACCGATAGGCGCCTCCTTAGCCAGGTGGGATTACACACGCTTCTTGATTAGACCAGGGTTCGAGCCCGTCACCACCAAATACGGAAAGGTCAAGGGAATGACCACCGCATATCACGGAGCAATATGGCCTTAGTTGCTAATGCTCCTAAAAACCAAATAACAAACAAAACCGATGATAGAGGTTATCCATCCTGACATCTTGCGGCAGTTCTGAAAATTATACTTACTCGCATTCGACATTTTCAATGAAACATTTCACTGCTACTACACATTTTAAATTGATGATAATTGCCAATTCATGGACAAACTTTTTTTTTTTTTTAATTAAGGTGAATTTAGCTACTTATGAGGTAATGAATACACAACCAGGCTACACATTTCCATTTCTTACGCCGAGAAAGCCTAATAAATGCCGACAACACAAACAGATGACAGTTGCATATCTTCTTTACAGTTAAATATTCACGACTCCAGGAGACAATTAACCGGGTCACCACCTGCTTCAGTATAGAATGGCTTACTCCCTTTGTCATATACCTGAGATGCATTTTAAAATAATCCTAGCAGAGGCTCCTTCACTTTACACGGCAGAACTGAAGTTCCCTACTCCTCCCTTATCTCAATATGCTGATTGAAATATAACATTATAACACAAATGTTTGTTTGTTTTTTTCCCGAATAGAGACTCCCCAGCCTTTTCTCAATAATAAAGGGAGTACAAATTTTACGCTTTTGTGATTTGCAAAACATTACAACATCGCGGTACACTGTTTCCACACGTGTACAGCAGTGACGTTCCCCACATCAGCTGCTACGTGTGCATTTTGACAGCTGCGAGACGCTAATAAGTGCCGTTTTGATTTTTATGGTAAAATTGTAGATTCTGAACTCCATACATTTGAACGAATGTTGGCTTATTTTCTCTATTGTATGGATTTCTTAATATGAAAGTAGAATACTTTCATCATTAAATACAATCGATGTAAAAGGCTGGCACAAGTGGAATTATACATAATGCAAGCCTATTACAGAAGAATTATAACGAAACAGTCTCAAATAATTATGAATAGTTTCGACAATGCAATATTGTTAATAGAAGCAACAAACAGCGAGAGTGGAGTGGTTTGTAATACGAAAACATCCCGTATGCTGTGATAATGATGCAGTATAGCAGACAAAGCTGGTAAAGATGTACGTGATGGATTTGGCGAACGTCGTCTCAGCGCAAACAGTTGACAATGACGCAGTTGGCCGTTGACGTTCTAGGACTAGTTTGTCATAGGGATTCGATGATTGTAAATGGAAATAACCTCCTGCAAGGAACTCACCACGCAACGAGATAGTAAGAGAACGAATGTCAGTGCAAAGTACGTCATAATTCGTGATCATTTGTATTATTGGAAGGTGTACACAACGAGTGTATTTGCTTGCAGCATTTTATGCGTTACTAGAAAGCAAGGAAGGCTGTAGATGAAATTATAATGTCGTCATAATGAGCCGGAAACAAAGATATCATCGGAACTGTCCTCGTCCAGGAATGGCTTCTCGTACTGAATTCTAGAACGAGCTAATTCAGATTGTAATGTTGCTAAGCAGTAAGTTTGTTGCAAGTAAAAAGGTGGTATTACGTTACTGCACGGCAATGCACTTGTACATGGAGAGAGATACTTTGGTACACTGAACAGATTTCGTTGGAGGTACTCAAACATCCTCCCTACAGTAAAGATCTTTCTGAATGCAGTTACCCTATCGTTGCTTTCTGAAAACGCTCTGAAAGGTAAGCGTTTTCGTACAGATAATTATCTTCAATAAAGAGTTGGTTTGAGCAGCAGCCACCCTCCTGATTTGTACCAGAGGTGGACGATTTTCCACTTCTACGTGCGTAAAAAAAAAAAAAATGTACGATTTTTGTTTAATCTTTTGGGATGCGATGTAAAACAGTTTCCCCATTTTGGTTGTTATATAATAACTATCAGCATATTTTTTTTTTTTTATCTCTTTTGCTCGATTGATTACACTGGGGTGTTTTATGTGATTTTTGCTGGCTGGAAACCGTCAGCAGCTTTATTCCTCGCTTTGATGGGATTATCAAAAACCACTTTTTTCTTTCTGTACTTAGATTTGTCCAAAAGAAAAGAAAAAAGAGCAGTAAGACGTTCCTAGTGCACTCAACTGACAGAAAATATCACGAATTGAATTTCCTAGTAATGAAACAAATGTTTTTAATTTATCATTAACATATTTTTATTAACGTACCATTATTTTAATGTAAAGTCTCGTTGTCAGTGTATAAATAATCCTGACAGCAGAATTTTTTTCAAAATATACTAGTTTCATATTAAACAGGTGGGATGGATTATCTTGTAACCTACTAACACGTGTAATGAAAAGTAAAAAAATTTACAATAACACAGCTGTGGAGCAAACTCACGAGGTAAAACAAAACAGAGGTAGGTTATATCGCTTGACGGGGGATTTTCTTTTCATAGATGTATCTTCGAAGAGAACATTGAGGGGTGTAACGTTATGTATTTGGAAAATTTCATAGCAGTCGTAAGAATGAAGTAGCCGAGGCACAGATCTAAGTAACAGTTGTTTAAAAATAATTTTATTAAAAATTTGCTAAAAAATACTTTTAGACGCGTATTTTGCGACTGTTATGGTTCACTTCGTTCCGTTGTAGAGATAAAATTTTGGAAGCTCAATGACCAAGGAACTTTACTACACAGGAACAATACCAGAACGCACCTCAAAGATTAGCAATCATTTATCTTTCTTTAAAAGTCCTGTCATTCTAGAACTTTGTCAGGAGTTGAAATCTGTACAATTCAGCTATTTCGGTTTCTGTCATCTAGCTTGCCACATGATCGCGAGGCACGCAACAATAATTAAGAAAACAACAGCATTTGCAGACCTAACAACCGTCGTTCCATTGCATAAGTCTCCTCTGCAGAAACACATGAAAACTTTTCTATTTCGGTAAAGTGTGTCGGCACACCTTTGTTCTTCGTCTCCTGGGGGTCGCTGCAAACACATTCTCTCTGTAGCGATTGCATAATCTGTAAAAAATAAGAGTGTTATTAGGCCAAATGAACATAAATTCAATATGCGTTCAAGACTTAATTTGAAATAGACATTTAGAACCAATCTCCTAATAAAAGTTAACACTCGTTTCAACAGGCTATATCTCAGCTGTAGCATTATATATTTAAATGTTCAAGTCTACTGATAAATAGACTACTTTAACAAGCATTTAGAATCTCGTATTCGTTATACATAGTATAACGAATACGAGGCTATTTTTTATTTATCTGTAAAGTAGAAGATACTGCTGTATAATGTTCCCAACTGCTATCCGCTAAGTATCCTGTCTTCATACTTTTCACTATAACTTACTATTTTACAGTTTAGGTTTTAACTTTATGCCCATACTAACCATCGCCTTTTCCTTCCACTATTTTGGCACACCAGCCAGCAGCACAGGGAACTGCCTCTACCGATCGCAAGGATTCTACAGTCGTGGCATTATAAATGAAAGGGTCTTTGCAGTCTCCTAATTCTCCTCTTGAGCGACAAACGAAACATCTTTTTACTTTGCCTGCAATTAAAACATATTTGAGGCTCTTAGTTGAAGTCTGCAAGTAACTCATTCAAAAAGGCAAAATTTCTATTAAATCAGTTACTTAGTCAAAGAACACAAAGTACATGAAAGTGTAAAGCTTCTTACTAATAATGTTACTTTATATAAGCAGTGTAATAGTAGGGGCAAAATCTTAGAAAGTTAGGGAACAGTGCAACGCGTTTTAAGGCGGCGTACTATATATATACACACACACACACACACGATAAGAACATCGTGTATAGTCCGGGATGGATTTCCAAGTAAAAGAAAGTTCTTGTCCTGAATAACTTGTTCCATCTAATTGAGTTCAAGAGTGGAGAAGCGAAAGAAACATAAGGATGGCATCCAATTTCACGAAATTGAAAAACAAAATTAAAATCAGTTCTTCAAAAAGTAACATGAAGCATATATTCTACAAGTATCTATCCTATTGATAATTTGAGTAAAATTAGATCTCTGAGTGGAAAAATTAAACTTTTCTTTAATACACAACCTTAGATTGCTTGAGCGACATGTAATATAAATAACTCAAAAGAAGGGATAAATTGGTAGGAAAATAACATGAAATATCTGATTATGACCTGTATATTATTTCCAATGGGAGATTATAAACAGATATAGTTCTTCGAACGTAAGTCGAGGTGTTTCATTCTCTCTTAATTTATGAGGATCCCAAACCCTACAGTGATGTTCAGAGGGTAAGCCAAAAGTAGGGGGTTTACGGCTAACTGAAACTAGAGATAAAGGACTACTGCGGAAGAAGATTGGCACTTATTTAGTGGATGCCATAAAGATGAATTAAAAGTTACAGTTAATAAAATTGAAAGCAGCATATACTTAAAATATGTATTAGTAATTATTTGATTATAGAGAGTGACTTGTTTAGTGGAAACATTATGGATTTTATTTTCATTTGTATAGTAAAAATGTATTTGACTTTTTTTTCAAAAATACGAGGGTTTTTCGATGCACGACAGTTCTCATTTGGGTTCCTGCTTTATGCAGTAACGGATACACAAGCCAAAAGATTTTTCAAAACAGCTGGACTTCAGAATAGGAAGTGTCTACTCCATGTCTGGGCTTCTGTACAATCACAGTTACTAAAAGTGAGAACCTACGAATGACAATTGTTTCAACACTTGTTGCGCTATCATGAATTGTTGAACAAGATTGTGACAGGAATTGAGACCCGAATCTTAGCTTTCTAAGTATGCTTCGTCTTCAAGAGTCGTTCCCGAACTTCCAAAAAAATAATAATGATAAGTTTACTTCGACCATTCTAGTCTTTGAGTATTAATCCTTAAAACTGACAAACGCTTGCATACACTCCGAAAGGTGCACTTTGAACTGCTTTTCCCAACCAAAACGCAAGCGAATGGACAACTGACAAAAGAGGCTCCAATCTGATTCCAGTTTTACTTCAGAAAACTCGACATTTAAGTCTTTAGTTAGTTTAAGCGGTGGAGATGGGGGGGGGGGTAACTTTAATTGAAAGAACTAAATTTCAATTCGAATGCTAAGGTCAAACACAACCGAAAGAATATTTTGGAGGGTCTACATAGGAACGATGGGTTTTGCATCTAAGTACTAAAGTCGACTTTTTTTTTTTGAACTTTTCTTACATAAAATTGTTAAAAGCTAAAAGTATCTTCTAATTGAACAGCCCTTGTAGTTTTACACGAAATTCGATTGACGCACACTTAAAATTAGGAAGTCATCACAAAAATACATCAGATAAATTCGTGTCAAAAAAATTATACTCACACAAAGGCATTCATTCTGTTCCCTATAACTAAAGAAGGAATTATTTAACCAAGGGATCATTCTTTTATATGAATTGTCACTTCGACAGACCAAATTCTAAACAGGTTTCTCATTAACGTATTGTAATTGCTGCATATCAAGGATATTAGAAATCTTTATGGGAAAGAAAAATGCAATAAAGGATTTCAAACTATAATTATCATTCTAACGTCATTAATCTCTTGATTTTTACGATTTAATATCAATATAGAAATACCGGTTTAGTTAAAGACGAGTTCGGAAATTAGTAGGAAGGATTAACTAAACCACGCAGCGATTTGCATTCACCCGTTACATTGTCAAGGTAAACTTCTTTACTTCCCGGATCATTTGGCCCGGGAGAGCAAGGTAGGCCGGTTTGATCATATGTTAATAGAAAATTGACACAGATAAGAAACTTGATTTTCTCTGATAATTAGAAATACAGTAATTCCTCAAAATAAGAATTATTTTTTTCAGATACATTTGGGATATCAGAATACCACGGATTGGCATTTATTAGTAGAAGTTATATACAGAAATGAAAAAATTCAAATTAGTTCAATTTGTTTCGTTACTGAATTACCAAAAACCTTATTTGTGTACGTAGCTAAGAGCAAAGTTTGTTTGCTACAAAATGCGTCACTCTCATACTGCGAAGAAAGTGACCACGAGTTGCCGCACTACTGCACTTAAAATAAACAGTAATACTCCTAACGATTGATAAGTTGCTATTTATTTATATTGACTGTGTTAGCGACTTCTGCATTGGTCATTTGGTTAATGGCGTCGATTACAGACAAAACGCAACACACCTCTTAATTTTATAGATTTTTAAAGCATTTTTTGATGTTTGGAATTCTAGGTGCGTGAAACCCTTTAAGGGAAATGAATTTTGCTTCGGTGTGAACTTGGCTTATAATAATCGATTGAGCATTGATAAGGACAGCTACATTTATATTCTATTCCAGTTCTTTTTAAAATATCTGAAACATAAGGCAACATTCCATATGTACCGTTGTCTGCTCTTTAGGTCACTACGTGTGGCTGAATGAACTGCATCACTGTGCTGCCAAAGTGACTTCACAACAAACATGTAGTGCTGCTATTCATCAGTGTCCAAACTGACTTCATTGAAGAAAGGTGCTAACGTTATCGATTTGTCAATCGAATATGAATTTGGGAAATAATTTCCACCATAAAGAAAATAGAAGTCACGATTATTATTCGAACTGGCCAGTCCCGATTTGGATAATGGATGTCCCCTAATGAAAACACATATGGAGACCCCCCACAAGATGGGGGGAAAATTGGAATGTTGAAAAATCATATTTAGCTCACAATAAAGGTTACCAGCGAGCAGAGGAGTTGAGCAGAACTCCATGTTCATCGCGTTACTACAGTATGAAAAAAATTACATTCAGATCGTTAAAGATTGTCAGCGATGACAATGATTCATAGATTTTTGGTCTGTAATAATAGTATACATAAGTTTTCTTCTTTTTTTGTCGTAAGTGGGTCTTTACAAAAAAAAAGAAGCTGTAGCACTTTTCTACCACCCTTAATTAAACATCAAGTAGCCAATCAGATTATTTTCACACCCTGTTTCAGGCTCAGCCCTAAATGACAGCTTTAAAACAATAGCCATTAAATCATGTGCTCGCCTAAAACAATCGTCAGTAAATCATCTATTTGCGTGGGCATATAATCCATACAGAGGAAGCCAAAACGTGTATAAAAATATAACAAACAAAACACGTTTCAGTGTTGTGAATGCCACCTGTCGGAGAAATAAAGAAATGACTCTGAATGCGTACAGCAAACATCTCATTTGCTGGAAGAGTGTGAAGAGGAAAATTCTGATACAATTGTCTGCACTGTATTATTGTGGAGTTGCTAGTAGAGCGTGAAGTAGGAAGACAGGTTACTAAGCAAGAGGTTTACTGCAAAGTGCCATTTAGTGCCTCGATAGTTGTGCACGTTAATTGGTCTCTCTCTCTGTCTCTCTCATTGCCTGTTCACGTTAGTGTTTGCTATTCTTCTCTGCGTTATCAGTTGTATTACGAAATACAAATTGTGCGCTTTCACAATGGATTACATTTCCATTGCCTACCTGATGGCTGTATTTACGTGCTGATTACTCTTAGCTGCGAATTATCAAAGTATGCCAACAGGACAGACAAGACGCAACGAACTTCCGTTAATCGCAACGAACTTCCCGCCTATAACAGCTACAAGGTGATGTGTAATAGAGCCACAGAAAAGGTTCGACAGGCAAAGGCAGTTTAGGAGAAATCACTAGCAAACAGAGCAGAGGGGGGATAAAGACTTCTTCACATATATAAATGCCAAGAAGAGCAGGACAAACCAGATCGGACCTTTTATGTAAGGGAAAGGGGATAGTAATAAATACACCAGCTGCCGTTGCAGATGAACTCAACAGTTATTTTGCATCGATATTTACAAATGAAAAGCCTTTTGTGGCAATGGGAAATTGTGGGAGCGAAGTTAAAAAACATGTAATTAATGATATTGAAATTTCGCAAGATTATTTAATGAAAAAACTTTCGAGCCTACAGACCAGTAAGGCTCCTGGAGTTGATGGGATATACCCTATAATCTTGAGAGAGGCGGCAAGTGAGTGCATTGAACCATTGAGGCTAATTATGCGAGCATCACTAGACTCTGGGGAGATTCCCTTGGATTGGAAAAGTGCAAATGTATCTCCCATACATAAGGGTGGCTCTAAAAGTGAAGTTGGAAATTATCGATCTGTCAGTCTGACTTCAGTAGTAGGGAAAATCATGGAGGCAATGATCAAGGGTGGAATTCAGGATCATTTGGATCGAATTGAAATTCTTAAGGATACTCAGCATGGTTTTGTAAAGGGAAAATCATGTTTAACAAATCTGGTTCGCTATTTCGAAAGGGTCACTCACGAGCTGGATTTAGGGAATAATTTCGACATTGTTTATTTAGATTTCAGAAAAGCTTTTGACTCAGTCCCACATGAGCGGTTGCTTTAAGCTGGAACAGGTTGGAATCACTGGGAAAATCCTTAGATGGATAGAAAGATGGCTTCAGGGCAGGAGGCAGAGGGTTGTGATAATGGCTATTCCTCAGATTGGGTTGATGTAAGAAGTGGGGTTCCCCAAAGATCAGTATTAGGACCACTGTTGTTTTTAATTTTCATAAACGACATTGATGAAGGGATAGAGGGCGTGATGTCTAGATTTGCAGATGATGTTAAAATTGGTAGAGTAGTTAATGATCACTGTCAAGCTGAGCTTCTTCAGAGAGACCTAGATAGACTTCAGGAATAGTCAGAAAAATGGCAGCTATGCTTTAATCCAACAAAGTGTAAGGTATTAAAATAAATAAATTTTCTGTTTATACTCCGGGACGACCAAACGGTCAGAGGAGTTCACAAGATAGACAGAATACAAGAAATAGCACCGTATTCAGCAGTCACGGGCTAATCCCAAAATAACTTATTCACTTGGTGGAGTTCAACTAAACCCAGTACTGGAGGAAAGGGACTTGGGTGTTACGATACGGTCAGACATGAAATTCTCTGAGCATTGTAAACAGGTTGCAAGGAAGGCCCATGGTATTCTATCGATGATCTATCGAACTTTTGCAAGCAGAGATAGGGACGTGATAATCCCATTATATAAGGCTTATGTTAGACCACACTTGGAATATTGTGTTCAAGTATGGAGACCGCACCTAAAGAAAGACATCGAGCTTCTTGAAAGGGTGCAAAGACGGGTAACTCGCCTGGTGAGATCGGCAAAAGGGCGTCCTTATGAAGAAAGACTTCGAATATGTGGGTTGCAGAGTTTGGAAACTAGACACCTTAGAAGAGATTTGATTGAAGTGTTTAAGGCTCTGAGAGGCATCAGTAAAATGAAGGACAAAATTTTGAAGATTATAAATGATGCTAGAACTAGGGGACATAAATTCAAGTTACGAGGGGAAATGTTTAAATTGGACTGCAGGAAGTTTTATTTTAGCCAGCGAGTTATAAATTACTGGAATAAGTTGCCTACATGGGTGGTAGAGGCCGACAGTTTGGGGAAATTCAAAGGTCATCTGGATAGTACTTTCGGGTAAGGGAAGCGCATAGGATGATAGGTTTAATTTCCTTTTTTTTTATTAATTATTATTATTTAGTTATTTATTTATTTTTATTTTGGCTGGTGCAGCATAAGCCATAGGCTTTCTTGAACCATGCGGCCGTTACTAATACTAATCTGTTAACTCCGCCATTAAAAATACAGTACTGGTAAAAAAAAAAAAAAAAAAAAAGTGTACAGTGTAAGCAGCGATTATCTCTAAATAAGAAATTACCACTCTCTTTGTGTATTGTTTTTCCAAGTCACTCTTTCTTTAATCAACTTTAAAATCATTTTTTCACGGGCAATTCACCATTCTTGATCTGCAAAAAAAAAAAAAAAAAATTTCCTAAGTTTCTATTTTCTACCATTAACAAGAACTGTAATGTGTTAAGCTGTACATTACATCGGATTAGTGTAATTAATTATAATAATCAGGTCTGTTAGGAAACTGTATTGTGTCCTTGGTTTAATGAACTGAAATACATCTAATGATCACAGGTACTTGAAAAACTTGGCTTGAAACTAGAATTAGAGAAAATTATATGGCGTCGCAATGCATAATATTCTAAAATTGATATGGTATAGTTGGGGAGCCTAAAGAATAGGATTCCAACTGGAGACTCAGAGCTTTTTCGGTTGTTTCTGAGAGATTTTTAATGGGTGGAGTTGATTTTACGATCTTTGTTTGTTTTTGTTTTTTCTTTAAGAAAAGGGGTAGATAACAAAAAGTCTGGGAACGTGGGTTTGAAATATTAACCATTTTTCAAATTGTCAATGTGTTGAAACCATAAAGCATCTCATGAGATCCCCGCGTAGTTTAAACGCATCGAAATTTTTGACATTTTTCCCCCCTATGGAAATTCAAATGATTCTTCGGTACAATATAATTGTTTAAGTTGCATTCTTTAGATAACTTACATCGGAAATGACAGTGGGATTCATGAAAATGAAATGTTTTACTTGTAGATGCACCTTGAAGCCCGCTCATATAAGTGGCATCCTCCTGTAGCTATGTACATGTTAAAAAAAATTCAGAGCTAAATGGCTGTTGAACCAAGAAACAATTATAATACGGAACACAACCGTCATCACGAAACGTGTACAGAGATGCATCTATCATATCCTTACCTGTGGAGGAGAAATATAATCAGGAGCCCCATAAGCCATATACAGAAAAATTCCGTTCCCTTGACTACTGGGTCTTCAAATGGCTAAGTCGCAAATTAGGACTTTCATTCAAAATATCCATGCAGTAAATATACCACAACCAAAACAAATCAAATCCTTACATATTCTAACAAAATAGACGAACGTAGCAAACTTATACATGATTTTATTCTTTAATGGATATTTGCAAATTCCACAATGCCATCTTTAAAACATTGCTTTTTGCCAAAGAAATGATTTAAAGATTCACAAATATGTTAAAAAATTCCTTAGATATTCCCAATAGCAGCTGTGATCAGGAAATCTATGGACAGATTCCCAATCAGTAGCCAAAAGTCATTAATACAATGGATAAAATGAGTAGTTAAATAATAGAACCTTCAAGAAATCTGGTATTATTTGAGAATGTTTAAAAAATCGAAAGTAGACCACTTTATGCAACCAATGGAAATCTTTTAGCAATATCGAGAGCAGCTGCTTCTGTTTGTCCAAACTTTCCATAGAATTTGCCCAAAATCGAGCATCATAAACTAAATATAGTCCGTATTGACAATTATTAATCAGATGGGTGGTTTCAAGATAGTTTAAGAATTGGCGGATGATAGATTGCTTTTGAAAGAATTGGGATAAGTGAAATAGGATTTGCTACCCTTTTTAATAATTGGATGGAAACAAATTTTCACGCAGAAGGAAAACCCGCAGTGGAAAAGAATGTAAAATAAGCCACAAAATAAGACAATTCTAGAGAACACGTTTCTAAGAGAAACGTGTGGAAAATGAGCTGTGAGAACTCTGAGACTTCTTGGTATCAAGGTTATGCGGGATCCTTCAGTCTTTCTGTTGTAAAATCAAAGTAGGATTTGAATGAAAAGTGTCCGATAGTAAGTTTACCAAGGCTATCAATGCAAAAGTTAAAGAGAAAAGTAGGAGTAAAAGTATCAAGATGTAACAGAGGTGGAAAGCTTTAGTAAAAGACCAAAGAGTTTAACTATTCTTTGAACTTATTATATTTTTAATGAACCCTAAATAGCTTGTTTATAAAAGTTTTAAACAAGTATTCTTATCCTTTACAGCCTTGACAAATTTTTTTTTTTTTTTTTTTTTTGGGAAAACCGTGGTTGATAAAAGAAAATAGTTTAGGGTGAAGTGAGGAATTAAGAATTTCATCCTACAAGATTAATTTCACTGACATGATCTAATGAAATAGTAGGATCAAATTTCAAGTTGCATTAGTAAATGATGCAAGAAAGCAAGTTTGCAAAGCATCAGCCAAAAAACAAGAAAGAAATTGCCACATTACATGTCTACCCTCCAAGAATTGGCGTAGTTCTTCCTGCTCACTTCCAAAACGAGAGATGGAAGTTTCTTCTTTCAACAATCACCAACCATACTTCCTCAATTTGACTTTTTCCCTCTCATGTGTGCAGTCTGAGCAAGAGGAAGAATGCCATCAGCATTGAGCTTGCTGAATCCATTGAAAGCCTTAAACACCTCAATCATATAGCCTCTCGGATGCCTAGTCTCCCGACGTTCCCATCACCAATATCATTGCACTGTACGTCCGCCAAGAAAGAGAGGAATAGAAATCACGATGGTTTTTCTCATTCTGCACCCTTGTAATGACAAACAAGAGACCGAGAATTGTCATGGAAGAGAGTCCCAGAGCAGAAGTCTCCATCACCAAGTTGTTATCCTAGTATCACGAAAACAATTAACATTGTGCGCTTACTTTGAAATATTGATGTATTTCAAATTCCTTTGTGTAAATATTTCATATTCACACACATACTAATCATAATCGTGGAAGTTTCCTACATTTAACATTATTAAAGTGGTGGTACATTTATACAGTTTCACTAGCATTAAGAAAAGCTTTGCTCAAATGTTATAACAGTGAGTAACCTAACTTGTACTAGGCGCATTATAGCCAAAGCAGCTTATGCGCCATCAGACCCCCACAACAACTAACTAGTACTGTTCACTTTTTCGACAGGTATGTTATTTGAACCTGTCGCTTAAGAGGTTAGAATAAATGTTACTGGAAATTAACGATAGGCTTCCAGGAGAAATAAAATGTATTAAGAACAAGGACCCTACATGTGTTAATCACACTGAAGGAGGATTGCCTTTCGTGCGTGTTCAGATGTGGCAGTAGAATATGAAGTTCTGATCCTGTTCAGTACATCTAATACAAAGTGACTGGCACAAAATATCCTGCTCGATTACGAAGACTATCAAAGAATGAATTATTTCTAAAGCATGCGCATCTTCTAGTGAGTCGAGCATTCATAAGAAGCCACAAAATGCCAACCGAAAATTGCAAGATGATATTGTGACTGCAAATGCTGCAGCCATAGAAAATAAATTGTGAAAAATTTTGCCTATTGATTACAATTATTTCTATAAAGGATAAATTGGATACACAAAGCCATAGACAGGTAAAATGGGATTCGCAGAATAAAAACCATTGAGTGAAGTTTTGCTGGATCCCAGGGTATTCTGGTATCATAGGTAATGAGAGAGCAGATCAGGCAGCCAAACGGTACATCAGAAAATTACAAATACCATACATGAATTATTTGAAGCTTATAAAAAGAGTCGGTACATGTCAGTAGTCAGAAATCTGGAATTTACAAATGAACAACAAATTGCTCCAAATCAAACAGGAATCAGCATTACAGAATTCTAGCTTCAGGCAAAACAGACAGGAAGAAGATGCACACTAACAAGATTACGCATATGCCATACACACCAAATCCATACGTTTCTTCTTATGGGGGGATGACCCACCTCTATGCATACATTGTTCATCACCACTAACTACTAAACATACTCCTAGATTGTACTTTCACTCTGTCATCATAATTGCAAGAACCGTTATCGTTTACTCACATCATTAGAAATAATGCAAATCTAAATTTACCTTTCTTAAGCAAATACGCATATATGATTTCCTCTGGTGCCAAATTAGACCGATCTATTATATAAAATCATAACATAAGAATAGGCACATTTTGACCCCAGTTGCCCTAAAACATCAATACCAATACGCATTGTTTATATGACAAATAATTTATAGATTTTATTTGCCACATAAACCAAGTTTATGATCTCTTTGATATTTATAGCATCCTTTTAAGGAAAGCCCAAGAAAGTGAGAGCTCAAGAGTAATTTTCCTGAAATTTTCCTGAAATAATTGATCGATTGCATCTTTTCCTTTTTATGTTTTATTGGAAGATTAATTCTTTAGGATAATAAGTTAACCAACAAGTCAGAAGAATAAAAAGAAAAAAAAAAAAACTTCAGAATTTCATTCTTAGACATTTCTTAAAATATTTTAAGAAATTTCTAGTGCGGAGGTGTTTCTCCTACTGGGCGACACTTGACATACCAGAGCACTTGCATAACTTCTAAACGCCTAAGGGAGAGGATCTTCTTGGGTTGTCACTACAACTATTTGAAAGGAACGATCATGTGCTCTAACACTACAGAAAATGTAGGTGTAATCGAGCGAATCAGATCATAATACGTTAAGAACTACCGAATTTGAATAATTATTAAAGTGTTTATGTCCTCTATATTGCTATTGAATTGTTTTTTCCAAAAAGAAAAAGTAAGGGGAAGCTCAATTTTATCACATTGATAGTAACGAAGGATTTTTAACACCTCCAGAGCTTCTAATAATATTTCCACAGTATACGAATTTAGAATTTTTTGAAAAAAGGAAAATCTCTAATTTCACGTGAATACAATATAATATAGGTTTATATTATTGTGTTCTTAAAGCTAATTTGTATTACTGTCCTCCGTAATAATAATTTATTGGAGTTTTCCACTTCTCACTCCTTTTGAAAGGAGTGTGTTAAAAATCTGCTGAATTTCTGAAATGCCTCTTCAATGGCGGCTACAGTTAGTCCATGTCAGTCAGAGCTGTATAATTGGCCCATGAACAAAGTTGTAAAGAGAGAATATACGACCGTTTGGAGAGGTCTGGTTTCGAATCCCATGCTGGACTATTTCTTAAAAAAGTTTCTCTACTCGGAGCTGCAGTTAACCGATCGATCGTGGGGGGGGGGGAGTTATTCTGAATTTTCAGTCCAAGAAACACAAAAATCAGCCATTGAACACACACCAGTATAGTACACAATAAAATAAAATTGAACTAGAGTACCATAAAACCTGAAGCACTATGGCCTAAAGAGCCAAAAATTAATAAAGTCAAAACATGTAAAACAACATGATGTTGTTTGTTATTTGGTTTTTAGGAGCATTAGCAACTAAGGCCATATTGCTCCGGGGATATGCGGTGGTCATTCCCTGACCTTTCCACATTCTCCGTATTTGGTGGTGACAGGCTCGAACCTCGGTCTAATCAAGAAGCGTGTGCTACGCACTGCTGCTCCTTCCCACCTGGCTACTGAGGGGCCCAAAACAACATGAATTGGCATGTGGCAATCTATGACCAAAGTATTCGATGTGTTTTCTTCCCCCTCTCCCCCGCGAAGCAAGAGGCTGAAATACCATACTTGGATCCTACAAACTTGTAGGTATCAATCAATATCAAAAAAAAAGAACATGAGTATACGTAGCGGGCTTGCTTTATGCCCACGTTCAGTGCCTCCTGTTCTGTAGTTAATAATTTCAGCCTCTCATTGGACTGTCAGGAATTATGTTACTTGCTCGCTCTGTCTCTTATTCAACATAAGGTTGTTGTTTTTTTCTTCTGAAATCAGCTCGATTTCGGTTTTCAGTTTTATTCATTTATGTCTGGATTTAGTTTGGTGGGATCCAATATTATGTCAAAAGCTCTTTCAGACTCACATTTTGGTTTCATTATTTTCAGTGCGAAGATAATTGTTTCAGCATAAATCTCTTTGAGGGTATTTAAGATGGAAACAAGCAGGCAGATATGTCATATTTCATTCCAATTACTCTCTCCTTTCGAAATTAAATGGAAGAAAGGTGCAACTGTTAAAACTTGTTGAAATACCAGCTAACTCAATAAGCAGCAGAAATGTCTGCAGTTCTGACCGGTTTCTCATTTAAATCCAAACGTAACGAACAATCCAGATAAACATCAACAAATACAGAAAATCGAAGATGCAAACGAAATAAATGCACGCGTAATATTTTCGAATGCATTTTAATACTGAATATTTTAATTGAGCTTTTAGCGGGACTTGTTTAAATGACAAAGAACTTACCTCCTCTACAAGCAGACATGAGCACCAAAAGGTAGAACACAGCTGTGACATTCCTTCCTACCAACATCTCTCGCTCGCAGCTGCTCAGCACGTGTATCACGCTCCAGTTCTTATCCGTTTTTTTCCTATTGTTTTACCAAACATATAAACGCGTAAGAAATCCAGAATGTGTCAACCGGCATGTCACATGCGGTCCCCTGTCACTGAGGCAACCATAAAACCAACCAGAAGGCCTAACGTTCCGTCTCACCAGACAAATACTAGCAAAAGTAGAGGTCGCTGCAGCCAAGCGTGCTCGCATGAACACTTTCTTCACAGTCCGGTGTTCGGACGACGTGATTGACCCCATTCCGACGGATTGCTCGAGGCAAGGACAGGGGTAGAACTGGCTGTGCAGATTATTGTACAGCCAGTTCATTTTCTTTTGAAACGTACTAAACAGAAAGGCAATCTCATTATTTGTTTCCATGTTAAAGAAAGGGGGCGTAGAAGTTTAGAGAAAAAAAATCTATTTCATGATGAGCATCGTTTTTACTTTTCATCTTTATAGAAGTGTTCAGTATTTTTATTCGAATTATCCGGGAGATTTCAGAGCTCAAGATTCTCACCTCCCCCCGCCCCCAGATTAAGCTATGCATGAGATGATCTCACTGACATCATAGGGATGTTTATTTGGTTCTCGTAGGTTGCATCCTTAACCTTTGTGAAACTTCGAGTGAAAATTTACTCGAAGGTAATGCAAACACATCATTTCTACTGCCAAGGTAGAAATGATGCGTCGTTTTAATTATTTCTCATATTGTGAATAATTTCACGAGTTGCCATGGTATTGCACTACCTCGAATAAGTAATTCTTCACCTATGGAGAAGACTAATGTTACTTATTCTCAGTGGATACCACCACCCAGACGGCACCGGTTCGAAGCTTGTCGGCTGTTTCGGTGGGTGGGCAGGTGTCCTGTTGTTGCAATAATGACAACCCAATTATGAAGTATAACTCCACAGTATGAGTTATACAATACGAACATGACTTATTCTGTTTTAGGAAAGGGAGGGAACCTCATAGTCTCTCCCCCTTCCGTAAACGCTGGTTTTTCGTCACCAAGAGGCAACTCGAAGTTAAAATGCGAACATGCAGACAAATGCGCTTTCAAGGAGTGGAAGGGAACAACTGCAATATAAAAATAATTACTTAATATAATACAATCAAATAGGCAAAATTTTGGGTCTATGGCATTTTTTGCACTGTGGAAAATGTCTAATGTAAGAAGGCTAATTTAATGATTAGCCTTCTCCCATAAGCATCAGGATGACCTGCGTAACATTTATGAGGGCTGAGTAACCTTATTCGTTAGTTTGTTCACATTTGGTAGGCGTTGTTGGACCAGGAGTGTCGAGAGTGTGTAGGAGGAAGCAAACATGTGGATAACATTCCCTGGACTCGGAAATTGTAGAAGGGGCCCTAAATTGGAGTACGAGTACCCCACGACGAAAGACTGTCAGCCTGCTGATTGGCTCTTGAAGCTTCTCTTAGGAGCACTTATTTCTTGATAATCCCCTTAAAAATAAGAACATTGGAGTCAAGTCTACTGAACGAGAAGACTAGGCAACCGCCAATGTTTACCAATTCTTTGACTGGGGAACTGATCATACGGAAATTCTATGCTTTTCCATGACAATGTGGAGGCTCTTCTTTCGGAGTTTGATTTTCAGGAGTAGAAAATTTTGGAGCATATCACCGTTCCAGTTAAGTGTAAGGACTCCCATATTCCCAAATATATTCACTGCGTTTACTTTCTAAGGTACTTGAAATGAGCATCCATCACAGATGATATTTATTTTAGACATAACAAGGAGCTCTTCATCATTTTCTAACCTAACAAATGTGTCAGCACTGTCTGACGTTGCCCCTTCCCTCAAGAGTTCTTGTTTGTTACCGCAACAGAACATATTAGCAAAATGTTCTGAGGGCAGAAACGTTTCAAATGAGCGGGCAGGTAATACAAGGGAAGCGAGCCTAAATAAATTTAAGGGGTGTGTCAGGATAGTTAACTATACAAGAACATTAAGTCTTATTAATAGGCCTTTTACACTAAGTCTTAGTTGTTTATACAGTAATGTCAGAAGTGTCGTCAATAAAATGAGTGAATTCGAACTGCTGGTTAAGACAAGTAACGCTGACATAATAGGGCTTGCGGAAATGTGGTGACACTCGGAGATAGGGGATGACGAGATTCAGTACGGTATGTATAATGTATTTAGGAAGGATAGGGCAAATAGAAGGGGTGATGGGGTCATGCTTCTTATCAAAAGCAGCCTGAGCGCGATGAAAGCTTTCCCGGATTCAGACATTTCGCATGCTAGTATAGAATCTGTATGGTGTGATATAGTTCGAAGCAAAAGTATAATGAGAGTGGGAGTAATCTACACACCAGAAGACTGAAGAGTATGACGAGAGCCTCTACATGAAAATGGAATGGGAAAGTAAGCGTGAATGTCTTATTATGGGAGATTTTAATTTTCCTCTAATTTATTGGAGGAAATGGGAGGGAAATTCCACATGGGGGACAAAATTTTTAAATCAACTAGACGATTGCTATTTGTATCAACATGTCAGAGAAAGTACTAGGGAAAAGAATACTCTAGACCTCATCATCACCCATGAATCAGATGACATAATAGGGCTGACAGTAGAGGAACCAGTAGCAGGAAGTGATCATGGAGTTCTACGGTGGACGATGAAGTGAGAGATAGCAGTAGTTAAAGGCAAAGGAATGGGTTATAATTTCAGAAAAGGAAATTACGACAGCTTAAGGTGCTACATGGCCTCTATTAACTAGGTAGAGATCTCACAGAGAGCGAATACAAGTGAACAATGGTACACCTTTAAAACATTAATCACAGAAGCCTTGAATGTGTATATACCATTAAAAAAAATACTCCACGAGGAGGATTCCAAATTGGATGAATAATGAAGTTGCCAGATTACTTGAGTAGAAAAAGACAGCATGGAAAAGTTACAAAGCAATAAAAAATACAGACTCATATAACAGCTACAAATTGATCTGTAATAGTGCCACAGAAAAGGTTAAGCTGGCAAAGGCAGATTATGAGAAATCGCTGGCAAAGAGAGGGGACAAGGAATTCTTCACATGTATAAATGCAAAAAAGAGAAGAACAAACCAGGTTGGACCTTTTATGTAATGGACGTGGGACAGTATTAGATACCCCAGCTGAAGTTGCAGATGAACTCAACAGTTACTTTGCATCGATATTTACAGAAGAAAAACCCTTTGTTTTTGTCAACTAGAAATTCTGGGAGTGAAGCTGAAAAAAAATGTAATTAATGATGTTGAAAATTCACATGTTTATTTAATGAAATAAACTTTCGAGCCTACAGCCAGTACGGCTCCTTGGGTTGATGGCATATACCCTGTAATCTTAAGGGAAGCGGCAAGTGAGTGCATTGAACCATTGAAGCTAATTATGCGAGCATCACTGGACTCCGGAGTGATTCCATTGGATTGGAAAAGTGCCAATCTGTCTCCAATACATAAGGGCGGTTCTAAGAGTGAAGTGGGAAATTACCGGCCGGTTAATCTAACTTCAGTAGTAGGGAAAATCATGGAGACGATGATCAAAGTTGGAATTCAGGATCATTTAGATAGAAATGAAATTCTGAAGGATACTCAGCATGGTTTTGTAAAGGGAAAATCATGTTAAATAATCTGGTTAGTTATTTCGCCAGAGTCACTCAAGAGGGACTTTGGGAGTAATTTCGGCATCGTTTATTTGGATTTCAGCAAAGCATTTGACTCAGTCCCACATGAACGATTACTTTATAAGCTGGAACAGGTTGGAATCCCAGGAAAAAAAATCCTTAGATGGATGGCTTCAGGGCAGAAGGCAAAGGGTTGTGATAAATGGTTATTCCTCAGATTGGGTTCATTTAAGAAGTGGGGTTCTTCAAGGATCAGTATTAGGACCACTGTTTTTGATTTTCATAAATGGCATCGTTGAAATGATAGAGGGCGTGATGTCTAAATTTACAGATGTAAATATTAGTAGAACAGTTAATGATCGCCGCCAAGCAGAGTTTCTTCAGAATGACCTAGATAGACTTCAGGGATGGTCAGAAAAATGGCAGCTATACTTTAATCCAGCAAAGTGTAAGGTATTTTATCTGGGGAACAGTAACCGCAAAATAACTTATACACTTGGCGGAATTGAACTAAAGCCGGTAGTGGAAGAAAGGGACTTGGGTGTTACGATACGGGCAGACTAAGTTCTCTGAGCATTGTAAACAGGTAGCAAAGAAGGCCTATGGTGTCCTATCGATGATGTATCGAACAATTGCTAGTAGAGATAAGGACGTCATAATCCCATTATATAAGGCTTACGTTAGACCACACTTGGCATATTGTCTTCAGGTATGGAGACCACCTAAAGAAAGACATTGTGCTCCTTGAAAGGGTCCAGAGACGGGTAACTCGCCTGTTGAGATCGGCAAAAGGGCGTCCATATGAGGAAAGACTTCGAATATGTGTGTTGCAGAGCCTGGAAACTATGCACTTTAGAGGAGATTCGATTGAGGTGTTTAAGGCTCTGAGAGGCATAAGCAAAATTAATGAGGATGAAATTTTCACTGTTATAAATATTCTAGAACAGGGGGCCATAATTTCAAGTTACGGGGGTGAGATGTTTAGACTGGATTGTAGGAAGTTTTATTTTAGCCAGCGAGTTATAAATTACTGGAATAAGTTGCCTACATGGGTGGTAGAGGCTGACATTTTGGGGAATTCAAAGGTCAGCTGGATAATTACTATGGGAGGAGGGAAACGCTTAGGTTGTCCATTTCCTGTTCTTTTATTTATTAATTATTAGTTTTTTTATTTTATTCTTATAATTTTATTTTATTTATTTATTTATTTTATTTATTTATTTTTTTTTTTTTTGGCTGGTGCAGCATAAGCCATAGGCTTCCTTGCACCATGTGGCCATTACTAATACTAAATATATCTTATGCTCCTAGTGTCTAATATAGTGGTTACGATTGCCATGCTTCTATCCCGTGTGAAAGTCCTAGGTTCGAGTCCAGACTAGGGAGGAGGAACTGTATTTAATTAAATAATTTTTCACATTATGGCTCATTAGTCGATCTCTATAAAGAAAGTTCTATGATTTTCTTCTTCTGAAAACTCTGGTTTGTCATCCAAGAAAACCGAACATAAATTACAAGCAATTTACAACACGATTATATTTATTTATTTTATTTTTGTGAAATATCAAGAGTTGATTGCCTCTGACTTCACAAGAAGCAGATCCCTCTCTAATCATTATTTCCTCACTCACGGTTCCTTACAGTTTCCTTTACATAACGCGCAGAAAGTGTGAATAAATTTCTTATTCCATATCGCCAATGTATTCTCTAGGAAGTTGTTTGACTTAGTTTAAAGAAATTTAATATTAGTATCACAGTGTTACTGGTGGCAAATGATGCAAGGAAGTGGGCTTTTCTAATGAAACCTCCCCAAACACGAAAGGTATACGATAGATTCTAACCTATAGTAGTTAGTACCGTGCGTAGATGGAAAGTTGAGAATATGAAAGAAGATACGCGTTGATTTTAATTTCTATAGATTATAATTTTCAATTGTAAAATTACAATTACAGGGAGGTTGTTACAGAAAACGGAAGTTGAAGGGATAAATGAGAAAGATAAAAGTTGGTTCTGTGGGTTTGAAGTTGGACCGTAAAAATATGACTCGTTGCGACACATGTTCGGACTAGTTTGGAGGAGGGGGGTATATAGAAGCCAGTTCGGAAGAACAGTGCCCATAATAACACCTATAGAAAAGACATGCATCAGACACAGAATGTCTATGAGACAGAGGGTGGAAAGGCTTTGTAAGAAATGGATCATTAAATAACCTAATTGTCTTCTTTTCAATGGAGTCTAGAAGCCTGAGAGAGGTTATGGGGCATCGGTCCAGGTGTGGAGGGTATTCCATGATAGCGAGGATTTGAAATTTGTACAGAGCGAATAGCTGTTTAAAAAAAAATTGATGCCAAGAGTAAAAGAAAAACCCTCTAAAAACTTTTTTTTTAGATGCAGAGGAAACAATATTTGTGATGTGCATATGCTGAGAGAGTTAGAAGTCAGGGTAATCCCTAATAGAGATATGTGATCTTGTCTAGAAATCTGAGTGTTATCGAAAATACGCATAGGAGCAGAAGAATACATTTTGCAAGATATAAGACGGGACTGAGTTTTAGAAAGATTGAAATCAACGTTGACATGGCCCTATTGGAGAATTTCTTGGAGATCAGTATTATACAGTATCAGCCAAACAAAAAGAAAAAACATCGTTATCCACCTCATCAAACCATCCCTTCTAATAATTTGTCTAATTCTTCCTTAAATAATTCCAACTACCCACCTCCACTACACCGCCAGATGGTAGTTTGTTCCAACAATCAGTTCCTCTCTGGCTGAAAGCAAACTTTCCTACATCTGTCTTGCAGCCATATATTGTCGGAGAAAGCGTAAGGATGCCTCAGCATTAACTTTCTCTGTATTGTAGCCTATTTCTTCGAACAAAAGAAAAGCATTGTGCTTCATCAGTTTGCTCCCATTTTGTTTTGTACTACGGACCCTTAACCAATACTACACTACGCAGACAACACAGTAAACTTACAATCTGACCTTTACAGAGTTTCGTACTGCGACAGTGTACGCCAAGTGGAGCTGGGAGGGGGCCCCTCGGTTCTGCATGTCATGTTACACTATGCTACGAGAGCCTTAGCAGCGGTGAAGAACTGAAACTGATAAACCAAAAACATAAGCACCATGTTCATCTTTTAAATGCACATTTTTCTCTGCCAATTACAAGTGATGAACATACCGTGACATTTAACCGTATAATATACTCTTTTTGTGCTGCCCCTACATGAGCTCACCTATGAAGGTCCTTCTTTATTCTTTTCTTGAATTGACGGTGATGTTTTCGTATCTGTTTTGAGAACTCAGCTAACTGGTTGGCCAGTTCGCTGAGTTCTTAAAGCGGGAGGGCGAAACTATATAAAAAGAAGGTACAAGAAAATAAAAAGCAGTTGTTGGTAGTTGAAGTAGAGCTGAAATTTTTTTGAACTCCTTGGTAATATAATTGTATTTGCTACCGTATCTGTGCATTACCGTTTCTTGCAGTATTTATCCAAAATGCAACGAATCTGTTCTCTCAATATGGCATGCTATTTATTCTCTGCAGCACGTTTCGCTAGTCTGGCCATATAACGACTCCACCCGCGCTTTGGTCTCCTACTCCACTGATCTTTATATGCCCTGCCGTCTGTTGTCAGTCTTGCCTGTTTTACACTCCCTTTCTCCAAACCAGTTCTCGTACAGAACAAAAAGACTGCACCTCCCCAAAATGTTTTTATTTTAATGTATACAAAAGAGTTCTCAGATAAAAAAAAAAAAAAGAGAAGAAGCGGTACATAGTTCCAAATAGCAGACTGGTCTCATGGATACAAAATGGAACCAAACTGGAATTATTCATTATTTTTCGTTTTGTTTTGGCAACCGGAAACTTACATAACTGGATTATTTCTGATTATGATGGCATGACTAAGAGAACTCACACAGCAATTTCGATAGCTCACAAGGATATTATGTTGTCCCAGATGAAATCAGGTATTGTTGACATTTGACTCAATTCTTGGAAGTGCAAACGAAATGATGAGTTCAGCTGTATATTTAGGAGACAAACCAGCTTTGCTGCCTTTCCACGTTGGACCTACTGCGAGTGACCGGTTTCACAAGTATCCTGTAGAGAACAAAGACATCTACCCCGAACTAATCCTTCCACCCGTCTGACCCACATTCTGAAAAGCACTTTGCTGATCGGTTCGGTTGCCCTTCGTGACAGTGGAATTGCTGTCCTCTCCAAAAAAAAAAGGAGAACTAAAAGGGTGGAGTAACAAGACCATGACTTGTATTAACATTTATTCCGGACACAATACAACATCAATATACTGTATACACTTCGTAATGATTCAATGAATAGCACCTTTCATTGTTTTTTTGTGTCTTATATGTGATGCATTTTATATTAATTCAAGGCCTTACCAGTTTCATGATGTATTGGAACATTAAAGAACACAGTATAACGTGGAGAAAAATAACCTAAGAGAGTTTGAACTGATTTGTAAAACAACGGTCAAAGGAGAGAAACTGAAAAACACTTTTCAGTTTCTCTTCCATGCGCCATAAAAAGTCAAATCAAAACACTCAAACTAAACCAAATTATTCTGAAGTTAATAAGTCTGTAAAGAAAATATGTTGATATACTGTATTTTCTTCTGTTGTAACAGTATCTGAGTTTCAAGACATTACAGGTACCTCCATAATTTTTGGTTATGTGATCTTGCTCCTGTGACAAAGATATTTTATTTTATGAATTTGAGGCTTTTCTACAGCTTGCGTTAAGTGAAAAGATGTGGATACTTCCAAACAGTTGATGCGTAATCTGGAATGGGTATTACCAATGATGACTAGAATACGACAAGCGCTTTGTCTGATCTAAATTTCAATCCATGCCTTCTAATACTGTATGCTGAACCGGCAATTTTTTTTTTAATTTAAATTAATCCGAAGTAAACACTTCTTCCAGAAACAGCAGCATATAACAGTGGTTAATGCAATATCTTACTTACATGAATAAAATTAATGTGAATAAGAAACAGTTTTATAAAAATTCAAAAAAAAAAAGTTGTTTTCAACTGAACTGTTTCCGATCATGAATTCGACTGAACTGTTTCCGATCATGAATCATAGCAAGACCACCTAGCAGCAGCAGAAATGGGAAACAAACAATATGCGACGAGCTTGGAACAAAGGAATATATTTCTTGAATAACTATGTTCCAAAGCTTTGTTGTCGCAAATCTGCTCACAGTCAATGTTCAGCTTGTCAAATAATTTCCACATTGCTCTGAAGAAACATCTTTTGAAGGCGCTTTAGTCGCTTGGTACTGTAGAGCTGAGTTATTACTTCTGAATGATCCAAACTCGTTATGCGTGATAGCATCTTGGTCATGCTTGAGACTTCAGTCCGCGAGAATAGCAGTTTGTTTTTATCGGATGAAACTGCCAACAAGTCCATCCAAGTGAGATGCGAAGGTTTATCCCGGAGATAGGACTAAGCTCTGACTAAACTGTTCCCGATCATGACTCATAGTAAGACCACGTACCTTACTACGTTTTCAGTGATTAGCGTGGGACAGTAGACGTTGATCAGTTCCTGTTTAACTCTCCATATAGCAGAAAGGGTCTCTCGAACTCGGCAAAGTGTTGCGCAAAGATAAGCCGATCTTCCCAAACCATCTCAAAATCTTCATGATGCTGGACTCTCCTGATGGGGTAGCCATGTAAGAGGATAACAACACTGATCTTGCGTCTTTTTATTAGCGAATGTTATTTTCGAACTCTTATGGATTGAGTTACAAACCAATGGCTTTGAGATGTACAATTAGCTCAAGATTTGTACGGAGGCATTCTTGGAAGATACCGACGCACTCCTAACATCTTGGCCCTGGGTGCCAAGCGTTCCGTTTCCAAGTGATTTCTACGCGTTCCAAAAAGCGTTATATCCAAAAGAGCCTTTGAACAAATTATATTTCGTTCAGAGGCTTACATAGCAATATAGATGACATCCAAGAAATAATTAAACGTCATAATCCACTTGGCATCTGTTTACAGGAGACATTTAACTCCTAAGGTATCTCTCTGGATCAAAAAGTATACTATTTTCAGAGAAGATAGACCGGTTACAAATAAAGCTCACGGTTGGGTTGTTATTTGTTTTTTTAGGAGCATTAGCAACTAAGGCATATTGCTCCGGGATATGCGGTGGTCATTCCCTGACCTTTCCGCATCTTCCGTATTTGTTGGTGACGGGCTCGAACCCCGGTCTAATGAAGAAGCGTGTGCTCCTTCCCACCTGATTACGGAGGCGCCGGGGGTTGCTATTCTCAGATTCATGAGTCCCTTGCAGACGTATTCCTTTGCAAACCACTATTGAAGCGGTTGCTGAGCGAATAGCAATTGGAGTCACTATAACACTTGTTTCTATCTATCAGCCGCCCAGTCAGCCTTGCACTACTCATGAACTTGAAGATTTAATTCTGCAGTTGCCAACTCCTTTCTGTTTATTGGGCGACTTCAGTGGACACCATCCGTTGTTGAGCTCTCCCAATGCAGATGTACGCGGACAACTTATTGAAATGCTCATTGACAGGCAGAATTTAACCATCCTAAATACTTGGTCACCAACTTGTATCCATCTCCCAACAGGAACTGTCTTCAGTAGATCTATCTATCTGCTCTCCGATCCTCTTTCCTTGTATTGAGTGGACAGCTCTGGATGATCCACTGAACAGTGACCACTGTCCACTAATCTGTAAAATTCAAACTTCACACTCCGTGACTTCAGAAAACTGCATGAAATGGAAATTTTCCAAGGCCGATTGGGCAAAATATACTTATCATGTATCCTTTAATAATCAGATCATTGAATCTTGTCCAACTGACATAGTCACCAACCATATCACTAAACAAATCCTAGCAGCTGCGTCTATTGCCATCCCACAGTCACAGTCAAGCTCCCGTAGATCCATAAATTGTTGGTGGAATGAGGACTGTAAGAGTGCAAAAAAAAGGAAAAAACCGAGCCTGGAATATATTCCACAAACATCCTACTACCAATAATCTTATAAATTATAAGATTATTGGTAGTAGGATACCAATAATATAATAAAACTCGCAGCAAAAAGAGACTCCTGGGTCCGATTTGCAAATTCAGTTAATAAAAATACAGATTCTAGAATAATATGGAGAAAAATAAAGCAAATAAATGGCAAATTTCCTCCTCTATCCTCCCCAATTTTCAAATGGACAGGAGCTGTGTACTCCTGCAGAAATTGCAAATGCTTTAGACTCTGAAATCTCACAGTTGTCTGCATCGACCGCATAAGACCAGTCATTTCAGATGATTAAAGCTTCAGCTGAAAAATCTCGATTGAACTTCAAAACCAAATTGTGTCTATCATACAATCGGCCTCTTACTGTGATTAAACTTCAAGAAACTATATATATATATACACACCTCAAAAAAGAGTGCTGCTGGTCCAGACAGAGTGTATTATATAATGCTTAAACACTTAGATAACAAAGCATTATCCTTGCTGCTGACTTTCTACAATCGTATGTTCACTGAAAATTCATTCCCCACATGTTGGCATCACTCCTATGTACTGGCAATTCCCAAAACAGGGAAAGATCACTATCCCTCACAACTATAAACCTATTTCTCTTACCAGCTGCTTGAGTAAAACCCTGGAAAAAAATGATACACTGCCGACTGACCTGGTATCTTGACTCCAAATATCTGATCTCTGATAATCAATTTGGTTTCAGGAAAAATCGATCATCACTGGATCTTATGGTCAAAGCTGAAACAAACATGAGGAATGCGTTTATCGGAAACGAGCATCTCGTTATGGTATGCCTTGACATAGAGAAGGCCTTTGACACCACTTGGCGTTTTGGCATCTTGAAAGATTTTTTTTTTTTTCTTGGTAGTTGTTGGCGCATCGGCTTCTTTGGCCATAAAGCACCTCCCAAAGCTTTTGCATTTACTCTGATCCAAGCCCTAGGCGGGATTTCAACCCGCTACCCTTGGGTTGCCAGGCAGGCACTTTACCCACCCGGCTAGCGCGGTCTTGAAAGATCTTCATTCCCTTGACCTCAGAGGCCACTTACCATATTTCATACAAAACTTCCTTCAGCATAGAACTTTTCAAGTCCGCTATCGGCAAGTCCTCCCGCAAATCTATATACAAGAGGAAGGAAACCCACAAGGCTCAGTTCTGAGTTCTACCTTATTTGCAATAAGAATAAATAACATAACCAAATGCATACCCGACCCTGTAAACACATATCTCTATGCCGATGACCGGACTGTTTCCTACAGTTCACAGAATATGAACTTCATCGAAAGGCAACGACAAAATATTGAACTATGGATGACACAGAATGGATACCGACTATCATATCAGAACTCTAGCGTCGTTCATTTTTGTAACAAACGAAAGATGCATCCTGAACCAGAGTTTCACTTAACGAATCATCCTATATCAGTCATGAAAAGTATTCGCCTCCTCGGTCTGATTTTTGATAGTATGCTTAATTTCTTAGAATATGTAAAATATCTGCGGACTACTTGCAAAAAAAAAAAAAAAAAAAATGACTATACTCAGTTCTTTCTTCGACAACATGGGGTGCAGTTCGCTATACCTTGCTTCAATTGTATAGAACTCTAATTAGGTCTCGTCTTGATTATGGTGCCCCAGTCTATGACTCTGCCAGAGAAAGCGTGCTAACACGCCTTGCACCTATTCAACATTCTGCCCTCAGGATTGCTACAGGAACATATAGGACATCGCCAGTACAAAGCCTTTATATTGAAGCCCATGAAGTTCCACTCTGTCTCAGAAGAAAGGTGTTACTTCTGAATCATGCAGCTAAAATTAGAAGCATGCCTACCCATCCAATTTGACCTATACTTAAGTGATCCACAGTTTAAACTTTTATATAGAAATAAACCCAGTGCAGTTCAGCCTACTGGTATCAGATTACAGGCACTATCAGAAACTTGAAGGGCACATCTCGAAAAAGTCCTCCAAGATCCAACCTGTTCAGTCGCCCCATGGGCCTATATTAAACCATCCTGCGACAATTACTTCCTAAACTGGGGGAAGCATTCCCTGGCAAATATCAATATACAACACTCCATACTGCTAACACAGAATTATCCTCTTTTTACAAACATATATACCGATGGATCAAAGTCTGATAGTGGAGTAAGTGCCGCAGCAGGTTTCCCTTTTAACACCATCTCTCTATCACTTCCCACCGAATGCAGCAGTTATAGAGTTGA
This sequence comes from Mastigoproctus giganteus, assembly GCF_048544385.1. NCBI lineage: Eukaryota > Metazoa > Arthropoda > Arachnida > Uropygi > Thelyphonidae > Mastigoproctus > Mastigoproctus giganteus. The sequence continues at coordinate 125,641,108 of NC_143586.1, forward strand.
GTTATTCGCCATCAAGCTTGCTCTAGAAAATATTCTCCATCTGTCCATCAAAAAGTATATAATATATACGGACTCGCAGAATACACTTATACAAAACACCTCCTCACCAAAGAATCCTTTAATAAAAACTATTAGATATATGTTGATACATACTCAGAAACTCCAGCTAGTAGTTATCTTTTGCTGGATCCCAGGGCACACTGGGATATCTGGAAATGAATGTGCAGATTATGTCTCCAAACATTCTTCTAATTTAGATTCATCATGTTCTCTCGTTCCATATGCTGACTACAAATCTAATATACAAAGAATATGTAAGGAACAATGGACACTTATATGGCAAACTAAAACAGATAAGCTCTTTCAAATAAAACAAGATCCACAGTTATTGGCCTCTAGCTTCTGGGAAAAGAGAAAGGAAGGAGTAATCCTAATCAGAGCAAGAATTGGTCACAGTCACATTACCCACCTATTTCTCCTCACAGGCAATGATCCTCCTCAGTGTACACACTGCAATTCTCAACTCACGATGCAGCACGTTCTTGTTGAATGCACCTTGTTCTCGCATGCCCGGCAACTCTTTCAATTTTCTTCCTAATCTTAAAGAAGCTCTGTCATATCATAGGTAACGATGCCAACCCCACAGAATTTTTCTCCTTTCTCAAATGGATAAACTTATGATCGTTTCTGACTGAACATAGTGGCATAGTGTTTTGTGAAAGGCGCCACCTGTGGTTTCCCACATCTGCACCATAGTACTTGGTGAAGTAAAGAATCTCTGTAAAAGCCAGAAAAAGTGTAATGTCTGGTTTCTGTCAGAGTAGTGTTATGTTTTGTTGTTGTGTCTCTGGCTGCTTGGCCGCAGAGCCCCTAGTGGGACCCCACGTTGCCCGCCACCACCACTGGGAGGTGAGCCAGGCTGCCCATTATACTCTGGCTGGCCTTTGCCAAGGTTGCCTAAGCTTCCTGACAAAGGTCAAGTGAAAAAAAAATAATAATAATAAATAAATAAAATAAAATAAATAAAATAAAAAAAAATAAATAAATTTAAAAATAAAAGTGGGGGGGAGAGAAAACAGTGCAGGAGTACGAGTTAGAAGGAACAGAAAGAGGGAAAGGAGGACGGACTGAAGTTAAGGAGCAGTCCGCTCTTTGTGAGGTGAAAATAGGGGTCTGGGAGTGGGAGTTAAAGTAGCAGGGGACAGGTGCCCCTTCATGATCACCAGAGGCCAGTGGACTCTGTATCTCGCACTCAGAAGTTCTCCAGAGTGCCACCAATCCCGCACCAGAACGGTGCCGGCTGATCCTACCCTATAAAGGGGTTTGCAGCAGTGTCCCGCACTCGATGAGTGCCAGCAGTCCCGCACCAGAATGGTACCAGCAGTGTTCCTACCCATAAAGGATTAGCAAGTTGTCAAGGCAGTGTCCTCTAGCGGAGAAGGAGCTAACCCACGACAGTCTGATTCAGGCCTTGGGCAGCATGATCCAATGTTGTTCTCATTTCAGCAATCTTGGCTAGCCTCAGTGCGAAGATTTCCTGCGCATACACAGTTAGTGCCCTGTATGTGTTTTCATCGAGCAGCAGCGAGGACTCTTGGTTACGTGGATTCCTTTGAATTGTAAAGTGTAAAGTGTGTTTAGGGTCAAACGGCACCAGGGGTTTCCCCCATCTCCGCGTAGTTTACATTGTGGTGTGATACAGTTCACTGTAAAGGCCAGAGATTTAAAAGTATATGGATCTTGAGGTGTGTGATGTTGTGTACCGTTGTTCTTCTGGCCATTTAGCCGCCGGACCCCAGCTGAGGCCCGACGTTGCCCACACTTCGCCCCGTGGAGGCAGACCAGGTACACTAGTATTACAGTTATTTACTCGGGCAGGCCCTGCCACCTAGTTTCCTGAGATTTCAGTGGCAAGGACCTTAAAAAAAAAAAAAAAAACGTTTGCGTGGGTTGATCGCTAGATTGAAAGACCGAAATGTGAGCGAACTTAATTTGGAGCTATTAAATTTTGACCTGTGGGATATACGCTGGCGAGCAGGTAGAGAGGGAGAGGAGACTGAAGACTGGGGGGAGAAAGACAGAAGAAATGGGGTCGATGGAGGAGGCGACCCCATTATAAGTCAGTGGGGCATGCCCATGCCCCACCAGGAGAAAATCTGGGTTGGCGAGTAGGGGAGAAGGCAGGAGGGAAAAACCTCCTGTCTCCTCCCCTACCGCCGAGGGAGGGGGAAAGAAAGATGGGTCCAGCAAGAGCGCCGGCACCGATTACCATTATGGCTGGCATATGCAGAAAACTCTGCGGTCTCATTGGGCTGGTTGGAATTCAGCTGAATAGAAAGTCACTCGTGAGGCTATATCATTTCATGGTTGTTGTTGTGGTGGTGGATGCGCGAGAGTCCGCCTTCTTGTGAAGAGGTCTTGCGCATATTGAGTGAAGGCACTATAAGTATCTTTTTCAGTTAGTATCAGATATTCCTGGTCTCTTAGCATTATTTGGGTGGTGGTTATAAATCGGCAGCGGAGATCCTCGTACAGTGGGCAGTCGTACATCAAGTGCCCCCATGTCTCGGTAGTCCGCAGTGGCATAGGGGGGGTGTCACTCAATCCGAATCCATGGAGTTTTCCTCTTATGGCGCCATGGCCGGTCAACAGGTAGGTGGCGAGTAGTCCAAGAGAAAGCCAAGGTGGATAGTTTGGGTACACCAGTTGTAGATCAGGAATAAATTTTTTAGTTATTTCACCTTTGGTTGATGTCTGCCAGCGGGTTTGCCAGCTCTGGTTGAGATGTGTGAGGAGACGTTTGCGTTCCAATTTGTGGTCAGTTTCAGGGTCCAAAGTGAAGTTCAGATGATTAGCCTCACGTCCCTTGGAGAGTTGATATATTAGGCCGCGGAAGACTATTTCAAGGTCTAGGGGAAGAGTCCCTGTCAGGGCCTGGAGGGCGTGTGTGCTTACAGTATTGCAGGCTCTTGTTATTATAAGTAATATATACCGTTGCGTGGTGTCCAGTTTTCTTCTGTTGACGGCCGTGGTAGCCTTCCGGTACCACACGCCAGCGGCATACGTTATGGCAGGCAGGAATACGGCTTTATAGAATAGCTTGAGGGTTCTCCTCCGCAGGCCCCAATCCTTGCGGGAGACCCTCATGAACAGAGCAGAGTATCTTCTGATCTTTTTCTGTATGTAGGTCAGATGAGGGGTGAATGAGAGGTTATTATCTAGGACAGCCCCGAGGTGTTTTAGTTCCTTTGTTAGCTTAATTGTAGTTCCTTGGATGCGGATTTGTGGTGGTCTCCTGATGTCCAGGTTACCTTTTAACAGTATTGAGCTGGTCTTGGTTGAGGATATGCGGAGATTGTTTTCGTCGGTCCACTTCTGTAGGGTGTCAATGGCGCGAGTAGCAGAAGTTTCTAGCCTGGCTCTGCTGTCCTCTCGCAGTACCAGGGTCAGGTCGTCCGCGTATGCCTGAGTTGCCACACGACCTGATCTAGATCTAGATCAGGTCGTGATCTAGGTCTAGATTTAGAAAACCGTCGAGAACCATGTTCCAGAAGAGCGGGCCCAAGATTGAGCCCTGTGGGCAGCCTCTGAAGATCTGTCTGGAAATAGAATGATATGGAGTTTCTACAACAACCATTCTGTTGTCAAAATATGTTTTGACGCATTGGTATAGGTTGGCCGGGATGTTGGCCTTCCGGAGCCTGCCGAGGACGCTTGGCCACCACAGGGTGTCAAATGCCCCGGCAAAATCTATTGCGATTACAAGTATATATTTATGGTTTGTTGTTTCAGCAGCTCTGGTAATGTGTTCCAAGGCATCCAGAGTGGAGCAGCCCCTCCTGAAGCCAAATTGATTCTGTGATTGTAGGCCTGCAGCCATGTAGCAAGTTTCAATTCTAACTTTGAGGAGGTGTTCAAAGAGTTTACTTAGTACAGAGAGAAGGGCTATTGGTCGGTATGACTCCGGAAGGTCCTGTTGCTTGTTTGGACTTTTCAGGATTAAGCGCAATTTGGCAGTCCTCCAAGCTATTCCTTTGAATTGCGGTAGCAAATTTGATTCTACTGTTGTCATAGGCAGGGCACTCATACATGAGATGCCCCCAGGACTCTTCTCCACAATGGCACCGCGGGTCTCTTTCAATCCCCATAGCTGTGAGTTTCTGACGGAAGGGGCAGTGTCCAGTGATAATAAACGTCATGTGCAGACCAGGTGAGAACCAGGGAGGGGGCTCTGGGTGAGTATGGTTTATAGTTGGGAGGAATCGCCTCGTGATATCTCCTTTCTGCGTGGTTTCCCAGCTCTGTTGCCATATCGCTTGTAGGTGTTGGGTGATTCTCCTCTTCTCTATCTTGGGGTCATTTGCAAGATCCAGCTGGAGATTTACTATTTCAGCTGGTGTTCCTTTCCTAAGGTGGTAATTATAGGCCTCGCCTGACTACTTCTAGGTAGAATGGCTGACAACCTGTTCCTATCTAACTTGCAAGGCAGGGGTGCTAACAGTGCGGCACGCCCTACTAATTGATAGCAGCATGAATATTTGAATTGTATCCAGCTTCTGTATGTTTTTTGTTAGTGTAGCTTGTCTATACCAGGTGAAGGCACCATAGCAAACAATCGGGACATATACTGCTTTGTATATGAGGGTCAGAGCTTTGTGCTTCAGGCCCCAGTCGGCTCTGCTCACCCTCCTGATCATGGCGGCATACTTCCGGATTTTGGTGGCTAGATATTTCAGGTGGTTATGGAAAGTAAGACCCGAGTCAATGTAAATACCTAAGTATTTAACCTCTGTGTACAGTCGGATGGGGGTGAAGTTTAATTTCATCGTAGGTGGTCTTCTAATTTGTAGTCTGCCCTTGAGGAGAATGGATTTTGCTTTTTCTGCCGAGATGGTAAGGTTGTGCAAGGCTGCCCAGTTCTGGAGCTTCACAAGCGCCGCATTTGCTTGTGAAGCAAATGCGGAGGAACTGGAGGAGAAGCCCAGGAACTCGTCCAAGACAATAGACCAGAGGAACGGGCCAAGCACAGAGCCCTGCGGACATCCCCGGTGGATGAATCTGGTAACTGTCTGATATTTGTTAGTAACTCGTACTTTTCTGTTGGTTAGATAAGACTTCAAACTGTTATATAGATTTTTAGAAACATTTGAGTGCAGAAGTCTGTAAAGAACGCTGGGCCACCACAGGCGGTCGAAAGCTCCAGCAAAGTCCACCAATATAGCAAGAGAGTACTTGAAAGCTGAGTGCGTTGCTTGGGTGATTAGATTGTTGATAGCGTCTTCAGTGCTGCAGCCTTTTTTAAAGCCATATTGTTTTTCTGAGGAGAGTTGGTGTTCCTCATAGCAGGCAGAAAGTCGAAACAAGAGTAGACGCTCCAGTAGTTTGGCCATCACGGAGAGTAAGGCAATCGGACGATATGAGGCTGGATTCTGTGGTGACTTGTCCGAGTTTTTCAGAATTAGTTTTAAGGTTGCAGTCTTCCATGAAGCTGGGAAGGTGCCCTCTGCCAGGCACTTATTCTGTAGGCTTAGAAGTATAGCTGGGCAAGCCTCAGCGAATTTTTTGAGAACTTCTACTTCCAGCAGGTCTGCACCTGGTGTTTTTCCATCTTTCATCTTGTTAATTGCCAGGTCCATCTCAAAGTCGGTGAACGGGGGCTCCACCGTTGCTGTGTGGTATTTTAAATTCTGGTTGATAATTTCTTGTTGCTGTTGCGTCAAGAGTGCCTCTTCAACAATGTAAATGGTATCAAGAATGTTATTTATAGTGTCCTCCCAGGTATAGGTGGAAGTACCGTCTATTTTCAGTGTTGTATCAAGCACCTCACCACGTGGTAATTTATTAGTTACAATTTTGAAAACTATGCCCCAGGGGTTCTCATTTCCGGAGATAGACACCAGAGTTTGCCACGATTGCTTTTTGTTTTTGCGAATTTCTTTAGTATATTCATTTCTGACTGTGCGGTAAGCTTCCCTGGCTGCCGTAATCTCTTGGGAGGACATCGTCGCCCTTGCCCGCTGGAACATTTTCCTAGCATGGTGGACCCTTCTTAGATCGTCTAGCTGGTGGTTCCACCAAGGGACAGCATACCTGTAGGGCCTTTTGCGTGGGATGGAAAGGTCGCAGACCCTTCTGATAGTAGCGGTAATGCTTTTTACACAGTCATCCGGAGTTGTGTGTCAAAGAGTGGAATATCTTCAGGTAGTCTCGTTGACAGTTCAGTTCGAAAGCGCTCCTAGTCAGCCTTCTTGACGTTATAACGTATCACATCTCTGGGGACTGGAGGGGTACGTTCCAGAGAGCGAACCAGGGAGAATGAAATCGCCCTGTGGTCCGACGTAGTCCAGGATTCTTGAACAGTCCATCTGGCGAGCTTGCCAGCAATATCTGGAGTCGCCGCTGTAACTTCAATGTTGCTTTCCCAGAGGGGGCCGCTGTAGGTGTGGAGATGACAAGGGCGGTTTATAACTTGAAGTCCTGTTGTGAGGAAGAAATCTTCAAGTCGTGCACCATGAAACATTGCACAGCCCCGGAAGCGACGCTGGGCAATGTTTTATTTTTGCTGATTGTATTGTGCCATTTAGCTTGTGCAAGACATAAGTTATTGATTGCATTTTCTGGCAAATAAAACTAAGCGTCTAAGGTTCACACCTCCTCGTGGTCCGGGGCGGGCGGCTAGGGGTGATACCCCTACCTAGCGAAGTTGAGCCAGACAGATCAAAGGGGACGAGGTCTCGTTAATAAATTTGACTCAAGAGGGGGTGTTCAAATTTTCTCCTCTTGAGGTGTGTTACAGCATTTCCGTGCTCTTAGTTAAATTGTGAGCATTTCCGTGCCCTTTGGCACAGTTTGCCTTATTGGCACAAATTCGTGAGTCGATCCTTTGGGACCTTTGCCTGTTAAACTTGGGCAAAGTGTTTTAGACGCATTTATTGAATAGATTTTCTAAGTGAAATTTTAATATTCCATTTTGACAAGTGGATTGTGGCTCCTTGTTTGCTTACATTGATTGTATATTTGTAAATAGTTACTGATTTCTGTTGTTAGATTTCAGTTTTTAATTGTAAATATAGAGTTGTATATTATACATTATGTCTTCTTCTTCTGCCTCTTCAAGTGAGGAAGATTTGATAAGGATGGATGATCAAGAAGTACAGCCAGTTGTGAACGTTATTACTGAAGGTGAACGACAAGATTTGACAAAAGAAATTTTTTGTTCAGCCCAGGAACTAGTGGAACAGGATATCTTTATTGGAAAAACTTTACAGACAGCACCAGTAAAGACAAGATCAACATCATTACCAGGTACTTCCCAATCTTTGCAAAAAGGAAGTAAAAGTAAAAAGTCAAAAAAAGTGGAAGATAAACAAGAACTAAGCGATGGGGAAAAACATAAGAGAAAACGAAAAAATAGTGTAAGTATGGAAGGTTTTGATTACGTTAGAGAAATAAGGAGTGAATTAAGCTCATTTATGTGGAATGAGCAAAGTAAAGTCCCTATTGCAGTGATAAGAATTATTTTGGAAAAATGGGATAAATTGGAACAAAAGGCGCAAGAAGTATATCTTGAGAATGTCTTATTGAAAGAGAAAGTAAAAAGAAAGCAGGAAAAACAAAGTTATTCTACTATTGTGAAAAATAAACTTGAAGATACAGTGTCAAAGGTTATGATTATTAAAGCAACGACAAATAAACATAAAACGAGCGAAGATGTTAAAGTGGATATCTTAAAAGAAATAAGGCCGATGTTATCAAACCTTAAAGTTCGGAACTTAAAACCAATAAGAGATAGGGGAGTCCTGGTAGAAGCTGAAACAAATGATGATTTGATAAAGTTGAAATCGTATTCCAAAATTCAGGACTTAGGATTAAAGTATATTGTGCCTAAACCTGTATATCCTAGAATTGTATTATTTGATGTGGAAAAAGATGTAGAGAAAGAAGAACTATTGCAGCAATTGTGGGTGAAAAACTTTAAAGACTGTGATATAAGTGAAAAGAAGTTTAAAGAAAATATTGAGATTTTAACTGTAAATAGGAATAGGAATACACAGTTGAATAACTGGATTTTACAGTTATCTCCTATATTATGGAATAATGTTAAGGATAGAGTAAGATTATTTGTGAGATGGATGGCCTACAAATTTAAAGAGATATATTCAATTACTCAATGTTATAAATGCCTTGTTTTTGGCCATGTATTGTAGGAGAGAGATGCGATGTGGTCACTGTTCCAAAGAACATTTGTTTAAAGACTGTCCAAATAGAGGGAAACAGCCCGAGTGTTGTAATTGTAAAGGGAAGAATGAAGAGACTGCTCATGCTGCCGTGGATAAAAAGTGTATTGAGTATCAAAGGGCCTTAGACATTCATAAAAGAAAAATTAATTATGGATAAGTATATTAAAATTTTACAACTAAATGCACAAAGAGAGGCAGTTGCATTGCAAATAAATCATATAATGGAATGTGAAGATTTCTCGGTGGCCCTCTTGCAGGAGCCATATGTAATTAAAGGTAAAGTAGCAGGTTATCCTATTAGATATAGAATTGTTTCTAAAGGTGATAATCCAATGACGGCCATAGTAATTAGAGATCCTGAAGTGGTTGTAACACAAGTGTTATCACTGTGTGATGAGAAACACGTTTGTTGTGAAATTATAGGGAAATGTGGCAAGTTGTATGTTGTTACAGTATATTGCCAGCCATCAGAAGGAATGGAACAACATATAAAGTATTTAGACAAATTATAAGAATTAGTTGGCTCTTGTAATGTAGTGGTTGCCTTGGATTCTAATGCTTGTTCTCCATTGTGGGGTAGTGATGTATCCGATGAAAGAGGAGTGGTGCTGGAGGAATTCATTGTTGCCTCAGGTATGGAGGTGTTAAATGTGACAGGACATGCTCCTACTTATTCCACGGTACATGGACAGTCATATATTGATTTAACTTTGGCGACTACCTCTATTGTGGATAATACAATTAGAAATTGGAAAGTGATGGAACATCATACTACTAGTGATCATAACAGCATCTCTTTCTCCTGTGTTATAAATGATTCAGTGAGAATATTGAATGATATTGATAGATTTATGGATAAAACTGCAAGGTGGCCAAAGTTTGAGCAGGTGTTTTTGAGTAGTATTAATGAAATAAATTGGGTGGGCCTGACATCAAATGATTATGTTAAACAATTAACTGTTATTTTAAAAGATGCATGTTCTAGTAGTATGAAGAAAAGGTATAAGGTTAATAGGCCAGTATTCTGGTGGAGTACTGAATTATCTGAAAAAAGGAGAGAGACTTTTCGCTTAAGAAGAAAGTTCCAGGCTGTAAGAAGAATTGGAGATTTAGATTTGTGTGAGGTGTATAAAAATATGTATAAAGCTTGTCGTAAAGAATATGTTACAGCTATTTGTAAAGCTAAACAGAATAAGTGGAGGGAATATGTGAGCAAACAAGGATCTAGGGATCCATGGAATTCTATTTTTAAATTATTAACTAATAAAAGAAGCCTATCGGAAATAATGAGCACTATTGGCAATGAAAATAGTCAAACTTTAACTTGGGAAGAATCAGTGAACAGGATATTGGACGATCTCTTTCCAGATGAAATTGAAGAAGTCAATGAATTAGAAATAGATGGTCAAAATATTGTTGTGACACCAGAAGAACAGTTTACGTTAGAAGAGTTGACAACGGCCATGGGCCAGGCGAAGGATGGTAAATCGCCGGGCCTAGATAAAATAGAAGTTTTGGTTATGAAAAGATCTTTTCAAATGGCTCCAAAATTATATTTAAATCTGTATAATCGATGTTTAGAAGAGGGTGCCTTTCCGGATGAGTGGAAGAGAGCACAGATAAAATTACTTATAAAAGGAACAGATCGTATGCTTAATGAAACTGGTACATATCGCCCAATTGCCCTCCTCTCTGTTTTGGGCAAGATATATGAAAGACTATGTATGAACCGTCTTATGATGAGGTATGATTCAAGAAATATCTCATCACAAAACCAATATGGTTTTAAGAAAGACTCATCAACTGAAGATGCGGTATATAGATTGCTTCAAGCGGTGGAGGGCAGTGAGGAACGATATTGTTTGGGTGTATTTATTGATTTTAAGGATGCTTTTGACCACTTCTGCTGGGGAGGCATCATGTCTAGAATTAAAGAAGTATATACAACAAAATTATATAATGTATTTAGAAGCTACTTTTCCAATAGGGAAGTAGTAGTTAAAACAAGATATACAGAGATAACTAGGAAAGTTATTAAAGGATGTCCACAAGGCTCGGTGATTGGCCCCTTTGCGTGGAACATGGTCTTTGATGAATATTTAAATGAAGAAATGCCTGGTGTCACAAAGATAGCTTATGCTGACGATCTGGTAATGATGGTTCAGGGAAATTCCAGATCTTCCATAGAAAGCAAAGCAGAAGAAGCTTTGAGAACATTATAAATATGGACAAGGGAACATAAATTGCAGGTCTCAAAGGAAAAGACAGTTCAGATGTTGCTCAAGGGAAGACTAAGCATGAATAGAGCTCCTACTGTACGGCTGATGGGGAGTGCCGTTCGATATGCACAAGTAACAAAATATTTAGGCTTAATGATTGAAGAACGTTTGTTCTTTACAGAACACGTTAAGTATTTAAAAGTTAAAATTAAAACCTTATATGCCAAGCTCCGGAGGGTGATTAGAAGAGATTGGGGTATAAAAGGTAGAAGCCTCAATCTGTTATATGATTGTTTATTTTCACCTATCATGTGTTATGCTGCCGGGGCTTGGGTTCATAGGATTGGGAATAAGGTTATTCAAAAACACCTAGTACAAGCACAAAGATTTGCATTACTAGGGATTACTCGGGCATGTCGGACGGTGTCCACAGAAGCCTTGCAGGTAATATCAGGTAGGTTGCCAGTCCAGTATGTAGTATTAATAGCTGGAGTTGGATATCTTACTAAGCGAAACATCAGGAAGACAATAGTAAGCATAAGAACTTGTCCAGAACCAGGAAAAATTTATACAAGAGCAGATGTTAAAAATGAAAAGAACAGAGTTTTAGAAGAAGTTAAAATTAGATGGCAAATGGAATGGGAAACATCTGAAAAAGGACGACAGACCTTTATGTTTTTGCCGAGAATTAATATAATTGATGTTAAAAGAAAGTTGTGGCAACAGTTTGGTCTTTGTTCTACGTTTTTGTTAACTGGACATGGATTGGCATTGAGACTCTTTCAGCTTGGACTTAAAGAAAATGGGTTGTGTAAATGTGGAGAGCTTGAAACATCTGAGCATGTTATGCTTGACTGCAATTATTATGTTGACTTGAGAATGGAATTGGAACTATCAATTGGCTATCTGGAGAAAGAGAGACTCCATGTTATGTTCACTGATAAAAGGTTATTTACTTATTTTAATAAGTACGTTTCGGAAGTCTTTAAGAGAAGATTTAGATTGCTGGGTAGTAGTGGCACGCCTCCAAGTGGCAGGGATGTCAACTCATCCAATTAGTATCAATGGATAGAAAATCAAAGTTGATTCTCCTTGCATGAGGCGAAGTGGCCAGATAGGAATTGTTTATTGTTCGGTTATTATTTATTTATTTATTAACAAAATTGAATTCTAAAAGTTAGGAAAACTCCCATTCTCTGACATAACCGCGGATAGGCTACGGCCTCGGTAGCGGATTCGGCGAATGGAGGTTAAAATGGTAATGTGCCAAAGCACAGATCGGCAGTTTGCGTCCATGGCTATTAGCAACCGCCCCCCTGAAATAAGTTGGAGAGCTGTCTGGATAGTTGAGATTGCTGGGGCAATATCTTCTCCAGGATGGGTATATAAGGACAACAAGAAGAGCGGGCCCAGCGGACTGAACATAGTGGCATAGTGGCATAGTATTTAGGTTCAGGCGCCACCGGTGGTTTCCCACATCTGCACCATGTGTACTCTGTGATGAAATGCAGAACTACTGCACAGCCAGAAAAAAAAGTGTAATGTCTGGTAATGTAGTATTGTGCTTTGTTCTGTTGTTGTGTCTGGCTGCTTGGCCGCGGGGCCCCTACTGGGACTCCACGTTGCCCGCCACAACCACTGGGAGGTGAGCCAGGCTGCCCATTATACTCTGGCTGCCTCTGCCAGGGTTGCCTAAGCTACCTGACAGAAGCCATAAAAAAAAAAAAAAAAAAAAAAAAAGAAAAAAAAATTATAATAAAATAAAAAAATAATAAAAAAATAGAATAAAAAATAATAAAAAAATTAAGAGTGAAAATAAAAATAAAAAGTTGAGGCTGTAAAAAAAAAAAAAAAAATAATAATAATAATAAAAATAAAAAAAAAATAATAAAAATAAAAAAAAAATAATAAATAAATAAAAATAAATAAAATAAAAAGATAAGAGAGCATATGGGGGGGAGTAAGAGAAGAAGAAGAGGTCAAAAGTGGGGAACAGTAGTTGGAGTGGACCAAAGAGGGAAGGCAGTCCACTATAAGGAAGAGGATGGAGAAGGGAGTTGAAAATTACAGGGGCAGGTGGTCCTGTGAGTATCCTGCACCCAGGGTAAATTGCATTATCCTATCCCAGTAGGGGATCGCTGGGGTGGCTCGTTATTCTGTTCTGCCCTGAGTTCCGCAAGTCTTGCTCTTCTACAATTGAAAACAGCCTGGGCGTAGCGTGTTAAGGCTAGGTATGTGGTCTCTTCTTGAAGTAAAGTTGACTCCTGATTGCGGGGGTTTCCTTGAATCTCTGTGAGAAATTGAAGTCTGGCGTTGTCGTAAGTGAGACACTCGTACATAAGGTGTTCCCAGGACTCCTCTTCACCACAGTGGCAATATGGGTTATTTTCTATTCCCATGGCTGTTAATTTTTGCTGGAACGGTCCATGGCCTGTAAGCAGGAAGGTGACTTGCAATCCAGGCGAGTACCAGGGAGGAGGCTTTGGGGAAGTCCGACTAATTGAGGGAATAAACCTTTTGGTGATTGCTCCTTTAGGCGTTGTGTCCCATGTTTCTTGCCAGAGGTTTTGTAGGTGGTCTGCAATTTTTCTTCTTTCCTTCTTAGGGTCATTTGCATGGTTCAATTGCAGGTTTAACAATTGAGTTGGGATTCCCTTCTTCAGGCGCTGGAAGAGACCCCTCTTGACAACTTCCAGATAGAGAGGTAAGTATCCTGCAATGACTTGTAATGCAGGGGTGCTGACAGTACAGCACGCCCTGGTAACCGATAATAACATAAACCTTTGAATGGAATCAAGCTTGCGCTTGTTCCTTTCCAGGATTGCCTTTTCACACCAGATGGAGGCTCCATAGCACACAATCGGGACATATACTGCCTTATATATTAATGATAGAGCTTTATTTTTTAGGCCCCAATCCGCTCTGCTAATCCGCCTTATCATTGCAGTGTATTTTCGGATTTTAGCTGACAGGTATTTTAAGTGGGGATGGAAGGATAAGTTGGCGTCTAGATACAGGCCGAGATACTTGATTTCTGTGTAGAGACGGATTGGGGTGTTGTTAATTTTCATCACTGGTGGCCGTCGGATTTGGAGCTTTCCTTTTAGAAGGATTGACTTTGTTTTTTCACTGGAGATTGTTAATTTGTGCATGGCAGCCCAGTCTTGAAGTTTTCCCAGTGCAAAGTTGGCTTGTACTTCCAATGTGGCTCTTGTACCAGAATGAATAACCAGTACGAGATCATCAGCAAAGGCCAGGGGCTTGACCTCGCCGAGATCCATCCCCAGGCACTCATCCAAGACAATGGACCAAAGAAATGGCCCAAGAACAGAGCCCTGAGGACAGTCTCGCAGTATATTCCTGGTGACTGTTTGGTATTTGTTGGTTACCTGCACTGTTCTATTGCTGAGGTAGGACTTTATACAGTTATATAGAATGCTGGACGTCTTGGCCTGCCGAAGTCTTTGAAGTATGCTGGGCCACCATAGTCGATCGAAGGCCCCCGCAAAGTCCACCATTATGGCTAGAGAGTATTTAGATTCTGTCTGGGTAGCTAGAGAGATTAATCTGTGGATAGCATCTTCTGTACTGCAGCCTGTTTTAAAACCAAATTGATGCGGAGATGGTAATTGTTGCTTTTTGTAGTAGTCGGTGAGACGGGAGAGCAAAAGACGTTCTTGGAGTTTGGCCAAAACAGGAAGCAGGGCTATTGGTCTGTAAGAAGTCGGTACTTGAGGTGGTTTTTTCGGGTGTTTTAGGATTAACTTGAGTGTTGAAATTTTCCAGAAGTCAGGAAATGTTCCTTCAGCTAGGCATCTATTAAATAAACTTAAGAGAGTTATAGGATAGTGTTCTGCGAATTTTTTTACTACGTCAACTTCCAGCAAATCCAAGCCTGGGGTTTTACCCTCCTTCGTTTTGGCCAGGGCCAAATTCATTTCCAGGGATGTGAAGAGCGGTTCACCAGTATCTGATATGTATGCCCTGTTCCTGTCAATGATTTCTTGTTGCTCCAGTGTCGGTGCCAAGTCATCAGTTGGGTAGATATTGTCCAGTATGTTGTTGAGAGAATCAGACCAAGAGTATGTCGAGGTTCCATCCGGCCTGAGTGTGGTTTCCAAAACTTCACCTCTGGGTAGCCTGTTTGTAATGATCCGAAATACAATGCCCCATGGATCGCCATTTCCCACTGTGGAAACTAGAGTTTGCCATGACTCCTTCTTACATCTGCGTATTTCTTTGGAATATGCATTTCTTATCACACGGTAAGCCTCTCGTGCTGTAGCTACTTCTCTCGGGGGAAGGTGTACACGGGCTCGTTGAAATGTCTTCCTGGCTAGGTGGACTCTTATTCTCAGATCTCGCAAATTTGTATTCCACCAGGGGACCGCGTACCTGTATTGTCTTCTACGCGGGATGGAGGCATCACAGGCACTCCTGATGGCAGCTGTTACCTTGGTAACGCTTTCTTCAGGTGTGAGTGTAATAGGTAGTGGAATGTCTTCCGGAAAAAACTTCACCAATTCCTCTTGGAATCGGCCCCAATCTGCTTTTTTGGTGTTGTATCTCACTATGTCTCTAGGAATTGGTGGTGCACGTTCCACAGAACGAACGAGGGAGAAGGTGATTGCTCTGTGGTCTGATGTTGTCCATGACTCTTGAACCAGCGGACTGAACAGTCATCATAAGTATCTTCCACCTCACTGAGAGGTGATGTGGAAGATACTCACTGATAGGAGCAATATGGCCTGAGCAGCCCTTGCGCCAAAATAACAACAACATCCTAACACTTGCACGATGACGAACATCTTCAGGTCATCTGCATAGCAGATGAGCACTCGTGAGCAGCACAGTTCTTACAATCACCGTTCTCCCCACGCCGGGCGAAAAAGACCTGACTTCGATTCATACCAATGACACAAGGAATTTTTATATGCCTTTTTCACAACGTGACTAATTTATCGGTCGCACGCAGAATATGTGTTCCATAGAAAGGCAACTCCAAATATCAATAAATAAAATAGAATAATGGACATATAACGGCTACAGATTATTTCCACAAAAGATTCCCGTTATAAATTAACTTTCTAAATCACATGCAGAAAGTGCGAACTGTTCCTCTGAAAACAATGAATGTGCTCAGGATAATCTCTACTATGCTATGGGACGCCGATTCCCATATTTTACTTCACTTGTACACTTTAAAAAATGAAATCCCGATTGGACTATGGTGCTCCAGTAACTCAGAAAAGAAGTCACTGTCTAAATACAATTCAACAAAGCTTGATTATAGCATGAACCTCCATTATCTCATATGTAAAAATGCTTAATCATTACCTATGCATCCAAATTTTGTAGCCTTCCATCTCATTCTATTTGGCCTTATCGTTTCAATCCTCCTCTGGTATACAAAGAATATGTAAGGAACAATGGACACATATGGCAAACTAAAACAGATAATAAAGCTATATGAATGAACTTAACGTAAAGAAGCCTGCAAGAATCATATTGATAGAGCTTGTGGTACGTTATTCTGGAAAAATCTATATGGAATGTAAACAGAGCCTCCATACTTTAGGCACAGACCAGCTTGATATGATTATTATTATTAACAGCTACAAAACAGCAAACAACGTGTCTGAGGGTGCAGCTACAAAGAATTATTACATAGCTTCAAAAAGCTTGGAGTATACATTTCCCAAAGTAAAAAAAAAGTAAATGTACAGATAAAATAAAACTAAATAAATAAAAGGACTCATCCGTCCTATTTAAGTGAACAGGCAGAGCACTGGTATTTCTTCACACACAATCAGAGTCTTAGAACTTAAAAGAAGAGTCTGTTTTAAGTCAGGTACCGGATGAGGTTAGCAATTTCAGTTGCCTCTTGAAGTGTCCGGGGGTATCAAATATCTCAATATTTGCTTTGTTCATTGATCTTGCAGTCCTGTTGTAGAAGTTGTAGTATCCATAATTTGTTCTCGCATAGGATGGTTTCAGCAGTGGATGGTTGCTTAACGCTCTTGTCGGAGCGTTGAAATTTATTTGTGAGACGAGATGAGGGCAATTCAGGGTACCATTTAACAGTTGGTTAAGAAGGAGTAAGTCGGCTTTATCTCTTCTTTTTTCCAGCGTTTCGAGTTCAAAGAATACACACCACTCTTGGTAGGATTTCTCATAGTATTCAAGGCCACTTTTAAAGCAAACGTACTGGATTGCTCTCTTTTGAATATTTTCAATTTCTAATTTTTGGTACGCAACATGTGGGGACCAGACCTGTGAGGTAAATTCTAGGGCTGGCCTAACATAGATTTTGTAAAGAAAGATGAAAAGTGCCAACTGATTGAAGTCTCGGTTAATTCTTTTCAGGAAACCTAGTTTTTTGCTGGCTGCCTTTACAATGTTAGAGACATGGACATCAAAGGAAAATGATTCTTTAATAAAGATACCTAAATTTTTGGCTGTACTAACTTTTTTGATTGCCTTGTTGTTGATACAATAAGAAAAATTAAGTTTGTTTTTCTTGTGTGCATTAGCAAAGCTCATCAGCTCACACTTGTTTTCATTGACTGCCATTTTGTTCTCCTTCAGCCACTGAATAACTCGTTGAAGAGCTTCGTTTAGGATCATGCAGTCATTGGTACTGCGAATTGCTTTATAGATTTTTATGTCGTCTGCAAATACGTTGATTTTGATTTGGTAGGCTCCAAGGGTGCTTGGCAGGTCGTTGATGTAGATAAGAAATAATAGCGGGCCTAAGGATGAACCCTGTGGGACACCAATTTCAGGACTGAAAGGATATGAGGTTTTACCTTTAAATGTCACGGACATTTCTCTACCTTCCAAGTAGTTTTCAATCCAGTTTAGTGCTTGTCCTCTGAGACCATAGTGATGCAGTTTGTTGATTAGTCTCTGATGGACTACCTTGTCGAAGGCTTTGCTTAAGTCAAGGAAGATGGAGTCGACTTGTTTTCCTTCGTCAAGCGCCTGGGATATGTTCGAAACAAACGAGATCATATCTGTGCAGGTGGAACGACCCTTGATAAATCCGTGAGAGTAATCTGACAAATTAAGTTTCATAAAGTTAAATAGCTGCTTCATTACAATGGATTCAATTATCTTTGAGAGTGTATTCAATTGACAAACTGGTCTGTAATTGTTGGGTGAGGATGGGTCTCCTTTTTTTGTAAAAAGGGGTAACAATGGCCTTTTTCTCAAATACCAATTTTATTAAGTGAAGTAATGGCTTTATAAGTGTAGTTCCACATTTTTTCCATAAGACAGTAGGGATACCGTCCGGGCCTCGTGTGAGATCCTTTTTCATACTGTGGATTGTGCTCAATAATTCTGCTTGGTTTATTTCAAATGGTCCTTGAGGTTGTCACAGACATTCTCTCAGATATGCCAGACAAGCTGTTCTTGCTACCTGGGAGTCTAAAACGCTGATGGAACTGATATTCGGGTGACACTCAAGTCAGGTGGACCCAATTTCGGTGAGGTCCGGACGGTCTATGACAGCCAAATCCTCTGCTTGCACCTTCACGATGGTGGGACTGTTAGTAATCCTGGGTATAACCTTCATGCACAAGTACATGGTGGGTGACCACCCAGGTGTGAACCAACGTAAGCAGGGGTCGAGGTGTGGCGCCCACACCACATGGAGGAACGCCGCCCCTCTATGTTACCAGGCAGTACTAGGTGGTAGATGATTCTCATCAACCGGTGAAATACCACCACTTTGCTTATTGGAGGCTTGAAGTGGTGGAACCCATGTTTAGTCTCTAGAGCTAAGTTCAGGCCAACCCTTCCCTCTCTCTTCCATCATGTAGTATGATTGATGATTTTTGAGGTTATGATGAATGTCGTGGCGAGATCCAATATTCCTTACATTTCGAGGGTACAGCTCTAAAACGGTGTTCGCAGGCCGGCCGCTAGATAGTACACCGGACCAAACCTATTGGTAACTCTCTAGGAGGCTTCCGGATCAGCTAGTGTATAATCTTGCTACCTCTACTCTGCCAGATAGTGATTGGAGGGAGTCCGAGTAGTGTGTATGCGGGGAGCATTGTCGAGGCCACGTTATGTCAAGGATCTGGGTATATTCTTACCTCATGTACGCCATATCCAAAAATTTCATTACTTCATACAGCATGTCCCACCCACTTTTTCTTCCTATTGAATACACCATGAATTGTCAAAATAATAGAGCAAGCTTATCTGTGAAAAGATCTAAACCTCCCAAGGACTTCCTAATTCATTTCACAAATATACGTGGCCTCAATTCCAATCTCAACGATGTCCATTTCCACTTGCAGTCTTCCAAACCCCATGTACTTTTTCTGACTGAATCTCAGTTATCAGTTGATTCAACTACTGCTCATCTCAGATGTCCAAATTATTTGCTGTATGATTCCTTTCGTCTCAAAGGTGGTACTTGTGTATATGGCCGTTCTGATATTCCCTGTCAGAGACTTGGCAATTTGGAATCTCCTCTCTTTGATCTTCTCTGGCTTAAAATCTCTCTACCTCATTGTGTAAAATTCATCTGTTGTCTCTACCGTTCTCCCAACTCCACTAATCACTTGGAGCTCTTTGACTTCCTCTCTTTGCAACTTGACTTTCTCCAGTCCAACTTTCCTAACAGTGAGGTAATTTTCCTTGGTGATTTTAACGTTCACAACTCCAGCTGGCTTCCGTTTTCTAGTCACACCGACCCAGCAGGTCGAGATGCTGAGGCTTTTGCAATTACTAATGACCTTGCACAGATTGTTCATTTACCTACAAGAATACCGGACAATCCTAATCATACAGCCAATACGCTTGATCTTTTTCTCACAAACAACCCTTCTAAGTACAAGGTTGAAGTGAGAGGTCCTTTAGGCACTTCAGATCACAACTTGGTGATTGTCTCTTCTCCAATGGAACCTTTATCTCATGGCTATTCCCAACCTCGTATTGTTTGGCATTACAAGAATGCAAAATGGGATGACCTGCGAGACTTCTTTTCTTCTTTTCCTTGGTCTGATTACTGTTTCAAAACTTCTGATGTCAAAGTTTGCTCAGATCGTGTCAGTGAAATTATTCTTGCAGGAATGGAATCCTTTATCCCACACTCCACTTTAAAATCTCGTCCTTTATCTAAACCTTGGTTTTCCAATAAATGTGCTAAGGCTGTCCAAGAGAAGAACGTTGCATATCGTAATTGGCTTGTTTCTAATTCTTCAGTTTCATTTTCTGCCTACACCAAAGCTCGCAACAATTGTAAAGCAGTTATTAATCAGTCCAAACTAGAGTGTGAACAGGCTAAGAGTAGAAAACTTGCTTCCTGCCCTAATGGTAGCCGAGCATTCTGGTCTCTTGCCAAAGCTATTGGCCGCAACGTTTGCCCATCTCTGCTCCAACCTCTGTCCAAACCAGATGGTTCTGTTGTCACTTCAGCCAGGGATAAAGCTGACCTGCTAGCATCCCATTTTTCTTCCAGCTCATGTATTAATGACCTTGGTAAAACACCTCCCACCATTCCTAACACGCTCCATTCAATGCCTCCTGTGGTCTTCCGTCAAAAGGATATCAGAAGGATTTTGATGAATCTTGATGCTACGAAAGCTCCACGTCCTGATGGTATTTCTCCACTTGTTCTCAAAATCTGTGCTCCTGAACTTACTCCTATTCTTTGCCGCCTTTTTTTCACTTTCTTATTCCAAAGGTGTTTTTCCTTCTGCTTGGAAATTTGCTCATATCCAGCCAGTTCCTAAAAAGGGTGACAAATCCCTCCCATCCAATTATCGTCCCATTGCAATTACTTCTACTCGTTCTAAAGTAATGGAGAAATCAATTAACCGCCAACTTTTAAACTACCTAGAAACCTTCCATCTGATCAATGATCGCCAGTATGGATTCCGTCAGTGTCGATCCACTGGTGATATTCTTGCTTATGTTACCCATTTATGGACTAATTCAATGGATAGGTCCGGTGAAACACAAGTAGTTGCTCTTGACATTTCAAAGGCTTTTGATCGTGTTTGGCATAAAGGTCTTCTAAACAAGCTTCCATCTTATGGTTTGCCAACTGTTTTTAGTAATTGGTTATCCAGTTTTCTCTCTGATCGCTCACTGAGGGCGATGGTAGATGGCTCTCTGTCTTCTAACTTCTCCACTAATGCCGGTGTCCCCCAAGGTTCAGTTCGTTCCCCCACTCTTTTCCTCTTTTATATCAATGACCTTCTTCCATTGACTGGAAATCCTATCCATAGTTTTGCCGATGATAGCACATTGCATTCAACTTTCCATTTTGAGAAACCTTGTCCAGCTCAATCAGCTTCAAGTTCTCGAAAATCTGCTGCCAATTCCTTAAATGCCGATCTTCAGGTAATTCTCCAGTGGGGCAAAGACTACTTAGTTGATTTCAACCCTTCTAAAACTCAATCTTGTCTTATATCTCGCAAAAAGGATTCTTCTGCTCCTATGCTTATCTTTAGTGACACTCCGATTTCTAGGCAAAATGATATATCTCTTTTGGGGATTACCCTGACTTCTAATCTCTCTTGGCACAAGCACATTACAAATATTGCTTCCTCTGCATCTAAAAAACTTGGTTTTCTCTTTCGCTCTCGCCGTTACTTTTCTTCCAAACAGCTGCTCACTCTGTATAAATCGCAAATCCGCCCTGCCATGGAATATTGTTCCCACATCTGGCGTGGTGCCCCCAAAACCTCTCTCAGGCTTCTATATTCCATTCAGAAGAGGGCAGTTAGGTTAATTAATGATTCATCTCTAACAGAGTCTCTCCACTCGCTTTCTCATAGACGCACTGTTTCTGCTGCATGCCTCTTCTACAGATACTTCCATGGGCACTGTTCTTCTGAATTGGCTTCTATAATTCCCGCTCTCTCTTTCAAAACAGTCCGAACACGTGCTGCCACCTGCCAACATCCATTTACTGTCCAAATTCAAACCCACAGAACCAACTTTTCATCTTCCTCATTTATTCATTCAACTGCCGTTTTCTGGAACAACCTTCCTTCATACGTATTTCCTGAAAACTACAATCTACAGAAGTTCAAGTCCAATATCAACAAATATCTTCTTTCGTCTTCTCAACCTCCAACCCAAGCATGGTACTAAGTACTATAGGTTCTAATACCTCTCGTGTTT
The DNA here is from genome assembly GCF_048544385.1 of Mastigoproctus giganteus. Lineage (NCBI taxonomy): Eukaryota > Metazoa > Arthropoda > Arachnida > Uropygi > Thelyphonidae > Mastigoproctus > Mastigoproctus giganteus. Next base: position 125,662,718 of record NC_143586.1, read on the forward strand.
GGGGTTCTCATAAAAAAAAAAAAAAAAAAAAAAAATACTGTTAGGGTATCCATGTAGTTGAGAGGAAAAATTTCGTTACCTTCCATCCCGTCATCTGCTGTATCTGTTTTGTAAATTTCTTCAAAGCTGCTAGCAAGGTAGTCTGTCTCAGACAGAGATGACAATTCACTGGGAATATCTAGCGTGTTTACAGCCGCATTTTGAATTTTTTTCTTTGAAATAGCTGAATATAAGCTTCATATCTTTTGCCTCGAAGACTCTTCTTTCGACAAAACACAGGTATTTGTTGTAGTCCTGTTTTAATGTCGTTTTAACCTGTCTTCTTAAGGAGGAATATTTATTGTAAAGGCATATTTCTTTATTTGTCTTAAACCTACTATGCATTTTTCGTTTTTTTGCCAGTAGGGATTTTATTTCCTTAGAGAACCAGTGTGGGTAATTTGTATCGGGAACACTATAGCATGGAACAAGATTGTTAGTTACTTCATTAATGATTTGGTAAAAGCAGTCCAGTGCTTCTTGAGGATCATTGATTTTTAATAGTAATTCCCAATTACAGTTTTTAAATGCATAATTCATTTGAGGCCATTTCACTTTATTGAAATTGAGCTTCTGTTTTTGTTCTAAGTCCGTATTTTTAACTGATCTCTTCTTGATGGAAAAAGCCACAGGAATGTGATCTGATTTGAAAAGATTAGTTGGCTTAAAGACCACCACGGAAAGTTGATGAAGACTAAATCCAAGTAGTTTTCATTTCTAGTTGGAAATTCACAGATCTGATTCAAATTTAGAGAGATGAAAATTTTTTGAAATCTACCCTTAAGTGTCCAGACATTAGTTGGATTGGCATTACATCCATTATAGGCATGTGGCATATTAAAGTCCCCTAAAACAATTAAATGGTCTATTCCCAGATGTTGATCAAGAATTTGGTCGATAGTGATCTCAAGTTCCGTCATAAGAGTGTTATCTATAGGTGGTGGAAGGTAGACAAGCATAACATAGCAGATATAAGAGCCACTGCCCAGTTGGAGAAAAATTCCTTCAATGTTAGCCAAGACTTTGATTTTTGAGATAGGAATCTCTTTTTGGCAGACGATCATGAGTCCGCCACCTCTCTTATCCAGTCTATCCCTACGAATAACAACAAAGCCCGGTGGGACCAATTCACTGTCCTTAACATCCTGAGTGAGCCATGTTTCCACTAAAAAGTAGATGTCGTAGTCTTCTTGTAATATCAGGGAATAGGTGTCTTTATAGTTGCTATTGTTTAGACATTGCACGTTTTGATAGTAACATAGCAAATCATCTTGTAAATTATTCTTATTTTGCCGAACTGGAATCCTATTTTCCTGTATTTTCTTGATTGTCTGTAGTTGCTATTTATTTCCGTTTTCAATATTCGTAGGTGAGGATGGGTTTGTTGATTTTGTCCTTGTACTTACATTCTTGAGGAAAGGCATTATCAGTGTTCCTTCGGTCCAGTTGTTAGTGTCCAGAATTCTTGCTTCGTTGTCCTCACTATATGAAACTTTAAAGGATGAGTACTCCTGTGGAAACCTTGCTTTCAGTTTGGTTACCTGAACATTTGACTTACAAAAGCTGTTAACGTATTCTTGTAATTCTCTTTCAGTTGTGTCCGGGGCCAACCTTGAAACAAATATAGCCTTGAGTTTTGGAATAACTTTAAGCTTTTTGTTTTTTGAAGCCCCGGTTAGTAAGGTGTGTAAGGTGTAAGGTATATTGATGTCATGCGGCACCAGGAGTTTCCCCCATCTCCGCGTTGCTTTCATTGTGGGTGTACCAGTTTGCTGGGAATGCCAGAGATTTAAAAGTGTGTGGGTATTGTACATGTGTAATGTCGTGTACCGTTGTTCATCTGGTCATTTAGCCGCTGGACCCCTGTTGGAGCCCAACGTTGCCCCACCTTCGTCCCGTGGAGGCAGACCAGGAACCCAGTAGACTTAGTTACTCTGGCAGGTCCTGCCGCTTAGTTTCCTGAGATTTCGGCGGCTAGGACCTTAAAAAAAAAAAAAAAAATCATAATATGTATGTATATGCACATGTATATACTCATTTCACTTGTCTGCATACACCATATGTTGTATGCCTATACACACCGCTGGGGGGTTTGATATTACATAGATGGATAGGCCGAGACTGGGCGAAGATTATTTTGAGTGTTGCTAAATTTAGTGTGTGGGGCGTTCGCATTGTATATAGATAGAGTAGGAGGGGAGACAGAAGACTGGGGGGTAAAGATAGAAATATGGGAGCGATAGAGAAGATGCCCCCAGTTGGTCAGTGAGGCATGCCCATGCCTCACCAGAGAGGAAAGGGGAGGGGGTTCGGCGAGGGGACACAAGGAGTCTCCGCCCCGCCGTGGTAGGTTTGGAAAGGAATCGAGTCAGGTGCTCGATTCTGGTCCCCAACGAGTCTTGATGGCAGTGAAGCTGCATGGTTCAGGTCCATGTGGGCTTTTGCAGATTCAGGGTTCAGTCAGTCGCAGAGTTGTAGGCCATGTCCTTTTATTCTCATTGGAGGTATTGAATTTGTTGTGGGAATGGCTTGTCCCATTTAGTTTCCAGTTGTGTTGTTATTTGCTTGTTGGGCTAGTGTGGCTCGGCGTCTGTTAAACAGTTTCTGTGCAAATTCGGTGAATGCCATGTATGGTCCTTTATCGTCCAGAAAAAATTGCTCCTGGTCCTTGGGTGAATGTTGTAGTCTTGTCACCAGCTGGCAGCGGATGTCGTCGTATTGGTGGCAGTCATACATTAGATGCGACCAAGTTTCTGGAATGCCACAAGTGCAGTTTGGATTTTCAATTATTCCCAGAGTTGTTAGTTTGGCGTTTAAGGCACCATGTCCTGTGAGTAGGTACGTCACAAACAGACCAGGTGCGTACCAGGTTGGTAATTTAGGTTGGAATCTATGTATATTTGGAAAGAATTTATTTGTTATCCGACCTTTAATGGAGACATCCCATCGTGCCTGCCACGCCTGCAGCAAGTGGGTCTGGAGTCTTCTTTTTTCCGCAATGTGGTTATTTCCTGGATCTCCGGTTAGTAGCTGAGGATTCGGATTCCGGTTTTTTTTTCTGCTAGAGTAAATTCTTTCAATTTTGTCTGTGTTATCCGCTTCCTCCTTGTCGCCGCCATTTTCCATATCCCTTTTTAATATTTGGGCATAAGTATGCTTTGTCTGTGCCTTGGCTGTATACGTTTCTTTCGTGTCGGTGTGTGCATCAATCTTTTTTTCATATTTATTAACATTCTCTGAGATTTGAGTCTTGTTTCGGTGAGTTACACTTTCCAACCGACGTCCTTTGTTTTTGCATGTTTCTAAGGTTGGGTGTTCAGCTTGTGTTACTCTTAATTGAATTGGTCCTTTATCGTTTCTCTTCTTCCGTTTTGCACCTAACGTTAGTTCATCCTCTGTTTGGTTACACTTATGCTCATAGAGTTTCACCCCTGATTCAGGGATTTGAGTGCTTGCATTTTGTTTTTACGGTATTTAAGGCGGATTTGTTGTTTTCTCTTAGTAATTCCAAAGGTATTTGATACGAGCCGATAATCGGTGGATCGTTGTCATCATTAGAAATTTGGCCGTCGCCTGCGAGCGACATTTCTTGATCTTTTAGGCCAGATTCTCTGCTAGTTAACGGCATCTTGCGTTGTTCGACAGAATTTGTGTTTTTGAAACAATTCGACTCAGGCGAGCAACGAATTGTATCATCGATATCAGCGTGATCACTCGATGCAGCTTTCGGGGTCTCTCCCGAGTTGTAGTTTGTTGGTGGTTTCGTGTGTTGTCTTGTAGTGTTAGTTAGCAAATTCTTTAATTCGAGATTGCGCTTTTTACAATCGGAAAGTTCATGTAGCACACCTTGCAACTTTTCGTATAGCGTGTCAAACCCATTTGCCATAGATTTTTTGATAAATAAATATCTCGGACCATTTGTCGTATAATCCACTAATCTGGTTTGCAAGATATTGTCCCTGTGACTGTAGATCTCTCTTGAGCTCTTTAAAGTCAGTGACAAAAGCGAGAAACTCCTGTTCGATATTAAAATTTAAGTCGAACCCTGGCGTTGGTGCATCATTCAGCATCGAGTATGGCAAGGAGAAGGAGCTGTGCATGCCATTTGAGAAGGCTGGGTAGGTATCAAGTTGAGTCTCGTTAATAGACATTTCTTGATATTCTTTACTACTTGTGTTATCTTGCGCGAGCTTACAAATAATACATCTAAAGCGTGCCTTAGCCTGTGACGACATTTTTTTGTGACTATTTTAACCGATTGAGAAAACACCCACTGTGAATGTACAGCCAGCTACGTTGATGCATGTAACTTATGCGTCCACGTCATACGCACTCCAATTATATAGTGGCTATTCATAAACTGACAGTGTGTAATTACCTCTCTGTGTAATTACCTTACTAATTGCACCGTTAAAGGCGTCTTCGTAGCCAGGTGGGCAGGAGCAGCAGTGCGTAGTACACGCTTCTTGATTAGACCGCGGTTTGAGCCCGTTCCCACCAAATACGGAGGATGCGGAAAGGTCAGGGAATGACCACCGCATATCCCCGGAGCAATATGGCCTTAGTTGGTAATGCTCCTAAAAACCAAATAACAAACAAGCACCGTTAAAATTTATGCAATCACGCATATCTCTAGTACATGGCATTCAACGGAATAATTCAGGTCACGTATAAGATCGCATTTTGTAGTAAACGGGAAAATGTTTACCTTTTGCTGGATTCCACAACATGCTGGAATCCTGGGAAGTGAGATAGAAGGTAAAGCTTCCTGTTTTATCATGTCTTGGGCCAGAATTGTAGGTTTGAAGTTCAAACATGAACTAGAACTGCAATCCGGCGGTGAATATTCACATGGTGAGATCAAACTGATAATAAGCTCTTTCAAATCAAGCAAACCCTACAACTTTAGCAATTTTCTCTTTTGAACAGAGAGAGAAGAGATAAGATAATGCCCTTGCAATAGCAAGTATTGGTCACATCCGTCTTATCCACTTCCACTAATTGCCAGGTAAATATCCCCTTCGTTGTTTTCATTGTCACACCTTGGTTGTGAGGACAGTCAAGGAGGATGTGAAACACATCCTCCTTGACTGTCCTCATAAAAAAATCCATGTTACCCTCGCCTGAAACAGACTAACTCATCCGTGTTGTGAAAAAGTCCCATAAATTCCTTGTTCATCGACAGAATTCGAAATCAGGTCTTTACATCCGGTGTGGAGGCAGATGGTGATTGTGCCACCCACGAGGGTTACACATCTACCGATGTATTTCTTCGTCAGAATATATCGGAATTTCAGTAAATGCTGCATAATTTGTTTACTTTGCGTATTTCCAACGTATGAAAAGTGTTAACAGCCTTAATCCGCATCTCCGTGTTGTTCCCTCGCACCGAATTAAAATAGTCTGGTCACAGTTAGTCGATCTCGAATGCGGATTGTATGGTTTTGTTTTTTTTTTTTTTTTTTTCTCTCTCGGAAACTTAGGCTCTACTTCCGCAAGATATGAATGTCAGCCACTGAGCAGGTTACAGTCTGGCACCTCACGGCCTTAATTGCCTCGACGCAAATTCTAAATAACACAACGCTGTTTTTTTTTTTTTTTTTTTTTTTTTGTTAATTGTCATTCAACGGTTCTTTGTTAATACACTGACGTAGCCGAGTGGTGGACACGCGAATGCGGTAGCGTATTCGTTTGATTTGACCGTGGTTCGAATCTACATGACTGCTAAATACGGTATTGATTGATTTCTTGTTAAAATTATTAGTAAACTCTTCTTTCTAATGACTCGCGCCTAATCATAAAAAGAATATTGATTTTGATATTTAAAGTTCTCTAATTTACCCAAATTTTCAGTTTGATCTTAACTTCCTCCGAGCACAGTGAAACAACCGAAGTACATAATCGTGTTACGAAGGAAACGCTTTATGTACAAGGGATGCATAGTTTGCTAGCAAATCGCGTGCTCCATGGTCTGTTTTCTATTCATCAGGGAAGGGCCAAAATACTCAGAGGAGTGCACGATGCACCGAAACTGCCCTTAGTAATGAACCAAAGCAAACAAAGCTCTTATGACCAAATTACAACTGCTCACGAAACGATCTCGTTGAGGCAGATTTTTAATTTTTTGCTGTTTATAACCCGTTGATTTTAAACGGGTGCTGCAGGTGTTCCAATTTGTGTCCTATATAACTCCAGACACTCTCCTCTTCTCTTCTCCCGTCCTGCAGTCTAGACGTGTTGTGTCAGAAGAGGTTATAAAGTCGTGCAGTGAACCCTTTTGATATCCTGCCATCTCTCGGTAAATTAAAATACAAACCCCCTTGAAGCCTATCAAAAAAATCACGCTTCTTTCTTGCTTTTGCTTGCAGTTGAAGTAGGAGAAGAATAGGGCATCGTTACTGACGTATGCAATGGAGAAACAACAGGACTAAGAGGGATCCGTAAGATAATGGTTTGGTCCGATAAACTACTTACGAGAAGGGAGGGGGGGGTAATGCACAAACTTCGTCTCTAAAGAATCAACAATCGATTTCATCACTCGTGACAGTACTTTGAAATGGTTCTATTTTGAACAACATTTAATAAGCTGCGGACCCGAACGTGACATTGAAATTATCCACAAGGCACGCAAGGTAATTGTTGATGTAATTTTCAAGCTGTTACGAACTGGAATGCAGTTCAGACACTGTTAATAAAGTTTTCGAATAAGATAAGGATATTCAAAGCAATGGTTAAACATAGCAACGAGAGGTGAGATAAAGTCGGATGGGTGGTTAAAGGGAAGAAGGGAGAGAAGACGCTGGATAATTAGCATGTCGACATTTGGTTCATGCAAACTTTTGTCGCGTTACTGAAAGGTACGAAATCTCACTCATCTGTTTCACCCGTCATCCTTGAAGGGCTGCGTTGTCAGTGGCCCAGATAGTAGTGGGAACAGGATAACCTTCCCCACCGGTTTCTCACTATGGAAGTCTCCTACATTTAAGGCACGCCCTACGAACGACGATCTGTCCGAAGCGAACAAGTTAATGGTATTAGATTCTCGTGCAATGAGCCAAACTCTGAAGCACTTGGAATGTGTGATACCTCCTCCGATAATTCCGCTTTCAGATTTTCTTTCCAGTTATGCCATGTGGAAACCTTAGGACATCACTTGCAGTAACGAGTCGTTCAAATCATCTCTCACTTCGATACTTCTCTTTCCTTACTATGGAAGATAATACACTGGGAGATACGATTCATTACATCTGGTTTGTCTGATAACCACCACTAATCTACTGTACAAGCTGTCAAGAAATGGACATAGGAAAAAACAAGAAAGGTTTTAACTGTCAAAAAGAAAAAGGGATTTAAAATATTAACTATTTCTTAGATATCCATTATTTTTTAGTTCCTGACTCCTCCACTGAAAAGTTATTTCTCAGTCTCGTAAATAACAAATAATTTTGCGTTTTCCCTCCATATTTCTATATCAGATTATCACATATAAGAAACAGAATTTTAAATCTGTGTAGTGCTCATTTTATACGCAATCACACTATTCAATGTTAATGCAAAGTGATATCGTTTTACACTTTCTCAAGAGTTAATATTGTTCTGTTAACATTTACCTACTCGAACTATCTAAATTAAACCACCCCAAGCAGAAATCTGTTCAGATTTCTGCTTGTGGTCGGTTTAATTTAGATAGTTTAATAATAAATTATTAAAAACCCATTTATCTAACAATTCTGTTTTATTGTCAATTTTATCGCTTTTAATTTATTTTTTGTCCATATCTTCGTTTTAGTGTCTTTTATTGCTTAACGAATCCTTTTTTAATCTCCTCGACGAGGCCACCTGTACATGGCGAGGGGATCTCCCAGTGACGCTGCTAGTCCTTCAGTTTAGCGTCACTAGGATCCACAGCCTAACATTATAGGAATCTGGCGTGTTTGTCGTGCGCAGCGACCCGTGGAAATTCGGAAAGGGGGAACTTGCCGGTTGAGGGGCTCAGCTTCAACACACTACTTTGGCCCTTGGTTCAACAAGACGGGTGGTCCTGGATGGTTCGGCCAAGATCAGTCGGCTAGTAGGTTCTCCTGCAACGGTCAACGATGTCAATTCCATGCACCTACCCTCATTGTCCGAGGAACAGGATTCAGGCTGGCTGCTGTACGAGTATGGTGTCTTAGTGGCCCTGGCATCCCACTCCGGAGCGCAATTATTTCTTGCCAGATAGTGGGCGTCCTATTGGACTCCGTAGTGGGTGGGAAGCCTAGGCTGAACAATAAAAAAAATTAATCCTAATAAAAGTATTTCTTCTTGGGCCTCAATACACTCCTTATCTAAAAAATTAGACGTTGACCCCGATAATGTCATTTCAGCAAAAGAGCTGAAAACAGAAATTATATCAGGTTGAACACCATGTGCATTATCAGGTAACATACCTGATAATGAACTTTATAAGCGAGAAATCTATATGGAAAATGTCATCCTTTATCCAGAAAGGTTTGGCCGGCTCTCCTAAATCAGAGAAACAGCTCTGGTCAGGGGACATCCTTGCAGAGACAAGAAGTGAAAAACATTCAGAACAGCTCCTCTCCTCCGAGCCACTTCTATAGGGGGAATGTCAATCACAGTTACCACCTCCGACAAGACACCGAATTCATGTGTCATTGCCGAATAGGATCTCATGGAAGTGTTTGAAGAAGAAATCTGTTAATGATAAAATTATACACGAGCATTACATCATTCCCGAGTTTGAGACCTGTGTTACCTGACGATTCTATCACAGTCGTTAGGATCAATATCAATGCGCCCGATGATAGATCAGTTAAGACTCCTTTGTAACTTCTTACCAGGACAGCTTCCCGTCATCCAGTACACGGATTCCATGAGAATTGACCCGAACAAATATGCGACTGGCCAGCTTGTAGGAAGCGGTTTAATACTGAATACCACAGCGTCGATAAACCATCACTGCAATGAAACAATCATTACTGAACACCACCACTTGCAGTAGCAATTTCCCAGGGAAAAAAGGCTAACAACCAAATTAGACAGTAAATGTAAAACTGTAATTCACATTGATATTTGAGGTAAAGTACTTGTTCAATCATAATTAATTTTATGTATATGTAAGAATGTAGGCTGATGGGTAACACTGCTGTGCTGTAGTGCGTGTGTGTGTGTGTGTGTGCGCGCGCGCACATATATACTTTGTACATACAAATAAACGGAAACATCCAAAAAAAAAAAATCTTGCGTGAGTTGCTCTCTCGCCCTGATAAATCTGAAAAATATTTACTTTTTCAATGCTAGTCCCAAAAGGAGTAAATAATTTAATAACTATTAAAAAAAAAAAAAAAAACTTTCCTAATAAACTATTCGGTTGATAACATTCCTTAAAGAAATATTTATTTTTCGGTACTTTGAAAAACACAACTGAAAAGAAAATTAATCATCTAGATAAATAGTGTTAGGGGACACGTTTCCTACTTATCCTTCAGACATTTTGAAATTCCTTTCCGACAAACGAAATGAATGTCTCCTCAAAATATTGGAAAATATAAAAATTGCACCTATTTATCTGGAGTTAAAAACTACAAATAGAATAGTTAATAATTGTAAACCAAATCGTTTTGGTTTACAATTATTAACATATTTTTGTTTTTATTCTACATTGAACGATTTCCTGCTTTCGTATCCTCATTGGTGCTACTCTCGAAGATCCTCGTCATTAGAAAAGTGGACATAATCAGCATTCTCCAGGTGCAAAAGGCCCAGGTTCGATTCCCGTCAGTGATGTGAGGGACTTTTATGCTCATTATGGCTGAATTTGTCTCGGGCGAAGAGCAGGGTTTTCTCTCTATCGGAAATTTGGGTTTTTCGTCCACACAACACGCAGTTTATTGATGCGTCATTCATACACCTTAAAATTTTGCGGCTCCATTGTGTTTTTTTTTTTTTTTTTGTATGTTTTCAGGAAATCCAGCTCTTGCGAGACAAACCACGAACAATTCGGTCTCCCATGCTCATAGCACAATAGATGGTGCTGCTCATTAGTGTCTCAGTTTGTCTACAATATTCATATTTGTACTTTCTTCGATTAGACAATATTTGATTGTTTTATTAGTGTTGATTGACAGTATTAGTAATTACTGTCAATCAACAAATGAAATCAGTTATTTAAAAATCACCTTTAGACAGTGCTTTTTTATTTAGTTTGGTTATTAGCAACATCTTTAACTATATGACATTACTTTATAAAATTACTCGCTAGACAATATTTTTGGTGTAGAATCTCCTTTGAGATCCGTATTGTAGATATTTGTAAATTACCTGTTCGTATTCTCCTTTTGATCAGTGCTGTTTTCTCATTTCTCGCATTTCGTAATAAAAGATTACTCCTCGGGTTGGATTTTTAGAGAATTAATTTAATTTATCGAAAACTGCTTTTGAAAAGTTAACTATATTCAAAGATATTTGAGAATGTGTTATAACTGAGAGTTAACCCGATTATTAAGCATTTAGTATACTTCAACACGTGCACAGTAGCATTTACTTTAAACGAAAGTATGCCAGCGTGCGATATTGGTGAGCCAAATGGATTGCAGAATGCCGTGCAGATAGTAATAATGGTGGAATATAAAAGGTTCCAGTTAAATGTTCAGTTTAAGCTAGAATTATCTTCTTGGTGGCACCTTATTTTCTTACTTCAATTTTTCTGTCAAAATAATAAAGGAAGGCTAACAAAAATAAAATTTCTACATTGGGAGTTGATCAGGTATTCTATAAGAAATATAAACACAAACGAAATTTTTTCCCATTGTACCACTGGTTCAACTGATGGGTGTACTTAGTCTGATTTACAATGTCTGTAGTCACTTCCGAACATGCCTCATCTACTTTGTTTCGTATTTAAAAATTAATTCGTTAATTTCTGCTTAATATCAAACTCCATTCCTGGTTAATGATTTCCGAATGACATTTTTTTTTCTGTAGATGCAAATCTCTGAACAAGCATTCACCAACAGTTTTGATGGTACATAATAGATTGCTAGTTGTGTTTAATTGATCGTTCATTTTGTTCTGGACTACGTTCCCCCCTATACTTCAGTTGTTCGGTTCTACTTCTTTGAGTAAGAAAACGGATTGTGCGTCTTACTGTTGAATCTCTTTGGTGTGTGCAAAAAAGCGCAGATTATGTTGTCCCCATAATTATCGACAAAAAGTCTCCCGGTGATAAAAATCATACAATTCTCGCCGGTGACTGAAGTGTGAAAAAAGGAGTATAAATTCCTCCTATCAAAATGAGCGACCAGGCCTTATTTACACAATCTAGAACTTCACTTACAAACGAAGTGTTGTTGTTTCGTTTTAACCGGGGATAGGCGGTGGTCGTTCCTTGACCTTTCCGCGTCCTCCATATTTGGTGGGAGTTGCATATTAGGTCCGGGCTCGAACCCCAGTCTAATCAAGAAGCATGTGCTACGCACTGCTGCTCCTGCCCGAACAAGTTGTTTAGTAAATAGTATAAGAACGGAGCCTGCTTTTCACAGGATAAACTGAAGGACAAAGCAAACAGTTTACTTTTATTTAAGAAAATACTTACATTTAAGTATAAGAAAGGACTCATCTTTGTATATAAACAAAACCAAACATACAAAAAACATGGCAGTTATAACATAGCTTCTTACGGTTTGAAAGAAACCAATATCCTAGAATTCTCATTTACAATACTGCTTTCTGTATAGTGTACAAAGAAAGTTCGTACTATCTGCTCCAATCGGCAAGATGGGAGCAAGTCATTCATGGAAGTACTGCCAAGAAGATAACGTCCCCGCACTGTTCCTAAATTCCTTTCTGCCACTACAAGCAAGTTTGTTTTTTACTTGCCTACAAGTTGTGCACAAATTCTAATACGTTATTACTAGCGAGCAAAATTTCGGCACCATTCAAGATTTATTCCTTAAAAATTCCTGTTTCCCAGGAACTAGTTCTAGTTGTTTGGGGATGTACAATCAGAAAAAGCTAGCAATAAAAGAGTTCAGGGAAGAAAAACTGATCCTCAAAAAAGTTCACTGGCCCAGCAATGTGCTATAAATCTCCATGGTGGTTGGATATTTGTCCAACCACCAATGTTCAAAGTTTCAAAATCACGTGTTCAAATTTATTGTAGGATCTAGAAAAGCTAGAATTATGAACGTCTAACTGCTCTAGCGCAAAGTTGTCTACCTTCATTTCACACAACTTCAAAAGTAAGTAATCAATTCTGAGACGTATTCTAGACTCAAAGTGGCAAACATACCCGATTCGGAGAGGACTAGGGATGATCATTTCAAAGAGCGACTACGGATTTTTCTATTTAAAAAAATAAAAAAGTAGAGTCATACCTAGTACGAACAAACATTAATTATGCATTGCTTATTTTACTAAGCAGACAAATCTATAGCGATTTTCTGAAATTAAAAAAAAAAAAAAATCTACAGCTCCTTAACTGTTTGGAATCTTAAGTACGTTTGGTTTTGTCTTCAACCCTAGAAAGTCTGAGAATTTCGTACATACTCTTGCAAAACCTTGCATGAAGGGCGTTGATTAAAAAAAAAAAAAAATCACTTTAGTAACTTGCAAGAGGTCAACCTTTTGTCTTCCAGCGATTATTTTTTGGAGTAAGCAATCGCTACTCTACCGACAATAGAATTGCAATAGCGAAACTTCGGCGTGGTACACACAGCAGTCTTATAAAGTTACAGTAAAAGAAAAACGCAGGATGCCATGATATTGCTGAATGATAGCAATTTGTAGGCATTAATGCACTAAACGCAGGAAATAATCTTTCCCAAACCACTTTACAGACTGCTTGGCAACATGCCTTATTGCCAAGGTATGCTAACAGTATGCCTTGAATGAAGATCAGAGGAGTGAGGTGAGCAAGCACTAAGAGTTCTAGGAAACCGATCCTGAAATGAAACCAAAGAAGTTTCACTGACCAAGCAGCGTACCTTGAAGTTCCATATACTGGAGCTTTATCCAAACACCAACGTACACGTTTCGTTATCACATGTTTGATCCCTTAAAAAAGGGAAGTCGACCAATTAAGATTTGCTATTAACAGAACAGGAGCCTTGAAGTGGAAATTCGTCTCAAGTGAGCTTGATCCATTCGTAACGCTTTACGATGAGCAAGTTCCTTCCATCACCTCCGTTCTGGTCTGAAACCAAAGCGATGTGCGCACTGATAATCATTTCATGTGAACTGAGACAGCACATGGATCCTGTAAGTAAAGAATTACAAGATAGATCGAAGCATTTTGCAGACTGTGCATTCGTTAAACTCTCTGAAACTAGCCATGAAGCTATTCCGAAAAAACTTTTAAGTGCATCTCTTGGAACGAACATGGGGAGGGCGACCGGAGGAAAGGAACTCCACATCTGGAGTAACACTTGATCCATGCAGGGTACGCTATCAGATGTATAGGAAAGCATAAAGTGGTTGAGGCAGCGACCTAAAACTAGGTAGTCGAGAGAGAATGCACAGATGTTAGTAGGAAAACATAAGTAGTGCCTATAATGATTTAGGCAAAGGTCAGTATCAAGTAGACTGAAAACCCATTCAGGTTTTCTTCTACTTCTTTCAGCCGACGTAGCCTAGTAGTCAGGCGCGTGGGTACATAAGTATACGTGCCTTGAGTGACCGGAGTTCAAGCCCGTGACTGCTGAATACGGTGCTGTTTCTTGTATTCAATCTATCTTGCGAACTCCTCTGACCGTTTGGTCGTCCCGGAGTATAAACAGAAAATTTATTTTATTTTATTTAATACCGAATAGAAAAATAAATCTGCGAACAATACGCCACTATAAGACAGAACACAAGTGGAATGCACGAATTTAAGCCTACCTCATCGCTTAAGATCACAAGCTTTGTCAGCATCGAATACTGTGGCAGTAAGTTTCATATAGAGCAACTTTTAAAACATTGCAAAATCCAGATCGGGAAACTATGACTATGCTGTAGTTAACATTCCACTTCCAGCATTGCAACAAAAAAATCAATTTATTTTTCTTCCAGAGTAGTGATCGCACACACCACTAAATTCCGTAACCTCAATACACCCATTCCCTGAATCGATACAATTTAAAATATCTGAGGGTATGCTGGCAAAACCCTGATCATGCGCACAGCTCACAAGTTCATAATGCAAATGTATTCAACGAAATAATTTGCAAAAATAATCCCATCTTAAATAGCAAAATAAACAAATTAGGAGAAAAATTAAAAAAATAAACGCTATATAATGCGCAGTTAAAGAAATCAGAAACAGGAAATAAAATAAATAAAAACACGGAAGTAAGTACTCATTTGACTAAAGCATCTAAAATTAAGAGGAGGGGACAGAGATATACAATTGGCATTCAGAAGAAGGAAAACGAACTAAATACAACGAGCAGTAACTAACAATATAATTAATCGCAGATTTTTTAAAACATGTTGGGTGGGTAAACTAAATTATAACCACGCACAAACATCAAACCTTGAGAAAGCATATGATTAAAATCTGGCATATCGGTTTTGAACTTTTTAAAATCATATTTTTTTAAAAAATAAGTTCGACAAAAATGTTTTTAAAATGATGAAATCTTATGTATATTTTCAATTTAGATATATTCCGCTTATAGATTTAATGACATCGCCAATCGAGTGGTGGTAGCGCCATCGAGTGGTGTGAGATGGAACTAGATTATCATTATCCTAATAAACTATTCTATAATTTCATTCTGTTTATATTTTGTATGTACAGTGAAATATGCCAACTATTTTTTTTTTTTTAATTTATACTCCGGTACGATCACTAGATCAGAGCAGTTTATATTAATTATTTTGCAAATATAAAATTATCGTCAAAATAATTAATTAGCAGTCATAAAAGCTTGAATCACAGTCCACTCAAAGCACGTGTTCTGCACCCTCGCGCTGACCACGCAGCTGCGTCCGGCCTCTCCACGTTTCATTATATTGTGCAGCTGTGGGACTATACTGATAACATTAGTCCACGAAGAGCAGCGTCCATTGATTACCACCCTCTGTCTTCACATCCGACTGAAGTGTAGCCCTTAATTGTTAGAAATAAAAATAAAAAATAAAAAAAAAATTACAGCGAGTGTTCTGAATAAAAGCTTATGTACAAGTACTGTATATATGTGATTTATGAGATTGATGCAGTGATCTGGACTGTGATTACTTGTTCCATATGCCACATTTCCTCGCTCTCATGTCTTAGGTCTGTGTACTTCCTATTTTTATTATTATTATTCACAAGTACACCTTGTAAGACTTGAAAATCAGCGTAAATATTTGAAATGCTGCAACAGACACCAAACTTTAAACTATTTTCGTCAAAGCATTAAGATTCATGATAACTTAATTAAGGATTTATTATTACACACGTTTTGTATGTACGGTTAAATATGTCAACTATTTTTATTTAATTTATTTATTATTTATTTTTAAACCATGATATTATGTTTCATTGTTAATTTAAATCAACTGTTCGCTAGATGGCAGCACAAGAGGTTTTCCTCCAAAGCAGACTATGCATTCAGATACACTATTCCTTTTTATTTGAGTACCGACTGTCTCCAGTCCATATTTATTTTATTTATTTTATTTTTTTTTTTTCGCCTAATAAACGAAGAGCTGTATGAAAGTAAAGTTTGCAATTTTTATTAAAGCTTGTTCAAACTCTTTCTTAGTTTTCTCATCTCAAAATAAGAAAATTACAGTACTCCAAGAAATGGTTTCACTGTAAATCAAATTCCAAGACTTTCTCTGTGTGTGAGGTGACGTTATTATAGAGACAGCAACTGAGGTAGGTAAATTCCTTTCAATGGTTTTTAATTACTTGTGTATATATATATTTGGCCTTTCCTTTTAATTAGTTTTTAGAATTAACTAAAATTAATACTAGATAATTAACACTATCTTTAAATATCCTTGTCCTACTGTCTTTTTATTCACCAAAGTGGTACAGAAAGTGACATGAAACTGAGCGGTAACTGTAATTATGTTTAACAAGAAATAAAAGACACACCATGACTCAAATGCAGCGTGAATTTCTCCAATTCCTCATAATTTAAGTTCGTTCAGTGCACCAAAAAGATAGATAAATATGCAAGTTTCTGGGCTTTTTCAAAAATACTTGGAAAATCAAAATAACACCTGCACATGTTACGTGTGCACCACCGCTATCTAGGGAGTAATATGGCAACTTTTTATATCTAATTTAGGATTATTTAAGCAAGCTATAATACTGTTAATTTTGGCACAAATTTATCAGATTACATGGTGTGTGTGTGTGAGAGAGAGAGAGAGAGAGAGAGAGAGAGAGAGAGTTGTTGTTGTTGTTATTTGGTTTTTAGGAGCATTAGCAACTAAGGCCATATTGCTCCGGTGCGGTGGTCATTCCCTGACCTTTCCGCATGTTCCGTATTTGGTGGTGACGGGCTCGAACCCCGGTCTAATCAAGAAGCGTATGCTACGCACTGCTGCTCCTTCCCACCTGGCTACGGAAGCGCCTGAGAGAGAGAGAGAGAGAGAGAGAGAGAGAGAGAGAGAGTTAGTTAGTTAGTTAGTTAGTTAGTTAGTTAGTTAGTTAGTTACGATTGTGTGATCAGTGTATAATCTCTGAAAATTATATGTATTCGATAGCGGTCCTGACTGTTTTTGTGGATGGAAAGCCAGACTTTCCAATGGGAAAACTCCCATCAGCCCTCTCACGAGACCGACTAACTGGCACACAGAGACACCAAGAACTGAAGTGTATTATAACAGACACCAAGATTACACGAGAGAAAATTATTGAAGCAAAACAAATTTATCACGAAAAAATAATTTTTATACAGTGAGTATGTACACTCAGCGATCACTGAATTATGCTCACCTACCTAATACCGTGTTGGACCACTGTTCGCACGGATAACAGCCGCTGTTTTCCTAGGCATTGACTCCATTAGATGTCCGTATGGATTCTGCAACCATGCTACCTGCAAGACTTTTCACAGTGTCGAAACAGATGGCGGTTGCGTGGCCATACGCTTCACTTCCCGTTCCAAAACATCCCACAGATGTTCATTTGGATTGGGGTCAGGCGAATTTGGAGGCTAATTAAGATGGGTGATATCATCAGTGTGTTCCTCGAACCACTTGTGCACAGTGCAGGCGATATAGGTGACATAGCGCATTATCGTCTTGGAAGATCCCGTTTCTGTCTGAGGAAAAAATGCAACATGGCAGGGTCCCCATGGTTTCCGAAAAGTTTCCGGTAGACCTCATTATATCTGCGCGTCAGTGGTATCGTCACCGTCCTCCACACACTGGGTGGAAAAGGCTCTGGTTCCTGTCCCGTCGATGACGCGAGGAACTTTTATGTGCTTTTTTTTTCACTCCGTTGCTGAGTTAGTCGGTCTCAAGCATAAATAGCAAGGTCCGCCCCCCCCCATAAATCCAGAAAGCAGGCAAATAGACCAGAGAACACGCGCAATTTACAGACACAATACACATGGATAGTCGAAAGTTACTTTCCAGGTGACCCTAGTATAATAGTTTAGTTTTTTTTCAGACCTCACCAGTGAAACGTTGGAACATACCCACCAGAGTTCTTTGCCTACAAAACATGCCCCATATTAAGCAACCACCGCCACCTGCCTGAATAGGGGCACCATGTACGATAGGTCCATGAACTCGTGTTACTTACGCCGCACACGAAGGCGTCCGTCGGCGTGCTGCACAAGGTATTTGGACTCATCTGACTAGCACACTCGTTTTCAGTTCTGCAGTGTCCAACCAGCGTGTTGTTGACACCACAGCATTCGCCATCGACAAAGATCAGGTATGAGGAGAGGGTGTCACTTGTGTCGTCTGCTGTGGAACCCCATAAGTCTGAATGCGCAGCGCATCATTATTTGGGATATTCTTCTTGAATTCCCCATATTATTATTATTATTATCAATTTATTTCTCTGTTGAGGAGACACTCCTGAGACAGCCATTGGCTAGAAGGGTGTGGGTTACATTCTAAGGTGTGAAGCGGACCCCGTGAGCAAAAGGTTACAAAATTCATGGGACGTTCACCCTAAACGGTTGAATTCAAAATGTTGACATACATGTGTAATCTTATATTAGAATATTTCAAATTTTGACATCTTAGGTTGACATTTAGAATAATGAGAAGATATAGTTAAAAGGGATCAAATTAAATGCAGTTTTGAGCCAAGTGACTGTGTACTAAATTTGCACGAACGGATTAGAGTCGTCAAAGACCTGGAAGCGGGAAGCATTCTCGTTACAGAACTTTTCCGGTTTAATTCTTAGTTGAGTGAAGAGTTCTGTAGTGTTTGCTGGGGAAAAAAGCAACTTAGGCTGTCCAGGTTTTTTTAAGTTGCTTTGAAGAGGATGTCTTCTTTCAGCATTCCTGGGGGCTTCTCGATGAGAGTGAAATAAACCATCAATGTTGGGAGCGTCTAATGTTCCCCTTAGCAGTTGAGCTAATGTGATTGTCGTTTATGTTGATTGTCGGTTTCCAGGAGGAATACTGAGATTGGAAAGTACGATGGCTCTAGAGATAGTAAATGGGCGATTCGAGATCCTGTTCAGCCATCTTAAGAGCCAGTATTTAATACTGAGAAAAGCTTTCAGGTTGCTCGGTAGGACAGAGAACCAAATTTGTGAAGCATACAGTGGATACAGGGAAGTATACATTTCAAGATATACTTTTTAACAATCTGGGTTTCTAATGCCATTTAACTCCTGTTTGGCAGCCCAGAGCGTTACATATGTTTTTTCTTTGATGTAATCAAAGTGTTCGGAGAAGGTTAGTCCCTCTTCCTATTTTAGGCCAAGGTGCGACTTAACCTTTCGAACTTCGCATCCGCTTACCAGCATAGAGATATTGTTCCTGCTCTTTTTCTTTATAATTGTCATCTGGACAGATTTGCTTGGGTTTAAACGTAGTCCAATACAGTCGAGGTAATGCTCCAGTTCATTTATTGTGTTATTGGCTTGTTGATTTGTTTGCTTAACTCCTTGTAGATTTTTAGATTTGACGACGAATTTCAGGTCATCAGCATATGTAATAAAGTTGTCTTTATGAGCAACTAAAATAAAAGAGAACGCCTCCCTGTGGCACTCCCTGCGAAATGGAGTAATGGGCAATAAAATCGTCATGAGAGATTATGAGGCGTCTTTTCTGCAGAACGTTACCTAAAATCTTCAGCAGATTGCCTTGAATTTTGAAGTAGTAAGATAGAATTTGTTCCAGAGCCGTTATCGAGATATTTTCAAAAGCTGCGGATATATCAAGGAAGATAATATCGAGCTGTTCCTTATTGTTGAGAGCTTTCTGCATCCGAAAAAGGGTCTCAAGGAGATTTGTGACAATTGATCTTCCAGCTAAAACGGAGTGCAGGTTCGGTTCTCAACGCGATTCTCAACAAACTCTTTCCTGATGATAACCCCCTGGAAGACCTTCCAGAACACAGTACAATCAGAAGAGACAATGAAAAATACCAAACGTCAGTGCAAACTGACCCATTCACAAAACTGGAACTTGAAGCAGTTCTTAAGAAGATTAACATCAAAAAATGCGCAGGACTGGACATGGTGGAATATGCTTCTATCATCACACTACATAAAATTAAACCTGAGCTTCTGCTACTGTTATACAACAAATGTCTCTCTCACTCTTGTTTCCCACAAATCTGGAAGACTGCACTACTCCGTCTCATCGCCAAGCCCAATAAACCAATTACAGAGCCGAGATCCTTCAGACCCTTAGCACTTCTGGCCAACATGGGAAAAATCCTAGAACGGATAATAGCTCTGCGCATTACAAATCTGTTTCTTTCTCGGAATCTGATCTCGCCTGCACAATATGGATTTACCCCAGGTAGGTCCTGTGAGGAGGCCCTCTCAGACCTGGTCCTGCATCTGGAGATGTCTAATTACAAATACGAAATGGCCTTGTTCATTCATTTTGAGGGGACCTTCGACAACGTGCTGTGGGAAAGCGCCCTGGAACCTTTGAGATCGGCAGAATGCCCTCACAATCTCTATTGGCTAATCCGAAACTACTTTTCAGAGCGATCGATCATCGTAAAATCTAAATACCAACAGATCCATAGGCCTGTTTACCGGGGGTGTCCACAGGGGTCGGTACTGGGACCCCCTGGTCTGGAATATGGTGCTTCAAAACTGGCTACACAAATCATTTGAACATACTAAAGTCATTGCATTTGCCGATGATTTGACTGTCATCATCTCAGGTCATTCAAGATCGGTCTTTGAACTGAGAGCACAGCAAGTCCTTGATAGTCTCACCTCCTGGGTGGCAACCAACAAACTTCAGATTAATCCCACCAAAACAAAGATGATAATTTTCAAAACCAAACTTGACATAAGAAGCCCCCCCCCACAGGTCAAAATTAATGGTATCCAGCTACCCCTGGTCGTGCAGGCCAGGGTCTTGGGTGTGATCATAGACCACAGGCTTTCATTCCTACCTCACCTACAACACCTTCGTGAAAAAACCAGGAAGTTTACAGCCTCCATCATTAGAATTTCAAGAAATGAGTGGGGCCTGGCTAGGAAGACCCTGCTACTTTACTATAAAGTGGTATTCCTTCCCATAGTCTCATTCGCGGCAGGAGCTTGGTTCCACAGAGTGGTAATTGTCAAAATGAAGCTATAACTCAACTCAATCCAGAGGGCTATGCTACTAGCAACACATCGCATCTGCCGAACGGTGTCCACTGCTGCAATCCAGGTTATTGCTGGGACTCTGCCTTTAGACCTATATGTAGTATTTAGAGGATTATGCTTCAGGCTCAAAAAAATAATACCTACCTCCATCATGGATATAGACCTATCGCTGAATGATGACAATAAAAGGGAAAAAGCTCGATGCTTTAAAGAGCTAATAAATGTCTGGCAAACAAGGTGAGACAATTCAACTGTTACCACTGTAACCAGAAATTTCCTACCGGATGTCTCCTTTGTGATGTCGAAGAAGGTTAGCTCATGGTTTACAATTAGTCTGGAAACATTGTATCTTATTACTGGGCATGGATCCCTTAACGAAAAACTCCACCAGCTAAATCTGTTAAACACTGATCTCTGTTTCTGTGGAGCAAAAGAAAACTGGCAACATCTTCTCCATGCCGACCATGCTAGCCAGGTGGGTAACGTGCCTGCCTGGCAACCCAAAGGTCGCGGGTTCGAATCCCGCCTCGGGCTTGGATCAAAGTACTGCAAAAACCTTGGGAGGTGCACTATGGCCACAGATGCGGATGCGCCAACAACTACCAAAAAAAAAAAAAAAAAAAAAAATCATTCTCCACGAATGTGCCTGTTATGAAGACATTAGGAATGAGCTGCGAAATGAAGTCCCATCCTTCAGCATAAATCAAGTTGACCAACTTGTTCTGATCCCACATCACTTGTCTGCGCTCCAGGCTTTTGCAGCTGCTGTCTTTGCCAGAAGGAAAGATATGCTTACAACTAGTGCAGTAGCAACATAACCTCAAACACCAATCAAAGATCAACCTATTGACCTTTTCAGGCATATTATTATTCTATTTTATTTTTATTTATAATGTTTCCTTTCCTCATCTCTCTCTTTTTTTTCCCCATCTTCCCTCTTTTCTTTTCTTTTTTTCCCCTTTTTTATTTTTTTTTCTTTCTTTCTTTCTTTTTAATATTTATCTGTTTTTTATTTATTTATTTATTTATTATTATTATTATTTTTTTCCCTTTCAAAACCTGCACCACGGGTGAATGTTTTTTTTTTTTTTGCTGAAGTCCCTCTGAAATGGGCCCCCAGAGGATCTTGGCCCACCTGCTGGCAACACCAGGTAGGTCGGACTCTCTTTTTGAGACGTTACGTAATATACTGGGACTGGCCCACCTTCCCGTGGTGTGGACGAGTACCCAGAATCACCTGCCCAGGTGACTGATGGTTCTGGGTAGCCAAGCGGCCAGAACAGAACAACAGAACACACACATAATACACACAAACCTACGTCACACACATATCTGGCCCATTTGTAGTGATACTGTTCCTCACAGAGATACGAGGCGGAGTTGAATGAATGTTCCAGTTGCTGCCCTTTACATATACACATGTCCACATGTCCACACACATGTTCCTTGGTGGTGCGGGGAGTTAAACAGACTTAGGCGCCTTGTCAACAAGACTCGCAGGAAGTTTCAGCGAGCCAGATGGTCTGTCTACCAGAACATGGACGACTACCGGGAGCGATACGTTGCGGCAAGGAGAAACTATACCAAGGTGATTCGCGACTGCAAGCGGAAGGCTTGGCAGGACTTTGTCTCCGACAGAGGCAACTCGAATCCGTGGGGACTGCCGTACCGGTTAGTTATGGATAAGGTTAGACTTGACCAGGTCCAGCATTCGGTTTTCGGAGGATTGAGCGAGTCTCAGACCTGGAACGATACGATGCTTATGGTCCTTCGTGCGCTTTTTCCCGTCGACGACGTCGATGGTGAAACGGCTGATCAGACTGCTATTCGTTTGGCTAACCAGGGCGGGGTAGTTCTGGTGCATCCAGCGAGATGTTTACCCTAGCTGAACTTGAGTTGGCTTTTAAGCGCATGAGAAATCGTAGGGCCCCCCGGCACTGATAACATTTCCGCAGAAGTCTTGAAGGAATGTTTTCGGCAATGTCCTGACTTACTGTTGTCGCTGTATAATCAATGCCTCGAAGAGGGCAAGTTTCCACAGAGTTAGAAAGAAGCCAGAGTCAACGTTCTCCTGAAGGGAGACGATCGTGAGAGGACTGACCCGTCTTCTTACAGGCCTGTTACCTTGCTATCTGTTCTTGGAAAGACGTTTGAAAGGCTTATGAATCGCTCGAATAATGTGTACAGAAACAAACACCAGGAGTCCGACCGGCAGTTTGGCTTCAGACAGGGCCGTTCTGCCGAGGATGCTGTAGTGAGATTGCTCTCGTTGGTTCGTGGCTCTGAGAGCAAGTACGTCCTGGGTATTTTCCTTGATTTCAAGGGAGCTTTTGTCCGTCTATGGTGGGAAAGCATTCTATGCCGATTGAGGCTTGTGGACTGTCCGAGTGATATCTACCGTCTCATGCGTAGCTACTTTCACGGTCGGAGAGTGGTGGTCTATAACCGCTTCGAGAAAATTTGTCACACGGTCTCCAGAGGAGCTCCGCAGGGGTCCATTATTGGTCCTTTCATGTGAAACTTCTTCTTGGTTTAATAACTCGTCCAAGAAGAGGTTTCATGTGAAACTTCTTCTTGGACGAGTTATTAAACCAAGTCTGGAATGGTGTTGAGGTCGTAGCTTATGCAGACGATATTGCCGTACTGGTGTGCGGTAACGCCCTATTAGAACTGGAACAAAAAGCCAGTTGGGTATTGAGCAGGATACAGACTTGGGCCTCGGTTCACAAGCTAATGATATCGCCGACGAAGTCGCAGGGCATGATGCTTAAAGGACTTTTGAGTCCGAACAGACATCCCATGGTAGACCTTGGTGGGCTCTCTTTGGGCTTTGTTCCAGTGATAAAGTATCTAGGAGTCAATCTTGATCAGACCGAGTTTTATTCCTCATGGGAAGGCCATGAGGGATAAGATAAAAAAAAGCTGTATGG
Source organism: Mastigoproctus giganteus (assembly GCF_048544385.1). NCBI lineage: Eukaryota > Metazoa > Arthropoda > Arachnida > Uropygi > Thelyphonidae > Mastigoproctus > Mastigoproctus giganteus. The sequence continues at coordinate 125,686,422 of NC_143586.1, forward strand.
GAAACTGAGGAGAATTACCCGAACTGACTGGGGCATCAAAGGAAGGAACTTAGACATTCTGTATAAGTGCCTCTTTGTCTCTATTATTACCTATGCCTGTGGAGCCTGGGGTTAGGCAGTAGACAGGTGTGTCTTGAGCGACACTTGATGGCGGCTCAGCAATTTGCGCTGCTCAGCGTGACCAGAGCCTGCCGCACTGTCTCCACAGGAGCCCTGTAGATTATAGCTGGTACAGTGCCAGTTGACTTGGTAAGTTCTTGAACGACTCCTGAGATACCGGACCAAGAACAATATACCCATGGAACTGATGGGTGTCCGTTGTTGCCCCGATGAGGGAAGAACATACGGTAGACCCGACTTGAAGGTTGAGAGTAAGCGTATATCGCTAGAGGTCCATCGGCTCTGGCAAGAGCGTTGGGCGACGTCCTCAAAGGGCAGAGTGACGTTCAATCTATTGCCTGACGTTTAAAAGTTGGAACAGATACATAGGTGGCCTAAGCTTGGGGTCTTTCAGGCTATGGTTGTTACTGGACAAGGAGTTCGGTTGCGGCTACATCAACTAGGCCTCGCGGACAGCGATCGCTGTCGTTGCGGGCAGATTGAGGATAGCCAGCATGTAACCTTTCAATGTCAGCTGTATGACATACCAAGGCGAAGGCTTCTTAGCCGTTTAGGGATTTCCTCTCCCCATGAAATGCAAAGGCTTTTTTACGATGAAAGTATATATAAAGTTTTCCTGACGTATCAAAAAAATTGTAAATATTATTCGTAGTGCTCAGGGCACTACTTGAACCTATGGGTTTTTTTTGTTTTTTTTTTAAAAACCCATAGGTTCGATTTTTTTTTTTTTTTAAATTCGACATTTTTTTTTTTTTTTAAATGACATATCTAAAAAATTGTAAATATTATTCGTAGTGCTCAGGGCACTACTTGAACCTATGGGTCCACTTTATCCCCGCAGCTTGCGGATGTTAGCATTGTGTTGCAACTGCTTGTCGTTGCTTATTTAGTTTTGTATTATATGTACATGGTACTTTTAGACTTCTAAATTGATGTATAAAAATTTTCTTTTGACCTTCTAAATTGATATAGTTTTTTAGATTGTGGTTTGATCAAAGCAATCTGAATTCTATGAACTTAGAGCTAAAAAGTTGGTGTAAATTTAAGGGTAGTAGCGACCTGCCTCCACGGGGCTAGGGATGGTAAACTTCCCTGCAGCAAGGCGAGTCCTTGCCGCACGGAAGGCCAAATAGGTCGATGTAAATAGTTAAATTGCGTTGAGCTTTTGCTCAGGGAATGCTCCAATGAGTGTAAATATGATGATGAACCACCACCATTGTCATTTCGACGAAAGCAGTTGTCTTTAAAATATACCTTTAAATTAAAATCCCTGCCAGACAACCCTACATGGACCTCCGTTTTCAAGCCACGATGGAAAAACCTATATAACACTCGTCAGACTGCCAACCAACCTTTTGGTATCCGTGTCCAAGAGCTGCTCAGAGAGCTAGACATCATGGTAGACAATGTTGCCCAGTCACCAGGCAACCACTTCCACCTTGGCATGTTCGCTTACCATCATGTAACTTCTCCCTTAAAAATTGTGTTAAGTCTATAACTCCATCTTCTGTCTACCGCCAACTCTACGCTGCCCATCGGGCCGAATATTCCGACTTCTTGCCTGCCTTCACTGATGGCTCGAAGTCGGAGTTGTCTGTTCGATCTGCTGCTATCTTTCCAGGTCGTTCTATATCTGGAAAGATTCCCCAAGAATGCAGCATATATACAGCTGAGTTGTATGCTATACAGTTAGCCTTGGACCACATTAAAACCCATAGGTATCAGAGGTGTATGGTGTACACTGACTCTCTAAGTACACTGCAGGCTTTATCGGGTATGAGGTATAATCCTCATCCATTTGTGACCCGGATTCAGCAGACGCTACACTCTCTGTCTGAGTGTTCTTTCGACATTCGTTTCTGCTGGATTCCAAGCCACATTGGGATCGGGGGAAATGAACTAGCAGATGCTGCGGCCAGGTCACCAGAACCCCACAATACTTATTGTCTGTTAGTCCCCTATACAGACTATACAGGCAGCTAATACTGTCCCAATGGCAACAATCTTGGCATGAGCAAGTCACAAACAAGCTATATCAGGTAAAGCATGTAATCCGACATTGGCAGTCTAGTCTGCGCAGGAATCGCAGAGAGGAAGTTGTTTTAGCTCGCCTCCGCATAGAACACAGTCATCTTACACATGCATTTCTGCTGAGGGCAGATGACTGTCCTATGTGTGAGAACTGTGACACCTATTTAAGTATACGTCACATTTTAACCGAGTGTCCACATTTTAGACACAAACGTGATTTTTATTTTACCGCTTTTAGTCATCTGGCTGAGCCTTATACACTCAGTCAGATTTTATCCGACAATGACAATGTGTCTGCTGTTTTTAGCTATTTAAAATCAGTAAACGTTTTTACTCATATTTAAAATTTACCTTGTATTGTTATTTATACTTTTTATATTTATGTTACCATAATCTCGACATGGTGGCCTAACTAATTAGGTCACTGAATGTTTAACTTTTTATGTATGACCTGGATTTCGCGCATTATAGCCTTAGTTGCTAATGCGCCAATAAAATCCAAATCCAAATCAAACTGCCTACTATATGATGACCTTAGATCTTCTCTCATCACACAAATCCATTTCATCCCCAGGAGATAAGGAGCAACATCTCCTGGAAGACCACCATACCTATACAGCCTTTTCTAACTTTGCTCAGGGCCTCTACACGAGGCGGAAAACCCTGCCACAACCTCAGAACCAGACAATGATACGGCCTAAACGACCAAGTAGTGGTCTTTTTTTTTTTTTCATTCAGTGGCTGAGTTAGTCGGTCTCAGGCGAGGAGAGAAAAGTTTAACTTTTTTTCTCACGGAAACACGGGATCTTTTCTTTCAGCAAAACAGAAAAACTGATCAGAGGACGTACGTGATTTATACAGAATAGACAAGGATAGGTGAAGCAATTCTCGGGTGGTCCAAATATGAGAGTTTTTAGTTTTAGTTGCATGAAATTGGTTCATAGTCTATCGACGAGTAGACAGTGTGTAAAAGGTGGGCCAATACATTATTAAATAGTGCATCAATAAAGGATTCTTCGAAACATGCAAGTGAGAGAGTGTCATCCGCTGCAGTGCATGGCGACTCTGGCAATATTGGATATATGCCCTACCAAAAGTGTTAGGACACCCTTGTCGATGTAGAAGTGACCGAATATTACAAAACAAGCATTATGAGTCGCGAGAACTTACATAAATTCAATGATGCTTAATCGTCGGATGCCATATCTGCAATTTGTCATTGCGTGCGATAGCCACACGTTTGAGAATTTCAAATGAAACCGTAGTGATGAACGACTCCCTCGGAAACCTTTAGTTTTGAATTCTCGGTCTACGACAGTGTCTGCAGCGAGCAGCAGCTTCTTATGAACACTTTTTGTGGAGCGTTGTTGTTCCACATCGCATCAAACGAATTCCAGATGTCATTTTCTGCGGTGCCTAATCCATTGTTCTTGCTCGATGGAGCGGGGCAAACAGGTTTTCAGAGCGACTAATACTTGCTAGACAGTCTCCAGATCAGACAGTCGAATGTGAGCGCGGAGAATGTCTGCAGAATGTCATCCGCTGCAGCGCATGACGACAATCAAGTTGCAGAACTGGGTCAATTTAAAGCAAACCAGATATTATAAGGAAGAACTTACAGCTGTTAGAAACATTTCTAAACGAATTTTGACCATAATCTGCCACGCTGGTCCAGTGCAGGTTGGCAGATGGACCCTATTTAGTAGTCAGTGGCTTGAATCCTGGTCTACTCAAAGAGCCTGTGCCACTGCACTCCCGCTCCTGACCACTCGAGGTCGGATATAAATCATATAGGAAAGTGATTCAGCTGTGGTTTAGCCAATCTCTCAATGCTAAAAATCTCTTGATGATTAGCACAGAATTCCGTTGTGTTCAATAGGTGCTAGTTCCCTTTACCTCGAATCTTGAGAGAGGCGGCAAGCGAGTGCATTGAACCACTGAGGCTGGTTATGCGAGCATCACTAGACTCTGGGGAGATTCCCTTGGATTGGAAGAGTGCAAATGTATCTCCCATACATAAGGGTGGCTCTAAAAGTGAAGTGGGAAATTATCGACCTGTCAGTCTGACTTCAGTAGTAGGGAAAATCATGGAGGCAATGATCAAGGGTGGAATTCAGGATCATTTGGATCGAATTGAAATTCTCAAGGATACTCAGCATGGTTTTGTAAAGGGAAAATCATGTTTAACAAATCTGGTTCGCTATTTCGAAAGGGTCACTCACGAGCTAGATTTAGGGAATAATTTCGACATTGTTTATTTAGATTTCAGCAAAGCTTTTGACTCAGTCCCACATGAGCGGTTGCTTTATAAGCTGGAACAGGTTGGAATCACTGGGAAAATCCTTAGATGGATAGAAGGATGGCTTCAGGGCAGGAGGCAGAGGGTTGTGATAAATGGCTATTCCTCAGATTGGGTTGATGTAAGAAGTGGGGTTCCCCAAGGATCAGTATTAGAACCACTGTTGTTTTTAATTTTCATAAACGACATTGATGAAGGGATAGAGGGCGTAGTGTCTAAATTTGCAGATGATGTTAAAATTGGTAGAGTAGTTAATGATCACTGTCAAGCTGAGCTTCTTCAGAGAGACCTAGATAGACTTCAAGAATGGTCAGAAAAATGGCAGCTGTGCTTTAATCCAACAAAGTGTAAGGTATTACACCTGGGAAACAGTAATCCCAAAATAACTTATTCACTTGGTGGAGTTCAACTAAACCCAGTACTGGAGGAAAGGGACTTGGGTGTTACGATACCGTCAGACATGAAATTCTCTGAGCATTGTAAACAGGTTGCAAGGAAGGCCCATGGTGTCCTATCGATGATCTATCGAACTTTTGCAAGTAGAGATAGGGACGTGATAATCCCATTATATAAGGCTTATGTTAGACCACACTTGGAATACTGTGTTCAAGTATGGAGACCGCACCTAAAGAAAGACATCGAGCTTCTTGAAAGGGTGCAAAGAAGGGTAACTCGCCTGGTGAGATCGGCAAAAGGGCGTCCTAATGAAGAAAGACTTCGAATATGTGGGTTGCAGAGTTTGGAAACTAGACACCTTAGAGGAGATTTGATTGAGGTGTTTAAGGCTCTGAGAGGCATCAGTAAAATGAATGAGGACAAAATTTTCAAGATTATAAATGATGCTAGAACTAGGGGACATAAATTCAAGTTATGGGGGGAAATGTTTAGATTGGACTGCAGGAAGTTTTATTTTAGCCAGCGAGTTATAAATTACTGGAATAAGTTGCCTTCATGGGTGGTAGAGGCCGACAGTTTGGGGAAATTCAAAGGTCATCTGGATAGTAAATAAGGGAAGTGCATAGGATTATTTTATTATTTTTATTTATTTATTAATTATTATTATTTATTTATTTATTTATTTAATTTTTGTTTTTATCATTGTTTTGTTCGGATTTTTTTTTTTTTTTTTTTTGGCTGGTGCAGCATAAGCCATAGGCTTTCTTGCACCATACGGCCGTTACTAATACTAATACAAAGGGTACTAGGAAAGTTTTGCAATACAGCTTTGTTTATTTAATTTTTTCAAAGTAATTTCCTCTACATTCAATACACCTCTCCATCCTCCGAAACCAATCTTTAAACCCGTTCTGCCAAGTTTCATTAGGGAGTAAAGCACACTCGTTGTCCCAAGCCCGTAGAAGGTCCTCATCACTGGAAAACCGCCTCCCTTTTAGCTTCATTTTCACATGTGGGAACAGTGCAAAGTCGCAGGGAGCAAGGTCTGAACTGTAGGGAGGGTGCTCGAGAAGTTTCAATCCTGTCGTAGTCAAATATTCGGTGCAGGCTTTGGCGCGGTCAGCTGGAGCATTATCGTGATGGAGGTACCAGGTGTCCATTCTTGACTTTGGCCGCAGGTTCTTTATAGATCCAATGACTTTAGGCAGGCATTGTTCAGTATACCACTTAGCTGTGACTGTCTTCTGCGTGTCCAAAACGACACGTTCCACAATTCCACTCGATTTGAAAAATACAGCTATCAATTTCTTCTTTACAGATCGGGATTTTCTGACAATTACGGGTGTGTCGTCATCTTTGTTTTGAGCCTTGGTCGGCAGATCGTAATAGTACAGCCAAGTCTCGTCACCTGTCACGATGTTGTTCACATACCGAGATTGTCCCTTATCAAACTTTTTTTAACATCTCCCGGCACCAAGTCACACGTCGTGTCATCTGCTCTTCAGTCAGTTGATGCGGCACCCAGAGAGAACAAAGTTTCTTCACGTGCAAATGATCTTGCAGAATCGAACGAATTGCTGGTGCATTTAGGCCCAAAGTATCCTCTGTCTGTTGGTAGGTCACTCGCCTGTTTTCGTCAAGCATTTTCCTCACAGCAGTAACGTTTTCCTCCGTAACTTACGTTCGTGGCCTTCCCGGCCTCTCAGAATCCTCCAGAGTGAAATTTCCCCTTTGGAATTCTCTATACCACCTGAATATCGTTGTACAATGTGGACAATCATCATCTAGTGCAAGAGTCATTTCTTCTAAGCACTGGTCTATGGTTAAACCACGCACGAAATTATACCGCAAAACTGTCCTTATCTCATTTCGTGACCACGATGCCATCGCAAGCACTTTACACTCTCACTACTAATGAATAACTGAGCCCATCGACTTGGCGCGGTGGCTACTATGCACGTATGAACATGTTTCAACATGCAGCAACAAGCAGCTTCCTGTGATTCATTGTTGCGTCATATTGCAAAACTTTCCTAGTACCCTTTGTACTAATACTAATACTAACTCAGGCCTTACTAATGAATTCCTTTAACTAAACAGTCCAAAGCTTATCCACAAAACACTTCTTATTCACTATCTTACCTGGCGGAGCAAATTTCTTGTGAATGATTCCTTCGCCAGCGAAGAAAGTGGTCAACATCACTTTGGATTTTCATTTTTGAAAATGAAATATTTGCTCTCGAATTGCACTTGACTGCCATTTCATGCATTATACACTGCTCGACATAATTAACAGAACAAAGGGATCGCCGTTAATGGAGCAAGGAGCGATCGCCAAATGAAGGGATAGTCTTGAATGAAGTCTTCTCAAATGCTTCGTGTCTGAGTAGCTTTTTCCAGTCAGCTAAGCAGCACAGATCTTCCATCTCTTAAATCAGTCAGAATTGCATGGCGAACTGTCTCTTGATGTGTTCTTTTATCATGTCATTAGACTATTATACACATCAAACTTTTTCGATCGTTTCTGAGTTTGAAGAATTGTCGACGTCCACTCTTGTCTTCAGATCTTCACCACCATCTTTCAAACATGGGAGCCAGCATCTAACAATGCGCTTTCTGTACAATACACTGATTTTACTCGGCCGTATGTACCGTGCTGTATCTCTAGAAATTTGTAGGTTTCAGTTGCACTTTTTTTTCCGATTTTAAACAAAAGTCAATGTTGACTCATTCTTCCATCACGTAACACAATGACAACGACGCGAACAAGAACAAAAAAACTCTGAAATGACTGCGTGCTAACGAGTTACAATACACAAATGGCCTTGTAGAGGGAAGCTGTCATGTAGGTCCTTGCTATCGCAATTCTTGGTCCTACGTGCTTTCATATGTGTGATATGGAGTCGATCTGTCTGTTAACGTCATTGTCAAACTTTGTAGTTTGGAGAGGGGAAGAGTAGGGTAGGGTTTCTGGTGACTCGGACTCGGACCGCTGGTTCTAATTCTAAAAAACCGCCAATGCCGAACCATGCACTGACAGCTTGGACAATTCTTAGTGCCGGTACTCTGACAGTTCTCTGGAAACGGGCTTTTCGTATTCCAACAGTCCCCGCGGTAGCAAAGTCGTTATGATCACCGTCCACCCCACATAGGGTGGAAAGCCCGACTGGTTAGGCCGAAGGGTTCAGAAGCACAAGGGCTTTAAATGGACTGTAGTGGGGGTTCAAACTCACGTAACTACAAAAAGAAACTAGCTGGAAAAAGCACATGGTTGAATCGTTAATGCCCCGAAGACGTTTTATGGGCTTTTTTCATTCCGTGGCTGAATTAGTCGGTCCCAGGTAGATTTAGGCAAGGTTTTTCGTCCAGAAAAAAGGCAAATCGAGAGAACAAGAAATACATAGATATACAGTGTTACACATGGACAGAAGAGTTAGCTTTCGGGCCACCTTAATATGACAGTTCTCCGCGTTCCAACGTGATGATGCTCCATGCCATAGAGGGAAGAGCGAGTTTCACACCTTTGTGATAAACTAAGAACGTCGGATGGTAAAGCGACCAATACATCCCTCTTCTACAGCTGAACTGGCTACTGCGCTGAAGGATGAATGGAAGCAGTTCTTTATTTATTGAATTTCACTTGCTTCTGTAAGGAAATGGTTCGAAAGTGTTACATGAGGATCGATGCTACCAACAGGGCCAATACTCAGACCTTATTACGAGTAATTTGCTCATTAAAATTCGTTTTTGTTTTGAGGTGTGTGTGTGTGTTCTATAAACGGAAATATTGATAAATATGGTTTCGAATCCACACTTAGAAAAAGGCTTGTCATCTATAGAATTAACTTTTAGGTTTGGACATTAGTTGGATGTATAAAAAATTATAGATCTCCTCACGAAATAATAGTTAGAAATCGAAGGAGATAATTGATCAGATGACGCTGCAGCATATATTTTAATTTTATATTTTTTCTAGATAGCTTATAAATTCTGAAATAGGAAAACAGATTAAAAAAAATCAATCAATAATTTTTCTAATTTGTTAAGATATCTGGACGTATCTTCTCTGACGACTGAGGGAATAGTAATTCTTGAGGTATCACATAAATATATGAACAATAAATACCAAGCAATTGGACGAGAAAACTATGGGACGTTAAGCTCTGCACGAAGCAATTCCAAGAATGTAGAAAAACAGTTCTGAGACTTGTCCAGAAAAAACATTATATGAAATAAATATTGATTTCTGAATAATCTATCCCAGACGTTTATAACTAAAAGGATTATAGGAATAGATCGTCCAAGCTCTTTAAAAAATCTTTGGGAAATTAATTGTCACCCTTCATTTGCGCGTTTTGTGGTATATAATTTTGTACCTTATTCAACTAAGAAGTACAGCATTCATGAATAATTGACAACTCACGGTACAAGAATCTCAAATCAAATTTGAGACACCTTCACACAGAATTTCAAATTCCACATTCACACAGAATACCAAATTCCAGGATGAATTAAATAGCAATAAAAAACAACCTAAACGAAAGTTAAATCAGTTGACACATGAATGTCACCAACAGGCCGAGTTTAGCTAAACGCAGATTCGCTGTTAAAAAAAAATAAATCTGTAATATAAATATTCTTTCGAGGTTAAATATAGATACTGTATACTGCAGAAACAGCTGGTAAGGAATTAAAATAGAAATAGAAGTAAAAAAATCGTTGATAGTATTATTGCTACAGAGAGAGAAACTCCAAGTGCATTAGAAACAATGTTATTTCAACATCAACGCAACAAATCATCTTTCAAAATAAAACATGCTGACGAGTGCCAATAGTGTACGTTAAAATAAAAGTACTTAAAAAGAACTGCTTTGAAATAAATTATCTTTACTCATATCAGACAACTGATACAATTGGTCATATGAACATGGTGCTTTACTGTCACTAATAGCATGGCCAGGCCAGGAAATGTCTGCTCTTTTGAGAGAAGTCTGTCGAAAAAGAGAACTATCGTCAACCAGGAACAGATGTGGACGAAACTTTATCCTGCATGGCTGTAATAGGCGATTCTCAATCCGGAATGAGAAACAATTACGTGTTCTCGCCAACTTACACAATTAACAAGAACAAAGTGAATTGGCAGATTCTTGCCAACTCACTATTGCAAGGAACGAAGTTAAAATGAAAAGTTTATCATTCCTGTTCAAGAGCAATAGGATATAATAAGTTTGCACCTTTTGGTGTGAATGGAGGTCTCAACTTTGGGTGTGGGGAGGAGATCTCAGCTCAAGTGGGAACCACAGAGCTGAGACCTCCTCCCCACGCCTTCTTCACGGAGGTTCAGCTTCGTGGTAAGAGCTCAGGTTAAGTTCCACATGGTGTCGAGAAGATAATCCTGCCATAACTCAATTGATTATAGAAATAATATTTTCGGTTATGAATATTCAAATTGGATCAACCAATTTATTTGGCTGTAGGCTGGGGTAGGCTGACCTCCTCAGTCATACAGTTAAAAGTGACTGAGGCAATAAGGGAGAAAAACTACCCCAACAGCACTTTTAAGAAGAGCACATTTTTCACTAAAAACATGGCGAGAACGATACATTTAACATTTGCGTTACGTGCCGAAATCACTGCCTCATGAGACCATTCGCCCCGTCCCTAGTTAAAGATTTATTCTGAGAAAACTATTCATGATGTTCACAATATTATCACTTTTTTGATCACCATAAGGAAACTGTTCGACTCGAATTTAGTCTTGTGCGAAGAAAGTTAATTCCCTCAAAGAAATTTATTCCTTCTTAGCAAAGAAAAATTTCGGCTAAGATCCAATGCTTCTAACTATACTATGCAGTTTAGGAACATAAACTGAGAACCAGATGATATCTGTAAAATCTTTATCAGCGACATGTCAAATCTTAGCAACAGAAGAGCATTTCGTCGAATTTACCTTCAGGCAAATTTCACTCTTGTAGATCAGAGAAATAAGTCACCCCCCCCCACGCCTCTCTTCCGAATTATCTTTTTACCGACAGCTATAGTCCGCATCCTTGTCATCATTTGGTCATACTAATACTAGTACATCGAGTGTCATTCGTGTAAATTATGTGTTCCAAAGCTGATTGGTTCGTTTGATAGTGAAAAATCTGGGGAGAGACTTTACACGTCCACAAGAAAAAAGTTCATTTGTTAGAATCCCAACGACTCCTTTTACACTTTAATTACACTTTCATTTTAATTCAGGTGTCTCCCGTGACAGTGTACAGCGCCACTTGTCACTTTTTTATAGCGGGAGTCGAATCCCATCGCAGACCGAAGGAATTCGAAATCGCCTTCAGAAAGGGAAGGGGGGTGTTTAGCCGAGTTGTTCAGACGGAAGTATGTACTAGAATTTCTCCCCTGAGTTATTCCATGGTTTTCAGCCTGAATACGTGCAAATGTTGCAGTAAACGCCCGCACACTTTTTCAAGATAAAATATACTGCACATGATCAGTCGCTGTGATTATTCCATTCGAATAAAGCCTCTGTTACAAAAATGATAATCGTTATTTATAATCCAAATGATGGAAAGTCATAGTAATGAAAGCCTCTGGAATGAGAATGTACTTCAGGCATTTTGTGTTAGACTTTTTACTTCTCTTCATCCTGAAAATGCTGAGTTTTTATCTGCCTTCCTTCCCATTAAGTTTAAACGTCCACTAGGCGTGCTACTGTGTTTCTGGAGACAACAGAGAAGAAACGTTGACCTAATAAACTGCTGCCCAAGCCAATTAATAGCAAACATTAGCTCTGGTAGAGGTCTCTGCTGCTGCAGCGAAGTTTCTTGTTCACACCTCGAGTCGTGTCAGCCACCAACCTCGTTATGTAAGAGACCGTGAACACAATAGACGAGCACACACACACACACACACAATTATGTTTGTGTGTGCGTGGCATTCCTACTAAATCATGGATTTGACGGGATGATAAGCCGCGAATGCACACTATTTCCGGATAAAATAATAAAGGAAAGAAATTGAGGCAGGTGAACAAGGATTGATCACCAGCACGCAATGGATTCGTGGAATACTTGAAGTCGTGTCTGTTTCTATGGCTACAATAAATCTGTTCCTGTTTTTCTTTTTTTATTCTTTTTTGTTTTCTTATGAACGCTGAAGTTTCACTGACTCAGTCTAGTCGGAAAATGGCAGTTTTGGCGTGATTTGCAGGATCGCGTGTCAGCAAGTGAAAATGGCTAACAAAAGACCACAAACGCGATACACATTGGCAAGAGGAAATACAGTTCAGTGCTGGTATTTATCTTCCCCATTATCATATAGTATATGGGAAATACATAACGAAACAGAGTGAATTCATAGAATGGTTTTACAATTTAAGAGATTGATGTCTTTTAAAAAGGCAAAAATATGTTTGACCTCATGAAAACGTAAAAGTATTTTGTTCTGTCTATTTTAAAAGACTTGTCTTTCCGACACAATACACATAGAAGAGAAAACGGCAGGCTACAGCAAATAGCTGTAGCCTGCCGTCTGCAAAAATCGTACGGAAATAATCCTGTTAAACTGATTTACAACTTGGTTGACAATTTTGAGCTTAATGCTGTTGACAATTTTGTCAACCAAGTTGTCTCTGGCTGTTGACAATTTTGAGCTATGCTCAAAATTGTCAACAGCCAGAGAGGCGTGTGGAGGTCATGATGCTAAGACGAGCGGCGTCTTTTGAGACCACAACGAAAATCACGTCCCACATTTACCATTCGTGAATAGATTTTAAAACCATTCTTATACTGACCGCTCGATATTAGACTGAATCGATAACTATGGCAACATTTAGAAGATCAACTCGGTATGTGAGAGGGAGGTTGCTTTCTATAGCTTCTCTCTGTGTGTACATTATATCTAAAATTTTTCTTGCTGCATACTTACTGTGCTCTTTAATGCTCGCTCTCTCTCTCTCTCAATTTTACTCAATGAATCACGAATAGTTAATAAATGCAGAAAAGTTAATGTGCAGAAGAAAGAAATTCGAGCAGCTTCACTAATTCCCACAACGTACACGTAGAGGGGAGTTGTATATATGACTCACTTTACGTATAGGTGGTTGCAGTTCACATCTCCAATGTAGTCCATGTTTATCTAAAATCTTTTAAACGCAACTTAGTTTTTCTAACCAAATCTCAACCACCACTGATGTCACTTGCTTAAATTATTCCTTTTACGATTTCTTTCATTCTTATTTTTCAGAGCGGACATAACATAAGAACATAACCTATTTTCTAATCTGTAATCACTCGCTTTTAATCTTTACCTTTCCTAATTCCTCGGAATATTTTGACTGATCCATATGAAATTTGACATTTATTTTCGGTTGGCTTCCTTTTCAGACGCTTTCGCAAACTCCAAAGCGCATATTGCTCCACCAATCTGTGCACGCAGGTTAAAAAGCAACTACCAATTTAAGAAATAAATTTTCATAAAATTTTACATTTAGGACTCTTAAAAAGATTGCAATTTAGCCATCTTAAAGTTCATTAAACTAGAATCGGCAGGCAATAGAACAAGTTTTGTTGGATCCTGGGAGGTTTTAGATCCACTTGCGATTCCATAGTCCCTCAGTTTCCTTACAGAAACATTGCGATAAATTTTAACAGCAGCTCTAAGATTTTTCAAAATTTCATGACATATTTAGAATATTCTTCGAGATTTCTGTACCAAATTTTATGTCAATAGCTAACCCATTTTCTATGTTAATCCTCCTACCCAATTAAAAATAACTGCTATACAAATCCCACATACGGCTAATCACATGATCATGTTTTGACAAACGCTTCTTAGTAGAATACAGAAATTTTTAACCTCTAAGGTACGGTATCACCAATGATGGTGTTACAACACTACGCATCTGAAATGCAATTCAACGCGTACGTTACTTGTTCCAAATGCAGTGATCCAGTTCATAGATTCCAAGGCATTTTTATTGCTGTGTGTTGTTCTAGTACAAATTGTTCACTTACCTACTAGAATCGTATACAATTGCTTGACAATAAACCTAACATCATTTTTCCATTCGGCTTCAGATCGCAGTTTGCTGATGATCTTTTTCCCATAGAGTCTCCTTTATATTCACTCTAATGGAACCATCTGCGTGCTTTCATTACTCAAAAGAAAAAAAAAAGCGTAATAAATGACACTGTCTTCATAAAAAAAGACAATAGAGCTGTCACCATCATCTTTACTGAAACGCATTTTGCAGGAATGAAATCTTTTATCCATTTTTATTTGATCGACGTTTATTTAGATTAATCTGTTTTCTGTTCGTTTTCTGCATTATGCGAGCAAATCCGTATTTAGACATTGGACTCAAAAAGAATTCAGAAATAAATACAACTCACTTTTTTTCAATTTGGGTCTATTGAAAAAATTGTAATTTAGTTACCAACTAGAGTGAGAGGTATGCAATGCACAAAGTTTTCAGTGACCTTTTGCAACACCATTGCGTTGGCTAAAAAAAAAAAAAATCGTAAAGCTATTTATACATTTTCTATTTTGATTTTGTTTTCAAGAAGATAAATTCAAAACAGAAAAAAGAATCATATTTATATATTCGATTTAGCGTTATTTGGGACAATATGTCTCAAATAACGCAAATAACTATTTTCTGTTTTAATTTTGAGATCACCAAAGTGACCCTGAAAAAAATTTCGAACACAAAATTAGAACAAATATTAATTGTCATAATTAGCACTCTCCAATACCAGTTTCACAGAAATTTAGCTTCCAGTCGTATCATCTCCGTGGAGTGTCCTACTGGCGTTTGCTACAAATCATTTTCGTTCACTCCATGACTGCATACGAGTTACCTTTACTCCGTATCAAACGCTACCACTCAACTGTGGCTTCAATTTACCTTGGTGCTAATGTAAAAAAACAAAACTGCCACCCAGGAAGGGAAAAACAGATCTGCAACGAGAACAAGCTCATTAGTCTTTATTTCTTAAAGCTTGGAAAGATTAGCTGTGACCTCACCTGTTATGTGGCTACCTGCCGGTGACCTAAAACAGGCATCGAGTAACCCGGAATAAAACATCATCGTACACAAATTTGTTTATCTATTTGCCTATGAAGTGAAATAAAGACCCCTCATTCCCCCCAAAAATCTTCCACCAATTGAAATATACAGATTCAAAGTAAACTCTGCATTGCCACAAAACAGTGAGCGAAGTGCAATAACTTCTAGTCCTATTGCCTTGTACTTTGGTAACAATGAATTGTTATCACGCCAGACTGCAGCTTACCACACTCCTCGAAGAGCCTCCTCAGCTGTAAAAGAACCGGTAATTAAACGGGCCTAAAGCTGATTTACGAGAAGATCAAGAAGCATTATATCACTAGACAAGCAATAAAAATCATGGCATCCCTAGTACAGAACTACACACACATAATTGGATTACTTCTGAAGACAAAAAAAAAAAAAATTAAATATATATGTACATCACCTTCTTCGTGATCGTGGATAAGATCAAATTTAATTACCTCACAAATGATTTCCACGCAACATGTATTAATTAACATTCCTCTACTGAAGCGAATCAAATTTTATAGCCTCAGTCAGTTACAATAACGAACACAGATCAATAATTATTAGGAGGTGATCTACTTAGTAAATAGATCATCATCTTAACCCTTTATCTAAGGAACTGTTGTACTCGAGAGGAGAAAAAATTATGCTTTTCCGGTTTAACACCTCATAGTTAATCATATACTGTGTTGTTATGTTTCAAAAGAAATATTAAAAGTTTTATAAAAGCTACCAATTCGTAGATTTTCATAGATCTCGACATGTGTGATGCAGCTTTGCGATTCACTACTTAATAATCTGAAAATTCTCAGGATTTTCTGGCTCAGAAAATATTTCAAAACGTAACACGTTCAAGCTAGCCACCCTATGTCTTTAGTCTTACAAATTGAGTTCTTTATAAAAAAGAAATGGATGCACTCTGTGGAGTTGGAGAAGGGTTTGTTCGGTGACTGAATGAATTCGTTACTCGTTTGAATTTTCAAAGAGAAACCGGCCTTAGAACCCACGTAGTGCAATGACGAGTTATGGTTGTAAACCTGCAAACCGCCCAACCAGAGTAAGACTAAAAAAAAAAAAGTCTCTCAGAATAAAAATGTATTTTTGTTCAGATCTATGAGTGAGCGAAGTGTCACAGGTCATTAAAATCCCCCCGAGACTTTCCTTGGTATATTTTCGGTTCACAATTCGACCTTGGTTTGATATCATTTTGTTCAGATAATCTGTTGCTATTGTTTTGTTTTTTTAAGGTACAGTTGAAGTTTGTAATTAAATGGTGGCACCATCTATTGGCGACTGTTAAATTTTATTTCTTTTTACTTCATATGCCTAGAAAGACTGAAATAATCTGGGTTTAACTCTTATTAATTACAATATTAAACGTAAATTCCTACTCCTGTGAAACCCCACTGAATGAAAAATCAATAAGCATAAACCTTGCGATTTAATTTGTATTGGCTGCTCCGTTGATTGCCTTTCTGAAGAGATAAATAGCACTTTCGAAACGAAGTTCATCGGGGCCCGGTAGCCGTGTTAGCTGAATAGCTAGGCTGTGCTGAGTGAAGTAGGCGGGTTCGAATCCCGCTAGCGATGTTTGCGGGTTTTTCCACTCAGCATCTTGAGTTAGTCGGTCTCAGGCCGTGGTCGTGAGGTTTCCTCCGGGTACTCCGGTTTCCCCTCACCAACCGAAAACCGACCTTAGTACTCAGCAGAACACACCAGTACACATTTTTCTTCAAAATTCTTCACATGGGGGTTTTTCCCCATGTGAGGAATCTTGAAGAAACGGGGAGGGGTTTTGCCTCGGGTGGCTTACCCACTCGATGTAAGGAGTACCTCGCGTGGGTAACCCACTCCATGCCGCGACGGGGTTGCTTGCTTGCTGTTAGTATTCTTAGTTTTCACTCATATGACAGCCGACAGATGGCGCTGAGGATTCAGTGTTCCTTTAGTTTGCGTTGAGTGGAGAGACTGTTGGGTAGCATTTAGGTAGCTTCAAGTTATTTCATTACCTGCGGAAGAAGTAGCAGGGATCGTATTTTCTTCGTAGTTGGAAATGTGAGTTGGTAAGCAACTTTACTTGTTAACATTCAGAGATTTCATACGGATTTCCTAGTTGCTGTTAAGCTTTCATTTATTCAAATCGCTCTCAATGAAAGCTTAACAGCAAACTAGGAAACTGTTAAGCTTTCATTTATTCAAATTACTCTCAATGAAAGCTTTACTTTTGCAATGACAAGTTTCATTAGCCTTTCATTGATATAAATGTCTTCTGCTGCGCTCTGTAACGTGTATGTGCGATTCTAGAATATTTGCTGATATTCCTCCCTTCTCCATTGTAATCTTTACTTCGGGCAGTAAATATTCGTGAACATCATTTAGATGTTCATTACTGCTTGAAGTAAGGAATTTCCCCACCACGTACTTTACTATGACTGACGTAGTGATATTACTAAGATTTATATAAAAAAGAAAAGCTGAACCACGTTACAAATACAGCAAATTCCTTCTGTCTTTATAACGACTAAAAATGATAATCTTCACTTCAAGCAGCACGAATGTTTCATTGTTTTCATACTAACGGAGCTAATATTCATTCACAAATGCATCTACTTCTGGTTATGTTCAATTTGAATTAGGTGTACAAGCAGAATAAGATTCAGTAACTATTGACAAAATTCCAAGTGGGTGAACCAACCCTGTAGTTTGAATTAAGAATTCGTTAAAGGTTATTTGAAGGACTCGGGTACACACTACCAAACAAAATGTAGCTGATAATATGCGTGCAAAAGTAGCCCACACGGTATTCTTAAAAAAAAAAAAAAAAACTGGGTTAATGATAATCAGTTAGTTAGTTAGTCAAGTTAAGTAACTTCTTCAGACAACTGTATTATTATGCGTCGCAACATATTAATCATGTGTGTAAGAAATATAATTAGAAGTTGCTTATAATTTTTTGGAAGGGGGGGTTGTATTCTCACTATCATGCATTTTCTGTTGTTGTGGAAAACGGGACTGAACTGGAAAGAAATCCGCACCACCGCCCACACCAAAATTAAAAGCATTTTTATTCAGTTTTGTAAATGTAGTTGAGACTCCAGAGAATGTTGTTTAGATGACTACGCATGTGGGCAAGCGTAAAGATTAAGGTGAAGTTAAAAATACCTCAAGAGCATAATTTTTGTTCATCTGCTCACACTCACCCAAAGACGAGGGAAGTTACAACTTTAATTCCCAACCCGGAAATCTCCCCTTTTGATCAAACGTAAACCTTCCCCAAACCTGTCGTGTCATAGGTTGAAGTGCTCTTACGTCATCAAATACGTTCAATGATATCTAAAGGGGGGAGGGGTGCGGTAAAGAATCCTCGGTAGTGGGACGACGCGTGCCACTCACCAGTACGGCGCGAACTTTTATGACCAAGTTTCGGGGAATTTAAAGGTAAACAAGCTTTTTCGTACCCGATAATCCGCTGCACGGGAATACCTCACCATGTCAGGCTTTCTGTAACGAGCCAAGCCAGTCCAAAGGTGAAGGAGTGAGAACGTTGTAAACGAACAGGTAAGTTACGAATTATTCCTTTGAAAGTACTTCTCTGTGTCGGGGGCAATGAGCTCGGAGTAGTGTCGCTAGAGCAACGCGAGAGTTACGAGGAGAGTTCGGAGTTTACCTACACGTTTGCTAGATGCGCGCTGAGAATGTTTTTTTTGCACATCCGTAGGTTGCTGCTTTTGCAGTTTTTGCGTGTGTGTACTTCTGCTAGTTAACGATTTGACAACGCCGATTTTCTCATTCAAACTTCAGTGTTCTCAAAATTAAGTCATCCTAAATAATTTACTCGCGGTACTCTCATCACGTTTGGAATTTTGACTGCGATTAATTTATAACGATTTTATAATGAATCATTCTAATAAGCGTACGTTTCTATTCCTACTTTTTTAGATTCTCGAGTTTTTAATTATTCCAGGATAATCAAACGACTTCTGCATTATGTTTAGAAATTTTACGAATTATTAAAAGTGCATCTGCGATATAACTCCTTAATGGGCAAATCTACTGTGTGCGTAAGAGCGAGCTTAAATTGTACTCGTGGGACCATTTAGCAAAGAGTTCTTAGGTGGAAAGTTTCGTTGACGCGGTGCTTAATAATGAAAAATCCTTAAATGGACTTCTGACACAATATTGTGGGGTGCTTTTATGCCACCAAATGCGCATCTGGCAGAATTGCGCAAATTCAAAATGGTGCAAGAAACACTGCACCAGTTCCATATGGCCTTTATATTACTTATTTTCCCGATGTCGCGTATCCTGCCATGTGATTTCCTTAATTCCATCAGCGTCTATTTTGGTTCCTGTTTTGACTGTTGTGGATGTGGCTTGCTCTGACCATGGATAAAGCTACCAGATATGGTCATTACTAAAATTAAATTGGCTTCAGTTTTTATACACTTTTGCATGTTATCAATAAACTCGTATCATCAATATCTGCAGATAAAGGCATAATTTTTAATTAAAATAATTTCAATATAGTTTTTATATAATTCTTACTCTTAATTCCAGCTATACTATTGCTCTGCGCAACATTAACAAAAAATGCACATTTGATTTTCCTATTCCTGTATTTTGGACACCTCTTCCTTTAACAGAATTTTTCTTAGTGATATTTTTCTTTCTAGTGATAAACGTTGTACATTTATGACCGGTTTCTGCGCTAACTAATTTCAAGCCTTGAGGTTTAAAATTCGGAAAAATTTGAGCAATGTCTTGAACGTGTTAGCTGAAGAAACAGATCACACGCTAGCTTGGCAAAGGAAGTAGTGTTCCTCTGGTTGAGAAAATACCCACTCCCGGCATTTTTTATTGTTAAAATTTAGAGCCCAATTCGTAATATAAAAGACAGAAAAGATGGGGCCCTAAGACGTTTCGAATACCGGGTCTCCAATGGAATAAAGATAGCTCTGTCTATGACGATCGTTATTGCAGCTTTATTCTCAACTGTTTTTAAAAATCTTTGCTAAATATTACTTCGAATAATTTGAATTTTACTCAAAGGATATATCGTAAGATGCCAGGACTCAGTTTGAACCAAAAAGGCCGTTACTTTCCAAAAATTAACATGAAATAATTTCGCATTCATAACTCGTAACGCGAAATTTTGAAAATGCCCATATTGGCCTTCCCCCCTCCCCATTTTCCAAGATCTGTTTAACACTAATTACACATTTCCTTCATTAATCGTACGTCTAGGCCAGCCAAATTATAAGTTCATTGTAACTAATGGTTGACACATCCAATCACGGCAGGTAGTTTTCGTACTTGTCTCGTAAGGTCATTCATATCTTGATGGTGTCTGTGACGCGTCTCCAGCGCGACAGCGCTGGAACATAATTAGCTGTCTGAAGGAAATTGATGTAATATCAGTGGAGATAGATATTTAATAAAAATGAATGCAGTGGCTGTAATAGTTCTGCGCGAATGTCTTAATGAATGTCGATACAAAACTGTCACCGAGTGTATTTTGAAGATGGGGGAACCATTTGAAGGAGACTTATTTCTTCTTCCAGAGCCGACCGAAATAGTTAGGATAATAAATATTATTGTAATTTATCTTTCCAGTACTTCTAAAGTGAATCTGTTAGTCTTAACCCGTCTGAATGAAATCCCCTCAGTTGATATAGGAAACGTGGACTCTTCAAGCGAAGATGAGTTGGCTTAAGGGAAGAAAAACCGAGGAAGGTTTTGGGACTATTTCATATATCTCTGATGTCGCACTTGGTGCCACTATTTCAGAAGCATCAGTTTCTTTGGTGCTTTTGAAATAAAGTTGCATACTCCTCAGTGTACCTTTGTTTCAAGACAATCAGTAAATCTCCTGATGACGAAGCAATTTTCTTAAACCAAAACATCTGAGATTTCAACTTCATCCTCAATACTTTTCCCGAATTTTCTTTCTAATATCGAAGAGAAAAAAAATATATCTAAGAACGAATCTACAAATTCATCAAATTGATGAATTTGTAGATGAAACACAAGCGCAAAACTGATTTAACGCGAATTCCCTATTTTTTTAAGGAAATTAAGATATGAAGATGAATTATTGGTGAAGCATAAAGCTATCAACTTGAACGCGCGTTACATCTACAAGTGTAATCTTTTCTAAAATGTCGTCTTTTTTTCCTCATGTAAGCAACAAAAGTTAGTTCGAAGTCGCTAGACAAGGATCTCCCCTCCTGTTTCCAATTTGACCTCGAACTCTGTCACCAAACATTTCATTACCTATTGCTTCTTCGGTTCTAAGCTACCTCCACCTGTCGGTAGCTTCGAGATTATTCGGCTCCCAGAAACATTACGCAACTGTCACCCTCCGAATATCCCTTGGCATTTTTACTCCGGCAGAAACTGGTCAAGGTCACACCCTGCCTGTTTCGAGCAAGGCACAACCAGTCTCCGACCTTCACAGGGTCGACGGCAATATAGCAATATTCTGAAAGAGGGCGCGTGAACAAAAAACACTTAAAAACAGGAGGGTGTTGTTAGTGAAGAAATGTATAGAAAGTAAGTGTGCTAACAAAGAAACCAATGTCTCCACTCCATACTTAAGTTTTTTTTACTGGATTGTGGCTTCGCGACCATCTTCAAAGCTCTCAACGTTGCCTTCGTAGGTAAGTCAGTAGAAATTTTTGCATTCATGACCGAGACCTACCTTATTATAATTAGTACGAAAGAATAAGTGGAATTTTTTGCACACCTCTTAATTATAAATTTTATGTACTGATTTGTCTCTCGATAAAGATTGACGAAAAGTTAGGATATAATAAACATTAAAATTTTTATGATCTTTTCAAGATAAACGAGGAATATAAAGTCTAAATTTAAATTCACCAACGACAGTGAGATTTAAAAGAAAAAAAAAGTCTGTTCCACGCGGGCTTGGTTCAAGACGCTTGACTGTCAACAGAAACGCGAGTAGAAATGTGACCTCGCGTTTAAACACTTGGCTACAGCGGCCTTAAAATAGAACCATCTACACCAGATATTTCCAGGTCATCCTCCTAAATATTAACCGAACTTAACACTGCATAATTTCGGTGATCGAATGAGAACCTATACAGCACTTGTGTATTGCAAAACTTCTTAAATACAGCTCGCTTTAGGACATTTACCGACAAATCTATCTCGGATATATAGTTAGATCCCTGGAATACATGGCAAAAACCAAGAATTACTGTCAACCACCTGCCTGTTAAGGCGCCAGAACCGATTTATAAATGAAATGCATGATAAATGTGAGATATATGAAGACAAAGAATATCTGTATGAAGATGGATATTGATGGATGAAGATGGAAGAAAAATATCCTGTTACATCATTCAGACTCGTAAACTGGGATTTAAATGGAATGACCGTTCATCAAGCGGAATCATTATAAACTGCGTCTTACGTCATCACCCTGCCTTAGCCTAAGATTCAGCAATCTGGTCTAACTCGTTGTAAACTCCGATTAAAAATTGCTGAGGCCAGCATACTCGGTAAATTTAGATCACAGAACATGAAATATTCAACATACCGGGGGGGGGGGGATTTAAACTGGAGGAAGTTAATGTGCTTGCGCACGCAGGTATTAGGGCTTGCCTTAGCTTCTGATAGTTAGGATTGCCAACCAACAGTCCAAAATTTGTTACAAGTCAGGATGCTTTGTGTTCTTATTAGAATTGTAAGGAGTCTCCTGACAATGTAGAAGAAACCAATAACATTGATTTGTACGCGTGTCTGTCCGTACACATATAGTACCAATATGGTTGAACAAAAGGTTAAAATTTTGTTCTGGGTTTATCGAGAAAACTCAATTTTGGTGCATTTATTTTAGTAATCCCAATTATAAAACAAATTTCATATGTCGTGACATTCACGTGTCATACATATGAATTCTGCTTTAAAATAAAAAAAATAAAAAAAGTTACGTGAATATTATTGCGCATATATTGCAAAAAAAAAGTTGGGCTTTACTTCTATAGCAATAGTCATTTTAAATTAATCGAATTAGGCTTATTTTCTTCGTTTCGACATAAATTTACAGATTTCATTCCAAATTCGATAAGCATCCCCCCCCCCCACACGTAATTCTCACTCAAAATTTAATTGATCTACATCTTACTGTGCCGAATTAATGGTTGCCTTTGGATGCGGTGATGATCATCTCTGAACATCTTTAAAGTAAAGATAATTAGATTGTTTAATATTTTTTCGTAATTGCTCAGTTTTGCAAATCTTTCGAGTAGGTAGAACATATCTAGCGGTGAGTGGGCATTTCCCCATCCCGAAAGATTCTGAAAGACATGGCTCTCTACCCACATTCGACTTCCCACACTCCTTGAAATATCTCTTGGATACAGTACTGCTTACAAGGGCGATTGCGATCCCACAGTTGCACATTATGAACACATACAGGGGCGGTCTCAGAATTTTAAAAAACTTCACTTTATTTTGATCATATGGAGTGAAGGGAGCTATACCTCCTCTAGCTCCTGCCTGAGCTGGATTCATTCATACATATGTATCCAGGAGAAGAGGATGAATGGGTGATCAGCTTTTATATAGATAGACTTTTTTTTTTTTTTTTTTTTTTTTATCTATATAAAACTCTGTAGGACACCAGCATGCAATTAACAGCGCTGTTGGTTGTTGCCTTGGTTGGAATTCATCAGTTTGAATCAAAGTCTATTATATCACTGACATCGTTACCCTTCGATTCATACCGGAGTCAATTTAGAACTGTTTTATTATCTGGCGCCATTTTCCCCATCTCTTCCTCAAACCGAAATACCTGACCTGTATACGTGAGTGCACACACCTAAATGGGGCACCACGTTGGAGGTTACGCCACAGAGGTGGTATATTCGCCGGTTAGTCGGGTCCCTCTTTAATGGACTTTGTGCTCCTGAAGAAGCCATAATAGCAATAATACTAACATCTTCCTTTTCCACTTCCTCTATGCCGCGTATCGCCCTCTGGTAGCCAATACCAACGCTATATTAACTGTTCCGTTTTGGTAAATGGGCTTTTCGTATTCATAAGTGTTCTGAGGCATAACTGGGGTACGACGAAGGTGGCCCTGGACACAGGTGCCAAATGCAGTTGGATTTAACTGAATCTATAATTTATTTTTAAAGCACGACAATCGCTATTATTGTGATAAATTATATAAAAAGCATCGTTTTATGGATAATAATAATTTTATATTTATTAAATTTATGAAAACAAATACTCATTTCTGTTATTTGACCGTAGGCGAAAACGTTCCTAGTTACGAGTCCGCTAGTGGTGTTATCTGCCATCTGTAAATTTATATAGATGAATCTTTTCGTTTGTGTTTATCATAGAACAATAAAGTATGATGAATAAATCAGAGTTTCAAAATACATTGTCATTCCAGTAATACTTATTTAACTTTACATAGCATAAGTCTACTGAATTTCCGAGTGTGTTGTGCTCAGAGTGCCCTATTACACTGCCTATGCGTAATAAACAGTAATGCATTAGGATCGTGTTGAAAAATCCATCTTAGGAGCTAGTTACGTAAGATTATAAATTAACAAACGTTCTTACTATCAAAAACTAAGATATTTATTTGATGTAGGAGAACACTAAACTCTTCCTGTATGGGTAGGACAAGCGACAACGTGAACCATTACGTGGTTACAAAGTATATTTGTGTGCGTGCCGAGAGAGAAAGTAATTTCGCATTGCTATTGATAATTATCCAGATAAGCTTGAGTAGGGCGTAATAAACAGTATTACTTTATGTAGCGTATCTCGGGAATTGCATGTTCCGAACACGTTGCCCTATAAGATCTCTATCAAGCAGTCCGGTAAAGCACGCTTCGCTTCCTGCTTAAATCAGACCAATCTCAACCCGTTTAGCACTCTACTTTAACGAGTTAACTCCAGAAACCCCGATTTCCTTCGTTCATTTCCTATGGAAGTTCATCCCTTATATTAAGAGCTCGGCGGATTTTGAGAACGTGAAGTTTCACCAGTTTCCTACGCTGTAGTCATGCAATCCCTTAAGCATACCGCTGATTATATAACTTGTCTAGTATAACTGAAGTTTTCACAGTCCTCGTGGACTTTGTAGTCCATAAGGATCTTTCGTGGTTTGGAAGTTTCGAAATTCCCAATAAGGCTTTCCCAGTGCACAGAAACATTAGGTAATTCAAATTTTCATGACACGTAAATATTTACCGTTTTCAAAGTAAAAATCAATAAATCTATCCAAAGATTTTCATGCTTTTTAGACGCCATGTCCAGTACACCGAATTTAACTTAATGAGGGAATCATCTTGTTAAAAGAAATTTCTCGCATATGATTCCTAAGATTTGAGATATTAGAGTTTTGTAAATATTGTACACAAATCCAATCATTGTTTTCAGTGACAAAAAAAACACTCATTCCTTAAATAGGCATTTAAGGAATGCCTAGTGAATGACTGAAATACGATTCTGATTTTCTTTCGATCGTCTGTCAAACTGCTGCCTCACTTGCTCCATTGTTAAAAAAAAGTTTTTTTTAGGATGCATCAGATTAGTTTTGACAAAAACTAAACTGATGAATCCTAACACATCTTTATTAACATCTGTTTTGCCGATAATAACTAACGTGAGTATGCGCGTGTAACTAAATGACAACATGAAAGGTTTTTTTTCTTTTTACCATAAAAAGAATGAAAGGTTCAATCTACAATATCAGATGACGTTAATACAAAGAAAAATATCTTCTGCTTTCACTGGACTAGGGTAGTTTTAGAAATGAACACACAGAGCCTGTGTACACCATTGTGCAATCGTGAGAGGGTCCTCAGCGAGGACTAAATGAATTATTATTGGCAACCTTCTGGAAAGTCCTAGTTTGAATCGTGTGTTGATGGGACAATATTAAGGAATTTTCAGTCGGAATGCTGAGTTTGCTGGTCTCGGGCTTAGGAGTTTGGGTAATTTCATTCCGGTGTTCTATATCAAAGTAAGCGATTTATAGAGATCTAGATTGCAATAAACATTGCATGGTTGCCTATTAGAAATTCAGATGTATGAAACTCTTTGCCAATTTTTTTTTTTTTGGTATAAGTTAACTTCATTTTTAATGGCAATAAGTAATGGGCTAGAACCTTGTAACCGATGCAACGAGTCTGCCGGAGACGTATACTATTAATCAATATAAAGCTGAAAACACGTAGCTGGTAATCGGTGACATTTTATTTCAAAGTCGTCTATTTTGAACGGTCCTGTGGTTTTTCTTCTTGTTTCATACGTTCATGTGATCCCATGAAAGGTGTTGATTGCTACAGACAGCAGGACGGTGGCCGTGGAAGTCGGAATCCGCTAAGGAGTGTGTAACAACTCACCTGCCGAAGCAACTACCCCTGAAAATGGATGGCGCTCCAGCTTCGAGCCCATATCCAATCCTCTGCTTGCACCTTCACGATGATGAGAATGTTAATAATCCTGGGTATAACCTTCATGCACAAGCACACTGTGGGTGACCACCCAGGTGTGAACCGGCGTAAGCAAGGGTCGAGTTGTGGCTCCCCCACACCACATGGAGGTATGTCGCCCCTCTGTGTTACCAGGCAATACTAGGTAGTAGATAACTCTCATCAACCGGTGCAATACCACCACTTTGCTTATTGGAGGCTTGAAGTGGTGGAACCGATGTTTAGTCTCCAGAGCTAAGTTCCGGTAAACCTTTACCCATCTCTTCCATCATGCAGCATGACTGATGACTTTCGAGGTTCTGATGTGAACATCCAATGTTCCTTACATTTCGAGGGTACAGCTCTCGCAGGCCGGCCGCTAGTTAGTACACCGGACCGAACTTATTGGTAACTCTCTTTAGGAGGCTTCCGGATCAGCTAGTGTATAATCTTGCTACCTCTATTCTGCCAGATAGTGACCGGAGGAAGTCCGAGTGGTGTGTATGTGGAGGGCATTGTCGATGCCACGTTATGTCAAGGATCTGGGTATATTCTTACCATGTGTACGCCATATCCAAAAATTTCATTACTTCATACAGCATGTCTCCCCCCCTCCCACTTTTTCTTACTGTTAAATACACCATGAATTGTCAAACTAATAGAGTAACCTTATCTGCGAAAAGATCTAAACCTCCCAAACACTTCCTAGTTTATTTCACAAATATACGTGGTGGTCTCAATTCTAATCTTAACGATGTCCGTTTCCACTTGCAGTCTTCCAAACTCCATGTACTTTTTCTGACAGAATATCAGTTATCGGTTGATTCAACCACTGCTCATCTCAGTTGCCCAAATTATTCACTGTATGATTCCTTTCGCCTCAAAGATGGTACTTGTGCTTATGTCCGTCCGATATTCCCTGTCAGAGACTTGGAATCTCCTCTTTTAGATCTTCTCTGGCTTAAAATCTCTCTACCTCATTCTGTCAAATTTGTCTGTTGTCTCTACCGTTCTCCCAACTCCACTAATCACTTGGAACTCTGACTTCCTTTCTTTGCAACGTGACTTTCTCCAATCCAACATTCCTAACAGTGAAGTAATTTTCCTAGGTTATTTTAATGTTCACAACTCCAGCTGGCTTCTGTTTTCTAGTCACACCGACCCAGCTGGTCGAGATGCTGAGGCTTTTGCAATTACTAATGACCTCGCGAAGATTGTTCATTTACCTACCAAAATACCGGACAATTCTAACCATACAGCCAACATGCTTGGTCTTTTTCTCACAAACAACCCTTTTAAGTACACGGTCAAAGTGAGTAGTCCTTTAGGCACCTCAGATTACAACTTGGTGATTGTCTCTTCTCCAATGGAGGCTTTATCTCATGGCTGTTCCCAACCTCGTATTGTTTAGCATTAGAAGAATGCAAAACGGGACGACCTACGAGATTTCTTTTCCTTGGTCGGATTACTGTTTCAAAACTTCTGATGTCAATCAGAAGTTTTGAAACAGTAATGAATGTGGAATGCAATGTGATAGCACATTGCATTCCACTTTCCATTTTGAGAAACCTTGCCCTGCTCAATCAGCTTCAACTTCTCGATCTCCAGGTAATTCTACAGTGAGGCAAAGACAACTTAGTTGATTTCAATCCTTCTAAAACTCGTCTTGTCTTATATCTCGTAGAAAAGGATTCTTCTGCTCCTGTGCTTATCTTTAGTGACGCTGCGATTTCTAGACAAGATGATCTCTCTTTTGGGGATTGCCCTGACTTCTAATCTTTCTTGGCACAAGCACATTACAAATATTGCTTCCTCTGCATCTAAAAATTTGGTTTTCTCTTTCGCTCTCTGCGTTACTTTTCTTCCAAACAGCTGTTCACTCTGTAAAAATCGCAAATCCGCCCTACCATGGAATATTGTTTCCACATTTGAGGGCGGTTGCCCCAAAACCTCTCTCAGGCTTCTAGATTCCATTGAGAAGAGGGCAGTTAGGTTAATTAATGACTCCTCTCTAACAGAGTCTCTTCACTCGCTGTCTCATAGACGTACTGTTTCTGCTGCATGCCTCTTCTACAGATACTTCCACGGGCAATGTTCTTCTGAACTGGCTTCTGTAATTCCCGCTCTCTCTTTCAAAACAGTCCGAACACGTGCCGCCACCAGCCAGTATCAATTTACTGTCAAATTTCAAACTCACAGAACCAACTTTTCATCCTCGTTTATTCATTCAAATGCCGTTTTCTGGAACAACTTTCCTTCGTATGTGTTTCCTGAAAATTACAATCTACAGAAGTTCAAGTCCAATGTCAACAAATATCTTCTTTCGTCTTCTGAACCTCCAACCCAAGCACGGTACTAAGTACTATAGGCCCCAATACCTCTCGTCGTGTTTGGGGTTTTCATAAAAAAAAAAAAAATGTGCAAAACCGTATGCAATACGAAACTAAAAGTTTTAAAAGCATGATCACTTTCTTTCAGCTGTGGATATAATAGTACAGAAACAATTAAAATTAAGTTTAAGCAGCCAGTTCAGTGCTCTTTCATCGTACTCCTGTTTTAAGTGTATTTATTGTATCAGTTCTTAACACTTCAATTATTTTACTTTATAATTAGGAAGAAGTCTCAATACATCTTTAACATTAAACCTATCAGTTAATTTTAATAAATGAAATTTTTAAATAAAACCCACCGTGAAACAAACTTTCACGTTAAGTTTTATCATGTTTCAATGACCTTTTCCTTGCATGGAGGCAAGGAAGGTCGCCGAAACAACGAAATGATATAAAACTCGTGAACCAACCGGTTCAGTGAGCATTAACAAAGGCAGTAAAACAATCCTCCATTTTTGTGCAGAAAGGGGATACGTCAAGTTCCAGAAATTTTAGAGATAACATGTCCTCCTTGACATATGATCTCTCCTATTATTTGTTAATTCTCAGTTTACATCATAGTTATTTGTGGAATGATGGTAGGACCACCTCAGTGTTTATTTTCTGAATGTTCAAGTGTTGTTTTGTACCCTCTTTCGTCAGTCAACTTTACCGACTAGTATTGACAGTAGGCAGCAGACAAAACAGCCATCTTAGATTAAATTTACTTCCCGTGAACGAAACGCTGATCAAAAACTTCCGGGTAGAATTCACTCTCTTGGAAGTTCACTTTCAACTAGATTCATGGAACTTTATTACTCTCAAGCGTTTAGGGCATAAGCCTCAAGCTATGAAGGAGTCTAAACTATGTATAAATATAGTGCAAATGCATCAGGAATACATAGCTGTATCTGAATAAATCAGATATTAATAAAACGGCATCGTTTTAAGTTATATCTCATATTGTGAATACCTTCACAACGAGTTGCCATGATATTGCACTACTTCGAATAAGTAACGCTTCACCTAAGGAGAAGACTAATGTTACTTATTCTCAGATGGATACCACCACTCAGACGGCACCGTTTCAGGGCTATTTGGCCCTTCTTCGGTGGGTGGGTAGGTACCCGAGTGATGCAATGATGGCAAAACAGTTATGAAGTATAACTCCACAATATGAGAGATGCCTGATGGTGTATCATGTATTTAGACTCAAGCGTTTAGGGCATAAGCCTCAAGCTATGAAGGAGTCTAGACTATGTATAAATATAGTGCAAATGCATCAGGAATACATAGCTGTATCTGAATAAATCAGATTATTAATAAAACGGCATCGTTTTAAGTTATATCTCATATTGTGAATACCTTCACAACGAGTTGCCATGATATTGCACTACTTTATTACTAAAAGAAGAAAGTTTGTATTTGAAATAAAGATGGGGGAGGGAAAAGGGAGCGTAAACTTTTTTTTTCAGAATTTTAAAATTAAATGTCTCATCTACCCGTCCACTGTTATACTTTTCTAATTTGTAACGATGTCATTTGTTGACCTTTTCCAGAAACGCGAGGAATTCTGGGATGCTAGTAATAATGAGAGGAGAGCTGCATGATCGTCTTCATTCGCAGCCTGGCTACACTCCTTGTTAAATCAGTGTTCCCCGACTTCTGGTCGATTTTGACGTCACAGCAGGTGTAGTCGTAGCGACCATCGGAGTTCATAACCTTCAACCGCCAGTCTATCATTCACCCGATTGAAAAGCCTCTGAGAAAACAAATAACTGTAAGTCATACATTTATTTCAGTAAATAAGATGCTACTGTTCTTTTGTGCAAAGCACAATTGTGATTAAGTGTGCTTGATAGTTCGGGAGACAACTTTTGTCTCTTATCTTAATTCTTTTATTTCTTTTTAGTACGTGAAATCTGATTAATAAGGAATTTCACTCCCTTTTTTAGAAACCCACGTGAATGATTTTCTACTTGAACTATCGAACGTGAATAAATCATTCTGCGATTTATTTTCAGTCAGCGTGAACGGTGGAATAAATTTTTTGTTTTCATACCTTCAGGTCCTGGCCGAAGAGACCTAACTTCATATTGCTCAGCAACAGGGCTAGAGGTTTCATAACAATACACAATAGGTTGTGTGTTCACTGGATGAAAAATACTGTCTTGTCTACACGGTATCTGGTTGTTAACCTACTTTCTGCTATGTAATGTGGAGTTTTTGTATTGTGTGTATCAGGGACATTAGTACTCGCATTTACAATCGGGCATCCCGCGTATTTCTGATGTCAAAACCGAATTACTCTTGGAAAGAGTGTGTATTGTTCTCAAAGGTTTCATTATTTTCGAACAAAGTGAGCAGGTTAGATGTTTGATCGTTCAGCAACTTAAAATGTCTGCCGTTTTTATTCCACCCTCACGATTCCTTTCATTTATAGACGATAAAACTTCATACTAAAGTTCACATTATTGGAGTTAATCACGGAACGTGCTAAAGTCAGGAAAATGATATTACCGACAAGTCGTTCTCATTTCCAGTTCGAACAAATAAAAATAAATTAAGTGCGTAATTTGTATCTCATTTTTCTTTCTGATACATGCTTTATAATTCAGTAATACAGATTAAGAGGTAAAATAATCTTTAAGATATTCACTTGTTAAATCAGTATCGATTTTTTAGTAGTTATTGGAGTAAGAGTTAAGCCTAACTAGAACATGTTTCGTCATAAGGTGCCTCAACATCTTAAACCATATTGCGCCAATGCATTCATGGACTGATTGATCTTTATGATAGTCGGAATAAATCACGTGGGACATGGAGGCTCTGCTTGTTCTAGTGAAATTGGTTGGTTATAAGCTTCATTAAAACCTTTAAGAACTTTTCCAGTCACCAACGGAATTGAACTCAGACCTTTCCAGATGAATAACAAGCAGTGAAAACACGACATTCTCACGAGGACGCTAGAATCTGGAATGATGATATGAATTGATCAGTAATGATCGCTCTTTTTTTGTTGTTGCTGTTTTTTTATCACAATTTTCCAGTTTCAAACTTTAAGCTGAACTAGTAACACTATCAAGAACAGGGAGGCCATGTTGGTTTTTAACCAACATGGCCTCCCTGTTGCAATTGCTGGAGGTTACCTCAGTATTTTTAGATCGCGCCATATTAGACTCACAGCCTCCGCCATCTCCTGATATGACTCGCCGGTGTTGCGAAGAAATAAATTAAGAAACTTAGAACATTGCTATTGCGCTCTTCAACTTTTATTGGGACACCCCACTCCTCAGAAGCGATGGTTAATTTCACAGGTCACTTGACAGCCGTCGTAGTTAACAGTAAGATATACACTTCTCAAGAATTCAAGATTTTTTTTTTCTTTCTTTCTTTTTCATTTCGCTAGTCACAGTAAATGGAGAAGAGGGTGAAAACTGTTGCTGGGATAGGCGAAAAGATGAAAAAAAAAAAGATCGCATTACGTAATTTGTGCCCCTTCTTTGCAAAAGATGTCTTGTGCGTACTCATAAATGCCAAGAAATCTCGTGCTACTTACAGAGTAAACCATTTGAGTTTACCGCTAAATTTTTCGGAATCTAATTTATAATTTGATAATATCAGTCATATAAATTAGACTTATATTTCTATGAAGTAAATTGCAGGTTGGCTTTTCCGGGTGGTCGCAAATAGAAATTTAAACGTTCCACTCAATTTGTCATTCACATTTCCAGTGATTGTACCATGCGACTTGACAGCGTTGTTCCTTCAACTCCATCCAGAATATTTCGAAATTTTGCTTTGCTATCCCTGACCTAACAGTGACAGAGCCATCACGTGGGACCATCAGTGACCATTTGTTTGTCCCAGATGCTGGAAAGAGGAAAAAATTCAAACATGCTGCCAGGTGTAACGCGGAAACACAGTGGCGCCGTTTTGCCGCCAGTTGCATCACGTATTTCTAGGTTGTCGAGTGTTAGGGTTGCGAAACGAAGCCATTGTATAGCTAATCTTCCGATGCTGATTTGTTCGTAAAATTAGACGTGTACTTTAACAACGGTCTCGCTTTCTTTGTGTGTGAGTAAACACTCATTTCACTGTTCCGTAAGAAATAGGAGTCCACTTTATACAGAAAAATTTTCGTGCAACGCAGTAGTAGACATTCCTTTGTGTGATGGGTGTTTGTGTCAAGCCCTCTGGATAGAATGGTTAAGATCACTGGCGATCATACATGGTACTGCAAATCAAAGACAATTATTTATAGCACCACGTAGAGTTTTGCTCGCTATTGTGGTCGCATCTGCTTTCATTGAATTTAAGACGTGTGCGCACGTAGTCATGTCATAAGATTTACTTTGCTTACTGACTACAGCACTTAGCGGAATCTAGTGTCACATTTCGGAACTAATTTCTTTTTGTGTGTGTGTCTCATTTTTGCATAATCTAGTGATGATTTGCCATCCACAAGCAGCCATAATGACTTATTTTAAGAACTGAAACATATGAAAAACTTGTCGTGCTTAAAACCTATTCTCAGAAGCTTATTAATATCAGTTAGTCTCATAAAACAGTAAACATTTAATTTAGTTGATGCGAAGCAAAACAAAAAATCTCCTTAACAATACATGGCTTCTGCCATTGTAAGTCATTTGAGTTTGAATTCCTTTAGACAATTCGTAAAGGCCTGATATCAACTACCTAAATCTAAAGGGAGGTGTAGGCAGTTGATATCAAGCGGAGAAGTAGGTTTCTACCTCAGGTTTTTCTTTGATGGTCGTGGGTAGTTACGATAGGATTTTTAAAAGAGCCACTAATTACTATATTAGTAAAATAAGCTATATCAATGGCCCAACTCATTCAGCAATTCATACAGTGCAATATTCAGTGCACCATGAGTTTTCTGAGAAAAAAAGTCTGAAGTAATGGTCTTGGTGCCGCTAAAGTTCCATTATGTTTGAGCTGCCCTCAAACATAATGGAACTTCAGCAGACCAAGACCATTCTACAGATTTTTTGCAGTACCAACGTACCGATCTTCCTTACTTGATTAAATTTTTTGCCATTATAGGACCTTATAAGGAATTTCCATTCATATTTAATAGTGTATCGTATATATACAATCTATCAACGTAAGAGTAATTGTGCGCGAGACACTGTTGAAGTAATCTGCGAAGCTCAAGCGTGGTTTGACACGTAGGTTTAAAATCTCTCCTTTTTCGCCTATCAGGACCACATTGCATCGCTGTTCTGTGTTAACCACGAAACTGCTCCCTTTCTAATGAGGTTACCCGCTACATTAAAAGTATTCATATTTGAATGGTGAAGAGAGCGTGGGCGAATCAAAAGCAAAACTTCAGTTTTTGAGGGCAACCAGCTTTCACTTAAACGAAACTTTTGAGGTGACTACGAAGAGGATTGCTGTTAAAGGCCATACTTCAACCTACAAGTACGCAGCTGAAGAAATTAACCCATTTCTGAGGAAGGAAATATGTAGCCATCGTTCTTTAATGACCCCAAATTCAATAAAGATGGAGGGTGCGCGTATGGGGGGAATCTCAAATGGTCAAGTGTTATGTTAAAAGTCAAAAGTTCCCACATATCTTTAGGAACGTGAATTCTGCTGTGTACCAAATAAATTATTGATGAATATCAGAAAAAACCGCGACAGAGTAATGAAGTGTCACGTGATCTTGCAAAAGTTCTAGGTCTTTGCACGAAGCCATTAACCTTTTTAACGGTAAGTTTACGCAAAACAATCTATTTCTGTTAAATTCGGTTTTTTTTTTTTTGCTTATTGTGTTAAAGTTAATTTAAAAAAAAACGTAAATTAATGTTCACGTTAATTTTATTATTAACCTAAGTTTACAGGCAGTTAATTGATTTGTAATTTTTTTTTTTTTTTTTTTTTTTTTTTGTACAAATAAAGCAGCTTAAAAAAAAAAAAGCTCAAATGAGCAAGACTGTACAGCGATAATGTTGAGCATCAGGAACGGCTACTGTCTTCAACTATGAGACGCAATGGATCGATACACCTGGCAGACATCTACATATATAGTATTTACATCTGTGTACGTTCCTTCTCGACCACGTGCAAATTGTATACCGCGGTCGTCTTAACCAGTGGATAACA
Source organism: Mastigoproctus giganteus (assembly GCF_048544385.1). Taxonomy (NCBI): domain Eukaryota; kingdom Metazoa; phylum Arthropoda; class Arachnida; order Uropygi; family Thelyphonidae; genus Mastigoproctus; species Mastigoproctus giganteus. The sequence continues at coordinate 125,721,309 of NC_143586.1, forward strand.
AACAGCCAATGTTGTTCTCCATCGCTCCGCCTTACACGCGGCTCATTCCGTAATGTGGTTATTGTTCCCCCGCGTTCACTTAAACCCCCATTATGCCGAACGATTTGTGGACGCAATAAATAACAAGAGGAGGCATTCCGTCTGCCTTTCCTCCCGTTACCTTCTTCGATTATTAAAGCGTAGCTACGGCCTCCTCCGACTTCACACATTCGCGCAAAATCCGGACCCACCCTTTGCCAGTTCGATGGGATCGGATCGTGCGTCCGTTGTGCACAGCTCCATCATTCGGGAACGGTTGTCATGGTAACATGAAGGGTGCAACCTCTTTTGGCGAGAACGTGAACCACACCCAGGAAACCAGAAGGATGCACACTTTTTCTCGCCCCCCCCTTCCCCACGCACCAGAAGGTACGATGACTGTACGTGTCTTGCGCCGATAAGTAAGTGAGATATAAAACTCGGCGTTTAAACTCTTCGCTAGGCAGCATTAATAGGAAAGTTAATAATTCCTTTCGGCGAAGCTGTCTTGATGTGTAATAACAACGTCCAATCGACCTTCGTTTAAAACGCTTGATTTCATTGTGATCTACGCTAAATCCCAGTGAAACCGCAATCTCGTATTATGAGGTCCTAAACCTGCAACGAGAATTTCTGCTCCGAAATATCAGATTGTACAGTAAAATAAATGGAACTTTTTTTCTGACACACGCCTCACGAGTCAAAAAGATGGCGAATATTTTGTTTAAATATTCGCCATCTTTAACTGTGAGTGAAACTCATTGTCTTAACAAGTTATAAAAATAACAATATTTCGGTTTAGAAACAATTTAAATATATAAACCTAAAATTTGCCTTTGTTCTGTATCCTACCAACATTGCCCAATCAGACTGGTAGAATATTTTAATTTTTCCATTGTGATGTGAAACAAAACCAGAGAATAATCTCGCAGCAATAGGACTATTAACATTCAAACTCATTCGGGAGGCTCTCAGTTTACAGCACTTAGAAAGGATTTGAAGTAACAGTTCGAAATATTTGTAGAAATTAAGGTATTTATCTAACCACAATATTTGCCACTCTTATTCCATCGATTTGTGATTAGGAAAAGCATTAATTATCACTTCATTAAAAAATCTTTTGGGAGGACTGTACTAATAACTAAGCAAGAAAGTAAAATAAACTGTCTTCGTTTTTTTCCTCATTTTTCATATCGCGTTTTCGTTCATTTTTAACGACAATAAGAATTTAAGCGCCAGTCTAAGGACTATACTAGACGAGAGTTTGAAGCGCGAGTATAAGGTGGTGTCGTCAACGCCTCCAAAATAGCAAAATACACGTAGCGCTTCTTAACGTCAGATCGTTTCAAACTAGACGGAGTGCTCCTAACGTTTCATTGGATAACACCAGCGACTCACTTTTCTATTCCCAGCTTCAAGGTGGATGTTGTTCAAGTTGGATGTATTACGTGTTTATGTGGTGTTGATTGCGAGTAGAAAGAGAAAATGACGATGGTGGATCCATCCAGCAAATTCAAATAGGTTAAAAAAAAGGTTTATATTATGTTGGAAACACACAGGAAGTCTCCCGAGAATTTTTATTTTACAGAATGTCGATACAGAGTTTTGATGAACTTCTAATGTTAATTAGCGAAAAAAACACAAAATCTGATACCGCGATGCAGAGGAAAAAACTCAGAATAAAACTCCTGTTGTTACTGTCTTCCAACCACTGGATATTATTTCCACATGGAATCTTGACGATTACTTTCCATTCTTTTGAACCAAAAAACATTCTCCACTACCCACACTGTAACGGAGTACTTTTCGTTCAATGAAGGATTCGTGTTGTTTGATTTTACGAATGTTCATGAGAAGACAACTTTTCGAAATTTGTAACGCAGCTATCAATAGAAATATTATCTTGAACTTTCGTTAGTAGATCAAATGTACATCCAGAAAATGTGCTGTACCGATATTGATCCCTAAAAACAATTACAATAAAGCAAACTTTTTTTTTTATCAAATGCGTATTACAGTGTTATCAGTTTTACACCCGTTTTTCTCGTTTCCAGTGTGGCTTCCAATAGATTAATTTCCTCAATATTGTGTTAGTAGATGCAATACACGTTGAAGAAACGGAGTACGATCTTTTCGCTTTTCAAAAACAATCCGTTGTAATTCTTTCGGTCATGTTTTTTTATGCCAAGAAACAGTTGCGTGCATTATTATTATTTTTTTAATCTCTTTTTTTCCCTGTATCACGGCTTACTGCGTACTTTCATTGCTTTCACAATACTTTTCAAAAAAGAAACACACCGAAGTTATGTTTGAAAAGAAAGTTCAAAATTCGTTTTGGAAGAAGACAGACTGCATGTGATTCTCATTTGTTAAGGTCGACATTAGTTGTACTGTTGCAGTGGATATTCTTCAGCAGTTTCCCGATTACTGTTTTCATCTTATTAATAATAATAATATGGTTCTTTATTAACTTAAATTATGTACATTCGTGATTCCATACACAGATAACCCAGAATCTACCAATAAACTCTCTGCAAGTGAACAAACTTGTACTTCGTTAACTAATAAAACAGTACTAAAATAGAAGTAATATTTACAATAAATATAAGGTTCAGAACTGAGCTTTCTGATTCTGCTCATCACTATATAGCTCATCCCAGTTCGAAAACATTTCTTTTCCAATTTCAGTACAACACTTTGCCATTATTTCTTTGCTGGAGTAGTCTTTTAATGACGTGTTGAATAAGAGAGGCCCCCTTTCCACCTCATAAATAAACTCCTCTGCGTCAAACATCGTCTTCCCCAAAGTATAATTGTAACGCGTCCGAATGCATTGGCGGGCGTTTTACGTGCCTGTCTAGTTTGCGTGCCTTTACCCTCTGCTCCTTGTAAAACTGGGCGTTGGAAGGCGACGCCGCGTTTCAAGCGCTCGTCTAGTATAGCCATATGGGCTATACTTAGGTTTTACAGGAAGAGAAGGGAAAAGGCATTCCAACTAGACTGGCGCTTCCAACGCCGCGTTGGACGACGTTAGCTGGCGTCTAGGAGAAATTCTCCCCGTGCATGGAGTGGTTGGCCTTTCATCCTCCAATTCGTTTGTTTGTTATTACTGTATTTGGAGAAGACTATGTTTGACATCGAGAATTTATTTGTCAGGTGAAAAGCAGGCCTGTCTAGTACAACACGGCATTAAAGAATTACCCCAGAGGACTAACGAAGAGTTTTAATGAAATTTATTATATGTGAGGGGAAGTATTAAATAATTTAAATCTTTTGATTGCCACATACATTTAATTCAAATTCGTTGTACATAGCTTCTTATTTTTCAGAATTTTAACTTTTTACTAAATACTAATTTTTTTTTTTTAAAAAAGATAAATTTTATTGTAATTATATTTTGCCATGAAAGGGCGCCGAAAACGTTGATATATGTAGAAAAAGAATCCCCTCTTGACACGCCTAAAGGCCGCCCTCCAACTACTGTCGTTTTCATTCCATCTTCCATCTCACAAGTAAGTTTGTTTTCAAAAACATATCCATCCCTCCTTCTCACAAAATTATGCAACAATTTTTTTGCGTCATTAGCAGAATGGGGATTCAGTAATATGCTCCATTGAAAAATGCGCAACTTATTGCTCAGTATTCCAAACGTGCATTCTACAAGTCGCCTTGCTCGAGTTAATCTATAATTGAAAATTCTTCGTTCCTTGCTCAAACTTTTTGAAGGGTGTGGTAGTATTAAATTTTACAAAAACAAATAGCATTGCCGGCTCATTTGTACCAGGAAGAGCTCTATTTAGGCTACATCCTAGAATGTCATTACAATTTATGCAAAGCCTGCTGAAATCAACAGTAATCTTAATTTTCGATTTCCCTTCACCACATCAAATCCTTAATGCCATTAATGCATTTTGGTGAGGAGACGATGATTTCTTACCACATCCCTACCTTCAAGTCTACGGCCAAATTCTATACTTCAATTATTGGATTTCTTTATTTACAACTCTCACCTAAATTATATTAGTTCAGTTCTAACTGCATGTCAGCAAGAGTGGCAGAAAAATGGTCAATGGATTCAATTCTAACACCATAACAGTCGAATCCCATCAGAGAGCGAGACAGACACTGGAGGAATTCTTAAGGGTATCCTCAACTGGTGCTTTAGTTCTCCATGGGTCCATTCGTCATGCTGTGGCTATATTAGCATTAGTAGAGGTATATGATGCAAGAAAGCAAGCTCATACAGCATCAGCTAAAAAACAATTCCTATTTCACCTATCCATTGCTCGAAAAGTTTGGCCAGGTCTTCCTTGAGCTTATTTAAGCTATCAACTTCCACAACGACAGATGGAAGTTTTCTCCTAAAATCAATCATCCGCTGGCTAAAGGCAATTTCCGCACATCTATTCTGCAACTCTCTTTCCTTAATTTGAATTTATCGCCCCTCAAGTGCATAATCTGAGGAAAAATGCCGATGACATTTTTCCTCAGATTTCCATCCATCACATTTATTGTAATTATTTTCTGTTGGTTCCTTTTTTGCATCCTTCTAGCTTGCATGCTGTTCTAGGGGTGTTTTGTTAAATTAAGGGCGGAGTAAACGAATTTTTCCAAACCGCAGACAATCTCATAGCAGTTTACAGATACGAAACACCGACGCCTCATGACCCACGCGAACTTAATGGCGCTAATCCGAATGAGCCCAACTGAACTTAAACAACAAAATCAGAAGAAGCATAAGCTACCCGAGTTACGCTGTGAGATAAAATATAAAGGAGATTGAACTATAAGTGAAAAACAAGTGTCATTTCTGTGCCCTTGAAAGAAATGGAAATTTTGATTGAAAATGTAGAGGAACTAATAGTACAGGCCTTAGAGAACTTCTAGTAAGTTTAATGCTTTTTTGCCCTCTTCATAGGCAAAATATATTTTAGAAAATATTCAGTAGGCAATCAACAAAATATACAATAAAGGAGGAATTATTTGAGGGGGAACTCTTCTGTGTAAAGTAAGTTTTACTCATCTGTAGATCCCAGGACGATCGGTAAACAAATTCCAGAGAAATGCTACGCTTATTAAATATGCCATCGATGTAAATATGGTGCTGCCATCTATTAGCTGCTAGAAATTTAAAACATCTGCATCCCTCGCATGGGACTATACAGTACACTGAAGTGTTTCTGCGCGTTGTTTCTAACCCTTCAATGATAATTATACCTCATAATTTGTACCGAAATGTACCCCTGGTTAATACTTCAGGAAGCAATTTCCATCCGGATATGAGTGACGTAACGGATGGTGAGACAAGCATCATCAGAAGAAAATCTCTCTCTCTCTCTGTACATTTCAGTTACAGGGATTTATTGCTTTTCTTCCTTGGACCGGCAGAGGAGGATTCCCCCGGTTAGTTTCAATAACGATGAAAATTTATTCACAACATTCAATTGGATGTACCGATTCAGTTATTGATAAAAGCATGTGGCACGAACTAAAATGATAAATTCAGTATTATTCGCAGATAACTAATTTCGATTGATTGAAAATACTAATAGTGTATCAAACTGATCGTTGATTATAATCCATTAAACTGACAGTTTAATGGATTATGTATTAGAAGAGAAAAACAATGCGTGTCTTTTTAAGCAGTAGTAGACTGCAAACAATCCTAATTTCAAAAGAGTGTACATTTTTTGTCAACTATAATGAAAATAATATAAGCAACATTGATATTATATCAAACCTCGAGCAACTTAAAATATGCTCTAATTTCAGATAGTTAGTGCTTGCTCTCGTCTTCTATTACTGCTATTACTAAGAGACGACCACCACCCAATTAGTAATTTTTTTCTAATCAATAAGGTTAATACAACAGACCAGCAAGTATTTGATATCTTCGAAATTCACTATGGTTTAGTCTATTCTCCACATTAAATTTGTGGAACATACTGCACAAAAGAAAATCACTTAGAGGACGTCTACAGTGATCGATTAGACCTGGTATCAATTACCAACCTCATTCAGTCTGTCTGTCTTCTAGTTTTCGCACGTACGCTTAATAACGGCTAATGAGTAGACCACGGCTAGTACAGTCGATGATGAATTCTTGGAGTAATTGGTTTCTGGCGTGTAGAATAAACTTCATAACTTATTTAGATGCCTTAAGCTAGGGCTAATGCAATTCCAATGCATTCTTCATGTAATCTGTGCGTTTTAAAAGCTAAGATATTGATGATCTTCAGATTTCTATGCTAGCATGACATCCTCTGTAAATTTCGATCAAAACGAACACATTTTACTAAAAATGGCCCCAATTTTATTTTACTAAAATAATTGCTTTGAAACGACGCATAGCTCTGCCTTGATACAGCCTTTGTTATCAATGATATGTTCCTTATCCTCTCTATATTCCTTTAAGCAGAAAAATATTATTCAAACATTAGTACTTTTGAACTAATAAGCATCAACATAGAAAAGCTTACATTATTAAAAAAAATGCTTTTGTGCACGAAGCCAGAAACCAAACCAAACTGCTGTGAACATGATGACCTCTCTCTCTCTCTCTCTCACATTTCTTTCTTCATTGTACTAGGCGGTCCCACTGTATATTTCCAAATATAGATTTACCTCTAAAAAAATCTCAATCAGGTTTCAAATCCAAGTCAAGTAATAGATTCTTAAAAATACACAGATTGAGCAGTTTTGTCCGGTTCTGCGCTGAGCTATGCCCATCGAATCACCAATGAGTAACTGGACACACAAAACCACCCCCCACGAAACTGAGTGAAAGAAGACATTGTCTAAAAATCAGTTACAACAAAAAAAATTGATCATTGCGTTAAAGTAAATTAAGATCACGGTGATGAAAAATTAAGACAAATTTTTTTGGGGGCGGTTTTATGTGTTTTGGGGTGTGTCGGAGTCCTTGACCTCTGATTCCGGGGCGCGTCGAATCATTCATGGTGCTGTGAGTACAAAAATTCATTAAATGACTTCAGAACGATGAATTTTTTCATCGTTCTGAAGTCATTCTACGTACTTGATTGAGGTAATCTCTTTAATCCTTTTAAATAGTAGTAGCCTTCCATAAAAGACAGTATGAAAAGTTTTACTGAAGTCTAGATATATGATGTCAAAATTGTTATCAGCATCTAAATGTTTAATGACTACACGTAGTAGTTTACCAGATTGGTCAGGTACTACCTCTTAACGAACCGAGGCTTGGATCTATTCAAGATGCTATTCTTATTGAGTGATCCTGAATCGCACCGTAAACATGGACTTCACGATTTTTCACCTATCACAGAAGTTAAATTCACTTGCTTATAATTACTCAATAAATACACTTTTGTGGACCAGTGAGACATTAGCACTTCTTCAGTCCACGGGAATCTTCCCAGAGCCTAATGAACGCTCTCTCTCTCTCTCTCTCTCTCTCTCTCTCTCTCTCTCTCTCTCTCTCACACACATTTTCAACAATTTGATACTCATCCAGCCAGTTTAAGCTCAGCAGCCTTGCCCTCCTTTAACGTTGTTAGATTTTCTAACAAACGCCTCTTTAAGATAATTATATCATTTACTTTACAGCAGTATGTCTCGTTAATATTCCTTAGATATTCGAGATTGCTTTGGACTTACGGACCTTTCACTGCAACCAAGTAAGTGACCTATTGAATTTACTCATCTTTTTTTCATATTCACATAGAATTCCCTTCCTCCTTTGCTTTCACTTAATCAACTTCGCCGGTATCCCCCACAGTAGCTTTGCTACATACGAATACTTCTGTGACTTCGAAGACTGAATATTTCCCATATTTACATTATCTTCATATTTCTCCCTTTAATATTTTTCATAACATATTCGTATCCTTCAGCATACAGTAGTTCTCTCCAGTTAAACGGTCCGATGAAATATTTCGTTCCATTAGTCTTCTTTCTCTCTTGAAATTGAATCTCGCTTTTTTGAATGCACAGGTTTCTTTAGATACAACCCATTTTATGATATTGTGGTCACTTCTGCTATTTCCGTCTTCGCTGTCAAGTTTGTGTTACGGCTAGGCTCCTTAGTGAGATGCAGATCTAAGATATTACAGCCGCCCATTGTTTTCTCTTCCTCCCCCCCCCGGACATCATGCTGGAATAAGTAGCATTCATCCAGTTTGTTCACAAAAAAATTGTTATATATTGTGTTTTCGGTAGGTAGATTAAAGATCCCCATAATGAGAATCTTTCTTACTAGTCCATTCAGCCTGCCTAAAGAGATTTTTGTCATACTCCATCCTCATTTGCCCTTTACTACGAGTCATTTCACATCACAGCCACACTTATTCGACATCAGCGTTACCTTGCTCTGACTGGGAACATTCTTGCCACCTTTAGGAAGTTTTTGACCAGAAGCAACTCCCCTGAAGACAAATTATTCACCGAAATAAAATTCTTCATCGCATGCCTTGGAAAGAGTGCCAGTAAGCCCACTACAGTAGCATTAGAACTTTGATCAAAACCTCAAATTTATTTAATTTGTTTATAATACTCATGACATTGCTGTGTAGACCAATTAACCTTTGTAGTTTCTTGCATTCGATCTATCTAATCCCTTAAGTAACTAAATGTTTTTGATGAGTATTTTATTAGATTGCTGGTGGATTTTGCTTCTATTTCCGTTCCCCTTTTCAGTGTTTAGAGTAATTAATGGTTGCACACATACGCTCTCATAGAGGATATTTATTTTATTTCCACCTTCTGCGTTGTATCCTCCTGTATTGTACTGACGGATAGTTAGGAAATGGATTAGCCCATCTCAAAATGAATATAAGAAATAAATTGTGACCATTGACATTTCGGCTTCTGACAAAGTAATAGTCCCCAGTAATAGTCCTCACCCAAAAGTATAGGTTCGAAATAAGAATCTAATCAAGGATTTATAGAGCTTTGCATGACCATATTCATTAAAATACGGTCATGTTTCACCATAGATCAAAGAAACGTATGCAATTAATTTTAAGTGCGAAAAATTAGTAATTTGACCAAGGAGCTTGTAAACGAGCAGTATTAACAATGAATTCGGTTACAGATGTATTCTTTTTCTTCTTACATATTCCAAATGTAACTTCTACCTGTGGCTGGTCTCCTACCTCTTTACGAAACTATGGGAGCAATCTGTCTTGGAGGTGCTATCAAGAAAATGATCAAGTAAAATTGAAAAAACTGAAGTGCGACAGTTGATTAAATATGAAACAAGCTACGAATAAAGGATTAAGATTTCCCTGAACTATTTACAGGAGATGGGAAAAAATGCTCTCCTACAAAATCATGGCACCGTTTTTAAAGCGCTTCAGAATAATACACCCGCATCCAATAGTCGCTTACATATTTGGGAGATCCATTCAGCACCACAACCATCAGGAACAGCTTGCATGAAGTGGAGCTTTAAGCTCTTTTACAATTCTACAGTTCCATACTCTGGTTTAAGTCACACAAGCTCATCTAAAATGTTTTCTTAAGCATCTCCACTGAAGCCTTACTCAGTATCCAATCCAAAAATCCTTCCTCGACCGTCAACATGCCTGGTCGGAACACTTCAATATCGCGCTCATCATATCTAACGTGTGCAACATTCCAAAGTAGGTCTGTCATAATAGGAAGGAGGAAGAATTTTGCTTCAATGAACTAAGTCATCGGAATTGAATCTCTTCAAACATATTGGGTGAGGGGGGGGGTGTATCATACAGTTAAAATTCAAGAGTTACTATAATTAAAAATAGCAAGCGCTCTCATCTTTCTGTGGCATGAGTTATTGTTGCGCCCTCGCAAAAATGACTTCTTTAGTCCTTCAAAAGATCTGGTTGTCTATTTCCTAGGATGAACCAGACTATTAATATGCAGTGATGTCATATCTACCCGTGAGAGATTTAGTATTGGTGCACAGTCTCCTTTTTAACTGTTTGCGCCCCTTGGATTCACAAAGAGTTTTTAATCCATAATTCGAACTACAAAAAATAATAAAATAATTATATATCTTGAATCAGTGGATGATAAAATGAGAAACCCCATTAATACTGTGATGCAATGAAATGCTTGTCAGAAGAATATTTAAAACAGTCGCTCGTTTTTCTGCGTTTATAAACAAACTAATATATATATAAGGGTTATTTTCAAAAGCCAAATACAGCCAGCGAAGATATTCTGAAGCCCGCAGTGTATAGTTATGTATATGTTAATAAAATAGAGATGCGTGTGGTGAGTAATAAAGTTAATAGGACACATTACTGCATGTAGGTAATGAGTATCTATTATACTGGATAACTACCTAGTACGCTAACCATATAATTGCTATGTTCCCATCTTTCTGTCGCAAACCGTGGCGCCATCTCATCTCATCTTAGCTTGAAATTGCATCATTTTAGCAGTCGCGTTCTGATTGAAATCTTATACCTAATATTAACGGTGTATAATTAAACATTGGCAGAACAACTATTATTTTGGGCGGTTGTCGGAGTAGCTATTAATTTTGCAGTTATTAGAATAACATTTAATTTTACGTACCAACTGTTTATAATTAAAGTGCAGCTATTGGCCTAGTTGCCTATATAGTTGAGTATTCTACACAGGGCCTAGGAGAAGGCCTAGTGACTTGCCCAGAGCATAAAACGATTATATTATGGAAACTGACTCGTTTCAGTAAAATAAGATAATTTGTCTTTTAAAATAGTACCTTGGGATTGCAAGGAAACAACCAATTTCTGCCATCACCCCCGGGGTCTCTCTCGCAGAACTCTGAATCTGGGACTCTCAGATTGAAATTAAAATGGTTTACAATTAATAACTTCTTTTAGGTTTAACAGCTGACATAAACATAAAAGCGTAAATTTTATAATCCATGTGATTTCTTCAGTTTAATGATTTAGCTCATATTTTCAAGAATAAACTTAGCAGCTCGTGGTAAATTTGTTTTCATTACTTGATCAAAAATTATCATCCACTCTAACAGAAGTCTCTCGTAAACGACAGAAAGTTACCTACTTGGAAAACTGATTGTATTACATAAACATTCAATGTGCCCTTTTTTTGCCCTCCAATTCAATAAATGCATTTTATTGTCTCGTTTAAGGTTGATAACCTTGTCAAATAAGCTTGACTTTTAAGACATTCCATCGCAGCACGTCGTGATCACTCCAGATACGAACTGGGTACGTCGTTTTTCAAGCAGCAAGACAAGCGAAAACCTTGGGATCATAAGGTAAGGGTTCATTCTTCGAAGCCCTGTTTCAAACACCAGCATGTTTTGTCGGATTGTCAAAAGAGAATGATCGTCTCATGTACATCTGTTGACATATTCTAAATGTGGTTTTCTGTGACAAGTGTATTTTTTTTTTTGTTTAGTAAAGCGAGGATTATTTTCCTTGTTGGTTACTGAACTTTCTTTGCGCGGGATTTAAACCCAACAAGTAATGTATATTCGCTGGGAGTCTTAATGGAAACAGAATCCAGTTTTATTAATCATTTCATCTGCTTCACTTCAGCACGGAATCACATTGAGTTTTTTAGGAGGGTTACAGATGACTTCACTTAACGTGTTTATACACGCCTTTTAACATTTAGGCAGACATTTTGCTCGAATTTAATGTTGGTTCCAATATAAGTTCACTTTATAAACTAAATATAAGGATTTTATATAGATAAAATGCTATAGAATCGCACAAAATACCAACGTATCCAGCATTTTAAATAGTAATCTTTCAATACCCACGAAGTTTCCGAGTTGGTTCCCTCAGACTAAACTTTGAAGGAAACAGAAATTTATTTTTTCTCCTCTCCGATAAATCCTTTTATCAAGATACATTGACAGTTTAATGTGCACTAAATAAATTGTATAATATAAACATCCATGCATTTTTTTTTAATATATAAAGCTCAAACGTCGGATTAATCTGCATTTTATTTTATTTATTTTGATTTAAAACATGCGTAGAAGGCAAGTTACATAAAAAGAAAAAGCCATAAATGAAAAGTTTTATTGTGGCATAGCGTTGAAAATGCAACTGCAACTGTCAGAATTGTGAATATTCCAATCCATCTGAATCCTGTGCACCGAAATGTGTTTTTACAATTGCATTTCAATTACAAAGATATCGTATAAGTAACGTTTTCCCTCCTTTTAAAAATAAATACAACTGATCGAATCGACAACTTTTAATATCATGTTTAAAACATTCGTTGGTTTTGAATCAAATAATGCTGACAGGGCATTTTGACGGTTTAAGGCTTTTCTCTCATGATAATGCTGTAGTTTTCTGAACAACTAGTGCAAGGCCTAATGGATGTGAATTTTTTTTCTCCTAACTAATATCCTTGGTTTTGCTGCATGAGGACGCACGTCATCTTGATGATGAAACGTTCTTGTAATTGGTCAAAGAATAAGTTTTCCTTGCAGAGTAGTAAATCAAGCTCGAGTCGCTGGACAGGAGAGTTTGGCTACCATGCTTTCATCCAGTCTCAAAAGTTCATATAAAACTGCCCTGAATAACCCATCACAACGACAACAAAACTTTGTAGTGAAGACAACCTCTTGGGTACAGTGTTGCAGATTCTCCGGCATTAACCCACTGTAATTGATGGTTTATAGGGAACACGAGAAATGGGTGATAACATTTTTCATTCCAAGTAATGAGTCTATTCAAAAATGGAGCTTGTAATATCAGCATATGTAATGAACGATGGAAAGCAACTTATCAGGCTGAGCACACTTTATCAGCTAAGCTGAAGTTAAATGCAGTCGAGTGCTGCTTCTTAAATTTTTAAAGTAATACTTACCCAATATTATTCTTCTGACAAGGAACGTGTCAATAAACGGAGCACTGGTTAAAACTTAGTATTTACTAGGTTTTAACCAGTGCTTCTTAACTTTTGTTCTTTAAGCGCATTCTCATTTGCGTAAAGAATCTTATATTCACTAGGTCCGTCTACCCTTATGTAATAACTCACCTCCCAGTGGATAGATTTTCATGAAATTTCATATAAAATTCTGTAATATACAAATCTTTTTTTTATAAAGACTTTCGAATTTTTAGATTCTAAAGAATTTAGATTCTAGCTGTATAAATATATTTCTAAAAAATATATTTATACAGCTTTCTTAAATTTCGTTGAAATAGGACAAAAAAATCCGGCAATTATTTCTTTTTTTTCAGGCATATCTCATAAGTTATCCAAATATGATAGTTGAAGCACTGGATATTGTGTTCGTTACCATTCGCCGATTGGGGGAATGAATGACAATATGCCAGGTGCACAGAAAATAAATATTGTTGGTTCTGGCATATAAAGTCATTGCTATTTGAAGAGTTTGTTTTTTATCAGTTTATTAAATATGTTCATCGAGAATCATTACTGTTTGCAGCAGAAATATTAAATAGATGGTATCATTCAATTGTTGTTAAAATCCAGGAAGAAATAAGTATTACAAAATGCTGAGTGAATATTATGTTGAAGTATGCATAATGAAGTGCAAATAATTACTTCTACATTAATTATTAGCGAGGTAATCGGTTTTCACTTCTAGTAATGGTAGAAAAAGAAAATTCAATTTAAGAAATAAAAATCGATCGTGCCTGAAAAGTAACGCACTGCGTACATTTTTGAACTTGTTTCTTATTTATTCGACATTTCAGAATTTGCTGATTTTTATCGCTTATTCATATTCCACGGATAGGTCGTTTCAGCATTAGCTCCTACACAACCGATCAAATATTCTGTCGATTTTCGTCTCCTCTTGTCATTCGTAGTAAATACATGGGTGTGGCTTAGATTTTTCCTTTTTTTTTTTTGGTACTTTGGTAAGACCTTTATATAGGTGGGGAAAAGCAGCTTAAAATAGGTCACAGTGAGGAAGTATACTCTGTTAGTGTCAGACACGTGACATCACTGACTACCTATAACATTTCGACTCTTTTCACCCCACCTTCATTCCTGCCAGTCCGCGACATTTTGCGTGTAATCCCATTACAGAATCGCTATCCACTTATTCTTGTAACAAATATTTCTTAATACACAATTCGTTCAGCAATTTTGCCATTTTTTTCCCCTTCAAAGTGCAGCTTGTCATGAGGGGTTACTGGGCTCAGATCCATTTGACTTCCTAAATTTTTCTTTTTTTAGAGGAAACGTAGGAGGCGAAAATTCATACTGATTCATACGTTGTTACCGATTCTAAATAGGACTAGACTATCGTGATTTTTTTTTAACAGGAAGAAAGAATTTTAAAGGTAATTTAATTAATTGCTGTATATGCAAATATCGATGACTAGATGTTTTAACTCTAGTGCTAAAGCAACTTCATGTCTGTAGGGTAACGTTTCCACCACTAGAACTGATACAAAGAAGATGACTTTCCAAAACTGACAATTAATTCTTCACTGTTATAACAAGCATACTGAGAAACACGCAGAATTATGTGATTGCATAGTATAACTACAAATTACCGATTTGTTTCTGATAAGTGTTTCTCATAACTTTTTCGGAGAATAAAAGTTGGGTGTAACATTAAGTTATTCTCTTAAGATTAATAAGGTTCTCGCGACCTTCCATAGATAACTCCTTGTTTACTGTTCTAATGCAGTGCAAGTTCTTTTCTTTTTCCTGATGTTAACATTTACTAACTGGAATCTATGGGCCTTTCAGAATACCAAACTGGAAAGAGAAATATTTCCTGTATAATTATTACGAACTGTATGAACTTTCTCCAGTTTAAATATACCCATTTACCGTTTAAGTATATGTACTGTACTTTAAATTAACACTTATTCCATTTTTCCAATCACTTTGGAGTCTAGCATTGAATTAATTCCTTACTTCAGATCTTTTTCAGGGCAGTCTGCTGAAAGATCTTCTCTCATCAGATATCATCCAAGTTCTCTGACTGAACAGAATCCGACGAGATCTAACTCTGATTTAAATCTCGTAACTAATTCAATTAAGAAACTGTATGCGTTTTTGATTTAGTCGTATTAAAAAAATAAATTGTTTTTGATATATCCATAAACAATAACCTAAATTATATGAGAATATCTTCTAAGGACAAAATAGTTCGATCTCTATAATCTGAAGGCGGTTGATATTTACAGCTTGATAGTTATTCACTTTTTTTTTAATAATAAAATCAACACCACCCATACTGAACTGTATGTTAACATGCAGAGGTTAAACCATCCCTCCCCGCCTCCAGTTTTCCTCTTCAGAGATGCATATGTTCTAGTCATTGTGAATAAACCAATGTTCCGCAAATTAAATAGATTTGCTCGGGATATAATTGTATCACCAGCAGAATTAAAAGGCGTCATTCCCAAAAATATAAACATCAGTAGTGTGTATGCCAACCTCTCAACAGTTGGACAGTGTCTCATAAATGTTGAAGACTACATATAACGCGCAACAGAACAAAGTGATAACGTCTCCACACCTGTAATCCAAAGTGGAACTATCTTTATCTCAGAAATATTTGCGTGGTCTGATATTCAGTATTCTGCTGTTCTTCAAGCAGCATTTTGTTTTCCTTTACATTCAGCACCAGAAGCTGTTTCGTTTTCGGATTGGTTTCTGAGGCCCATAGCAAATAAGCCATGGAAAGCCTCTCAATGTGTGGCTTACTGATAATTTCGTGTATAAGATGGTTAGCTTTCTCCTTGCGAGGCTAAATGTGCAGTTTCTAAAATGGTGTACAGAAACGCGCTAAGCAAGTGGCTATTTCTGATTTTAATTATTCATATATAAATTGTGAAATTAAAAGTAGAATTTGAAAGTTCCGTTTACTTTTAAAATTGGGGATGAAACTAAAAGTGAATTAACGCTCAATTTTGAACCAGTCGCCCCACACATGGATGTGATAAAGTACTTGACACCTGAACCTCCTATACAAAGGTACCGCAGGTGCAAGTGACTTCGGGCCTCCTTTAGTGCCTTCCCGCTCCTTATGAAATACAAAATGAACCGTGAAGGGGGACGTTTCATATATTTCCTGTCACGTCTCTCACCGTGAAACCGCTAGTCAAGTCGCAACCTTTGGTGTCTTCATTTATCACAAAGGCTGTCAGTAAAGGACGGTGCACTTCAGTGAGCGTAAATGCTGGCACTTCTTACCCATGTCTTAATAAATAAAGAAGTTAGTTTCTCCATTCACTTTCAAGGAAGTAATTTATGAAAGAAAGATGATCTCAGATTTTTGCTGTGAACTACTATGTATGGTGAATGAGGCTGTGAGATAAATTCCCATCTTCAACTGCTTCATTATCTCTTAGAAGACATGGGAGTGTACTTTATGGATGACGTTTGATCAAGAAGTGATATTTTTGGGCATACTGATTTTCATGGTCGACTGGTGTTCTAATAATCATTCACGCCATCACTCTGATGACAGAACTTGTCTTACTTTCACCAGAAACCGTACCGCACAAAGGTAGGAAGAGTACCCGTTCCCTAGGGTGATCATTATATTTATTATATCTCATCATAAATTCAAGTTTACTACAAGAAACATTCTTAAACTAAGAAAATTGCTTAATTTCTGGGCTCTCTGCTGACACAGCAAGAGGATCCAGAAATTAAGCTCCTTTGCTTTGACTTAAGCGTCTGTCGCCTTTTCTACTTAACCACTATTCTTCTAAGTCTTGTCTCGCTGTCTTGGCACATAATGGCATTTAGCTGTTTGTGCTGTAAAACCTCCATCAACCACAATATGATTGCTGTCCTTCTAGTCAGCCCTGGAAAAAAGTAAGTTCCAATCCCATCAAGACGGAAGGGAGGGATTTTTTTTCTGTTCACCATAGCAGAGTTAGTTGCTCCAGGGGGATTAACGTTTCTTTCTTCCTGAAACCTGAGTTTTTCATCCCACAAAAGAAGGAATCTACAATACAAAACACTCGATTACAGATATGCCATTTCAGATGCTCATGGCATTAGCTATCTTGGTGCAAATCCTAATCCATAAAACCATAACAGACAACCACGTAATTCTCACACACAGTGTCAGAGGCTGGTTGCCTTGTCTTCTCCCATCATTTCAGCTGGGACTTGGCCCTTTACTTGAAATATGATAAAGTGTGTGGACTGTGATAGAACATTAGGGATGTTTAACCTAAGTCTTACAAAGTTCTAACACATTTGAATCATCTGAACAGCATGGGAATGCAAGAAGTCCCATTTTTTAGGAAAATGTTTCTTTCTGTTATTAAAAATAACACATACCTAAACTGTTTTCATACAAAAGGGATCTTGGTGAATCCTGAGCTGTTTTTTTTATAGAATGACTGAACTTTTCTACCTTAAAAGAAATATTCAATTCTAATATAGGTGATTTATCGATGAACAAGCGATCCTAGCAAGCACTGCAACCGCTGAAGGATGCTACGTCCCACGTGAGCAATATGATCGGGTAACTTTGTCTTAAAACACATCAGTTAAGCGTACTAGATGTGAAAATACACGCATGAGTAAAAAAAATCTAAGTTGAGAGGTCCGATAAATGAGCTGATTATGTACATTGCTTCCTTTGACAGTTTGTACTTTGCAGATATCACCAATATCACCACTTAACTTTAAAATGAAAAATAAATTAAACGAAAAACGAAGTTTTTTTTTTTTTTTTTTTGATTTGGTAGTTGTTGGCGCATCGGCTTCTGTGGCCATATTGCACCTCCCAAGGTTTTTGCAGTACTTTGATCCAAGCCCGAGGCGGGAATCGAACCCGCGACCTTTGGGTTGCCGCGCAGGTACTTTACCCACTCGGCTAGCCCGGTCGGCCGAAAAACGAAGTGATTTTGTTCTGATTTGAGTATACAATTTGCAAGATGCTTTTAACTCGATAAGAGGACGTTTTTAGATCCATGTTCATGATAACATTTTCTTAGTGATAACTAATCCCCGAGATGTGGGCAAGAGAATTCAAAGAGATTGTGAACACATTGACTAGATCGATGGCGGATCTCTAATACTCAAAAATATATTCAGTGAACTTCAAGATATACAACAACTAAGAGAAGTCAGGTTGGATCCCATCCCCCTACGATTTAGAAAATAATATTAAAGAAGAAAAACAACAACGAATATGGAATAAAGTAATGGATTTATGGCAGACCAGATGGGAAAGTGGTGATGTTGGAGCTGTCTTGTTGTTGTTATTTTTGCGTTTAGGAGCATTAGCAACTAAGTCCATATTGCTCCGGGGATATGCGGTGGTCATTCCCTGACCTTTCCGCATTCTCCATATTTGGTGGTCACTGATCTAATCAAGAAGCGTGTGCTACGCACTGCTACTGCTCCTGCTCACCTGGTTACGGAGGCGCCGTGGAGCTGTCACGAGGAAATATATTCCCCAGGTGAACTATGCATTGTCAAAATCCGTGGCATCTTGGTTTACGCCTTCTATGTATACTTTCTTTTTGTTAACAGGACATGACTCACTTACGAAAAAATTATATGAAAGAGGATTGGAGACAGATTCGTTCTGTACATGGGCAAACAGGAGACTGGATGCATGTAATTTTTTTTTTTTTTTAAGTCGGGAGTATGAAGACCAAAGGCCGACTTTGATGGCACATATTCCTGGCTTATCGTGTGATACAGTACCATTTACTAATTGCAAATCGTGACTGCTTAAATTCATTTCAGGAGTTTTCAGCTACTGTTTTGGCAAGAACTGTTCTCAGAGCCTTTTGAGGGGCAAACCTGGTGACTGGTTTGCCCCTGTATTTCTTGTTGCACTCGATTCCTTGTGTCAGTTCTGTGATTTCGGAGAACATTGCCTTCAACTATTCTATTCTCACTCAGGCTAGCGGCTGGAGTGCTGGACCTGATTCATGGTGTTGGGTCTGGTGCTCTGTTTAGTTGTCTTTTGTACTGTGATCGTAAATACTTCCTTCTGGATTCTGGGGTACTGGACCTGATTCATTACGTTGGGTCTGGTGCTCTAATGGTTCTATTTTTCCATGGCGGACAACCCTGGAGACCGCCATACAATACACAAATACTTTAAAATGGCGGACAGTTGGATATTTTCTGGGCAATATCTGTATTGGGTTTTGAGGTTCCAGTGCTTGTGGAACAGCAAATGAGGAGATATTCAGTCGAACTGTGATTTTTGAAATTTGTAGTTGTACCCATCCAGACTATTGATTATTAGTTTGTTTTTCTTTCCTGTTGGCTCCCTATATGGGCAACCCGGGGAGCGGGATTGTTGGCACCCACTGGTATTGCACTACTTCCAGTGGATGCGGGATTTCATGCGCGAATTGCGCTACATTAAAACCAGACCCAGGTAATTCAATATACTTTTCCAGGCCTGATTTTTAAAGACTACACATTTCACAAGTTTTCAAGGTGGAATTAGACTTATGCCTGAGAGCTACCCTAATTAAAGAACGAACGAACACACACACACTTGTTTAATGATACGTACAGAGCATCTAATTTTATGTATATATAAATTATGTATATTCTTTGATTTACATAATCTTGAAACTGTGTTGTGCGTAATTGAAAAATGAAACTCCCCTAGATAATATTGCATGGTCCGTGCCAAGCCCTCTTATATATCCCCGTAGATAGATGCATTTGTTTTTCTTCTTTTAAATGTGAAACAACGAACTAATCGGATTTTATTCGTTAATTTTCTTATTAGTAACTTCTCTTGAGGGCATTCATTTATTTTTTGTAAGCGATTCGATGTCACCAACAAAATTCGTTTTGCTTTTGTAGTGTTTAAGGTGAAATCTGCTTTGTATGCTTTATTGTGAAAGTTATTAGGGTTACTATTTTTGCTCTATTTATGAGGTTCACTGTAATGTATTCATAAATGATATTGATGATGGTATATCAAGCCTCAATGTCCAAGTTTGCAGACGATACGAAGGTCGGCAGGATTTTTAAGGACACTAATGACAGTAAGGTGCTGCAACAGGATGGATCTAGAAAAGTTGAGCAGATGGGCTGAGAGGTGGCAAATGAAGTTTTACATTGACAAATGTAAAGTACTACATATGGGAAGCAGTAACCCCAGAGTAACGTATCAACTCTGTGGTACTACACTGACAGTGGTAGAGAACGAAAAGGAGCTGGGGGTTATTGTGCAGGCAGATATGAAGTTTTCTGAGCAGTGCAGACGGTCTGCAAGAGTAGCTCATGGTGTCTTGTCAATAATATACAGAAATTTTTCTAGCAGGGATAAGGAGGTGATTATCCCCTTGTATAAGGCAATAGTCAGGCCCACCTTGAGTACTGTATACAGGTCTGGAGGCCTTATTTTAAGAAGGATGTAGAGCTGTTCGAACGAGTACAAAGAAGGGCAACAAGATTAGTGAATGGAACAAAGGGTTGCTCTTACGAAGAAAGGCTTAAATTTTGCAAATTGCAGAGTCTGGAGACTAGGCATCGGCGAGGTGATCTGATAGAGGTGTATAAGGCTTTGAATGGCTTGAGCATGCTCAATGCCGATGGGATTCTTCCTCTTGCTCAGAATAATCACCTGAGAGGGCATAAATTCAAATTGAGGAAGGACGGATGTCGGATAGATATGAGGAAATTTGCCTTTAGCCAGCGGGTAGTTGGTTGGTGGAACAGACTTCCATCCTTTGTTGTGAAAGTTGATAGCCTAAATAAATTTTACTGGGCTGAACAGATATTTGGAACGAACGAAGGAGTGAGATGGGAGAGGGTTTTTTTTTTTTTTTTTTTTTTTTTTTTACTGATGCTGCATAAGCTCACTTTCTTGCATCATGTACCTCTACTAATGCTAATGTCTTCTATATATGAATAAATGATTGTCACTATCATCTGCAAAGACATTTCATTTAGAAAAACGTATAAAGGTCACTTATTCAGATGAAGGTGTCCCATTAGAGCCTTAGTGGATCGTACAAGCTGATCCAATTGCTTGTCACTGCCTGTTTTAGGTAGACTAGTTAATATCAGTTTTGGGTAATCTTGGTAACCTTCTTTTCCTCCCGAAAACTCGAATTTTTCATCCATCAACAGGCAATTTGCAATATATCGATACCCCGTACACTAATACCTCGGCCTTAAAACATCTTTGTTGTCCAACAACAAAATAGCACATTAGTTATTGAAACTATTACAGAAATGTACAATATAAAACAATATAACATACAAAGTTATGTCTCTGTCGTGAGGAGTGCTGAAGATAGTGTAATTTAATTCTATCAAGGAACTCATGTCATTCAAAATTATTCTGAAGACTATCAAGGAGATTTAAAATGATTACTAGAAGCTGCGTTACAATTTATTTTTAATCTAATCTGATCTTTGAACACACACATTGCCCAGTGTTCTTACTTAAAATCTCCAATGGGTGTTTGTTTTAACTTTTTTATACATGACGCTATTAATTTCATAGCACTTGAAACCGTTTCAGTTATTTCTACTTCAACTTTGATATGGGCTTTGGTCCCTAATTTATTTTGTTTCCATTTATAATTAAATTACATCACTTCATTGTTCTTAATTCATAGAATGACTTTAAGTAGAAAAGAAAATCGAAGATTCCTTTCTTTAAATTTTATTTTGTTAGCATTATAACTTCCTTTCTTATGGTTATGGCGTTCTAACCGAACACGTTATTTTATTTATTTTTTAGTGCGCCTGGAAATGTTTAATGAAGCTGTTTCCATGCTTGCATTTGTTTCTAATCACAAATTCTCAAAATAAATGTTCGCAATTTATTTTATCCAGATTCTAGTGAAAAGGTTACATTTTTAGTTTTTGAGGGGATTTGTTTTCATCGAAATATAAACTCTTTTAATCTAATGGTTTTTTAAAAACGTCCAAGACATTGTAATTTGTTTTTACGTGTTTCTTGTCAAACATTTTATAAAGATAATAAAATGTTGGCGTTAGCAACTCTGTTAGTCGAAATACTGAAATTGATAAATTTTTTCGTGCGAACAGACACTTTCTCAAATAAACTGTTCTCTGAATGATAGGTTTCCTTTAAGTGAATCTGCTTTTAGTTAGACGGTGCGTGTTCCACAAACCCCTTCATTAATTTCATGAACTAGAGTTAACAGTACACTGGCAACAAAAATTACTCTGATGCCATTGGTGAAAATGGGAAACTGAATCACAGAAGTCATGCACACAAGCTTGAATAATAAAAACGAACAGTACGGACCAGTGTTATCAAATCTCTTATGAATTCAATAAGAGAACACCATTGCAGTCACCAAAGGCTCAAATAGAAAAGAGAAATTATTTACTCTTCCAGTTTTTTACTTTTTGTTCACTTGAGTTGACACCACTTTGATCATTAGAATGTAAAATTTGGCCATCCTACTAGCTGAAGCACGTTAAAATCTTCATTTCTGCCGCTTTTATATCTTTGAGCTGCATGTAAGATAATCGCAACTATCCGAATTTTAATTCTTGTGTTTGTAAATAAGAAAAAAAAATGCGAATTTACCGACTTTAATTTATAAGGGCTTTTGTCTAGTATTGTATTTGTTGCCAGACAAAATATGAACTTCTCAAACTATTAAACTTACATATAACACGTGCTGACTTGTCAGATTTTTGCCATAAACTTAACAAAATAAGCTTTAACCATAACTAACAAGGAGATAAAGAATCGAATAGATTTATTTATTAATGGAACACAGATAAAGAAACTCGGCCCATATCTGACCGCGTAGTGTCGTGAAACGAGGGCCTCACCTTTCAACCGCACTTTCAAAACACCAGGAAAAAAAACTCGCTGTCATATGGGATGTAAAACAAGAGATAACAGGGATTCGTAACCAGCAACTAATGACCCATTACATCTGAAAATGTGTCGCCCCTGTTTCCCCATATGCTTCGACAATTTGGTCCTCTGCCCCAAATACCTGTATAAGGAAGTTTCTCAGCCTGGAGTACTGGATGTGCCGATGGATGAATAAGATTGTCCAGAAGCCCTTTACGATATAAAAAGCCATGTTATATGCAAATTTGTATGTAGTCCCGTGGATTCAACTGATCACCATACGTGTAAAATCTGCACTCTTGCTTAACTTCTGACTAGAAGTTTAGATGCCCCCAAATTAACAACCTGGTCAGACCACGTCCTAAAGGACAGGCTTAACTATTCCCATATCTTGGGTAGTACTCTCCATAATACAGGGATTAAGGCGGCTGTTCCCTGATGATAACACCCTGGAGTTTTTTAGACCTCAAAATCGACCCGAATGAGTACTGCCAAGACAAGCCCTACAGGAGTCTTATTCAGCTGAAATGTACTCCAAACTTATTGAAGAATCAAGAACGAAGAGTCGCCGCAACAAAATAATATAAGGTCCTATAAACTCTTGTATAACTCGTATAGAACATTGGTTAAGGCGCTTAAAGAGGGTCTTAAAAGACTGAAATACTGTACAACAGGTTTACTTGTAATTCAATTAATAATGTAAATAACTGTTTTTATGGAATTATTTTTAAGTATTGATGGATGTAAGTGCACCCCTAGGTAATTTCTGTACAAGAATGTTTAATCAATAAAAACTGTTAATAATAGCACAGATTAAACGAATATCTTATTTTTTCCAAATTCGCTGAAATCATTGCCAGATAATTACTAACCATAAAAATGCAAGTCCAGTATCATCAAGTTTCTTCTAAATTCTTAATCCACCGACGGCATTAAGGTATTGTACAGTGAGTATTATTCCATTAACGATTCATGTTTGGGATCACCAAAAAGAAAATATTTGATTCTCTCCAAAAACCACTTTAAACCGGCCTAATCGGATAGGCCGGCTCAAGTTTTATGTTTATGATTTGATACTATAATTAGTAAAAGAGACTTTCAAACGGGTTATTGCAATATTTGAAATAACTTAAATATAATGCTTGTCTGCTTTGGCTTTTGTAGTCAACCTTCAGTGGACGCCATGGTCTCTCCAGTTACGGCGATAGTGCTCGGACTTTCTCTTTTAGAACGATTAAAAATGACCCCGCAGTTGACTAAATAAACTAATATCTCTTTTAATAGCAGAGCATCGGATTCTCCTAATAGGTGATGTTGCCCGATTATAATCGATATTAATTTGTAGTCGATTCTAAAAAAGCACAAGTCCGAGCATTCATTACTTGAGAGATAACAGCGTCCGCTGCAAAAGTGAACGCAGAAAAACATTTAAGTTGTATAATTTGAACCATTTTCCCACACGGCATACTGTGACGGTGAATTTAATACGTTTTTGATGAACAAGTCTATTGACTATTTGAATGGCATTGGTCAAATTCTGCACTAATTTGAAAAAAATAAAAAATAAATAAATAATTTTCTGTTTATACTCCGGGACAACCGAACGGTCAGAGGAGTTTACAAGATACGCAGAATACAAAAAACAGTACCGTATTCAGCAGTCACGGGCTTGAACCCCGGTCACTCAAGGCACGTGTACTTATGCACCCGCGCGCCTGACCACTAGACTACGGCGGCCCTTTCAGGAAATCCTTCCTGAGAATCGAGTCTCACTCACTCAAATTCTTCCAGATACCGCTGTACTCCGAACGTGAAGATGCAGGCTAACTGTGAAGTCATAATAAACCTTTTGTTGGGAAGTGAATACTGTATTATTACACTATATTGTATCCTCAGTGAAGTTGCTGGGTCAGATCAATCCAAACTGCATTTGAAACTTAAGCAACTTTCTTAGTCGCCATTTCTGCTGGTGATGATGTACTTGATGCAAAAAATGTACTTTCCAATCTGTACACAGTGATTCCCCACAGAATTTTGTCCACTGTTTGATCCAAATTTCAACATACAAATGTCAGATAATGCTCGATTGTAAAATTAAATAATGATTTAAGTTCGAAGCACTGATTTCTGTCTCTCAGTTCTTTTCTTTTTCGTGGTTATTTTGGTTTATTAATTACAAACAATTATAAATTAGAATCTACAGAACCAAGTTTTCTTTTTTTCCTCTCTCTCAATTTTAAGTCGTCTAGCTTCCGCTGTACTTCGATAAAGAACGTTAAGACGCAGGCGTCCCCTGACTGTGACGTCATGATAAACCTTTTGTCACTCATCATCATTGTTCTGTTCTTCGTTCGCGTGCACCTGTGCTCGGAAGAAGTAAAACACCACGGAGTTTAGTAAAGGGTGGAGATCAGTTTCGGGAGAAGCGACGGATATCAGAAGCATTCGGTAATGTGTTATTTACTGTTAATCCTTTAGCTCTTTACAATTAATGTTAGAGGAAGTTCAGAGCTGGTTATTTGGCAGTTTTAGCACTCTCATTCAAGTGGTTTATTTGGAAACTTCATCCCTGTTTTCTCTAGTCTTTCGGTCAGCTCAAAAGTAGTCAAAGCACTAATACGGATGTATAGTTAGTTCTTTGACATTTTTACCAACTTAATTCTAAAACTGAAGCACAAGGTAACGTCTCGCAAAACAAAAAGTTACTTAATTTTACTACATTACTTCGGAATAACATCTTTAGAATTTCGTCAATCCGGAAAAGGATGTAGTTTAGGCTTTTTTTTTCTCTTCTTTTTAAACCGCTTAAGTTGCATACCGTACGATAAACAACACGTGTGCATAAAAATACAAAAGAGAGGAAGGGAATTAACATAAACTTAAATAGATGAACTTGACCCTCTTATGTTTCTTATTGAAACATAAGAGGGTCAAGAATGCCGCTTTACTGTTTCTGTATATTACATATTGCAGTATTATATTCAAATAAGGTGAATTGTTGCGTAGTGATCATGGTATAGCTTATAATAATAATCTTCATATAAAAGTAATGCCACGAAGCTTTCTCTGCGGCTATACGAAACAATCCCTTCCCAATAAGTATCCCCATTTTATTAAAATAATACTCTCCCCAACCATGTTCATACCGCTCCACGTTTTAAAGATCTGGACCCATTATAAACTGTTCAGCACAACCAATTTTGATCAATCATCACGTTATAGGAACAAATCAGTCCGTGCTAACCATGGAATGATTTTTTCCATTCGTTTTGACGAAAGTATTTCTAATTGCATAAATAAAATGAATCCGACTTCTTTGAAAGGATTCTGGCACCACCAGAAGTGTCGAAATCCAGCTGAATTTGTCCATTATTTCGGAAAATTTCCTAAACGTGAACAGGCTCGAGTCCAAGAGAGAAATAACCTTCATGTGTAAAAAAAGCAGTTTCACATATCCAACCTTTTTGCGTTTCAAAAACTGAGAGCCTCCCATACGTGGCTGAACACAATTGCTGTTTTATGATTAGTGAAATCCCGGAAAACGTATGAAAATCTTATTTTCTAGCTGAAGTACTCCGCCTGGTGTGTAGGTTGCAATAATCAGAATTATATGACAGTGTCGTTGCGGAAACTGGATCTACCCCCACAAAACTAATCCAGGGAAAACAATTTCGAAAAAAAAAACTCCCACCATATTCTTACTTTTAAGCGGAACTAACTGTTATTTTACGCAGTTCTTAAGCAAAATTGAACGACATTTTTAACATGATTTATTTCTATGCCATTCTGTTCTGCGGTCTTTCACTTTGCTACTGCTGTGTAGGTTTATAATAATTATCTCGTCTTTTCTGTGTGATATGGCTCCCATAATGATCATGCCGAAATGTTATGAAAGCTAAACATTTAAATGTATGAATAAAGTTAACTGGGAACAAACTGTTTATTACACCACAATTTTTAAAATATTGGAAATATTTTTATTAGTTTAGAGCTGTGTGTAGACGCACAAGAGTTTTTGTTGAGTTTGTTTTGTTTAGCCAAAGGAATTGAGGCATCTTTGCATTCTGCCCATGAATTGCATGTTTTATTGTATAGTCGGCTTAGTATATTCATTGGCAGGCGGAAAGGATTACTTAAAGAATCACATGACCACCAAGTTTTTCGAACAATCCTCTTATTGTGCTCTTCAAACGTTTTCGACTGCGGAACCATTTTGCTAACCCAAGGTTTCCTCGAAAACCCTTTAAAACTTCTACCAGTACCTTAGATCCGTAGCTCTAGTTTTATAATGAGGTTTTTGCAAATGTATGAATACGAAAATGGCCTTCGCGACTAACAAGACCAAGCTTTTTTCAGAGCCCAAAAGGAAGGAACTATGCCGCCTCTGGTCTACGACGAGAGTGGCATAGTTCCCCATCTCTTTCAAAAACTCAGCATCGTTATTCCACAAAACTAGACAAGAATAGAAAATGGCAATTTCAAGATGTTACGTTACTGACACTCCATCGCTTATTCTAAACAGCTCAACCATAAACGTGGCTTAATCTCGAACTTGTAGCTCGCACAAACTTATTAATTGTAGCTATGGCATTTATATAAAAACCTCTTAGTAAAACTGCGCTATGAAGGGAGGTTATGTAACTTTGCGAACTATTCATCATTGTCTGTTTTAGATCATTAATTGCACAGCTGACTTTATAATACCATAAAACAGGTCTGTCTTCATTAATTTCTCCTTATGAACGCGTGGTCTTTTATACCAGTGACTCTCGCTTCTCATTCCTCAAATTTTAATGACGCGCTCTGCGGATGCTTCGTGTGTTTTATTATTCTAAACAAGCAACCGACCTCTACTACAATAATATCTGCAATTTGTAAGAAATCGCTTTCGACTGATATATCACAGAGCTCCATAGCGTCCACCTTTCGCGAAAATTTTTGTGGAATAAAATTTCCATGGAGGATTATGCACAAATTTGTAAAGCGTGCTTTGCAAATTTGTGCTGAAACTTTGCATGGTAGCAAAAAAGAAAAAAAAATATGAACATCAAAGTGGCCAGTTCCTTAATCAGAATGCAAAGAGTGGATTCTTTTGTAGGTGCGATTATCATTTAATGCGAGTAACTGGTTCGGAATGACCCGCTGCCTTCCTTCTGATCAGTTGTTTCAAATTAAGAACGGCATACAACCCTTCTAGTGAGGGGGTCATGGTCTTGTTTAGCCTACTGTGCATAAAATAAGTCTTTATTGCAGAAAACTGAACTCTGATCAAGCTTTCTTCTTAATATTAGGGATGACTCTTTACTACTTATCAGCTCTACACCACAACTTTTATTCCGATAAGTGTGCATAGAAACTTAGTTGCCGGCTACTTCTCCTGCAATGTTCTTGGTTCTCCGAACTTAAATACAAGGAGGAATTCAAAAAATAAAGCCTTCACTTTTTTTACTTCTCAACCGATAGAGTAGAGAGCAAAAAAAATTCTTGGATTAGGAGGAAGAGGAGGAGAAGAAGCTTAAAGACAATCCCATGATTATCGTAAAAAATCCTGCTACTTATGGGATCCTCCAGATCTTTATACTCAGTGTGTAGTAATTATTTTTCAGAATTAAAGAGCGGAAAGTTATTAAAATAATTATTCTATTTATCAGCTGTTTTCTACACGTAATTCTCTGAAATTAGTGATCGGAAATGGTAATAGATTTTTAATCCAGAAATTTCATTCAGAATGAAGATTTTCATCCATTAAAATCTCCAAAAAAAAAGTTCAATATTGTTACTTCGTAGCATTCCTCAGCAACAGGGTTCTTCTGATGGGATTATTTTTGGATATATAGAACTAAAGGCAATCGTCGTAAAACTCTCAACGAATTGTTCTAATAAAAAATACTTCAACGGTGACGTGCTGATTGTAACCTTCCATTTATGTTAAACTTATGTGCTTCCTCTTAGTGTAGCAGAGTTAGTCGGTCTCTCGCAGGGGTTTGATGGTTCTTCCCACCCCTTCACTTGAATTTCCTGTTTCTCAACCAAAAAAGTTCGAATTTTCAATGTTGCGCATATCTTTCTGCCTGTGGTGTAACTCTCTGGTCAACCCAAATTCGACACCGCTGACTACTCTTTTTTGTTCAACAGATTGTACGAAAAATAGAAGAATATTGCTTTCCTCTTTGCCCAAGAAAGTTCCTACTTTTAAATTCCGTTCCAAGTTTGAACTAAAACTAGACTTTCTTATATCTCTGACCACAGGAATTCTTTAATATGAAGTGAAACTTTCTTCAAGGTATCTTTTCTTATTATGGAACACGAAGAAAGAATTTCATGTCGAGATAACAAAATATGAGCATTAACATGCTTCTATTTTCATCCAAATTCGGAAGTTACTTAACGGCTTGATATTCCCTATATTCAACTTCTTATAAAATGGTCCTGAGAGGAAAAGCTTTTTTACATGTTAAAAGGAAAGCTACAGCGACTTTCTTTAAACATTTAACCTTTAAACGTCCTGAAAACAAACGTCAGCCTTTTAGAAGAGTGCACCAACTGCTCTTTGGAAAATTGCCAGAATTCCGTTTAATAGACAGATAGAAGCCTGTCACAATGCACCAATCATTCTTCCGGAGGATTAAATGAAAATGGGCTTTCTAACCTAATTTTACAGCGCACGTTCTCCGGAAAGGGCAAAATCTATTGGTAAATGTAATTCTTCCATCACCTCATAAGTGTGTATAGAATCATGTTATGCTAATAAGTACACATTTAATAATGTAGTATATGAATGCTTCCTAGCACAATTTACTGAAATATTTCGTGTAATCATTATTCATTCCTTCTGCATTAACTTGTAAGTAGAAGAGACAGTTGTGCTACTTAAATAATCGTAGTCATCAGCTTGCTATTATTTTCGGCATGAAATGTACGCTAGAAAACAACAGTTACTGATATGGAAGACGAAGACTTCTATAAATATCTTCAAGTAAATTAAGAATGGCAACGAAATTAATTGTCTAAGAATTAAAAAATACTCTTCAATTTTTGGGTTGGAAATTAATCCTGCAATTAAGTAAACCGTGTGATTTCACTGCGTTACATCTGTGTCAACGGCAAAGCCACCTTTACGGGCGTAAAATACAACGTTACTGAGTTTGGCTCATCTTTTAATGCAATTGCTACATTAAATAAATAAATATGAATGTGGGACTTTTTTTTTTATTTCTTTTTTACAATAATGCAAGTCGCGCACACGTAGAGTACTGCTGAAAGAACAGTTAGGTAGGCAATAACAGATAATTGCCTACCTAACTGTTCAAAAAAATTAACAACGCATTGGGCATCATATTTATTGTTAATTTTAATTTAAAAAAATAAAATTAACAATAAATATGATGCCCAATGCGTGTTATGTAAATAATGCTCGTTTATAATTACAGAAGCATGTTTAATTTTTCTTAAATTAACCGCTATTGGACCGAAGAACAGTCCCACAAAACTCGAAACGGAGCCTAAAAATTTTAGTTTATTGGTGGTCATGGATACACATATTCTGTGCCCTAATAGTTTTAATAAATTTTTAAAAAGATAATATAAATTAATGACGTTAATTATAAAAGCTAAGAAAGTGATTTGAAAGAAAATAGCTAACATCCAAGGATTACATTTTAAAGGTGAAAACCAAGCGTTATCTGCCTGATTAAATTTCAAATTCTGAAGATTGTACATTTGGACTTTATCTTCTCAATGGGGCGATTTTCACACTGACCCTCTCACTATCCCGGCATATTTCGCTCTGTCAAGAAATGAACGGAACACCCTTTCATAAACATTTTTTTAAAATATTTAAATTTGAGGATTCTAAATCCTTCGAAATTATTTTAAGTAAATAGGGTATATCAGAGAATTTCCCTGTTCTTAAGGTAGATCTCGGTTAATCTATCTTGATAAATAAATGAACTAAATAAAAAAAAATTAGAGAAATCACACTTCAACATGTAATCCTTTTTTCTGACCTATATGAAATAAGGGGAAAAAAAATCCCGGCAATTGTTGCAACCCTCTGATTCCATTATCAGCTTATTCGATAGCTATTAAATGCATTTTAATGTAAAATATCCTATAATGCTGTGGGACGCACCTACAATATATGCTCATATCCCCGCCTCCTTTTTCAGAGATAAGTGAAAAAAATTTAGAATTTATAGGATAATACAGAAATAAATAATTCTTCATTTGGTAATTAGTCAGTGAGAACAACCCTTCCTTTTATATGTATCACAGCTGTCTTAAGAGAGACTAAATACTGAGAAATACGTTGTTCTTGTGTGTTTGTGAAAAAAACAAAAACGAGTATTCGAATAGTCTTCCTTATCCTATTCTGTACCAACTGAATACCGAATAAAACACATTCTCCATACTTTGTGGTTATCAGAATTTCAGTTGCTTTCCTGCTTACTCAATGCATCTGCGTACCTGGGTCCAGACTAACAGAACAGTGCATTTTGTACCACCAGCTGCGAAGTATCACAGGTTTGCCTACATTTTTTTTTATTTCGACCACGAAATACAACATACTAACACTGCATGCATCATGGAGAAAAAGTTCTCCGTGGTACCTTCTCGGACTGATTGACAGATATCCGGCACCTTGTGTCTTTATTATTAGCTGAAGCGCCCTACCTTTTGTGGAGCATATAGAATACTTTGACTACCTAGAAGAATAGTAATTTGTAAATCGTTTTGACGAACCCTTTTGAATAATTTTTAGATTACTAGGATGAATTCAAAGTGATAGCAATTTTGCTATAAAAACAATGAACAAGTTGCATAAAATGTTTTTTTATTAATTTTCAACGTGCTCCCTGTTCTTCTCAGTGTATGTTATACCAATTTTTTTTATATCTTCAAGAACTCTTTATCCTGCGTGTCTACTCAGGTTTTCCCAGCATCCGGCAATTGATTGTCGTCATGAAGTGAATGCTTTCAAATGGTAATTAAAACAATTGAAAATCAATCTCTGAAGGAACCCCACATCGGAATATCATAAGGTAATGGGATGATCTAAGGTTCAAACCCACATTTTGACCAAGACATCCGGCAGTTTCGTTGTCTAGCCCTCCGCATGAGACGGACAACGAAATAACTGGCAGACTCTCGGTAAATTTATTTTCATGAAATCTTATATTTGAACCTTTCAGAAAGATTTTTCGAGATATCCCAAATTTCATTAAAATTGGTCCAATAGAAATCTGGCAATTATTTTTTCACACATATTACAGGCTATCGACATACCGTATATGAAGCTGAATATTGTTTGTTGCCGAGCGCTGATTGCAGAAAAAAATGGACAATATGGCGGATGCGCAGAAATGAAATATTCTCGATTCGGGTGCCATTGCTTTTCTTTTTCTCTTTGTTGTTAAAAATCATGAATTCTTACTAATTGTCAATGCTCCTAAAATGTAACGCATGCATAAAACTTTTAACCATCAAAAACTTAGTAAACTCTTCTATATAACAAAAAAAACATTGTGGATTCCCTCTATATTCTAGGCATAGTAAAAGGCATACACGTAAGACTATCATAAAACCACCCTTCTAATGTTGACTTGTAAATACAACAGCAGAAATGAGATGCTGTTGAGACACTGCAAAACTTGGTGCCACCTGTGACGTTATGCTTCACTTCCTTCTGATCTATATATAATATCCGTAAACACAGTAGAGTGAGTCTATTCCTTTTGATAGCCATAGCAAACTGGGAGAAAAAAAACTGCATACGAATACTACAGGCTCGTGTATATCACACTATTGGTACATACTTTTGCCGCCATAATTCAACACTAGAGAAATACCAATGACATTAAATTCGGCATACAAATAAGACAGTTTTTAATATAAATATCTCTGTTTATCAAAGTATATTAGGGGTCAAAAACTATTACTCTCTACCTAGACAGTCTGTACACACACACACAGAAACGGTAAATGTATGTCCTTATATGAGAAAAGTGTATACTGTACTTTCAACATATTTTTGTAATAGTTTTAAATTCTTCATTCGTTTTTAATAAAATTGTTTTATTGCAAATTGGGTACCATTTTAATGGGATAACCCTGTATTTGAACGTATTAGTGATTCCACCATCCTGGTAGACATCGGTCTACCAGGACGGCGGAATCACTAATACGTTCAAATTTCAGAGTCTAAGACAAAACTGAATTGAACAATGTGACGAAAATAAGTTATTTTTATTCTTATTTTGCTGCAGGGCATCCTGAATTTTGTAAAAACTCCAGTTACGGAATGAAACAGTATGGACTCGG
This sequence comes from Mastigoproctus giganteus, assembly GCF_048544385.1. NCBI lineage: Eukaryota > Metazoa > Arthropoda > Arachnida > Uropygi > Thelyphonidae > Mastigoproctus > Mastigoproctus giganteus. The sequence continues at coordinate 125,754,385 of NC_143586.1, forward strand.
AATTGAAGCTAAAACCTTCCCAGGGAGTAACAGAACTTACTCTAAAAATTTGGTATCTATTTGGCTTTTCCTTCTAGAGTAAATCCCGAACATCTCAATTTTCGTGGTATTTGATGAGGCTTGACAAAATCTCTACAAGTCCAAATAAAATTTGATGAATAGGAGTCGAGTTATTACATACGAAACGGACGGCAGCTCACGTCTCTGTGATCCCATGTCAGAATTTCGGTTTGAGTGGCTTTTGCACTTCGATGGCGCACTTCTTTGTACTAAGTAACTCTCCTCTGGTGACAAAAAGGTTGCTAAGTAGTTATTTAATAATTCTATAAAGGTCATACAATTTTTCAAAGCTGGAGTTGTCCCGGCAAGGAGGTACTCAGAGAGCCTGTGTTGTGAGGCGGCGGTGGTAAGGAAGCGCCTGTGCGGAATCTTGCACGGCCCTAACCTACCAGTCGCTTCTCCCACCCTTGTCTTTCACAACTGGAAAGACTCAAACGGACAACGTTTTCGTTAATTCCTCAGTTTTAGGCCAAGCCAGGGTACTAGAAACTTCTTTTTCAGTTACCATAAAGCACTAACGACCATTCGTGACTACGGACCCTTCATCCTGAGTGCCCGGCACTCAGTAGTTGACCGATTTATTTTTTTTTTTAATCTCTAATATTAGGGTGGCTGCTATGCTAATATTCACAGTTCTGATTTTCACGCATCTTTGCCTGACATAAATGAAAAAATGTTTTTAGAAGCTTCCAGAAATATCGCACTACAAAATACAATCGCACTATGCATTAGGCACTATTTATGACAACAGATAATGGCATAAACAGTACCTAATGCGTAGAATTATCTGTCAAAAATAACTTTCTTTCCATTGTCTTTTAGACCAATTTCGATCATCAGCTTAGAAGTTAGCGGTAAAAAGAAAATTTTAAATAAAATTTTCTTTTTACCAGTGTTTTAAAATGTTGTAAAGGTAAATTCTGCTTATTAGCAAACCAATGATTGTACAGAAGAGTTCATGCTAAGGAAAACTTTTCAGAATAATAAACAATGAGTTAGAAAAAATCGGATTTTATTATCAAAATTTATTCCGGCTTGTGCGGGATGTTTTGTATGGCATGAAATCTTCAGTATTGGCTATTGCCACGCCTAATTTTGAATGATATACACAAGAAAGGACCCTTGTGGAGAATTTCTTCTGGAAATAAAAAAAATGCATCTCTTCGATCAAAACGTTGAAATGTTTTTTGGTCTCAAGCGAATCTCAAGGACTCTATAAAACTGGACCTGGGTCAAGAGTAACTTTTAAATGTCTGTATCAAACTCTTCACTATGATCTTTCTGCGTATGTTATGCCCATTTGGTATCTACTTTCACATATTTCAAAAAAAAAAAAAAAAGAATTATAAAAGCTATCGTGGATTTCCTGATAGAGCTAAAGAAAGTTTAACAACACAGTTTTCTCTGAATGGCAATTTTGATATCTTGGCCAAATAGTTAAGTTTGATTACCCTAAAAATTTGGAGTTGGTTCCTTTTTACCATTTTGTGTATGTGATTTCTGCATATTACACGAGGTTATTTGCATGTTTTGTGGAAGCACCTCTTTCTGAAATCAAAAAATAAAATTTTGAAGCAGCATCCGATTTATACTTGAAAACACTTAAAAAAAAAAAAAGCGTTGATAATTTTTTCTAGTAATTTTCCTGCAGGATAGGTAACTTTTTATTTTACTTAAATATATTATTCAGATTATCGATTTGCAGTTTTAAACTATAACTACTGGCAGGAAAGAGTTTAGCAAGAATGTCCAGTTCTTCGTGTCTGTATTTGCCAAAAATGAAGACAAAGTATCATCATGTTTGTTCGGAGAGGAATACTTTCCACAGCACAAATATGTTTTGTATGAAACTCTTCCACAGATCAAGCTGTCAAATACGCCTAACTTTTTATCGATGTAGAAAGTAGATGGTTCCTTAATTACTGTAAGTTTAATCTGTCTTCTTATTAAGTTGAAAATGATATCCACAGACTTGAAATGATTGCAAGTTTTCAAACTGCCCCAAAATCTTTTAACTCCTGTTTTAGTATCTGTCGCTTCTGATCACTGAAATAGTTCTGAAACTGAATGAATCTAAGATACTATCGTTGAACCAAGACGATGCGATTGTTACAAGATGGAATATGTTTCCACTAAAAAAATAAGTTGTGCTGTAGGAATTTTGACAGTGGCATAATAAGCATGTCATCTAATCGACTTTGGATTAAAATCCAATATTATCTCACACAGTGATATGTTTTTGTCTTGCTGATAATCTTTTCTAAATAGATTCCTTCAGGTTTAATAAAGCTTGAATTGAAGAATAGGCCCTGAAGATAATTACATGGATTATCAACCGTTTTCTCTAGGTGATATTTTTTGCAATACGCCATCAAATTTCAATACAATATATTGTATGTTTTATTAAGGGCGGCTCCTAGAACGAGGCGCCTCCGTGGGCAGGAGCAGCAGTGCGTAGCACACACTTCTTGATTAGATCGGGATTCGAGCCTGTGACCACCAAATACGGAGGATGCGGAAAGGTCAGGGAATGACCACCGCATATCCCCGGAGCAATATGGCCTTAGTTGCTAATGCTCCAAATAACAAACAAACAACAATCTCCTAGAACAAAGTCCATTTCTGCCTCGTTGCACTGTTCATTTTTACAGACTCTGTTAAGGTTAGACCATATGTGTGTAGTGAGGAATTTAAAAAAAAAAAAAAAAAGTAGAAGAGAAAAAAAAAATAAAAAAGTTTTTTCATCCCCACTAGGGAGAAACTGATAGGATAGAAAACATTGTTAGTGAGCTTGTGTGTAATGTGTTTTTGGCTACCTAGAAGCCGCAATCACCAGGACAGCCGCTTCCAGGTACTCGTCCCTAGCCGCAGGAAGGCAAGGCCTCACTTGCTACTAGCGCGCACTCCCCCCCCCCCGAGGGAGGAATTACTTACTGGATGAAGAAGAAAAGGGGGATAGGATGAGAGAGGAGGGTACCTCTCAGCCCACAGGGCCCCGTGCCAGGGTGTAGTGCGAGAGAAAAAAAATGTGGCTGTCCAGAACTGGGGAGCCCCAGTTCATGGCAGAGCGCGACAAAAAAAAATAAAAAATTGTTTAGTGTGGTAAGAGGGCCATAACAATTATCTGCTCCGGCTACTTCTTCAGTGATTGGTGTCTTCTTGGTTATTGATATTCGCTGCCAGGTAAAGCGTTTTTCTTTTCGTGAATACATCTTTAGCAAAAGTCTGGAATGCTACAAGGGTTTGTGGAGTTGGTAGTTGTCTAAGTGTGTCCGGGGTGAGAAAGTGAAAGTGTGTTTAGGGTCAAACGGCACCAGGGGTTCCCCCATCTCCGCGTAGTTTACATTGTGGGTGAACCAGTTGACTGGAAAAGCCAGAGATTTAAAAGTGTGTGGGAATTGTATTTGTGTGGTGTCGTGTACCGTTGTTCATCTGGTCATTTAGCCGCTGGACCCCTGTTGAGGCCCAACATTGACCCACTTTCGCCCCGTGGGTCAATGTTGGGCCTCAACATTGACCCACGTCGGCAGGTCCTGCCGCTTAATTTCCTGAGATTTCGGCGGCTAGGACCTTAAAAAAAAAAAAAAAAATGAAGATATATTTATATATCTCCATGCAGTTGTAATTGAGATTGGGAAACTCTCTAAATAGCCGTTCTCTGTGATCACAGTACTCTGGGCATGTGAAGATTGTGCTACTAGTCCTCGCGTCCCCCGCAGTAACGTTGATCCGTGTTAAGTAGACCAAGTTGATGAAGTTTTGCGTTTATTGTCCCGTGTCCTGTCACTAAAAATGAGGCTTCAATGGACAGTGAAAACCACGATTTCACTGTTCTGGTTGTTGTGACCTTCACAGCGGGGTGTAACAGGTTAGCCTTCGCGTAACAGCTCTGGTCGTTGACGCTTTCCATCGCTCTTTCCACCTCGTGATCATAGAGTTCTTTATTTCTTGGTGTCAGCGTCCAGGTCGATACTTATCTCTAGTAGTGTGGTAGGGATTCTCTTCTTAATTCGGTAGCAAAATCCTCTAAAACTGAGGTGCAGGTCAAGGGGCAGTGCCAGTGAGTGGATAGAAGCATGGATCTCTGTATTGAATTTAGTTTCTCTCTCATTTTGACATTGGTCTCCCTGTGGAACCAGGCCCCGGCTGCAAAGGTAACAGTGGGGAGAAAAACTACTTTATAATAGAGGAGTATTGTTCGTCTGGATAGTCCCCAGTCGTTCCGAGAGATTCTGACGATGGAAACTGAAAGGTTTTTGATTTTTACAGGTGTTGAAGATGTTGGAGGAATGAGAGCTTATGGTCGATAATGACTCCAAGTACTCTGGTTTGTGTTACCAACAGCAGCCGGACCCCGGCAATTTTGATCTGGAGGGGGGCCTTCTGGAGTCAAGGCTCGATTAAAAACCATATTTGTTTTCAAAGGAGTTATGTGGAGTTCGTTCCTCTTTGTTCAATCTGTTAGGTTATCAAGGAGTCTCTGTGCATTAGCCTCCAGCTTGGCCCTGGATTGTCCAGCAACTACCAGTGTCAGGTCGTCAGCAAAGGCTATGATTTTAGAATTGTCAAATGAGTTTTTCAATCAGTCTTACAGCACAATATTCCATATTAGGGATCCCAGTAAAGATCCTTGAGGACATCCCCTGGTGACGTTCCTATTGATTGATTGATGTTTGGATGACATGCCTATCCCCTGGTGACGTTCCTATTGATTGATTGATGTTTGGATGACATGCCTATCTGCGAAGTAGTCTCTGAGGTACCAGTAGAGATTGGCTGGCCAGTCAGCAACTCGGAGGCGCTCCAGGACGCTCTCCCACCACACTCGATCAAAGGCCCACTCAAAGTCTATGTAAATTGCCAGTTCATATTTAGAAGTGGATGTTTTGATATGTGAGAGCAGATCTGATAGGGCATCCTCGCAAGACCGCCCCGGTGTAAATCCATACTGCGATGGAGAAATCATGTCCTGTGTCTGGAACAGGGTTGTAACTCTAAGGGCAATTAGCCTCTCAAATATTTTGACCATGTTGGCTAGCAGGGCAATAGGTCTTACGGATTTAGAATCGGTTAGCAACTTGTTTGGTTTAGGTATCAAGCGGATCAGGGCAATTTTCCAAGCTTTGTGGAATGGCTTAAGCATTTGTTACAGATCGTCAGTAGGATTTTTGGTCTTAGTTTAAAAAAAATCTGATGATGAAGGCACTTTCAACCAGATCCATTCCTGGACACTTCTTGATGTTGATTTTATTCATCACACCTTCGAGTTCTTGTAGTGTAAAAGGTTCTGCCTGGTGTGGTGGGTTGTAGGTTGCATTTCTCTTCCTGATTATCCTGTGCTCCGGATGGTCCTCGTTTGGGTTATCCGATGGGAAGAGCTTGTCTAGGACAGTGTTTGAGTCTTTCCAGCTTGTTGTCTACCTTGGTCTGTTTGGATTGAGCTGTATACCTCTGTGGAGTAGATCTTATTTCTTGCTATTTTGTAGGGTAGACCCCAGGGGTTAGCGTTGCCTGATTCCTGGACAATCTTCCTCCTAGTCTCTCTTTTCCTGGTGGCTATGGCTTTAGTATACTGATTTTTCTTGTGTATATAATCTGCATGGATTATATCATCATCTAGGGGAACCCAGTCCCGGTGACTTTGGTATTGCTTTCTGGCTCTGTGAACTTCTCGACACAGGTTTGTGAGCTCAACGTTCCACCAAGCACAGACTTTGGGGGAGAATTTCCTCTTCCTGGTTGATCTGTAGGAAGCTTTGATAATTGCCCTTTGAATGTTTGTTCAAAACTCCTCAGGAGTGAGCAGTGTGAGGGGTTCGATCTCGGGTTCCGGGAAGTCCTCCTTAATGGGTCTGTCAAAGAGCTGCCAGTCCACCTTCCTAAGGGAGAACCTGATTAAATTAGCGATTTTCCCCTGTGTTGCTGACATCGTGGAGATTGATGTGAAAGAGGATGACCCTATGGTCATCTTTCACCTAATACAGCAAAGATACTGGACCATAATACCTGTATTATGGTCCATATACATAAAAGATAACAATATATTGTATCTTTGCTGTATATGTAATGTGCCGTCCAATATAGTACAATTAAAATTTCTTCTTCTACAATGCGCCAAGAATTCTGGACAGTCTATACCAGTGCCCTGAAACCATTTATTACTCACCCGATAAATCTGTTAAGCCTGTCCCTACTGAGATAATACTTCATGTGAATCTTTATTGTTTTTGTTACAGTAGTTCCTCCTAATTACCGCTGTGTCCGCAATGGCCTATAAAAGCATCCACTTTTTTTACGGGATTGTAATGGAGGTATTGATCCATGATATACGTCCAACAACTAAAATGTCTGTCTGCAATTGACAATTTGGACTTCTAAGATACGCAGTTCATTTATCAAGGTATTTATTTATCAAGTTTATAAAACAGTGAAAAATCTGAACTGTGAATTTTTGATAAATGTCTATACCCGTTTTTTTATGTTGTTTTTGGAGGATCGGAAGGAAATTTTCGAGCTCATGGCAGAAGATATAAGTAAAAGTCAAATGAAGTGGAACAAGAAGGAAAAATTATCTCAAATGCCTCTGATGGCATCCGAATATTTCTGTCCTTCCCTAACATATTAAGATAACGCTGTCAAAGAGTCACATTAACATTTAGTAACAAGTTATCTTTAAGACATAATGGCAACTTGGGGTAAAAGAACCCACGACGCAGATTATTTTAAATCTGCTATTATGAATTCAATGCAGAAACTAGTTTTAAATGTAAACAATAATGTGCAAAGAATGCACTTACACTCAATATTAAGTTGAGTGGAAATCCTGTTGTTCTTAGTAGATTAAAAAAAAGCGAATTTTCATGTATTCGCTTTTGTTTTTTTTTTTTAAACTCTCATTGATAGTGCTGATTTCATCCTGTGAGATGTTCCGTGCGAGTTGTTACACGCATGTGACAACTCAAAATTTTGGCTTTAAGTACGGAGCGCCGTACTTAAGTGAGATGCAGTTGAACATTGAGAAACACATTTTGATACTTTGGAACACTTCATCAAACAGATGTAGCGTGTTGCCCAGGAAAACTATGCTTTTGAGCTGCCAATTCCAGTAAAGTGAAGCTTTCTTTCCTAAAATTATTTGTTTCTGATATGGAGTAAGTCTTCATACACATTTTGGCTGCTTAAAAACCCCTCCGGCCCCTCTTACACACTTAATAAAAACTATTTGCTTTCCATTTTAAGGATACTATAGATAATACAAAGTGACTAAGTATAGTATATAATATAACTATAGATTAATATAAAGTGGGCAGCCCAAAAATTAGCTAACCAGGAAAACATTTAAACAAGACTTAATTAAGCGTGCGATTCAGTTTCATATCAATAATAACTGATAATTTCTAAAAGAGAAATAGAAATGCATGTATAGATCACTAAATTGCACTAATTACTACTGTAATATGATTCGCTTAAGGAAAAGGCTTTCTACATTATTTCAAAGTTTCTCATGATACAAAAGGAACGTTTCGTTACGTTCATTACACTAACGTAGCGTAGCATAACGGATACACTGACAACATACCAGGAAATCTGACAATACGAGACGAGTAACTGTACGGTCTGTTACACACACAACTTGTAGCTCGCTATTTGTCAGTCCAGTGACCCTATAAGACAAAGATCGTTAATTAAAGTTCATGTCGTTGTGATCTACAGTCTCCAAGCCTAATTGAAGGAAAGCTCGATTGTCCTTGCACTTTCATCTAGAAATATTTCTAATTAAAGAGAGGCATACCAATTACCATAAACTTCCTAGAGTCAGCCCATTTAATAGCTTAAAATATATAACCCCTTAATCCCTCTTCACTCGTTAATTTTAGGTCTTTGCAGTAGGTCCTCTTGCACCCGTTCCGTAGATATTGCCTCATTATGCACTTAATACTTAATCAGCCTTTAAAGTACCATATACAAGCATAAGTTACTTAGAGGCTTGTGATCTAAATAAAACTACATATGCAACGCATTTAGGAAGAATTGCTTTCGTTTGTATTCTTCAGGTATTAGGCAAAACCTTACTTGACGTTGGCTCCTCATGTGAGAGTTGATTTTACCAATAAAATTCTAGTTTACACACAACCTCTGCTTTAATCCGCTTAATCCGAAACCTAAATTGCTCAATGCACGGAAAGCGGGTTTTTGTGGGCCGTGTGAGAGAAGTAAAAATTTGTCTTTTTTCGTAATAAAAATTCTGTTATAGAAAATTATAGCGTGGATTTAATTTATCGATAATTGCAACATTTTTGGACTACGTAGAAAGAACTGATTTTTTTTATTTAATTCTAAAAACAAATTAAAACGCAACGAAGAGTGTTTTCCCACAGCCCAAAAAAAAAATGGTCAAACAAAAAAAGTGCTCTTCCGAAACAAATTTAAACCAATTTTATTTGAAGAAAAAAACAAAGTTGCACGTGTTTACTCTTCAATAGGCGCGTTTATCTGTGTAGAACGACTAACTATTATGTCACACGTCTCATCCTGCAATAGGCGCTTCCGTAGCCAGGTGGGAAGGAGCAGCAGTGTGTAGCACACGCTTCTTAATTAGACCGGGGTTCGACCCCGTCACCACCAAATACGGAGGATGCGGAAAGGTCAGGGAATGACCACCGCATATCCCGGAGCAATATGGCCTTAGTTGCTAATGCTCCTAAAAACCAAATAACAAACAAACTTTTATAGAATCTCCTCCTCGGATAAAGAACCATTTTTCATCGATTCTGATAGTTTTATACCCTCAACCATCTAATAATTTCAAATCCGTTGGTCAGCGCAATATGGCATTATATGCTAATGCTCTAATAAATAACAACATCCATTGGTGATCCAATTACAGAGAGAAGAAAATTTGGCTTCTTCGTTGATGCTAATCTTAAATTTTGCTATAAAAGGAGAGCACAGGATAAGGGAAAGGGTTAGATACAATCGGTACTTTTCCTGACAGAACTACCAGAAAAAAAAGCCGAGGTTATCGTTTTTAATTTCTTAAATAAAAATGTCTTTTCTTGATTTCAACATGTTTAGGGTTGTTTATTGGGAAGGTGGGATCCATCTGAAACAATATTTGTTTCGTATACATAAACGATGACATTTTAGAGGTATATAGCCGTTAAGATCCCCTGACAACAAAGTCTATTATATTACTTATCAAGCAACTCCTTGAGAGAGTACTGCAACACTAAGACAACTCCTATTTTAATTTTTTTTTTTCTGGACTGAATCCTCCCCATATCATCTTAAGTCAATGATTATATTGGAGTAGGTTAGTGAAGTTTGACATCCAATAGCGAAATTAATTCTAGAATGCAGCAAATGATTAGCGCGAAATCTCCTCCACCTAGTCACCCTCGGAGGAGATCCAAACACTTGAATCTCGTTATGGTTAAACTTTAATTGCTATTTAATAATTATTCATGTAAGTCTTCCACAATTAGTATAGCGGTTTTTTGTTACTAGTTTGAGGAAGTCTAGGTCTGAATACTATCGGAAACTGGAGGAATTTTTTAATGCCACATCAATCAATCAATGACTACATGCCTGGGCATCTTGACTGGGCATGGGACTGAGGGACTGATATATGTGCCGAAACGCAATGCTATTTATAAAGGTAATTAGCGTGGTGTAAAAATGGTCTAAATTGTAGGTATCTTAGTGGAAATATCCCGCGAAGCTAACGACTTGTTTAAAGTCGTGAACACACTTGCATATGTCCAGAGATTATTGCAGGATGAAAAACCGTACTCTCCGCCAAAGACCAGATAATTATGAGCTTTGATTTGAAGAGGTTTGATTGACGTGGCATTTTAAGAATTCCAACAGTATTCAGACCTGGACTTGAAACTAGTGACAACAGCTATTATTATAATTTCACGAATAAATAGCAAATAAAGTAAAACCATAATGAGAGATGTTGGTGTGCTGTAAAACAAACAATAACATTCATGTAAACTTCTTAATAATAATGAAATATTTTAATAGGTTGGATATCTATATGACGGATATAAATACAATCAATTTGAATTTCGAATCTTTCTTGAATCCACATTTCGAAGCTTGTGTGGAATAAGCTTTATTACTTTTAACTTTACAGTATAGAAATTATCCACTTTTTTTTATCTTCAAATTCAGTCCCCCCCCCTCCCAGAAAGGCGGATTTATAAATTTTCGGAAGAAATGTGCGTAGACTGACTGCTACAAATGTGGAGAAAATTTTTAAATGACTCTCCAAAAATTTAGTTTTCCTTTAATTTAAAAAAATGCTTATAATGACTAACATTTACTATGGTCTGAAACAACCGTTTTAAATTACAATATTGTAATTTCCTGAATTAGCGCCCTGGACAGTACTGAATTTCTTTGGTAAGGGGACTCGTTGGCAACAACAGCCCTTCCCTAAGCAGTTGTCTAGCTGGTAATTCGGTTATGGACAACAAAGATGGCGGATCGTATTATGGTGTTTGCGATTTTGAACTTCTAAAATTCTTTACAAATATTTCGAGCTTACATTTTGATTTCAATCAAAATTGTGAATAAACTGATATACAAGGTGTGGCTATTGAATAACGAGACTTGTTTCAATAAAATAAATATAAAATATTTTGTACCTTACAAGTTATCCCCTCCAAAATGAAACAGTGTTCAAGCCAAAGGCTTGAACACTTCATACGTATCTTCCAAGCACACAAGCATTTCTGGAAATCATCTTCTGTAAGTCGTTTTACCACTTCGATCGTTTTTGTTCTCTGGATATCTCAAATGGACTGAAAACGCGTTCCTTTAAGTAAACTTTTCAATTTAGGGAAGAGAAAAAAGACAAGGAAAAAGGTGTGGCGAATAGGTGCATATTCACCCATAGAAATTTGTTTTTTGGCCAGAATCTGGCGAAAGAGAGCGCGTTTTGTGCTGAAGCATTGCCTTGATAGAGCATCCAACCATCCTTCCACAATTCATGTCTCTTCCTTTCGAATATTTTCATGCAGTCTTGTCAGAACTCCAGTGTAGTATGTTTGATTGATAAGTTTGATTTTGTGGGATGAAGCCATAATTCCTTTAACATCAAAGTAAACAAGAAGCATAGATTTTTGATATTCTTTGCTTTTTTTTTTTTTTTTTTTTGCTCTGGGGTATTGTTTTGTCTTCTATTGCATTGACTGATCTTTAATTTCTGGTTCGTACTAGAACAGCCAACTTTAATCCCAAGTAATTACAGTATTCAGAATGTGTGGAACTTCAATTTTTTTTTTTTTTCAAAACATCTTCACAAACTTGGAGTCTTCTCATTCTTTGATGTTCATTAAAAAATTTTGGCACAATCTTGGCACAGTAAATATGTGTGTTTCTTTGTCCATATTGAGTTCTAATGCTTAAACGACGATCACTTCTAATCAATGTCCTTATCCGGTCACATTTTTATCAGTTTTCATTGATACTGGACGGTCCGGTGGTTCATCATCATTCACATTCTCTCTTCCTTCTAAAAATCTTTATGCCATTCAAACACGTGAGCTCTTGACATATCTTTCCCATAAGTTTTGTTAAAATTCCTTTTCTGCTGTCATTTTTTCAGCAAACTGCAAAAACACAAGGTAAAGAAAACCTATCTCACTGCAAAGCGAATGAACTGTGGGGGGGGGAAATAAATGTTTATACTTATATTTTTTTTATCTTATTTATATTATTATATCTTTTGTAATAAACCCCTCCCCACTTGCGCATCTGACTATTATTTTACAGAAAATTCCAAGTTCAAGGGGAAAGCTCCTTAATGTGTTTAATTCCCTTTGGATAGACTTTTACTCAGAACAACAAAGAAACCACACAAATGTTGTATATACAAATCAGTTTATTAAACATATTTACATGAGCATAATGAAAACCAAATATTAATTGAATTTATACACATGACAACATGATTAGGTCTCACCTACATGTGTATATATATATATCATGTTCATACATTAGTAAAAATCATTTACAAGCTAATATCAATCCCATTCCATTCTAGAAATACTTAATGCTGCCTCAATTAAACAAGAAATATCATAATCCTTTCCATTCCTTCCTACATATACTTAATACTGCATTCTTTAAACACTATTAACAAGGGTTATCAATTCCATTTGCCTTTCATCCTACATATATTTAATACTGCATCAATTAAACAAGAAATATCAATTCTATTCCATTCCTTCTTACCTATATTTGATACTGCATCAATTAAACAAGAAATATCAATTCCATTCCATTCACTCCTTTCATATACTAATAACTCTTTTAGGAAATTTTGTTAATGTTACACCTTCAATACCAATCATTCTTACTCTGAAGATCAATTTGAGTGTCTATACTCGTATCCTCTGATTTATATAATACTTTCTTCTTGCCTAGAGATATAATTGACAGACTTTCTCTAATCAAAGTTAACTTATACAATTGAAATTATCTTTCAAACTAGCGTTTGTCCATTTGGTCATGACAACAACAACGTTAGGTCATTAAACTCTTACTGGACCCTTACATTACAACAGGGCCTACATACAGTAATATAATTATTCCTAATGTCTCTCCTATTCTTCCCTTCCAAAATTTCTTTAATTATACATCATCTAAAACAATACGATTATCATACAAAATTTGTATATCTATCTATTCCCTTTTGTTTAACGTCTTCCAACACTAATTCTTCACTAACCTATCCTTACATTATGTACTTTGTATATTTCTCACATTATCTTTCTTAAATTTCTTTTAATTCATTATCAGTGTCCTTACAGTCCTTTATATATGTATGAGGGTACTAATATAATCTAGCCACTTACTTATTGAACTCGGCGTGACGTTGCCCTATGTCTTTCCGTCTTTCCCGTCAGGTTCTGCTTATCTTTTTCTATCAGGGGCGACGTCTTACTTTTCTTGAAGAATTAGGCACTGGTAATTGTGCTGCGAGGTGGTTCCAGCTCCATTTTATTCGGCCCGCTTGATGCTCCTCTCCTGTTTCGGAATGGCTTTATCTCCTTACTCTTCCTAACACTCAGAACTCAGGTGCTGCTACACATAATTTCCAAGACGACGTAACCCTCAATTTTTAACTGTTGCTCACTTCTTTTATTTACCCGGACCAAAATCTTAACTGCTGTGTCCGCTGACTATTTCCATTTCTAAAAAAAACATCACAAAAACAACCCACACAACCACATAGCTCCACACAGGTCTCTCCTCGTCCTTCTCCTTTTTCCCAACACTAATCTTTACTACAACTCCTCAACTTACTCACACTGACTCACTATCTCATCTTCAACTGGTCAGCACTTGCTCAACTCTGACCGACTAAAACATTTCTCCCCTTCTTCCTCACACCGACAAAATTTTTACTTTTTCTTAGACCATTTTAGTTCACACCGCCAAAACTCAACTTAGTGTCTTAAACCATGTTTTCTCACCCCACAAAAAAATCTCAACTTTTTTTTTCTTGCCACACTTTCACTGCCTTTTTCCTACATCTTAGTGCCGATTTCGTCACGCCCATTTCCTAGTGACTTCACCAATCTAACATTTACTTTCGCTTTCATCTCATTTCATTTGTTGAAAAAACCCCTTATTCCGCCGGCCCAGTAGCACGTGATTCACAATACCCCTCTCCTTTTCAAAACAACTCCTCCTGTGTCATCACAGCTTGTCTCTATAGCACTTCAGAAAAACCACAAAATGTGACACTGCGTCTATTTTTAGAAACTACTGTGTGCGTTTTGCCGAATGCGTTTCCGGTGCGTGACCTCTCATAAACCTAAGTTGATTGTCGCACCGTACCCCCTGCTGGGTATTGCCATAGTATTTTCTGACAGTTCTCAGTTTTAACGGATGTAAAGCTAATTTTTCTGTTTACATTCCTACTACCTTTTAATTTTACAATTCTTAATGAATAATTCTTGTTATTGAAACTGATGCTATTACCATATTATTCTACCAACGGCAAGAATCCAAAAAGGAAAACTGACTTCCAAGGTCTAAAAAAATATTTTATTTTTGTAAGATTTTCAGATCTTACAGAACGTGACTTGTAGGGAAAAATTAGGATAACTAAGGAAAAGGTTCGAGGTCAACTGACGCGCCTTTGCTTCACAGAGCAAAGTCGCGCGCACAGCTACTACACACTGCTGCGCTTAGTGTGTAGTAGCTGTGCGCGCAGTCTCGTTATTTAATAGCCACACCTCGAATAATTTAGTTTTTTCATAAGGCGAATAGGCCAAAATGAAGAATTGCAAGTTAATCTCTAACATGGAATATGATTAGAGCGAAAGTATGCAGAGTTACTATTTTAAATAAATAGTACTAAGATTATAATCTACACCACGTATAAACTTTCGAATTGTTTTTTTTGCCATATACATCGACATACAAACGGCAACACAGCATGTAATAATCTCAGTTGCATTATTATGGCCGTGGCCAAATTTTAAAATTCACCCAGTTACTTTTAAATTCTACTGAACTTAAATTCAGCCACCATCTTGCTTTGCCTAACATAATATGTGAAAATAATTTACTTTTAAATTAATATTGGCACATTGTGATTAAGTATCGCAATAAACTATAAGCCACCATCCTTTTTTATGAAGGTAATATGAAGAAGAGACGGGAAATTCAACCTTTCCTGTTCTTTCATGGGTTAAAACCTGTTTTTTATTAAGTTTTCTGAGTACACTAAGGTAGGCAAGGCAGATAATTCACCACATCCTTCTTTATTATTCTTTAAAGCATTTTGATAAGGAAAGAAAAAAACATTGCTAACGCCACTAGACAAGTGACACAATTTGTCATTTATCATTCAACAAGATAAATTAGTACTTGCCAAAAAAAAACTAGTTTGGTAACACTTAAGTTGATATGATTTTTTTTTAAGGAAAATTTTAACCTCGGACATTCTCACGTAATTACTCTCAACTTAATTCAGTAACTTTCTATATCAGCACTTCGACCGCAGTTGAAATTTTCAGGAAATGTATTGTCCTGCGAACTTTATTTTGATGAGGAAAGTTAAATTTTCTATTAGAAAACTTTAGAAATCTGGAAATCAAATCCTTCGCTAAAGTGTAAAAGGTTAATTTTCCTGTTAGGGTAAACACCAATTTTCTTTTAAAATTTTCTTATCAATACAAATATTGATCACAGATAATCACACTTCTCGGTAGTCGCTATAAAAATTTTCCAGATGTTAACGTTCATAAAATGATGATATATCTACAAAGCGTATCATGAGAGTGAAAGAGAAAAGGGTTCTTACATGCTCCAGTATATAAATCGCTATCCAATTTGCAGGAGTAAAACCAAAATTGCTTTGCATTTAGTTCCAACTTTTGATTCATCTAGTGTTTTTTTCACCCAGATACTCCTTTAATACTACATAAGAAGTAAGGATGGATGACTAACACAACGGCTTTCGGTTACCCTGTTTCTTTTGAAAGTAGTTATGGACACGAAATGCACTTAATTACGCGGAAACGCTTTACAAAGGGCATAACATATTTTGGATAAAATGAAAATAATTATCTTAATAAAATTGATAGTACTACTGGTTTGTGTACTTTCAGAAACTTCAAGCACAGGGATATTCTGCTATTTCGGACAATTTAGGTGATAATAATATTAATAATCTTTATTAACATAAATTTTATACAACAGTGATTCCTTACACAGAAAGCCAGAGGAATCTTACAATTCGTTGTTTATACAAGTGATTTTGTTTTATAATGTAAAAAAAAAATTAAATAAAATAATAATAACTAAATAATTAATAGATAAAAGCAAAGATGATAATCAAAATGTAAAAATGAAGTAGTAATTACAGCGAAAAAGGACTACAAGTTGAGCAGATCTAATAGTATACTTCCCCCACCCCTTCGTCTTGAAGATTTATTTAATTACATTATCCGTGATTAATTTTTCTAGTGTGTTAAAATTGCTCTTCTATAATCTGTTTTAAGGACGTATTTCAGAAATGAGTAAACAACTACCATGTTCAATGATACAATCTCATTCCTATTTTGCATTTGCTTTCCCTATTTAATTATAATCGAATTACGAATACAGACTCTTTAAAATAAGTGTTGCATAGTTCATTTACTCCCATACTCTTATAGTTCAATTTGTGTCAATTCCAGTAACTATCTTTGTATTTACAATCTTCAGAGCATTTCCATAATGTGGACTGAAGAACCTCTGCAGAAGATTGAAATGTCCTTTTTATTTGTTTTTTTTTTTTCCCTTCAAATTTTCAACTTTTTCCAAGTGCAAAAGTGATGCAAAGATGGCGTTATCTGTACTTTTAATCCTGACAAAGCCATAGTGGTCTTCGACTAATTCTCGATCGCTGTTTGCAAATGCTGCTAAATAAAGATTCCGTCGAAGTCGCTTATGCGCATCTTTATATTTCTCCTAATTGCTCACTGTTTCTGTCGTTGAATGCTGAAATCAGTTCACCTTTAAATCTTATTTTCACATCACCTGACCGCCGATCTCTGACACTCCGTTGGTTCACTGTCAACCCTAAAACAGGTCCTTGTTTCCTCCGGCATACAGCAGTCGTGTACTGTTTCCGAGGGTCATTGAACGGAGAAACGTAGCTGGAACACTCATGTTTGCCACCCTGACTAATCAAAGAGTTCTGTCTGGGATGGTTCTCCTTGACCGATGACAGGATTCTGCGTCACATTATACAGCGGGGTTACCTTCGGAAAGGCTACTTCACAACTTCTCACCTTCTCTACGTATGATGTACGTGAACATCATTGCAAATGCCTTGACCGTGTCACGTGAGAGGGGGGGGGGGGGGGGTCTGTGTGTGCGCGCGCGCGCACACATAAGTGTTTCAGTGTCTGCAGTCCCTCTCATACCGATCGCAAGAGCAATGGGAAAGTAGAAGAAACGCATCAGTCTCCAACAATTCGTCCACCCGCTGGGCGTGTTCCTCAAACTAGCCGCGATGACGGATCCTGACACTGTCTAGTCAACGATAGGGAAACCTTTTAATCTTCACTCTCATCGTACCACTCACAGTCGAAAGTTTTCTCTTTATTTTCTTTTTTTTTTGTCTGTGCATATTATTGGAGTGCAGAATACATCCTTACGAAGAATTTCTGAATGGTTAATTAGCATTTCCTCTACATATCAAGTGTTGGAAAAGACGACAAAAAAAATTCACAAGCAGAAACAGAAGATATAAAACTTCAGTAAACGGTAAGTTTAATAGAAAAGCGTCTTCTGCCTTTTGGCTTACATATGAGATTTGGATTATTTTATTATTCGTATTGTATTATTTCTTGGGGGCCGCAAAAATTTCATAGAATACTTGAAAAATATACTTAAACATAACAAAAAACTGATAAAATCTACTTTGTACTTTTAATGACTCATCAAAATCCATTGGAACCTTTCCACCACACTTATTAATATAAATCATATTTTAGACAAATATTACATCATCGAGAATATAAAAACACAACCGAAAGCAAAACTATATTGCCGCTAATTCGAAATTCAATACCGCTAATCACGCAACTATTTTGATGTCAGTGAGTGAAGATGCACCCATCAGGCACTTGATGTCTGGGAAGTCTGTTTATTCCATGAGAAATATTTCAAAGTAACTCGTACGCCACGGAAGATTTTTTTTTTTTTTTTTTAATAATGGGTGTTAGGGGACAACTTCTTGCCTGTAGGGAACATTTCCTGTACAGAAAATGGATATAGATCTACATTTGAAAACACTTAATACTGTTGCTTCAATATAAAACGGGAATTAAGATGGATGATTATTTCTAATTCTTAATAATCTTTAACCTTTTCACAAATATTT